>NC_082717.1:7378962-7978962 GCF_030144855.1 Hypanus sabinus
TTAGCAATTAGCAAACATACAATCGTGAACAAATAAGCTCCTCTCGAGCTTCTAGCCGGGTACATATATCAATTATAACTGACGATTCACTGACAAGCTCTGCCACCCTTGGGCATGTGTAGTCCGGTGGTATTTATTCCCCCATCGTCCATCCATCTTGATTGGTTACCTCTGATCCAATCAGGTTTTCCCTCTCCCACCCTGTTTGCAATCAAATTCCAGTTCTTGCTAAGCGTGTGACCTTCGTCTTTGTTAAAATTATTTTTCTCTAGTTTCATTTCAATGACTTCCTTCAGCGGGCAGTCCCAAAGGCCAGTGGGGAGGGCCGCACGGTGGAAACCCCCTCAGGAGGTGTATCCATTTGAGTTACCTGGAGAAATTGGCGGGAGCAGAACATTGCATTCGCAATGGCCGTAGGATTGACTTTGACGGCACAAAACTACTGTGCCGCTCCAATGGCTTTTGGGACTGCCTGGTGAAGGAAGCTATTGAAATAGAACTAACTAGATGAAAAAATTTTTAACAAAGACAAAGGTCTTGCTCCAAGTAAGAACTGGAATTCGATTATAAACAAGATGGTAGAGCAGAAATCTGATTGGTTAGTCCTCATCCAATCAGGAGGGACAGACTACAGGGTATAAATACAATAGATGCAGAAATAAACCATTCAGCCCTTCAAGCCTGTACCGCCATTCTGAGATCATGGCTGATCATCTACTATCAACACCCAGTTCCTGCCTTGTTCCCATATCCCTTGATTCCCCTATCCATAAGATACCTATCTAGCTCCTTCTTGAAAGCATCCAGAGAATTGGCCTCCACTGCCTTCTGAGGCAGTGCATTCCACACCCCCATAACTCTCAGGGAGAAGAAGTTTTCCCTTAACTCTGTCCTAAATGACCTACCCCTTATTCTTAAACCATGCCCTCTGGTACTGGACTCTCCCAGCATCTGGAACATATTTCCTGCCTCTATCTTGTCCAATCCCTTAATCATCTTATATGTTGCCATCAGATCCCCTCTCAATCTCCTTAATTCCAGCGTGTACAAGCCCAGTCTCTCTAACCTCTCTGCGTAAGACAGTCTGGACATCCCAGGAATTAACCTTGTGAATCTACGCTGCACTTCCTCTACAGCCAGGATGTCCTTCCTTAACCCTGGAGACCAAAATTGTACACAATACTCCAGGTGTGGTCTCACCAGGGCCCTGGACAAATGCAAAAGGATTTCCTTGCTCTAGTACTCAATTCCCTTTGTAATAAAGGCCAACATTCTATTAGCCTTCTTTACTGCCTGCTGCACTTGCTCATTCACCTTCAGTGACTGATGAACAATGACTCCTATATCTCTTTGTATTTTTCCCTTACCTAACTCTACACCATTCAGATAATAGTCTGCCTTCCTGTTCTTGCTCCCAAAGTGGATAACCTCTCACTTTTTCACATTAAACGTCATCTGCCAAGTACCTGCCCACTCACCCAGCCTATCCAAGTCTCCCTGAATTCTCCTAACATCCTCATCACACGTCACACTGCCACCCAGCTTAGTATCATCAGCAAACTTGCTGATGTTATACTCAATGCCTTCATCTAAATCGTTGATGTAAATCGTAAACAGCTGTGGTCCCAATACCAAGCCCTGTGGCACCCCACTAGTCACCACCTGTCATTCCGAGAAACACCCATTCACCGCTACCCTTTGCTTTCTATCTGCCAACCAGTTTTCTATCCATGTCAATATCTTCCCCCCAATGCCATGAGCTCTGATTTTACCCACCAATCTCCTATGTGGGACCTTATCAAATGCCTTCTGAAAATCGAGGTACACTACATTCACTGGATCTCCCCCGTCTAACTTCCTGGTTACATCCTCGAAAAACTCCAATAGATTAGTCAAGCATGATTTGCCCTTGGTAAATCCATGCTGGCTCGGCCCAATCCTATCACTGCTATCTAGATATGCCACTATTTCATCTTTAATAATGGACTCTAGCATCTTCCCCACTACTGAGATTAGGCTAACAGCATGATAGTTCTCTGTTTTCTCCCTCCCTCCTTTCTTAAAAAGTGGGATAACATTAGCCATTCTCCAATCCTCAGGAACTGATCCTGAATCTAAGGAACATTGGAAAATGATTACCAATGCATCCGCAATTTCCAGAGCCACCTCCTTTAGTACCCTAGGATGCAGACTATCTGGACTTGGGGACTTGTTAGCCTTCAGTCCCATTAGTCTACTCATCACCGTTTCCTTCCGAATATCAATCTGTTTCAGTTCCTCTGTTACCCTATGTCCTTGGCCCATCAATATATCTGGGAGATTGCTTGTGTCTTCCCTAGTGAAGACAGATCTAAAGTACTTATTAAATTCTTCTGCCATTTCTCTGTTTCCTATAACAATTTCACCCAATTCATTCTTCAAGGGCCCAACATTGTTCTTAACTATCTTCTTTCTCTTCACGTACCTAAAAAAGCTTTTGCTATCTTCCTTTATATTCCTGGCTAGCTTGTGTTCGTATCTCATTTTTCCTCCCCGTATTTCCTTTTTAGTTAAGTTCTGATGTTTCTTAAAAATTTCCCAATCATCTGTCTTCCCACTCACCTTCGCTCTGTCATACTTCCTTTTTTTTAATGCTATGCAATCTCTGACTTCCTTTGTCAACACTGTGCCCCTTCCCCCCCCCTTTGAATCCTTCTTTCTCCGGGGGATGAACTGATTTTGCACCTTGTGCATTATTCCCAAGAATACCTGCCATTGCTGTTCCACTGTCTTTTCTGCTAGGCTATCCGTCCAGTCAACTTTGGCCAGCTCCTCCCTCATGGCTCCATAGTTTTCCCTGTTCAACTGCAACACTGACACCTCCGAGCTCCCCTTATCCTTCTCAAATTGCAGATAAAAGCTTATCATATTATGATCACTACCTCCTAATGGCTCCTTTACTTCAAGATCGCTTATCAAATCCTGTTAATTACACACCAGTAAATCCAGAATAGTCTTGTCCCTGGTCGGCTCTCATACAAGCTGTTCCAAGAATGCATCCCGTAAGTACTCTACAAACTCCCTATCCTGGGGTCCAGCACCAACCTGATTCTCCCAGTTCACCTGCATGTTGAAATCCCCCATAACTACTGCGACATTACCTTTGCCACATGCCAATGTTAACTCCCTATTCAACTTGCAACCAATATCCATGCCACTGTTTGGTGGCCTGTAGACAACACCCATTAGGGTCTTTTTGCTCTTACTGTTCCTCAGTTCTATCCACACAGACTCTACTTCTCCTGATCCTATGTCCCCCCTTGCAAAGGACTGAATCTCATTCCTCACCAACAGGGCCACCCCACCCCCTCTGCCCACATTTCTGTCCCTACGATAGCACGTATACCCTTATACATTCATTTCCCAGGTCTGATCTCCCTGCAGCCATGTCTCCGTTATCCCAACAACATCATAGTTACCCATTTGCACCTGAGCTTCAAGCTCATCCGCCTTATTTCTGACACCTCGTGCATTCAGATATAGAATTTTTAGCCCATTTCTCCTCTCTCTGTTTAAATCTCTGCCTATTGTGCTTAACCCAGCTCCCCAAACCCCCATCGGGCTATACACCCCTTGAATTTTGTTGTCCTTCCTAAATTTACTTACTCTTTCTGCACATTTAACTCCATGCTCCGTCAGACCATCCGTCTGTACATGTGTCCTCCTTATCACTTGTTCCGCCCCACCTTCCTCTACTACATACTTAATATTCCGGAACCGTGTAGTCCCCACCTGTCCTTTATTCTTCCTCTCGCTATCCTCTCTCACATTCTGGATCCCCGCCCCCTGCAAATTTAGTTTTAACCCCCCCCCCCAAGAAGCACTAGCAAACTTTCCTGCAAGAATGTTCGTACCACTCCAGTTCAGGTGTAAACTGTCCCATCAGAACAGATCCCACCTTCCCTGGAACAAAGCCCAGTTATCTAAAAACCTGAAGCCCTCCCTCCTGCACCATCCTCTCAGCCACGTATTAATCTATATAATCTTTCTGTTCCTTGCCTCACTCGCACGTGGCACAGGTAGCAATCCTGAGATTGTTACCCTGGAGGTCCCGCTCTTCAGCTTCGCACCTAACTCCCTGAACTCCCTACGCAGGACCCCCTCACTCATCCTACCCACGTCGTTGGTCCTTACAATCACCACAACATCTGGATTCTTGCCCTCCCTCTCGAGAATAACCTGCACCCGATCTGAGATGTCCCGGACCCCAGCACCAGGGAGGCAACATACCATCCGAGACTCCCGATCTTCCCCACAAAATCTCCTATGTGCCCCCCTGACTATAGAATCCCCTATCACTACCGCTCTCTTCTCTTCCCTCCTCCCTTTCCTAGTCAAGGGTCCAACCTCAGTGCCGGAGACAGGACCACTGTAACTTGTTCTTGGTAGGTCATCCCCACCAACAGTATCCAAAACGGTATACTTATTGTTGATGGGAACGGCCACAGGGGTGCTCTTCTCTCTCTGTCTGCTCCCACTGCCTCTCTTGACTGTCACCCATTTGCCTACCTCCTGTCTTTTCGGAGTGACTACCTCCCGATAACTCTTATCTATCTCTGCCTCTGCCTCCCTAACTCGGGCTGATAGGAGCTGCAGCTGGACGCACCTTTTGCAGGTGTGGTCATCAGGGACAACTGTGTTGACCCTGACCTCCCACATACTGCATACGGAGCACACCACTGCTCTGACTGTCTCCCCCAACACGTGATCCCAGATTAGTCAGAATTAATGAAAAAAAATACGTGCCCAGACATCATCCTTGATGAAGGTGGCAGAGCTGGTCATCAAAATGTCGGTTAGAATTGATCCTTTTTCATACAATCTTGATGCAATGTACTTCAACATACCCATGTAAGCTAAGCATTATTCAGTGATAGTCAGTGGTCAGCAAAAAATATGACAACCGCCAGTCCCAAGCTACAAACTGGCCTGAAATAAGCAAAAAATCATAACTTATTCCCTTCACTTTTACCACATCTCCACACACGTGACTGATTACCATTTTAAACATCACAAACACACAATACAGAATGCAAAACAGATAGAGGAGAGATATATGGTCCCTACAGGTTAGGTTGATCTTTGCGTCAGAATTGTATTTGGAATATTGTGTTCAGCTTTGGTCACCTCATTATAGGAGCGATGTGGAAGCATTAGAGAGGTTGCAGAGGAGATTTGCCAGGGTGCTGCCTGCATTAGAGAGCATATCTTATGAAGATAGGTTGAACGAGTTGGGTCTTTTCTCTTTGGAGTGATGGAGGATGAGAGGTGACTTGATAGAGGTGTATAAGATGATAAGAGGCAGGGATCGAGTGGACAGTCAGTGGATTTTTTCCCCCTAGGAAGGGCTAGATTGAGTGAAAAGGTTGGTACAAGATCAGGGGCCAAAGGGTCTGTAATGTGCTGCACTCTTCTATGTTCTATAAATTGAAAGAATATATTTTAAAAGTTTAACTCGGTGGGGGGGGGGGGGGGGCCTGCATTTCAGTTCCAGTTCAACTTTCCTTTGTTCTGGATGTCTGGACTCACCTCTGTTGTGTCGGTGTTGACAAAATGGGTCTTTATCTTGTTGGAATGCCGGACTGTGCCAATACATCATTTCAAAGCAGATTATTTAGTTTGGACACCGACTGGGAATGTTTCAGTGCAAAGTTGGCCAGTGGTGGTGCGGATTAGAAGAGGCTTTTCCACGCACAGCCGTAGAATAGAGTCTCTCTGTAAGCACAGGAGTTAATTAACGCTGCGTCAATTAACTCCCTTACAAAGAAGGGCTTTGAGTGGGATTACAGTCCACAGGGTGACGTCTGGGTAAAAAGACGCCCTGCTTTTCTACTTCTGTTTGTTTGAGTCTCATGATGTGCTGAATCAGAACTAGAATCACGTTGAGTATTCCTCACGTGTATTGTGAAATTTGTTATTTTGTGTGTGGCAGAAGAACAGTGTCATGCATTAAAAAAACCTTTAAATTACAACAAGAAAGAAATGTATGTCAAAAAAATTAAACAAGTAGAGCAGGAAGAGAGCAAAATTAATGAGATAATGCACATGGGTTCATTGTCCATTTAGAAATCTGCAGAGGGGAAGAAGCTGTTCCTGAAACACTGAGTGTGTCTCTTCAGGCTCCTGTACCTCCTCATTGATGGTAGTAATGAGAGGGCATTTCCTGAGTGATGGGGTTCTTAATGATGAATGCCACCTTTCGAAGGTACCCTTGATGCTGGGGAGGACAGTGCCCATAATGGAGTTTGGCTGAATTTACCACCCTCTGCAGCTTTTTCCGATCATTTGCAGTGGTCAAGACGGTGATGCAGCCAGCTAGAATGCTCACCACAGAACTTCAGTAGAAATTTGTGAGTGTCTTTAGTGACATAACAAATCTCTTCAAACTCCAAATGAAATATTACCATTGTTATGTCTTCTTTGTAATTGCAACAATATATTAGGCCAAGGATAAATCTTCAGAGATGTTGACACCCAAGAACTTGAAACTGGTCTCCCTTTCTACTGCTGATCCCTCGATGAGTACTGCATTGTGTTCCCTTGTCTTAAGCTTCATGAAGTCCACAATCAGTTCCTTGGTCTTATAGATGTTCAGAGCAAAGTTTGTTACTATGACACCACTCCAGCAATTAATCTATCTCACCCCTGTGCTCCTCCTTGTTACCATCTGTGATTCTGCCAGTACTGTCATTGGCAGATTTGTAGACAGCATTTCAGCCGTATCTATCCACGCAGTCCTGGGTATAGAGAGAGTGGAGAAGCACGCATTGTTGAGGTGTACCTGCGTTGATTGCCAACAAGGTGGAGCTGTTGTTTCCAATCTGCACTTCTGATCTGTAGAGCATCACTCCAATCAACATCATAGGATTATACAACAAAGAAGCAGGCCATTCAGCCCAACTGTTCCATGCTGTTCAAGGTTTTTAAGCTAGTCCCATCTGCCCATGTTTGGCCCATATTCCTCTAAACCTTTCCCATCCATATACCTGTCCAAGTAGTGGATAGGAAATGTAGCAGCTCATTCCATATACTGATCACTCTATGCTCAGTATCCTACAAAATCTCTTCCCCATCTCTCCAAATTCTTACCCTCTAGTTCTTGATTCACCAATGCTGGGAGGAAGACTTGAGTTTCTATGTTGACCACATGGGTTTTCCCTGGGTTCTCTGATTTTCTTCCACGTTCCAAGGACGTAGGTTAATTGGTCGCTTGGGTGTAATTGGGTAGCGTGACCTCAGTGTAACCCTGAACTTGCATTAGTCGCATGCTGTTGGGGGAGATCTTGGAATGGTTCATTATTCTCGCATGTACGTTATTGACGGTGCAAAACCCTTTGCCATCCAGGCAGCTAATTTGGTACACAAACACGCCCAGTAGGACAAAGAGAAAGCCAAGTGTAGAGTGTTACAGTCGCCACACAAAGGTCGGCGGTACAGTAGGTTGTGTAGAAGGTTGTTGTAGGTTACAATGGGACGTTGATAGGATGCAGAGAAGTGGCAGATGGCATTCAATCCCAAAAGTGTGAGGTGATTCACTTTGGAAGGTTGAACTTGAAGGTCAAGTGGAGGGTTAATGGCGAGATTCTTAGTGTGGAGGAGTACTGGTGCCCTTTTGGAAAATCCTGCGAAGTTGCCATGCAAATTGATAGGGTGCTTAGGAAGGCGTATGGTGTGTTGGCATTCACTAGGAAATGCGCTCAAGAGCCACGAGATAAAGTTGCAGCTCTGGAAAACCCTAATTCAACCACGCTTGGAATGTTGTGTTCAGTTCTGGTCACCTCATCACAGGAAGGGTGTGGAAGTTTTAGAGGGTGCAGAGGAGATTTACCAGGATGTGGCCTGGATTAGAGGGCATGTCTTATGAGGAAAGGTTGGGCAAACTCTTTGCAGCAAAGGAGGATGAGATGTGACTTGTAGAGGTTTAGCAGCTCAAGAAGCATAGATTCAGTGGACAGCCAGAGACTTTTTCCCAGAGCAGAAATGACTATACAAGGGGGCATAACTTTATCAGACTCCTCAATACCTAGAGCCAGGACTGACACCTTGTCATTGTTTATTATTTATTGTAATGTCTGCACTGTCTTGAGTACTTTATGTAGTCCTGGGTAGGTCTGTAGTCTAGTGTATTTGTTGTGTGTATTTTTTTTGTGTTTTTTTTTTTACGTAGTTCAGTCTAGTTTCTGTACTGTGTCATGTAACACCATGGTCCTTAATAACATTGTCTCATTTTTACTATGTACTGTACCAGCAGTTACGGTTGAAATGACAATAAAAGTGACGACTTAAGGTGGTTGGAGGAAAGTATAGGAGGGCTGTTGGGGTAATTTCTTTACACGGAGAGTGGAGAGTGTGTGGAACACCCTGGTGAAGGTAGAGGCAGATACATTAGAGACATTTAAGAAACTCTGAGATGGACACATGGGTGATCGAAAAGTGGGGGCTCTGTAGGAGAGACGGGTTAGATTAATCTTGGAGTAGGTTACATGGTGGGCCAACAGGCCTGTATTGTGCTGTAAGGTTCTAAGCTCTGAGTTATAGGGGAAGTGCAATGGTCAGATACAGTAAGTGCATGGGCCGATGAGGTAGATTTAGAAATCAGAAGCTGAAATTGCAGTGTGAGAGATGTCCATTGACCAGTGGGATAGGACCTGATCTTGAGCCTGGTGGTACAGGCTTTCAGGCTTTTGTATCTTCTGCCCAGTGGGAGAGGGGAGGATATCCGGTGTGGGTGGGGGCTTTACCCAGGCTGCAAGGTGAAGACAGGGCCCATGGAGGGGAGGCTGCTTTCGGTGACGGATTGCACTCTGTTCACACTGAGCGATCGACAGCTGGTGATACCGTGTCCCGCCACTAACTCTTCCTCTTCTTTCTCTTGCCCTTATAGTGCTGGAGCGGAAGATGTCGGCGAGGCAGAGTAGGGAGGAGTTGGTCAGGAGGGGCGTGTTGAAGGAGGTTCCTGATCCGGGTAAGTCACCCAGGGGGCCGGGTAGAGGGAGGGATCTCTCTCTGGGGGAATGCCTTGCCAGCAGTGAGACCAGCGTCACATCTGAGGGCGCTGACTGGGAAACTCCCTGTGACTAACTCCTATCAATGGTCCTCTGTCAGTCCGTAAAGATGGCGCAGCGCCCACAACCTTCTCCCGCGTGGAGGCTCGTCTTGTGGCAGTGTTTCTGACGGCCCTTGTAAACCGAGGGTCCAGCCCTAATGTTGGATTCTGTCTGAGGAGATGTACACACTCAATCCACCTCTGAATCTCCATTACTCCCTTTCCACCTCCCTGTCACTCCACCATCCCTCTGTGTCTCCCCTCCTGTCCGTGCACTGTGAAGCAAATTAACCCCAGCCGTGGCCAGACAGCTAACTCCTGAGCTGCTGAGCGGAGCCCTGTGTTCACCACCGTCCTCAGCTCCTGCACACCCCTGACTCGCTGCTTCCTACCTTTCACACTGTCAGAGCGTTGGGCGTTTTGAGGAAATGTTTTGATATTCTGCCTCTCTCCTGGCCTCCGCAAATGTGGGAAGGTGTCTCGAGACACGCCATGTCCCCGCCCCGATCCCTGGCCACAACAACTGAGGGTGTCACAGCCGTAGACCACCACAGCTCAAAATCAGGCCCTCTAGCCCATTTAGTCCATGCTGAACTGTTTATCGAGCTACACCCACACCACAGCCCTCCATACACCTCCCATCCGTGTAGTCATCCAAACTTCTCTTAAATGTTCATTATCGAGCCCACAGCCACCACTTCCCCTGGCAGCTCATTCCACGCTCTCACCACCCTCTCTAAGTGAAGGTCCCTCTCACGGCACATGCCGGTGATGATCAGAATCAGACTTTAATCGCCAAGTACCTGTGCACATACAAGGAATTTACTTCCGGCAGATGTTGTCTCTCTGCTCATAACAATAATAATGATAAACATAAATGAAAATATAGGTTATACATACAGGTAGTGCAATCCAAGTAATAGTTAGCCGACAGTTAACCGGCAGTCAACTGTTCAGCAAAGTGACCGCAGTAGGGAAAAAACTTCTCCAGTGCCTATTAGTCTTAGTCTGGAGGGATCTGAAGTGCCTACCAGACGGAAGCAGTTCAAACAGTCCGTGCGCAGGATGGAAGGAGTCCTTTATGATGTTCCCCACCCTGGAAGAGTACAGGTCCACAATAGAGGGCAGGGAGGCCTGATTCTGATATTTGCCTTATACATTCCATCTTTCACCCTTAACTCATGACCTCTGGTTTTAGTCTCACTCAACCTCAGTGGAAGAAGTCTGCTTGCATTTACCCTTTCTATACCCCTTATATCGGGCAGGTGGGGCTCATCAGCCCGCCTAGGAGAAGGAAAACTCTGATTTTAAATCTCCGCTGCCTTGCGGCCATACCCACCCATGGAAAAGACTTCGGGAGTAAACCCTGGGAAGAAACCCGGAGCCGAGGTCCCTAAGGCAGTTTGATGTTGTTTACAACTTCACTCTGGCAACCTCTGCGACGACACTGGTGCCAAGCTGTATCAGCCCTTGGACTACATCAGTGACGTGGAGGGGGGAGCCCGCTGTATGGAAAACAGTCGGTTCCTCTGATCTCCCTACCCAGGCTTGCACCCTGGAGAGGACACAGTCCACCAGAGGTGCTAACCCGTGATCCCCGGGATCGACGGCTGCCTCCCACCCTGAATAATTTTTCACGCCTCTATCAAAGCTCTCCACTTTCTCCTACACTCCAGGGAAAAGTCCTAACCTCCCCTAACTCATGTCCCCGCAGCATCGTTGTAAATTTTCTCTGCGCTCTTTCAACCTCACTTACATCTTTCCTGTAGGAAGGTGGTCAGAACTCCAAACTGGGCCTCACTAACGTCTTTACAACTTCAACATAACGTCCCAGCTCCTGTACTCAACACTTTGATTTAGGAAGACCGATGTGCCAGCTTTCCTTACAACCCTATCTGCCGGTGATGCCACTTTCAGTGAACCATGGACCTGTATTGCCAGATCCCTTTGTTCTACCACACACCTCAGGGCCCTATCGTTCACTGTCTCAGACCTGCCCTGGCTGGTCCTACCAAACTGCAAAACCTCTTCCTTGTCTTCATTAAATTCCATCTGCCATTTTCCGGTGAATTTGGTAAAGTGGTATGCACTTGGTCACTGAACCCAGTGGTTCTTTAGAGAATTCTTGTGTGAACACATGCAATATTTTATTTGCTTTGGCAGTGGTTCTGTTTACAGGATTTCTGTAGCACCTTTACAACATGACCACCCCTCGGCCAGTGAATTGGCTTGTTAATTGTCATCTGTATCAAGATAACGTGAAAATCTTTTGTTTGCTTGCATTCCACACAGAAATACATCGCAGTAGTACAAAGGGAAATCAGTAAGACTCAGGAGCAGTATTGGGCCATTTGGCCCATCAATTATGCTCTACCATTCAATTACAGCCGATTTATTTTCACTCTCAGCTCCATTCAACAGAGTAGAGATCTCAGTTAAAAGATGTGTGGCGATACTGCCTCTTGTTTCCATTCCGGAAGGTCCCAACACAATTTGCGAGCAGTAAAGTGCAGATACAGTTATTAAGGAGCACAGCAAGATCCCGTCATTTATTAGCTGACCTCTTGTGTGAAGAGTTGCAAAAAATAGTGTTGCATTTCCAGGCAGAGTGCAGAGCAGGTGAACAAAGAAAGTGCAAGGGTGAAGTAGTTGGGGAGACGGCAGGAGAATGAGGTTGAGATAGGAAATAAATCAGCCATGATCGCATGGCAAAATGGATTTAATGGGCCAAATGGCCTAATTCTGCACAGTAACGCACACAAAATGCTGGTGGAACGCAGCAGGCCAAGCAGCATCTATAGGGAGAAGCACCGTCGACATTTCGGCCCGAGACGTCGACAGCGCTTCTCCCTATAGATGCTGCCTGACCTGCTGTGTTCCACCAGCATTTTGTGTGTGTTGCTTGAATTTCCAGCATCTGTAGATTTCCTCGTGTTTAATTCTGCACAGTACTGTATTTGTCAACATGGAGCGGAGAGCGAGTTTGCACTTTCAGTCCACAATAGAGACCCAAATCAGAATCAGGTCTATCATCACTCACATACATCATGAAATTGTTATTTATGGCAGCAGTACAGTGCAATACATAAAATTTCTACAGTACTCTGCACAGGATCTATGCCCACCAACAGAAGTCTATGTGCCAAAGTCTTCTGCAGAGTACTGTATGATGTAAAAAGAAGCAGTCCCAACTCCAACCCCGGTGGAACACCATGAGTCACCGGCAGCCAACTGGAGAAGGCCCTCTTCAGATTCAAGATGTCTGTAAGACATGGGAGCAGAATTAGGCCATTCAGCCCATCGAGGCTGCTCTACCATTCCATCATGGCTGATCCCAGATCCAACTCAACCCTATACACCTGCCTTCTCACCACATCCTTTGATGCCCCAACTGATCCGGAAACAATCAACTTCCACCTTAAATATACCCACAGACTTGGCCTCCACCACAGTCTGTGGCAGAGCATTCCACCGGTTCACTACTCTCTGGCTAAAAATAAATTCCTCCTCACCTGTGTTCATCAATTTTGAGGCTGTCCTGGACACTCCCACCATAGGAAACATTCTCTCCACATCCACCCTATCTGGTCCTTTCAACTTTCGGTTAGGTTTCAATGAGATCCCCCTGCATTCTTCTAAATTCCAGTGAGTACAGGCCCAAAGCTGCCAAATGCTCCTCATATGTTAACCCCTTCATTTCCAGAATCATTCTCGTGAACCTCTCCTGGACTCTCCAATGACAACACATCCGTTCTGAGATGTGGGGCCTAAAACTGTTGACAAGACTCCAGTGTGACCTGTCTATTGTCTTATAAAGGCTCAGCATTATTTCCTTCCTCTTGTATTCTATTCCACTTGAAATAAATGCCAACATTGCATTTGCCTTCTTTACTACAGACTCAGTTAACCTTCTGGGTGTCTTGCATGAGGACTTGTAAGTCTCTCTATACCTCTGATTTTGAACCTTCTCCCCATTTAGGTAATAGTTCACACTATTGTTACTTTACCAAAATGCATTATCATACATTTCCCAACACTATATTCCATCTGCCACTTTTTTGCTCATTCTTCCAATTTGTCTAAGCCCTGCTGCAATCACATTGATTCCTCAGCACTACCGACCCCTCCACCTGTCCTCGTATCTGCAAACTTTGCCACAAAGCCATCAATTCCATTATCTAAATCACTGGTAAACAATGTGAAAAGTAGCAGTCCCAAAACTGACCCCTGAGAAATACCACTAGCCACTGTAAACCAACCAGAAAAAGCTCACTTTATTCCCACTTGCAGCCTCCTGTCTGTCAGCCATTCCTCTATCCCTACCAGTATCTTACCTGTAACACCAAAGGATTTTATCTTGTTAAGCAGCCCGGTGTGTGACACCTTATCAAACGCCTTCTGTAAATCCAAGTAAATGACATCCACTGCCTCTCCCTTGTCCACCCTGCTTGTTACTTCCTTGAAGAACTCTAACAGATTTGTCAGGCAAGACTTTGACTTATTTTATCATTAGTCTCCAAGCACCTCAAAACCTCATCCCAACACTTTCCCAAGTGGTTAGGCTAACTGGTGTTAACTAACGGCCTATAATATCCTTCCTTTTGTCTTCTCCCCTTCTGAAAGGGTGGAGTGACATTTGCAATCTTCCAGTCCTCTGGGACCATGCCAGAATCCAGTGATTCTTGAAAGATCATGACCAATGCACCCATTATCATTTCTAGTACACAAGTGTAAAGGATAATGAAATAATTATGCGCTGGATCTGATGCAACACAAAAACCAGAGATAAAGAACACAGTGATAACAATCTCACAGTAAATATAAACAGATAGTTTATATCCATTGATTGTATGTCTACAAAGTGACATAGGCACAGGAGTGTCTGTACATGAGGTGACTCTGGCACAAGTGATAAAGTAGTGGTTGGGGGTGTGGAGGTGTTGATCAGCCTCACTGCTTGGGGAAAGGTAGCTGTTTTTGAGTCTGCTGGTCCTGGTGTGGATGTGATGTAGCCTCCTCCCTGGCGGGAGTGGGACAAACAGTCTCTGACCAGGTGGATGGGTTCCTTCATGGCATTACTGGCCCTTTTCTGCTATCTCTGTATCTCTGCCCCACTCTTCTCATGCCTCACATTGCCTATCGTGTTGGGGTTGCTCTGAATCTCACTTCCGAGTGTGTCTGGGGGGGGGTGTGGGGGGTGTGTGTGTGTGTGTGTGTGTGCTTAGTCACAACCATTTCCGCTTATCTCACATCCTCTTCATCACCCCCAGACTCTGCTGCGGGGTATACCTGTCCCTGAATCCGCTCTCCTCCCAATCTGATCCTTCAGCATCTTCTTGTGAGGCTGTCCCAGTCCTGTTCGTCCTAATCCTTCCTGTGGATGCAGGTTCCACCCTCTCCCCACACCTTGGCTGAAATGGGTTCTCTGTTTATTTGTTTGGTAATACAGTACGGAGTAGGGCCCCTCCCAGCCCGAGTAGGCCCCTCCAGCCCCTCGACGGCACCCAACAACCCTGATTAGTCCTGCCTGAATCATGGGACAATGTCCAGTAACCTACCCAGTGCAGCTTTGGACTGTGGGAGGAAACCGCGGAGCGCTCGGGGAAAACCCAGTCATTCCACAGGAGGATGTAGACATAGTGACCGAATTGAACTCCAGACTGTGGAGTCCCCTGTGATAGCATTGCGCTAACTGCTACGCTACCCCGTTGCACAACGAGTTGTGACTAAATTTAAAGCATCTGCCACAGTTTCTCCGGACTTCTCTACACAGAGCCAAACCTCTTCTTAACGATAATCAGCTTGGCTGAGGAACTTCCCCTTTCTTGACTTCCTGCCTCACTCTAAGAACAATTTTTCTTTTCTCGTATAAAATGAGTGTCTCATCAGTGGACCAATCGAAACCTCTCTTAAATGTTGAAATGGAGTTTGTATGCACCACTTGCTGGCAGCTCACTCGACACTCTCTGAGTGAAGAGGTTTCTCATTATACTCCCCTTGAACTTTTCTGCTTTCACCCTTAACCCATGACCTCTGGTTGTCATCCCACCAACTCAGTGGAAAAAGCCTGCTTGCATTTACCCCATACATACCCCTGATAATTTTGTATACCTCTATCGAATCTCCCCTCAAACTCCTACAATGCAAGAAATTCAGTCTTTCTTTCCAACTCAGATCCTCCACACCTGACTATACATCCTTGTAAATTTTCTCCGTATTCTGTACTATGGCTTTCTTTTAAGAATTAGAATTTTACTTCATACATCCATCTCGCAACATGAGGGAGTGAAAATCTATATGTTGCATCTCCATTGCAATGTACAAGCAGTAAGGAAGGGAAATGTGGGAGGATGTTGCCCAAATGCTGATTGTATACATGTTCAGTCAGATGTGCAATCAGATCAGTGTGTGTTGATCAATCTGATGGCCTGCTGTCCCAGAGCCTTTTGGTTCTGACTTTGTGCACCTGCTGCTGTAAATGTCCCGAGTAGAGGAAAGTCCACAACCACAGGTGTGCTGGGCTGTCCGCACCACTCTCTGCAGAGCCCTGTGACTGAGGGAAGTACAGTTCTCGTGCCAGGTGATGGCACAGCCAGTCAGGATGCTCTCGATGGTGCCCCCGTAGAAAGTCCTGAGAATTTCGAGACCCCTGACGAACTTCTTCAGCCGTCTGAGGTGAAGGAGGCGCTGTTATGCTTTTTTCACCACACTGCCGGTACGGAGAGTCCCGAGATCCTCGGTGATGTGCACACTGAGGAAATTGAAACTATTCACCCACTCAGTTACAGGCCCATTGATGCCAATAAAGACTAGCCTGTCCCGTTCCTCCTGTAACCCACGATCAACTCCTTCCCTTCGTGACATCAAGGGAGAGCTTGTCTCAGGGCGTTGACTTCCCCTCTGTCGGCTGTCTCATCATTTTTGGAAAGAAGGCCTACCGATGTCATATCATCTGCAAATTTGATCAGCAGTTTGGAGCTGTGCGTGGCAACACAGTCGTGTGTGTATCGGGAGTAGAGGAGTATATATGGTGAAATTATTTGTCTAACAAGTGCAGTACAATACCTACTGTAATTTACAGTTAGAAATGTGAAGTGTGCATATGTAACCCAGCAGGCACTGGACGTAACTAATAAAATGTCCACAGTGTGTGTGTTCATGATCTCCCATCTGCTTCAAGGTGTGATGTGTTGTGCATTCAGGGTTGCTGTTCTGCACACCACTCTTGTAATCTCTGGTTGGTTGAGCTTGAACCAGTCTGGCCGTTCTCCTCTGACCTCCGAGCTACCTCTCACTGGGTGCTTTTTTTTGTCTTTCGCACCATTCTCTGTAAACTCTGCAGACGGTTGTGTGTGATAATCCCAGGAGATCACTAGTCTCTGAGATACTCCAGTAGCTAGCGGTTTGTGCCACAATGCGACAGCTTGTGGCCCTTTAGTCAGGAGTTCAGTTTCAGTGACATCTGTAAGGAGTTTGTATGTCCTCCCCATGAACCCACAGGTTTTCCTCCCACACTCCAAAGACATACAGGTGAGTAGATCAATTGGTCATTGTAAGTTGTCCCGTGATTAGGCGTGGGTTAAATCAGTGGGTTGCTGCGCAGTGCGGTTCGTTGGAACAAAGGGGCCTGGTCTTCCCTGTGTCTCTAGACAAACTGAACCTCTTGACCACGTCTGCATGCTTTTGTGCATTGAGCTGCTGCCACATGATTGGCTGGTTAGATATTTGCATTAACAAGAGGGTGTGCTGGTAAATTGGCCGAAGTCGATGGTCTGGTTGAGTTCATCAGTGGCTCTGCAACCCGTTGCATCCACCGTACGGGGGACTGGCCTACCAGAGCCCTGTTGGCGGGCCTTACCACAGGGCATACCTATATCAAATTAAATATTGCAACTGGGGCAATGCTGAAAGGTGAGGTAGTGAGCGTAGGCAGAGTAGACAGACAGCATCTCTTTCCCAGGTTTGAAATGTCAAGGGCATGCATTTAAGGTGAGAGGGGGTAATTTCAAAGGAGATGTGAGGGGCAAAATTTTTACACAGAGTGGTGGGTGTCTGGGAAGCACGGCCTGGGATGGTGGCAGAGGCAGATACTTTTGGGATTTTTAAGAGATGTTTAGATAGGCCCAGGAATGTGAGGGAAATGGAAGGATATGGACATTGTGAAGGCAGGAAAGATCAGTTTAGTCGCCCGTTTGAGTGCCAGTTGAATTGGATTGGCACAACATTGTAGCTGAAGGGCCTTTTCCTCTGCTGAACCGTCCTACGCTGCAAGTAGGATCGGGCAGGATCGTGCTGGGCAGCCCATGTTTGGCCATGAATGCCGCCCTTTCCGGTGAGACCCAGATTCTGATCTGAAATGTCAGAACGGGACGGCAGAGTTGTTACTGGAACTGGTTTGTTATTGTCACGTGTACCGTGACACAGTGGAAAGCTTGTCTTGCATGCTGTTCGTACAGATCAGATCAGTGCACACACAGTACATCACAGACACTCCTGTGCCCAGAGTCACTTTATGGACATACAGTCAATCTATAAGTCATGTATTTATATTTATTGTGTTTTCAATATTATTATTTTTGTGCTGCATCAGATCTGGAGTAACAGTTATTTCATTCTCCTTTACACTTGTGTACCGGAAATGAATTGTAAACCTCAAAGCAGATCAAGGTGAAACAATAACAGTGCAGAATAAAGTGTAACGTTTAGAGAGAAAGCAGACAACTAGGTGCGAGGAGGTAGATTGTGAGGTCAGTAGTCCATCTTACCCTCCAGGGGAACTGTTCAATAGTGTGATAACAGCACAGCGGGGTGGAAGCTGTCCTTGAGCCTGATGGTATGTGCTTTCGGGCTTTTGTATCTTCAGTATACACCTCACAACGGACACACCACAATGCACACTGTACACCTCACAACGGACACAGCACAATGCACACTGTACACCTCACAACGGACACACCACAATGCACACTGTACACCTCACAACGGACACAGCACAATGCACACTGTACACCTCACAACGGACACAGCACAATGCACACTGTACACCTCACAACGGACACAGCACAATGCACACTGTACACCTCACAACGGACACACCACAATGCACACTGTACACCTCACAATGGACACCACAATGCACACTGTACACCTCACAATGGACACCACAATGCACACTATACACCTCACAATGCACACTATACACCTCACAATGGACACACCACAATGCACACTGTACACCTCACAATGGACACCACAATGCACACTGTACACCTCACAATGGACACCACAATGCACACTATACACCTCACAATGCACACTGTACACCTCACAACGGACACACCACAATGTACACTATACACCTCACAATGGACACATCACAATGCACACTATACACCTAAACGGACACACCACAGTGCACAGTATACACCTCACAATGGACACACCACAATGCACACTATACACCTCACAACGGACACACCACAATGCACACTGTACACCTCACAATGGACACATCACAATGCACACTGTACACCTCACAACAGACACACCACAATGCACACTGTACACCTCACAACGGACACACCACAATGCACACTGTACACCTCACAACGGACACACCACAATGCACACTGTACACCTCACAACGGACACACCACAATGCACACTGTACACCTCACAATGGACACATCACAATGCACACTGTACACCTCACAATGGACACATCACAATGCACACTGTACACCTCACAATGGACACATCACAATGCACACTGTACACCTCACAACGGACACAGCACAATGCACACTGTACACCTCACAATGGACACATCACAATGCACACTGTACACCTCACAACAGACACACCACAATGCACACTATACACCTCACAACGGACACACCACAATGCACACTATACACCTCACAATGGACACATCACAATGCACACTGTACACCTCACAATGGACACCACAATGCACACTGTACACCTCAACGGACACACCACAGTGCACACTAGGAAGTGAGCGGTTACAGAGGGGAGGGCACGGTGTCAAAGGAATCCTGAACAACAGGTCCGCTGTGGTTTAATCCACAGAGTGAGTGAAGGGCCTTGCCGTGCCCCCAGCCCCTCTGCCCTCCGGGTTGTGTATGGGAGAGGACGAGCCAGGATTGCTCTCTCCACCCTGGTCTGCACCAGCCGTCGACTTGCAGTGCTCACAAAGTACACTGCAGCTGCTGTAGTCAAATCAAGACGTACCAAAAAGCTGGAGGAACTCGGCAGGTTGGGCAGCATCCGTGGAAATGAACAGTCAACGTTTCGGGCTGAGACCCTTCGTCAGGACTGAAGAAGGAGGGGGCCGGGTCCCTATAAAGAAAGTGGGGGGAGGGTGGAAAACCAATCAGAGGAAAGATCAAGGAGTGGGGGAGGGGAAGTAGGGAGAGGATAGGCAGGAGAGGTGAAGAAGAAATCTAAGGGGAAAGCACTATGAGTAGTAGAAGAAGGCAGAGAAGTTGGAGAATTGAATGTTCATACCAAGGGGCTGGAGACTACTGGAGCACCTACATTCTGTCCACCACAACAGACAGGATCTCCTGGTTGCCACTCACTTCAACTCCCCCTCTCATTCCCATTCGGATATGTCCATAGATGGCCTCCTCTACTGCCATGATGAGGCCAAACTCAGGTTGGAGGAACAACATCTCATATACCGTCTGGGTAGTCTCCAGCCCCTTGGCATGAACATCGAATTCTCCAACTTCCGGTAATTCCTTTCCTCTCCCTTCCCCCATCCCACCTCTACTCTGTCTCCTCTTCAAACTGCCTATCACCTCTCATGACTCTGCCTTCTTCTACTATCCATAGTGCTTTCCCCTTAGATTTCTTCTTCACCTCTCCTGCCTATCCCCTCCCTACTTCCCCTCCCCCACCCCTTGATCTTTCCTCTGATTGGTTTTCCACCCTCCCCCCACCTTCTTTATAGGGCCCCTGCCCACCTCCTTCTTTAGTCCTGACGAAGGGTCTCGACCCGAAACGTTGACTGTTCATTTCCACGGATGCTGCCCAACCTGCTGAGTTCATCCAGCTTTTTTTACGTCTTGACTTGCAGTGCTCTGTCCCTCCCCCGCCTCCAGCCCTCGGTCAAGGGGAGGAGGCCATTGTGATCTCAGCAGTGTCATCGAGGCCTCAGGCACATGAGGACTTTCAGTGTTCCCTCCGTTGCCTGGCAACGTGGAATGAGCGGGACCGTCCGGCCGTGTGGAATGGAACAGGCCACGACCCTGGTGTGAGTGACAGGAGCCCCTGATGAACTCATCTGCCGAGTGGCAGTGCGGTCCCAGCCATCCGGCCAGAATGGCCCCATTTTGATACGTCCCTGACCTGAGCGGGACAGCCGGAGACTGGGGAGGGTAACCCCAGTCCACTCGGCCGGCCGGCCTGAGGGACGATGGGAGCCGCAGCCAGGAAGAGTTACCCATCCAGTGAGAAGGAAAGTAACAGGAGCTTCATATTCAATGGTAAACCCACCGTGCCTTTGGGCAGTTCCGTGATCACACGGAAAGAGGACTGAAGTTCTAAAGTTTCTAGAAACTGGCTATCATAGTCAGAATCAAAAATCTCACTATCCCAGTGACGAGCCCTCAGTGGTAATGAATAGCCTGTCTCCAGTGAGGTCTCGTCACCAGAACAATGAGCTGTTTACAGTTTACTATTGACCTGTGCTGTGCACTGCATATGGCTTTGAATTATACTTTGTTATTTATGATTTTACTAAATTGTCTCCCTGAATCAGTCCAACTTACTCCTCTCTGTAAACCTTCCCTATCCATACGCCTGCCATAATGAACTATATAATTGTAGTTGTACCTGCCTTTACAATTGCCTCTGGCAGCTCAACCCACTGACCTCTGGGTGAAAATCATTCTAATGAAGGATAAAAATCGGCTGGATGGCAGGAGGCAAAGAATGGGATTAAGGGAGCCTTTTCGGGTAGGCTTCCAGTGGTGTTCAGGGATCACTGTAGGGACCACTGCTTTTCATGCTGTACGTCAATGATTCTCGATGACAGAATTGATGGCTTTGTGGTCAAGTTTGCGGATGATACAAAGATGGGTGGAGTGGCAGGTGGTTTTTTGGAACTGGGGAGTCTGCAGAAGGACCTAAACGGGTTAGGAGAATGGGCAAAGAAGTGGCAGATGGAATATGTTGTAGGAAGTGTGTGGTCACGCTCTTTGGTAGGAGGAGTAAAAGCTTGCACTATTTTCTAAACGGGGGAAAAGAATTCAAAAATGAGAGGTGTAAAGGAACTTGTGAGTCCTTGTGCAGGATTCCCTGAAGCTCAACTTGCAGTTTGAGTCGATGGTGTGGAAGGCAAATTCAATGTTAGCACTCATTTCAGGCAGACTAGAATATAAAAGCAAGGATGTAATAGCATTTATAAGGCACTGGTGAGGCCACACTTGGAGTATTGAGAGCAGTTTTTGGCCATTGTGCTGACGTTAGAGATGGGCCAGAGGTGGTTCACAAGAATGATTCTGGGAATGAAAGGGTTAATGGATAAGCATTTGATGACTCTGGGCCTGTAATCATTGGAGTTTAGAAGAATGAGGGAGGATCTCATTGAAATCTATCAAATGTTGAAAGGCCTAGACGGTAGATGTGGAGATGATGTTTCCTGTAATGGGGGAGTCTAGGACCAGAAGGTCCAGCCTCTAAGTAGAGACGTATCCATTTAGAACAGAGATGAGGAGGAATTTCTTCAGCCCGGTGGTGAATCTGAGGAATTTGTTGCCACAGGTGGCTGTGGAGGCCAAGTCATTGGGTAATTCAAATAACCCTATGTTAGAACAGTGGGTATATTTAAAGCAGAAGTTGATAGATTCTTGATTAATAAGGGCATTAAAGTTTGTGAGGAAAAGGCAGGAGAGTGGGGTTGAAAGAGAAGAGAAGGACCTCCAGGGTTGTAATCTCCTGATTACTCCCTGCGCCATGCACTGGAGCAAGAAGGAATGGGGTGATGCTGCAGATGAGTGAGTGGCTGGAGAGATGATGCAGGGGGCAGGGTCATGAAGCTTTTGGATTATTTGAAACTTTTCTGGGGAAGGGGTGACCTGTACAAGAGGGACGGGTTGCACCTGAACTGGAGGTGAACTGATATCCTGGTGGGCAGGTTTGTTGATGCTACTCAGGAGAGTTTAAACTAGTTTTGCAGGAGGCCGGGAACCAGAGCCTCAGGTCTGTAAGGGAAGGTAGATGACAGGAAAAGTAGTGAAAAATTGTTTCAATCTTTAAAACAATGTCTTCCCCCCCCCCCCCCCCCGAGACATTGTAAGTGTTACCTGCTTCGATGTACTCTTGTTAATTTTGGATAATAATAATGAAAAGAATTGAAAAGAAAGGAAGGAAAGTGGTGAAAGGCACAATCAAAATAACAGGTATGGTGGGCTGGTTAATTTGCATCAAATCAGTCAGCGAGGGCTGTGCTGGGGACAGCCCACATTCTTTGGGATATGGTGTTTAAGAAGGTATGTGGTGTGATGGTCTTCATTAACTGGGGGGGATTGAGATCTGTAAAACCCTGGTTCGACCACGCTTGGAGACTCTCTTCAGTTCTGCTCACCTCATTACAGGAAGGCTGTGGAAGCTTAAGAGAGGGTGCAGTGGAGATTTACCAGCATCTGAAGGGTGTTAATTTTAATGCTAGGAATATTATGGGTAAAGGTGATGAACTTGGGGCACGGATCAGGACAGGGAACGACGATGTTGTAGCCATTACTGAAACTTGGATGCAGAGAATGAGAGTGAAGTAGTTAATGAGTACTTCGCTTCAGTATTTACCAAGGAAAAGGACAGGAGATCGGTGCTGACGGTGTAATACATTATGGTCTTTAAAGGTCAAGGAGGAGGAAATGTTGGGCCTCCTAAGGTGAAAAAGAATACTTTGACTTTCCACCTTATCGACACCCTTTCTAATTTTATAAACCTCTACAAGGTCACCCTACACTCTGGGCAAAACAGTGCCACATTGCCATCTCTCCTTATAGCTCGAGCAATGCAGTCCAGACAATGTACTGAGGATGTTTTTCTGCACCATAACCTCCATCCTGTCTTGTGGTGACCAGAAACTGCGCACAATACTCTGTGTGTGGCCTTTCTGCCCTGGGGGCAAGTCTCTGTCTTGCCACTCGATCTCTGCCTCTTATCATCTTGTACGTCTCTATCAAGCCTCCTGTTATCCTCCTTCACTCCAAACCGAAAAGCCCCAGCTTGCTCAACCTCTCCTCATAAGACAAGTTCTCTAACCCAGGCAGCATGCTGGTAAATCTTCACTGCACCCTCTCTTAAGCTTCCACAGCCTTCCTGTAATGAGGTGAGCAGAACTGAAGAGAGTACTCCAAGCGTGGTCGAACCAGGGTTTTATAGATCTCAATCCCCCCAGTTAATGAAGGCCAACACACCACATACCTTCTTAAACACCATATCCCAAAGAATGTGGGCTGTCCCCAGCACAGCCCTCGCTGACTGATTTGATGCAAACAATGTATGTTTTGGTGTACGTGTGACACACAACAATGATTAAATCTTTATCAAGCTGCGTGGCAACTTTGAGGAATCTATGGACGTGGACTCCCGAGATCTCTCTGTCTCTCCGCGCTGTTAAGAATCCTGCCCTTAACTCTGTATTAAACTATGGATGCAGGGCCTCTGCTATCCATGAGAATGGCTACTCCCTCCAGCACGGGTGGGGATTGAACCTGGCTCCCTGGCACGACAGGGCAGTGCCTCTACCCCCTGCACCAGTATGCCACCCCTGTCTGATGTAGTTGGAAGTTGTTGGCCTTCATCTGTCTGTTCATCACAGTCAGCGCAGTCGTCACGAGTAACCCTCCACGACACTGAGCACGTCTGCATGGAGCACCGTCACAGGAAAGCAGCCTCCATCAAGGACCCCCACCGCCCAGGTCATGATCTATTCTCACTGCTACCATTGGGAAGGAGGGACAGGAGCCTCAGGACCCACACCACCACAGTTATTACCCCTCAGCCATCAGGCTGTTAAACCAGAAGGGATAAATTCATTCACTCCAACACTGAACTGTTCCCATAATCTCTGGGGTCACTTTCAATGGCTCTTCATCTTATGTTCTCAATATTTATTACTTATTTATTTATTATTGCCATTTTGTTTGTTTTCTGTTTGCATTCACACGGTTTGTGGTCTTTTGCACATTGGCTGTTTGTCCGTCTTGTGTAGTTTTCCATTGATTCTGTTGTGGTTCTTTGTGTCTACTGAGAATGCCCGCGGGAAAATGAATCTCAGGGTTGTATATGGTGACATATATGTACTTTGATAATGAACTTACTCTGGGCTTTGTTACACTCAGTACATTGTGATGGGTCAGTTGTCTCCCTTATCTTCTCAGCTGGGAGCTCAGAAGTGACCATTACGAATGGACACAGCGTGCACACCATTCCCATCACGAACCAGCCAACGGAGGGGGGCTCGACGGACACTAGCCTGTCACAGAAAATGGGTAATGTACAATGGGTAATGTGCCTGTAAATCCTGCAGAAACTTATCGGCAGGTTTGTCGGGGCCCTGTTACAGGGTGAGCCAGGACCTGACCCACAGAGCAAACCTGGCCTGGGTTTCGCCACGTGGAAAATCCAGCCTCCCCTTGCCCCCTGTACTCCGGGGAAGCACCGGGCAGAATCAGATCCAATTATCACTGGCAAATGTCGTGATTTTTATTTATCGTGCAATGGGCCCTATCGGCCCAGCAACATGCCTATTAACACTAATCTAATCACGAGACAATTTACAATGACCAATTAACCTACTAACTGGTACATCTTTGGACTGTGGGAGGAAACAGGAGCACCCAGAGGAAACCCACGTGCCCACAGGGAGGGCGGGCAGATTCCTTACAGAGTGTGCTGGAATTGAACTCTGAATTCCGACACCCTGAGCTGTAATTGAGTTGCACTTCGGCCACGCCACTGTGGCACCCCGTCCCATGCAGCAGTACGGTGCGATGCATGAATAAGATTATTATAAATTATAACAAGGAATGTACTGTATATATGCAACATAAGTAGTGAAAAAAAGAGCAAAAATACTGGGGTAGTGTGCGTGGGTTCATTGCCCACTCAGAAATCTGATTGCCGACAGGGAGACGCTGTTCCTAAAGGTGGGTGAGGGTGTGTCTTCAAGCTCCTGTACTCCTCTGTGATGGTGACGATGAGGAGAGGGCACGTCCTGGGTGGAGAAGGTCTGTAATGAAGGCATCGCCTTATGATGATGTCCTGAACAGTGCTATTGATGGAGT
The DNA here is from genome assembly GCF_030144855.1 of Hypanus sabinus. Classification (NCBI taxonomy): domain Eukaryota; kingdom Metazoa; phylum Chordata; class Chondrichthyes; order Myliobatiformes; family Dasyatidae; genus Hypanus; species Hypanus sabinus. Next base: position 7,404,373 of record NC_082717.1, read on the forward strand.
GGGCCGAGTTTACAACCTTAGAACATAGAAGAGTACAGCTCAGGAACAGGCCATTCGTACCGTCATGTTGTGCTGAACCAAAACATTACCGACACCATCTTCCTTACATCCATGTACCGATCTCTTAAAAGCCTCTAGTGTATTTGCCTCTACCACCCCACCAGGCAGTGCATTCCAGGGTAAAAACTTTCCCCTCACATCCCCCTCTCACCTTCAGTGCATGCCCTCTGAAAAGAGACATTTCATTCCTGGAAAACAGATACTCTCTGTCTATCTATGTCTCTCATAATTTTAGAAACCTCGATCAGATTTCCTCGGCCTCCGCCACTCCAGAGAAAACAACCCAAGTTTATCCAGCCTCTAGGGACAGCCTGTGCCCTCCAGACCAGGCAGCATCCTAGTTAACTACTTCTGTACCCTCTCCAAAGCCTCAACATCCTTCCTATAGTGGGGCGATCAGAACTGTATGCAATACTCCAGATGTGGCCTCACCAGAGTTTTATAAATTTGCAACATAACCTCCTGACTATTAAACTCAATGCCTCAATTAATAAAAGCAGGCATTCCATTAGCCTTCTTAACCACCTTATTGACCTGTGAAGCCACTTTCAAGGAGCTGTGGACTTGGATCCCAAGATCTCTCTGCTCAACCGCACTGTTAAGGACCTTTCCCCTTATCAGTGTACTGTCTCCTTGTATTTGCCCTACCCAGGCACAACACCTCACATTTACCTGGGTTAAACTCCATCTGCCCATTCTCATCCCCTATCTGCAACTGATCTATATCGTGCTGTGTTCTTTGTCCGTCTTCTACACTATCCACAACTCCAACAGTGTTGGTGTCATCTGCAAACTCACGAACCCACCCAGGTCATTTATATACATCATAACAGAGGTCCCAGCACAGATGCCTATGGAACTCCACTTGTTACAGACCTCCAGCTCAAATAAATTCCTCCAACCACTACTCTGTCTTCTATGCGCAGGCCAGTTCTGACTCCAAGCAGCCGATTCACCACGGACCCCGTGTACCTCAATCTTCTGGATTAGCCTCCCATGAGGGACTTGCTAAAATCCACGTAGACAACATCCACTGCTCTACCCTCATCCCCTTGTCAAAGACCCCCATCTGCAGCTTTTCCCGATCAACCTGTCAGAATGCTCTCCAGCAGGTGGAACGATCTCGGCTCTGGGATCTACACCCGAAGCCACAACAGTTGTCGGAGTCCTAGAGCAGAACAAGCCCTTCAGCCCAAACAATTCCAGCTGATCCCAGGGCCCACCCAACTACTCCCAACTTCCTGTGTTTGACCCATATCTCTGCACGCCCTGCCCCTTCCATGCATCTAGCCAAATGCTTCTTAACTGACATTACAGTAGCTGCCTCACCCACTTCCTCTGGCAGCTCGTTCCACACACTCATCACTCTTGGTGTGGGGAGAGTTGCCTCTCAGGTCCCTTTTTAAATCTTTCCCCTCTCACCATTAAAATCTGTACGTCCTAGTTTTGGACTCCTCTACCCTGTGAGAAGAAAACGTGCCATCCACTCATAACTTCACAAACCTCTATAAGGTCACATCTCAGTCTCCTCGTCACCACCCTCTGCATTAAAAATACTGCCTACCAGGTCTCTTTTTAAAATATTCCAGCTAGTTTTGGTCTCCCCTCCCCTGGGGAAAGGGTGCAGGGTGGAGATGCGTCTCTACCAAAGGAGGTGTTAGGCACTCCTTCCCTCTGCTGGACTGCAGGTCACCCTTGGGCAAGGTGTAGCACCTGCTTAGTCCCCCGATCAGGGTCACGTGAAGCCATGGGAACAGGTGGTGGATGGCCACACAAGCAGGTGCAGAAACCACAGCGGCATCTATACTTTCTGAGGAGATTGAGCCACGCAAGGCTCCCGACCCCATTCTACCGCCTTTCTACAGGAGCATCATCAAGGCTGTCCTGCGTGGCTAAGTCATGGTGTTGTATGGAAGCAGCAAGATCTTGTGTCGCAAGGTCCTACAGAGATAGTACAAAATGCCAAGAGGATCACCAGGGCTTCCTTCCCCCTATTTGTGACACTTACTGGGAGCATTGTTGAGAATCCCACCACCCATCCCACTGCCGTAAGGAAGGAGGTACAGGAGTATCAGGACTAGGCCTGTCAGACTGGGAAACAGCTTCTTCCCTCAGGCTGTGAGACTAATGACCCAGCCACCACCGAGGTCTCGTCACCAGGACCGTTGTTTACTGGCTACTGTCCGGTTCCATGATTACCTGTGCTGCGCACTGCGTGCACATTGAACCCTGCTTTATTATTTATGGTAATGTTTTCGATTCTGTCCTGTCTAGGTTAATTGGTCAATGTAGATTATCCTGTGACTTAGGATAGGATGAAGCTGATGTCTTGCTGAGTGTGCCACTCAGTGGGCTGGTCAAGCAGGTCCCGTGCAATAACTCTAAATAAATCAATAAACCGAGTGAACCCTCACTCACCCGTAAACCAAAGAATCTCCATATCTTCACCCCAAATTCTCTCAAAGAATCCTTTTCCATTGCTCCTCGGGTTAGTGAATTCCAAAGATTTTCACCTCACTTTCATCCGGAATGGGGTCCCTAGATTCTGAAACAATGCACCTCTGCCTTCAGCAGGGCAACTTGTGCCAACGCCCACCCTGTCCGTGCCCCTCACAACCCTGGGCATTGCAGTAAGTTTTCTGCCCTCCTCCCTCCACCTGCTGGCGATGCACAGACAAAGTGCTGGAGGAACTCAGCAGGACGGCAAGAGGCAGAAGATGTTTTGGGCCAAGACCCTTCCACGGAACTGGAAAGGAAGAGGAAAGGGCCAGAATAATGAGGTGGGGAGAGAGGTGCAGGAGTACAAGCTGGTAGGTGACTGGTGAGACTAAGTGAGGAGGGAAGGTGGGTGCATGGGGGAGAGGGGATGAAGTAAGAAGCTGGCAAGTGATTGGTGGAAGAGGTAAAGGACTGAAGAAGAAGGAATCTGATAGGAGGAGGGGGGATGATGGGAGAGAGGGAAGGAGGAGGGGAACCTGAAGCAGGTGATAGGCAGATGAAGACAAGAAAAGAGATGAGAGTGGGGTTAGAAGGTGGAAGTGAAAAGGAGAGAAGGGAGAGGGGAAGAAATGACCAGAAATACAAATTGATGTTCGTGCCATCAGGCTGGAGGCTATCCAGACGGAATATGAGGTATTACTCCTCCAACGTGAGTGCAGCCTCATTGTAGCAGTAGAGGAGGCCATGGGCTGACATGTTGGAGTGGAAGTGGGCAGTGGAATTGAAATGGGAGGATCCAGCATTTGATGACAGACGTTCTCAGGAGAGAAACATGATTCCCAGCACCTGCACAACCACTGTGTTGATGGTGGAATGATGGCTGCCATCTCCAGGGGTGGATGTTCCTCACCCCGTGGCCTGTGTGCTTTGTCATAACTCTGTGTTTCAATGACTTTCTCCACCCACAGGAACATCTGAGCAGTGCCCCCCGGGTAAAGCCGGGTCCCTCCAGGGAGAGACGCAAGCTTCGCCACTCAGTGGACATCCTGACTGTACCCCAGTCAGTGCTGCTAAAGACAATGACCTTGACAAGACGAACCCCCTTCCAGTGCTCTCAAAACCCACCAAAAGGAACACCAACGTGGAACGTAAGTTGACCGGCTCTACTGATGTCAATTGCCCTAGAACAGAGGGAATGAGCTAAGGAGAGGTTAGACAACCTTGGATTGATTTCTCTGGAGTGTCAGAGGCGGAAGGAGATCTGACAGACATTTATAAGATTATGAGACTCATTCCTTCTTCTTCAACGCTTTACCTCTTCCACCCATCCCTTCCTACCTTCTCTCTTCATCCAACCCTCCTCTGCCTACCAATCACTTGTTAGCCTGTGCTCTTCCTGTTCCCCATCACTCCCCCCCCCCACCCCCTTATTCCGCTCCTTCCCCCTTCCTCGCCAGTCCTGATGAAAGTCTCTGGCTGGTACGTCAGCTGTTTATTCCTCTCCATAGCTGCTGCCTGGCTTGCTGAGTTCCTCCTGTATTTAGTGTGCATTGCTTAGGTACAGTTACCTTTTCCCAGGGTTGAATGACCTGCTGCCAGAGGGCACGTGTTTAAAGTGAGTCAAGGAGAGTATGAAGGAACGTGAGGCGCAGGCTATTTCCAACAGAGAGTGCTGGGTGCCCCATGAAGGTGTGGGTCCCATCACTGCCCGTACACTCTCCCCGTGACCGTGTGGGTCCCGTCACTGCCCGTACACTCTCCCCATGACCGTGTGGGTCCCGTCACTGCCCGTACACTCTCCCCGTGACCGTGTGGGTCCCGTCACTGCCCGTACACTCTCCCCGTGACCGTGTGGGTCCCGTCACTGCCCGTACACACTCCCCGTGACAGTGTGGGTCCCGTCACTGCCCGTACACTCTCCCCGTGACCATGTGGATCCCGTCGCTGCCCGTACACTCTCCCCGTGACTGTGTGGGTCCCATCACTGCCCGTACACTCTCCCCATGACCATGTGGGTCCCGTCACTGCCCGTACACTCTCCCCGTGACTGCATGGATTCCTGTCACCACCTATTGAGAGGATGTTTCCTATGGTGGGAGAGTTTAAGACCAGAGGACACCGCCACCGAATAGAGGCATCCACTTAGAACAGAGATTGGAGGGAATTTCTTCAGCCAAAGGGTTGTGAATCTGTGAAATTCTTTGCTACAGGCAGCTGACCCCAAGTCCTTGGATATATTTAAGGCAGAGATTGATAGATTCTTAATTAGTTAGGCTATGAAGTGATACATGCAGATGGGAGGAGATTGTGGCTTAGAGGAAAGTGGTTCAGCCATGATGAAATGGTGAAGCAGACTCGATGGGCCGAATGGCCAGATTCTGCTCCTACGTTTTATGGTTTCTTACCACAGTGCAAAGCTGTACCGGTTCGTAGGTTACTTAGTCATTGTGAATTGTCCAGTGACTGGGCTGGGATTAATTTGAGGGGGTTGCGGGGGTGGGGGGTGCCGGAAGGGCCTACTCTGAACAGTATCTCTAAAATTAAAATTAAATCAATACTGAGGCGCAGTGAAAAGCTTTAGTTTGCATGCCGTACACACGGATCGTATTTTCACAATCGTGCATTATGGTGCTACAATAACAATGCAGAAAAAATTTTTAAATGGTAATTAAGGATTAGATTTATTTGTCACATGCATCAAAACAGTGAAATACATTGTTTGCATCAAACATAAAGTATAGGAGCAGAATTATGAGGGGTGATTGATAAGTTCATGGCCTAGGGTAGAAGGAGATGAGTTATTAGCTTCAAACTTCCTGCACAATCAGTCAAAGAGTTGAACTGCATGTGCATCTAACGAGAGCTGTATAACTCATCTCCTTCCACCTTAGGCCACGAACTTATCAATCACCCATCTGTGGACACTCTCTGGCGGTCCAAGATCCGTATGCTCCACGACCGCTGGACTAAGTGTGTAAATGTAGGAAGGGACTATGTTGAAAAATAAATGTGGTAGGTTTTCTAAAATTGACCCCTACCTTAGGCCATGAACTTATCTATCACCCCCTGTAGGCCATTAAGTCTGCTCTGCCACTTCACCACGGCTGATCCAGTTTTCCTCCCAGCCCCAGTCTCCTGCCTTCTCCCCATAATTCATTCATGCCCTGGCTAATCAAGAATCTGTTAATTTCTGCCTTAAATGTCTTGGCCTCCACAGCTGCCTGTGGCAAAGATTCCACAGACTCGCCACTCTCTGGCTGAAGAAATTCCTCCTCCTCTCCGTTCTAAAAGGATGCCCCTCTTTGCTGAGGCTGTCTCTGGTCTTAGACTCTCCCACCATAGAAACATCCACTCCCCTGAGGCCTTCAGCGACCAACACAGTCGAGGATGTGCTGGGGCAGCCTGCGAGTGTCACCACGGCGCCAATATGACATGCCAAAGCTATGAACTCTAACCTGTACGTCTGGACCGTAGGAGGAAACCCATGTGACCACGGGCAGACGGTACAAACTCCTCACAGACAGCGACAGGAATTAAATGTAATGCTGCCTACTACATTACAGTATAACATTGTGGTCTTATAGGAGGGGAAAAATGAATCAGCCATGATTGAATGTGAGGGCAGACTCAATGGGCGAAATGGCCTAATCCTGCTCCTATATCTTAGGGTATCACAGGTACAGAGAAAAGGGACTGCAGACGGACGGTACGGCCCAGGGCTAGTGCAGACGGACGGTACGGCCCAGGGCTAGTGCAGACGGACGGTACGGCCCAGGGCTAGTGCAGACGGACGGTACGGCCCAGGGCTAGTGCAGACGGACGGTACGGCCCAGGGCCGGTGCTGATGGACGGTACGGCCCAGGGCCGGTGCTGGCGGACGGTACGGCCCAGGGCCGGTGCGGGCGGACGGTACGGCCCAGGGCCGGTGCAGACGGACGGTACGGCCCAGGGCCGGTGCGGGCGGACGGTACGGCCCAGGGCTGGTGCAGACGGACGGTACGGCCCAGGGCCGGTGCTGATGGACGGTACGGCCCAGGGCCGGTGCTGGCGGACGGTACGGCCCAGGGCCGGTGCGGGCGGACGGTACGGCCCAGGGCCGGTGCAGACGGACGGTACGGCCCAGGGCCGGTGCGGACGGACGATACGGCCCAGGGCCGGTGCAGACGGACGGTACGGCCCAGGGCCGGTGCAGACGGACGGTACGGCCCAGGGCCGGTGCAGACGGACGGTACGGCCCAGGGCCGGTGCAGACGGACGGTACGGCCCAGGGCCGGTGCAGACGGACGGTACGGCCCAGGGCCGGTGCAGACGGACGGTACGGCCCAGGGCCGGTGCGGGCGGACGGTACGGCCCAGGGCCGGTGCAGACGGACGGTACGGCCCAGGGCCGGTGCAGACGGACGGTACGGCCCAGGGCCGGTGCAGACGGACGGTACGGCCCAGGGCCGGTGCAGACGGACGGTACGGCCCAGGGCCGGTTCGGGCGGACGGTACGGCCCAGGGCCGGTGCGGGCGGACGGTACGGCCCAGGGCCGGTGCGGGCGGACGGTACGGCCCAGGGCCGGTGCGGGCGGACGGTACGGCCCAGGGCCGGTGCGGGCGGACGGTACGGCCCAGGGCCGGTGCGGACGGACGGTACGGCCCAGGGCCGGTGCAGACGGACGGTACGGCCCAGGGCCGGTGCAGACGGACGGTACGGCCCAGGGCCGGTGCAGACGGACGGTACGGCCCAGGGCCGGTGCAGACGGACGGTACGGCCCAGGGCCGGTGCAGACGGACGGTACGGCCCAGGGCCGGTTCGGGCGGACGGTACGGCCCAGGGCCCTAGCGACGTAGATCTTGAGTTGACACCAGGGTAGATCCCAATGATCCCAGAACGTGAATCACTACCCCCTCAGCCACACATTCACAGAGGTGTTTCGGAGATTGTTAAGTTGTTGCAGGAGTGTGCAGGGATATGGACAGTTGTACAAGAATAAGAGATTTAGTTTAATGAAACGTCTTGACTTCAGCACGCCTTTTTGATCATCAGACCCCCTAAACCCAGTGCCCTCCACCAATCCCAACTTCAGCATCAGACCAGCAGACACGTGGATGGGGGGTGTTGCAGTCTGGCAGTCTGACCTTGCTGAGGCCAATGGCTGCAGCACAGAGATAGAGCCTTCTAGTCATGCTGAATCTGCCTGCTCCCATTGACCTGCACCAGGCTCATAGCCCTCCGTTTCCCTCCCGTCCATGTAGCCAGCTTGTTCCACACTCGCACCACCCTCTGAGTGTCACTTGTTTAGAGGAACAGTGCAGAATAGGCCTTTCCAGCCCTTCGAACCACGGTCGAGTTACAGGACAATAACGATGGCCAGTTAACCTACCGACCGGTACATCTTTGGACTGTGGGATGAAACCAGAGCACCCGGAGGAAATTCACGCAGTCACGGGGAGGACAAAGGACGCCAGAATTGAACTCTGAACTCCGAATTCTGAGATGTAAAAATGTCGCGGCCGGAAATGAGTGAAGGTGTTTGATGTGAATTTTTGATTATCTTGTCCAATCTGGTTGCAGATACGCCTTCCCCGTCAGAGAACCTCTCCTGCTCCACGTCGGCACCCTTGTCCCTGCCCTCACTGCAGCCTGTGCTCAACACTAAATTTCTCCCGAGCTCCTCCGACATCCCCGGCACAGGGGACGCTTACACCAAGACTCCGAGACAACTCGAACCCTCATGCCAACCTTCTCCTGTGCTCCCGAGGCAAAGTGGACCGCTAGCTGACAGCCCTCCACCCTCGGACCTCCTCGACGGCAGTGCCGAGACTGAAAGGCCTGGTCAGGACGAGAGGCGATCTGACCCCGAGAAGGGGGCAGACACCACATCTACGGGCAGCACCCTCTGCCCTCGGTACAATGTGGCCGATGGGAAAACAGAAGCATCTGCTGGCCAGATGGGACTCGAAGAAGATCTAAAGAGGTAGGTTTGTATAGCCTCACCTTTCATAAAGATAATAAAATAAGTTTATTAGTCATACAAATTGAAACATACAGTGAAGCATGGCATTTGCGTCAATGGCTAAGACAATACGAGGATGTGCGGGGGGCAGTCCACAAGTGTTACTAGGCTTCCAGCGCCAGCACAGCATGCCCACAACCTGTAATCTGTACATCTCTGAGCACCCAGAGGAAACCCACGCGGTCACAGTGGGAACATACAGTTTCCTTACGGACAGCAGCCTGATTGCTGGCACTGTAACAGCTTTGCGCTAATCACGTTGCCTCTAAACAGATAGGAAAGGCCTGGAGGGATGTGGGCAAACCGCAGAGAAGTGGGACCTGCGCGGATTTGAATCTCGGTCAGCACGGACCGGTTGGGCCAATGGGCCTGTTTATGTGCTGTGTGACTCTCCGACACTCGATTGTTGTAGGGGACCATCTGACCACCTAGGTCCTTGCCCAGCCCACCCTCGTGACTCCCCACCCTTTTGAGGAGGCCCCAGCTTTCGCGGGTGATCCTGAGGATCGGGCCTGACCCCTGAACCACTGCCCTCCGCCTGGTGCATCTCCTCACACTCCTACCTGTCCGGATGAGATTAACCCTCACCTGCCCTGAACCCCACCCCCCACCATTCCTTCCCCTGTCAATAGACCACAGAACATAGGACCAGAATCAGAATCAGAATCAGGTTTATTATCACTGGCGTGTGCCATGAAATGTGTTAACTTGACAGCAGCAGTTCAATGCAATACATGATAATATAGAAAGAGAAAATAATAATCAAATCAATTACACTGTATATACATTTATATTGAATAGATTAAAAATAGTGCAAAAACAGAAATAATATTTTAAAAAGTGAGGTCGTGTCCAAGGTTTCAATGTCCATTTAGGAATCAGATGGCAGAGGGGAAGAAGCTGTTCCTGAATCGCTGAGTGTGTGCCTTCAGGCTTCTGTACCTCCTAACTGATGGTAACAGTGAGAAAAGGGCATGCCCTGGGTGCTGGAGGTCCTTAATAATGGATGTCGCCTTTCTGAGGCACTGCACCTTAAAGATGCCTTGGATATTACAGAGGATAGTATCCAAGATGGAGCTGACTAATTTTACAAATTTCTGTAGCTTCTTTCGGTCCTGTGATATAGGGGTGGTGTTAGACAATAAGTGCTGGAGTAGGCCATTCGGCACTGTCATTCACTGTGATCATGGCTGATCATCCACAATCAGTACCCCGTTCCTGCCTTCTCCCCATATCCCTTGACTCCACTATCTTTAAGAGCTCTATCTAACTCTTTCTTGAAAGCATCCAGAGAATTGGCCTCCACTGCCTTCTGGGGCAGAGCATTCCACATATCCACCACTCTCTGGGTGAAAAAGTTTTTCCTCAACTTTGTTCCAAATGGCCTACCCCTTATTCTTAAACTGTGGCCTCTGGTTCTGGACTCCCCCAACAGTGGGAACATGTTTCCTGCCTCTAGTATGTCCAATCCCTTAATAATCTTATATGTTTGTAACTCCCTGGGTCGCCTCAGGCTCGCTCAGCTCGTTCCTGTCTAGGGGGAGCAGCCTTCGGCCCCGCCAAACTGGGTAATCAGCTGGTGTGGATGCTGTGTGATGTCCCCGCCTCGCCCAAAACCAGACAGTACACCATATGCGATTAAATGAGTACAATTTATAAAGGTTACTATAACTAAGTGATTAATAACGATACAGTATATATGAAGAGAAAATTAAAGAAAAGGCGCCAAACTTATCAAAGTCCAAACCACCGTGCACAACCGTTGGAGCTCAATTACTGAAGTCTTCTGGCCACCATTCGATCCCCTCTGAACTCCTCGACTCGCAGCTCAGGACCCTCCGAACTCCTCGACTCTCCAAACAGCTCAGGACCCTCCGAGTGGTCAACCAAGCACATCTAGCTTCATCCCCCCCCCCCCCCGGAGAATCTCCCGGCCTTGGACCCCCCCTTTGGGGTCCGATCCTCACCCAGCTTAGAGCATTGCGTCCTCTCTCTCGACCCCCTCGCGCCGATCTGCCCAAAAGCCCGTCAACAAAAGCTTGCAGACTCAGAAGAAAGAACATTAATCCCCATTTGGTTTACAAAGGAATACCATTCTCGTTATCAGTAAATTAGCATTCCTGCTAGTTAACAAAAAGAAGAAACCCTCTTTACATGTTTCAATCAGATCCTCTCTCATCCTTCTAAATTCCAGTGTATGCAAGCCCAGTCGCACCAATCTGTCAACATATGACAGTCCCGCCATCCTGGGAATCAACCTCCTGAACCTACGCTGCACTCCCTCAATTACAAAAATGTCCTTCCTCAAATTTGGAGACCAAAACTGAACACAATACCCCAGGTGTGGTCTCACCGGGGCCCTGTACAACTGCAGAAGGACCTCTTTGCTCCTATATACACATGACTGTGTGGCTAGGCATAGTGACTATGGCTAGGCTAGGCACAGCCAAGACATGATTGTGTTGGGATAGAGAGAGGCTGCTGCACCAGACTTAAAGAAGCTACAAAAATAACAGTGATGCAGCCTGTCAGAATGCTTTCCACAATACATCTATAGAAGTTTTCGAGAGTTTGAGGTGACAAACTAAGTCTCTTCAAACTCTTAATGAAGTATAGCCTGTCTTAGTTTCTTTATAATTGCTTCAACATATTGGGACCAGGTTAGATCCTCAGAGTCTTGACACCCAGGATCTTGAGATCCTCGCTCTCTCCACTTCCGATCTCTCTATGAGGATTGGTTCATGTTCCCTCATCCTACCCTTGCTGAAGTCCACAATCAGCTCTTTCATCTTACTGACATTGAGTGCCAGGTTGTTGCTGCAACACTATTCAACTAGTTGGTATATCTCATTCCTCTTTCATGTCCATCTGAAATGCTACCAGTTATATCATCAGCAAATTTATAGATGGTATTTGAGCTATGCCTAGCCACACAGTCATGTGTATACAGACAGTAGAACAGTGGGCTAAGCACACACCCCTGAGGTGCGCCAGTGTTGATCGTCAGCAAGTTGGCGATGTTATCACCAATCCACACAGATTGTGGTCTTCTGGTTAGTAAGTTGAGGATCTAATTGCAGAGGGAGGTACAGAGTCCCAGGTTCTGTAACTTCTCAATGAGGATTGTGGGAATGATGGTATTAAATGCTGAGCTATGGTCGATGAACAGCATCCTGACGTAGGTGTTTGTGTTGTCCAGATGGTCTGAGGCCGTGTGAAGGGCAATTGAGATTGCATCTGCCGTTGACCTATTGTGGCGATAGGCAAATTGCAATGAGTCCTTGCTGAGGCAGGAGTTTGCAGATTATTCTTTTTGGGCACTGGTATAGTTGTTGCCTTCTTGAAGCAAGTGGGAACTTCCACCCGTGGCAGTGAGAGGTTGAAAATCTCCTTGAAAACTCCCACCAGTTGGTTGACACAAGTTTTCAGAGCCTTACCAGGTACTCCATAGGGGCCTGCCATCTTGCAAGGGCTCACGTTCCTTAAAAGCAGCCTAACGTGGGCCTCTTGAGACCGCGATCACAGGGTCATCAGGTGCAGCAGGGATCTTCACAGCTACAGTTGTATTCTCCCTTTCAAAGCGTGCGTAGAAGGTGTGGAGTTCATCTGATAGTGAAGCATCACTGCCATTCATGCTATCGGGTTTCGCCTTGTAGGAAGTCTTGCAGACCCTGCCAGAGCTCTTGTACATCCGATGTCACTTCCAACCTGGTTTAAAACTGTCTCTTTGACCTTGAAATAGCCTTCAGCAAATCATACCTAGTTTTCTGGTACAGATCGAGGTCACCAGACTTAAATGCCGCAGATCTAGCCTTCAGCAGGCGATGTACCTCCTGGTTCGTTATGGCTTTTGGTGTGGGAATGTACAGCAAGTTTTCATAGGCACACATTCATCCACACAGGTTTTAATGAAGTTGGTAACAACTGCAGCATACTCATCCAGATTCCTTTAATGCCACCCAGACCACCGATTCAAAGCAGTTCTGTAGGTGCTCCTGTGCTTCCCTTGTCCGCACCTCCTTGGTCCTCACCACTGGTGCTGCAGTCTTCAGTCTCTGCCTATACTCAGGGAGTAGAAGTACAGCCAGGTGATCAGACTTCCCGAAGTGAGGGCTTGGAATGCACGGTAGGCATTCTTGATGGTGGTGTAACAGATTTAGGCCATTCCATCATGGCTGACTTATTATCCTTCTCAGCCCCATTCTCCTGTCCTCTCCCGTAACCTTTGATACCCTGACTAATCAAGAGTTATCAGCTTCAGCTTTCAAAATGCCCAGTGAGTTGACCTCCACAGCCAGCTGTGGCAATAAATTCTGCGGATAAATGAAATTTCTCTTCGTCTCGGTTCTAAATGGACATCCCTCTAAGCTGAGGTTGTGCTCTCTGGTCCTAGACTTTCCCACTATAGGAAACATCCTCTCCAAATCCACTCTGTATAGGCCTTTCAGTTTTTTGTAGGTTTCAATGCATTCCCTCCTCATTTCTTTTCAAACTCCAGCAGGTGCAGGCCTGGAGCCTTCAGATGCTCATCATGTGTCAACCCTTTCATTTCCTGGATCATTCTTAGGAACCTTCTCTGAATTCTCTCAAATGGCAGCATACCCTTTCTTTGATAAAGGACCCAAAACTGCTCACAGTGCTGCAAGGCGAGGTTTGACAAATGCCTTAAAATGGCTCAGCATGACATCCTTGCTTTTATATTCTAATCCTCTCAAATTGAGTCAACATTCCACATCGGACACTAATGTGATGATCATCACTGATCTCCCTTCTCTTGTCTCCAACCCTCCTCTTCTTGGACACCCTGCTGCGGTTCGCTGCCTGTTCTGGATCTGTTTATCTTGAATTGCTGACGGGGCATCAACTGGTTCAACTTCTCTCCTCCGCGAACCGTACTGCCTCTGAACACACTGCCCTTCACCCTCTCCGCTTTCCACAGTGATCGTTTCCTCCACGACTCCCTTGTCCGTTTGTCCTTCCTCTCTGGTCTCCCTCCCGACACTTATCCCTGCAAACGGCTAAGTGGTACCCCTACCCATTCAGCTCCTCCCTCACCTCCATTCAGGGCCACAGACGGTCCTTCCAGGTGACGCAGCTCTTCACCTGCAGATCTGCTGAGGCTTTCTATTAACATAAAGGTAAGATAAGGTGAAACTTAGTTAATCCTGAGGAAAGTTATTGTTGCAAAGTTGCTCAGTCATAAATATATACCTTAAAATACAAAATGTAGGCATTGAGCTACTAAAAAGAATACAAAATGTGCATGAAGAAGTAATAGTGCAAATACAGAAGAAACCATTCACTTGTATACTTGAGGAGGAGTTGTCAAGTCTCATAGCCACAGGGAGAAAGGATCTCCTGTGGTGTTCAGTGGTGTACCTCGGTGGAATCAGTCTGTCACTAAAGGTGCTCCTCTGTCCCTCCTGTATGTCATGGAGGGGGTGTGAGGGATTGTCCATAATGCTCTGTAGTTGCTGCAGCATCTTCCCCTCAGACACAACCACCAGGGAATCCAGTTCCACCCCTAGAACAGAACCAGCCTTCCTGACGAGTTTATCGATCTTCTTGGCATCAGTTGCTCTCCCTCTGCTGCCCCGGCAGACTGCAGCGTAGAATAGAATGCCGGCCACCACCGAGTCGTAGAGCATCTGCGGCAGAGTAGTGTAGACGTTGAATGACCGGAACCTCCTCAGGAAGTACAGTCGGCTCTGTCCCTTCTTCTACAAAGCCCCTGGATTTTTAGTCAAATCCAGTTTATTGTCCAAGTGAGTTCCCAGGTATTTGCAGTCTCAGAGGACTTCCACATCCGTTCCCTTGATGGAGATGGGAGTGCAGGGTGTCTACAAGAAGGGTCAGAGCCGTCTCTACTTCCTGAGGAGACTGAGATCCTTTAACATCTGCCGGACGATGCTGAGGATGTTCTACGAGTCTGTGGTGGCCAGTGCTATCATGTTTGCGGTTGTGTGCTGGGGCAGCAGGCTGAGGGTAGCAGACACCAACAGAACCAACAAACTCATTCATAAGGCCAGTGATGTTGTGGGGGTGGAACTGGACTCTCTGACGGTGGTGTCTGAAAAGAGGATGCTGTCCAAGTTGCATGCCATCTTCGACAATGACTCCCATCCACTCCATAATGTACTGGTTAGGCACAGGAGTACATTCAGCCAGAGACTCATTCCACCGAGATGTAACACTGAGCGACATAGGAAGTTATTCCTGCCTGTGGCCATCAAACTTTACAACTCCTCCCTCGGAGTGTCAGACACCCTGAGCCAATAGGCTGGTCCTGGACTTATTATTATTTAATTATTTATGGTTTTATATTGCTATACTTCTACACTGTTCTTGGTTGGTGTGACTGTATCGAAACCCAGTTTCCCTCGGGATCGATAAAGTATGTCTCTCTGTTCACCTTCCTTTGGTCCATCACCAACTCCTTTGACTTAGTGATGTTGAGTTGCAGGGGCTTCAGCCCACACCGCTCAACTAAGCTGACCACCTCTTGACCCCAGCTGATACAGCCCACAACTGCCGAATCGTCAGAAAACTTCTGCCGTTGGCAGGACCTCTGGGTTGTATCTGGAGTCCAAGGTGTAGACGGTGAACGGGGGGGGGGACAGGACAGTCCCGTAGGGTCTCACTGTGTTGCTCACCACAATATCCCATCTGGACAGGCAGACTGTAATCCAGGATATTAGTGGAGCAGCCACCTGCATCTCCATAAATCTACTCCCTGGAAAAGCAGGTCGTACGGTGTTAAAGACACTGGAAAGATCAAAGAACATGACCCTCCTCTGTTCCTGATGCAGCCTCCTCTACTCTTAATAAGTACTGTATACCGTTCTAGATGCTGTTATGGGGCTGACCTCCCAGGGGAATGCCATGCAGACTGGGCACTGAGCATAAATTTGTGGTGCAGAAGGAAAGAGGGAGAGTAGGGGAGTGGTAGTGGTAGGAGGCCCGTCATAAATTGGGGAACAGTTTTGTTGTGTATCTCCTCTCCGCCAGGCCAAAGCAGAACTTCCCGGTCGTCAAATATTTTAATTCCCATTTCTGTTCCGGTTCTGACATGTCGATCCATGGCCAAGATGAGGCCACCCTCAGGGTGGAGGAGCAACACCTTATATTCCATCAGGTAGCCTCCAACCTGATGGGATGAATATCGATTTCTCATTCCGGTAAAGAAAAATCCTTCCTCCACCCCCCTTCTATTCCCCACAGTGGTGTCTTGCCTCTTCTCATCTGCCTAACACCTTCCCCTAGGTACCCTCCTCCTTCCCTTTCTCCCATGCTCCACTCTCCTCTCCTATCAGATTCCTTCCTCTCCAGCCCTTTACCCTTCCTATCCACCTGGCTTCACCTGTCACCTTTTAACCAGCCTCCTTCCCCTCCCACCTTTTTATTCTGGCATCTTCCCCCTTCCTTCCCAGTCCTGAGGAAGGGTCCAAGCCAGAAATATCGACTGTACTTTTTTCCGCCTGGTCTGCTGAGTTCCTCCAGCATTTCGTGTCTGTTGCTTCTGCAGAGTTTCTCGTGTTAGTGTTGCACTTTCCTTCGTTCCACTACTGCACCTGCAAGTTAACCATTAGGGATCCTGCGCAAGGATTCCCACATCCCTTTGCACCTACGATATTTGAATTTTCTCTCCGCTTAGGAAGGAGTCTCCACTTTTATTCCTTCCACCAAAGTGCATGGCTGTACACTTCCCGACACTCTCTGCCACTTCTTGGCCCATTCTCCGAATCTGTCCAAGTCTTTCTGCAGACTCCCTGCTTCCTCCGTGCTGTCTGCCCCTCCACCTAACTTTGTACAGGCAGTCCCCAGGTTACGTACGAGTTCTGTTCCTGAGTCCATATTTAAGTCGGAACAAGTACATCCGGTATTATTTAGCGTCAGTCAAACGTTTGTCTTAGTATATAGTATATATTTTACCTTTCTATGCATATAACACACTTAAGAAACATATGTATTCCAATAATTAAACCACTGCATTGCTTAGTAATAACAGTAGTTTTCATTGGGACAGGGCCTTTCAAATGCTCCATTACTCTCACTTTATCCGTTATCCTTTAAAATTGTTCCAATTGTTGACCAACTGTAGCCTAACGCTTTTCTAATGACTGATGGTGTTTCACCTCTTTCCAAACACTTTATTATTTCCACTTTATTTTCAATCGCGATCGCTTCCCGTCAATGGAACAGAAACACTGCGGGCGTTGGGTCCCAACCTCCGCCAGCTCCCGAGGTCCGCTGGGTCTTAAGGACCACCGCACTGAGACAGGCTGAATGGGACAAGTGGGGGCTGTGCTGGGTTTGCGTATTTAATCATCCACAATATTCCGCGTGAGAGTTTAAACAGGAGGTGGCAGTGTTTTTTTTTACGAGGTTGAGTTGCGAGCTCGATATCAACCCGGCACGGATGGTACAGGAGTCACTGGATCGACATCAAATCGGCACAGAAACCACCGTTCTCCAGCCCAGCGCTGATCTCACTGCAATGGGTGGGGGGGGCGGGTCAGGGTGAATCTTACTAAGAAAATTTTAAGCCAAATACAAAGCTAAACATTCAATACAGTGTCAACGGCAACGACTTAAAATGGCGGAAGGCGTTCTCCTTCCTCGGTTCGTAAGTACGAGTTGCCCGTAAGTCAGACGTTCGTAACTCGGGGTCGAACTGTATTGTCTGCAAATTTCCATCTGATCACTTCTGTCTTCTGTCCCAGCAGCAGGGCAGAGAAATCGGGATGCTGTGACGCAGCAGGGGAGGAAACAGAGGGTGTGAAGGAGAGAGGCCGAGTCCACTTGTCACCCGAGGCGCCGGTGGTCGTGATTCCTAGCCAGAACGTTCCCGAGCCGTTGGCAAGCGACTCCGATTCCGACCCAATGCAGTATTGGAATGACTCGGATGAGGAGGACGATGAGGAATCGTTAAACAGTAAGAGACTAGATCCCCTGACGGCAGGGTTATCAATTGAGGCCGCTCGGCCCACTTCCATCTGCTTCCCCACTTGGTGTACCCGAACCTGCCCTCCACCCAAGCTCACTGCCCTGTCCAGTCCCACTTATTGACGTCAAATCATTTGCTGTTCAATATGAATAGTTAATGCAGAGCACCCCAGTGGCCATTCCCCTCAATAATAAGTATACAGTTTTGAATACTGTTGTGGGAGATGACTCCCAGGGGAACGCCATGCAGACTGGGTTACTGGCACTGAGAGAACGTCTGTGGTGCAGAAGGAAAGAGAGAGAAGAAGGGAACGGGAGTGATAGGGGACTCGATAGTGAGGGGAACAGACAGGAGATTCTGTGAAAGTGAATGAGATACCCAGATGGTAAGGGCTAGGGATGTTTTGGATTATGTCCACAGCATTTTGGAGAGGGAGGGAGAGCAGCCAGATGTCTTGATACTTACTGGTACATAGACACAGGAAGGAAAGATAAAAGGTCCTGAAGAGAGAATTTAGAGGGCTAGATAGAAGGCTGAGAAACGGGACGTCCTGGGTAGTAATTTCTGGATCGCTACCTGTGCCATGCGCCAGTGAGGGTAGAAGCAGGATGGTTTGCAGATCAATGTGTAGCTGTGAAGCTGGTGCAGAGGGCAGGGCTTTGGGTTCTTGGATCATTGGGATCTCTCCTGGGGGTGGTATGACCTGTACAAAAGTGACAGGTTGCACCTGAGCCACCTGAATATTCTCATGGGCAGGTTTGTTAGAGCTGTTGGGGACGGTTTAAACTAATTTGGCAAGGGGGTGGGAATGGGGGTGGGAATTGGAGTGAAGGGACTCGGCATAGAATGAATGGTAATAAAGCAAAAATAGCCTGCAGTCAGGCTGTCAGGAAGGGCAGCCAGATGATGGGGCAAAATTGCAGCCACCAAGCTGAATATCAGTGCATTAAGGATGCAGAATCAAAAAGGTATGAGGAAAGGAATGGAGGGTTTTGGGCTGAGTGCGGGTCGGTGGGACTACGTGAGAGTAAGCGTTCGGCACGGACTAGAAGGGCCAAGATGGCCTGTTTCCGTGCTGTAATTCTTATATGGTTATATGTTGCAGCCATCACTGAATCGTGGCTGAAGGATGGTTGTAGTTGGGGGCTGAATATCCAAGGTTACACGTTGTATCGGAGGGATAGGAAGGTAGGCAGAGGGGATGCTGTGGCTCTGCTGGTAATGAATGGCAGCAAATTAGTAGAAAGATGTGACATAGGATGGAAGATGTTGAATGCTTGTAGGTTGAGTTGGGAAACTGCAAGGGTAAAAGGACCCTGGTGGTAGGTATACACAGGCTTTCCAGTGGTAGCTGGGATGTGGACCACAGGTTACAAGAGGAAATAGAAAAGGTGCGTCAAAAGGGCAATGGTATGGTAGTCATGGGAGATTTCAACATACAGGTCGATTGGGAAAATCTGTTTGGAAATGGGTCTCAAGAGAGTGAGTTTGTTGAATGCGTACAAGATGGCTTTTTAGAGCAGTTTGTCATTGAAACTACTAAAGGCACTGGATTGGGTGTTTTTTAATGAACCAAGTGTGATTGGGGAGCTTAAGGTAAAAGAGTCCTTAGGAGACAGTGATCACAATATAATTGAGTTCAACTTTAAATTTGATAGGGAGAAAGTAAAGTCAGATGTGGCAGTATTTCAGTGGAGTAAATAATTTCAGTGGTATGAGAGAAGAGTTGGCCAAAGTAAATTGGAAGGAGATACTGACAGGGATGCTGCTCAGTCCGCTGTTCCTCCAGCAGAGTATCTGTTGTTCACTGTACAGCACAGGAAAAGGCCCTTCGGCCCACAATGTTGTGGCGAACCAATTAAATGGGCAACCTAACTAATCCCCTCCGCCTTCCATTTTCCTCACATTCATGTATCTATCGAATCATGTCTTTAAAGTCCTTAAAGTTTCTATCTCTACCACCACCACAGGCAGCATATTCCAGTCACACACCAGTCTCGGTGTAAAATAATCTTGCCCCCACATCTCCTTTGAAGATGCCCTCTTTCACATTAAATTTATGTCCTTGGTATTAGATATTTCTACACTGGGAAAAAGATACTGTCTGTCACTCTATCTGAGCCTCTCATAATCTATAAACTTCTATCAGATTTCTGTCTCACCCTTAACCACACCAGAGAAAACAGCAGGTTTACTCAGACTCTTGTTACAGCACATGACCTCTAATCCAGGCAGCACCCTGGTAAACCTCTTGTACCCTCTCCAAAATCCTCGACCTCTATTGTACGTTGGGGTGACCAGAACTGAATGCAGTATTCCAGCTGCGGCCCAACTCATCGTCATCGTCATGGGCCATGGCGTATGACCCGGGCAGTCGTGGTCTTGACAAATTTTTTTGCAGAAGTGGTTTGCCATTGTCTTCTTCTGGGATGTGACTTTGTAAGAAGGGTGACCCCAGCCATTATCAAAACTCTTAATAGATTGTCTGTCTGGTGTCAGTAGTTGCAGAACAAAAACTTGAAATGTACACCGGCTGCTCGTATGACAATCCAGTCCCTGCACCCGTGGCTTCCTTGACGTAACTGTGATGGGGGCATGGGGGGCAGGGGTGAGGGCTGAGCAGGTGCTACTCCTTGCCAGAGTGTGACGTGCAGGCAAGCAGAGGGAACAAGCACCTTACGCCTCCTTTTATAGAGATGTATCTCCACCCCATCACTCAGTAGCCTAACCAGAGTTTTATAAAAGCTGCAACAGAACTTGCTAACTTTTGAGCTCAGCGCCTCAACTAATAAAGGCAGACATGTGTTTTCTCAAGCACCCTATTACTTTCGGGAAGCTGTGAACTCGAACCCCAAGATCCCTCTGCTCTAGTGAAGACAGGCCTGTTTGATCCAGTCTCTCCTTGACCATCATTGCCTCAGTACAAGCTCTCAGCCTGGTGAACCTTCAAAGTCCAAAATAAAATTTATTATCAGCGTACATACACGTCACCACATTCAACCCTGTGATTCTTCTTCCTGCAGGCAAACTCAGCAAATCTATAGAACAGGAACTGTAAGCAGGATCGATGAACAACAAACTGTGCAAATATAAATGAACAGCAGTAAATAATGAGCATGAAATAAGAAGATAAAGAGTCCTTAAAATGAGACCATTGGTTGTGGGAGCACCAGAGATGGAATGAGTGTCGTTATCCCCTTTTGTTCAAGAGCCTGACTGACGGTTGTGAGGTGGTCACTGTTCTTGAACCTGGTGGTGTCAGTCCTGAGGTACCAGTGCCTTCTATCTGACTGCAGCAGTGAGATGATGGCCTGGGTGGTGAGGATCGTTGACGATGTACGCTGCTTTTCTACGACATTTCGTGTAGACGTGCTCAATGGCTGGGGAAGGGTTTACCCATGATGCACTGGGCAGAATCCGCTAGCCCTTCGCAGGACTTTTCTTCTCAAAGGCAATGGTGTTCCCACACCAGCCAGTCAGCACAGTTTCCACCGCACAGCTTCCCGAGGTTTTCGGTGACATGCCCAACCTCCACAGACTCCTGAGGAAGGAGAAGGGACACCAGCCAGTCAGCACAGTTTCCACCGCACTCCCGAGGTTTTCGGTGACATGCCCAACCTCCACAGACTCCTGAGGAAGGAGAAGGGCTGCCGTGCTTTCTGTCCAGGCCAGGTCCTCTGAGATGGTGACACCCAGGAATTTAAAATTACTGACACTCTCCGCTTCTGATCCTCCAATGATTCCTGGCTAATGGATTTTTGGTTTCCCTTTCCTGATGTCTACTATCAGTTCATTTAAGTTGACTGAGAGGTTGTTGTTATGACACCACTCAGCTAAATTTTCAATCTCCCTCCTGTACGCTGATTCATCACCACCTTTGATACAGCCCACTGCAGTGGTGTCATCAGCAATCTTGTATAACATGTTGGAGCTGTACTCAGCCAGATAGTCACAGGTGTAAAGCGAGCAGAACAGGGGGCTAAGCACACAGGCCTGTGTGTACCTGTGCTGATTGTGGAGGTGAAGTCTTTGCCAGAATGAACTTACTGGGTCTACAAGTGAGGAACTGCAGGATCTGAAGATGTTGCTACCCCTATGGCAGGTATTCTTCCTGAGAGACAGGGACCAAAACTGCTCACCACCATTCACGGTTGGTCTCATCGCAGTTGTAAGCAAGAGGTCCCTGCTTCTCTGAATATTCTGCCTGGAGGTCGATGACCCGTGGTCTTCCACCGGGATCTGTTCTAGGACTCCCGCTCTTTGTGACTTTTATAAGTGATTTGGATGAGGAAACAGGATGTAATGTTGAGCCTTTATAAAGCAACCAGTGAGGCCTCACTTGGAATATTGTGTGCGGTTCTGGGCCCCTTATCTCAGAAATGATTTGCTGATACTGGAGAGGGTTCAAAGGAGACTCATGAAAATGATTCTGGGATTGAACAAGTTATCATATGAGGAGTGTTTGATGGCTCTGGGCCTGCACTCACTGAAATTCAGAAGAATGAGGGAGGATCTCATTCAAACCTATTGAATGTTAGAAGGCCTCAAATGAGTGAATATGGAGAGGATGTTTCTAGAGTGGTGGAGTCTAGGACCAGAGGATACCGCCTCAGAATAGAGGGACATCCATTTAGAATAGAGATGAAGAATTTCTTTAGCCAGAGTGTGGTTAATCTGTGGAATTCATTACCACGGGCAGCTGTGGAGGCCAAGTCTTTGGGTATATTTGAGGCAGAGGTTGATAGACTCTTGATTGGTCAGGGCGTAAAGGGTTACTGGGAGAAGGCAGGAGAATGAGGCTGAGAGGGAAATGGATCAACCATGATGAAATGGCGGAGCAGACTTGATGGCCCACATGGCCTAATTCTGCTCCTACATATGGTCTCAGTGAAGGGTGGGCTAGGAAGTTTGCAGATGACGCAAAGGTTGGTGGTGTGGAAAATCAGAATCCGGTTCACTGGCATATGTCGTGAATTATGTTTTGCAGAAAGATAATATTGAGGTAGTGTTCATGGGTTCATTGTCCATTGACAAATTTGATGATGGAGAGAAGAAGCTGTTTCTGAAAGGTTGAATGTGTGTCTTCAGGCTCCTGTACCTCCTCCCTGATGGTAGCAATGAGAAGAGGTCATGTCCTGGGTGATGGGGATCCTTGATGACAGATGCCACCTTTTTGAGGCGTAGAAAGTCGCCGGAGGTGACAAGGGTGCAGAGGTGGGCTGAGCAGTGACAGATGGAGTTCAGCTTGGAAAAGTGAAGTGGTTCTCTTTAGAAGGTCAAAATTGAAGGCAGGGTACAGGGTGAATGGCAGGATTCTTCGCAGTGTGGAGGAACAGAGGGATCTTGGGGTCCACATCCAAAGATCCCTCGAAGTCAGTTGGTAGGGTGTGTTGTGTTGGCCTTCATCAGTCAGGGAATTGTTCTACGTGCTTAGCTCCCTGCTCTGTTTGCTTTACACTTATGACTGTGAGGCTAAGTACAGCTCCAATGCCGCATTTAAGTTTGCTGATGACACCACTGTCGCAGGCTGAATCAAAGGTGGTGATGAATCAGCGTACAGGAGGGAGATCGAAAATCTGCCCGAGTGGTGCTACTACAACAACAACCTCTTTCTCAACGTCAGCAAAACCAAGAAGCTGATTGTTGACTTCAGCAGGAGGAAACTGAAGGTACATGAGCCAGTCCTGCTCCTGACCGGGGGATCAGAGGTGGGAAGGATCAGCAACTATAAATTACTCTGTGGTATCATTTCAGAGGATCTGTCCGGGGTCCAGCGCAAGTGCCAGTATGAAGAAAGCACAACAGGGATTCTGCTTTCAGAATCAGAATCAGGTTTATTATCACTGGCATGTGACGGGAAATTTGTTAACCTAGCAGCAGCAGCAATACATAATATAGAAGAGATAAATAAATAATAATAATTAATAAACAAGTAAATCAATTACAGTATACATATATTGAATAGGTTAAAATACGTGCAGAAAACAGAAATGCTATATATTAAAGAAGTGAGGTAGTGTCCAAAGATTCAATATAAGAATCGAATGGCAGGGGGAAGAAGCTGTTCCTGAATCGCTGAGTTCTGCGATGTTTGCGTAGAGTCTACATGCCATCGAAAACTTTGACAAAGTTCTATAGATGTGTGTGGAGAGTAAATTGACTGGCCGCATCGTGGCTTGGTACGGAAACACCGGTGGCCTTGATGCTACATAAAGTAGTGGATACGACCCAGTCCATCACAGGTAAAACCCTCCCAACCATTGAGCGATGTCCCTGGAAATAACAACCATCCAGGCCACGCTCTCTTCTAGCCTCTGCCATCAGGAAGAGGGTACAGGAGCTTCAGGACCCACCCCAGTAGGTTCAGGAACAGTTATTACACCTCAGCCATCAGGCTATTGAGCCAGATCGGATAACTTCACTCAACTTCACTTGTCCCATCACTGAACTGTTCACATAACCTATAGACTCACTTTCAAGGACTCTTCATCTCTAGTTCTTGATATTTATTATATATTTATTGTTATTACTTCACTTTTTTGTTGTTTCTTTGTTTTTACTGCGAATGCCCGCAAGTATAGTATTCGCAGTTTTTACTGCTAATGCCTGCAATCTCAGGATAGTATATGGTGACGTTTATGTACTTTGAGAATAAATTTGCTTTGAAATTTAAACTTTTTGAATTTTGATTGAGTTCAATACCACAAGGTAATGTTGCAGCTCTATAAAACCCTGGTTCGACCACACTTGGAATATTGTGTTCAGTTCTGGTCACCTCATAATAGGAAGGATGTGGAAGCTGTGGAGAAGGTGCAAAGGAGATTTACCAGGATGCTGCCTGGATTAGAGAGCATGTCTTATGAGGATAGATAGAGCGAAGGAGAATGAGACATAACTTGATGAGAGGTGTACAAGATGATAAGAGGCATAGATTGAGTAGAAACATTTTCCCAGGGCAGAATAGGTTCCGAGACATATGTAATTTTAAAGTGATTGGAGGAAATTATAGGAGATAACAGATGTAGGTTTTTTTTTACACAGAGTGTGTGAAATGTGCTTCCAGGGGTGGTGGGGGGGGAAGATAAATTAGGGGAGTTTAAGAAACTGTCAGAGAGGCACATAGATGATAGAAAAATGGAGGGCTCTGTGGGAAAACATGGTGATTTTAGTGTAAGTTAAAATGTTGACACATGGTGAGCCAAGAAGCCTGGCCTGTGCAGTAATTGACAGCGTTGTGATGTTCTGTGTTTAATACATTGCATAATAGACCCTTCCAGCCACCCTGTCCAGCAATCTCCCGATTTAATCACAGGACAATTTACAATGACCAGTTAACCTACCGACCCACATACCTTTGGACTGTGGGAGGAAACTGGAGCACCCGGAGGAAACCATGGAAAATGTGCAAACTCCTTACAGATAGCAGTGGGAATTAAACCCGGGTTGCTGGTACTGTACAGTGGTGTGCTAACCATGACACGGTGTCCGACACAAATCGGCTTCAGACCATAAATCAGTGATCACAAGGAACTACAGAGAGTTATGGACTCAGCTCAGCACATCACTAAAACCAGCCTCACCACTAGAGTTTTATACATCTGCAACATGGAAGGTCAAGTGTGGGCATGATGGGCTGTATGGCCTCCTTCTGTGACATAAGAAGAAGAAATGATCGTGGGTGTTGTAACAGGTTCAGAGGTTCATTTTATTGTCAGTTATGCATGTACAGTACAACTCAGGTATTCGTCTTCTCCAGATAGTCATGAAATATAAAAAAAAGCTATGTGAGGCATTGAAAGAAAGGACATCAGCACCCTCCCCACGTGAAAAAGAAACAAAATTTACAAACCCCAAATCCCTTCACCCCTTCCCTCACACAGAAAAACCTAAAAGGTTGCCTACCCAGAAACAGCAGCCAGATCATCCAAAACCCCAACCCCTTCCCTCGCAAAAAAGAACAGCCACAATAGTATCAAACCCCAACCCTGTCTCTCACACACAGAAACCAAGAGTTCGCCCACACAGACCCCAATCCACCAATCAGCAACAAGAAAGAAAACTGACGGAGAGCAAAATAAAATACTGTCGGCCTTCCTTATCCACGGGGGATTGGTTCCGAGACCCCCCCATGGATACCAAAAAACATGGATGCTCAAGTCCCTTATTTAACCTGTTTCAGTGCGGTGGATCTTAGGACCCAGCGGAACCCTGGACTTTATTTAACATGCTCAGTGCAGTGGACATTAGGACACGGCGGTGCAGCTCTGAATCCGCAGTGTTTCTGTTCAAGAAAATAATCACAATCACGACTGAAAATAAGTTGGAAGTAATAAAGTGATCGGAAAGAGGTGAAACATCATCGGTCGTTGGAAAAGCATTAGGCTACAGTCGGTCAACAATCAGAACAATTTTAATGGAGCATTTGAAAGGCCCTGCCCCCATGAAAGCTACAATTATTATTAAGCAATGCAGTGGTTTAATTATCAAAATACACATGTTTCTTGTGTTTTATATGCATAGAAAGGTAAAATATGCACTATATACTAAGAAAAACGTTTGACTAACTGACGCTAAATAATACCGGATGTACCTGTTCCGACTTCAAATCCGACTTAAAGTTGGACTCAGGAACGGAACTCATTCATAATCCGGGGACTGCCTGTACTTTTAAGTCATTTCTAGATTACTTATAATACCTAATACAATGTAAATGCTGTAAATAGCTGTTTTACTGTATCATTTAGGGAATAATGACAAGAAAAAATAGTCTGTACGTGCTCAAGCAACGAGTGTTGGAGAGAGAATTTCCAGGTTTTCCCGATCCGCAGTTGGTTGAATCCATACATTCGGAATCTGCGGATAAGGAGGGCCGACTGTACAGCCCAACAAACACATAAATCTTAGAATTTTGAAACATCCCTCTGTCAGAGTGTCCACTCAAACTCAGTCCTTCTGTTAAGAGCAACCACCGCACCATTAACCTGCGACCTCAAAGCACCACTGACCCCAGCTTCAACTGGCACCAACTGGTGGCCTCCATTGTGACTGACGACTGAGCTCCTCTGCATTCACCTCTATGCCTCAGTCTTCTTCCACACTGCGGAATAGAGTTGATCCCCGGCTCTGATCTCCTGCACGTGCTCGCGGTCCTTTCCCGACAGCAGAGCGTTAGGTCGTTCGATTGAACTACAAACTGCACGTTACAGGCTCCAACAGCTTGCAAAGCACAGTCACAACAAAGGTAACAAGCAGAAGGCATAGAAAAGGTGAAATCATTGAAGAGATAGACTAACTGGAAGATTTTGGCTGAGGAATTGTTGTTCGCTGGCGCCATCTTGACTGGAAATCTGAACTCTGAGGGGCAGATCTCCTTCCTGAGGACTGTTCTCGGTGGGGTGGGGGGTGGAATGCAGAATAAAATCAGGCTTCTTATAGAATCAGATTTAATATCACCGGCACGTCGTGAAATTCGTTAACTTTGCAGCATCAGTACTATGCAATAAATAATAATAGAGAGAGGAAGGAACTGTGAATTACAGTACATATATAGAAATGAATATGCTTACTGTAATTCAGTTCTTTTCACTATAAAATAGTTAAATAAGTAGTGCAAGAAGATAAAAATAGAAAAACTAATCGGGTAGTATTCATGGGCTGTGTCCATTTGGAAATCAGGTGGCAGAGGGGAAGAAGCTGTTCCTGAATGGTTGAGTGTGTGTCTTCAGGCTCCTGTACCTCCTCCCTGATGGCAGAGGGGAAGAAGCTGTTCCTGAATCGTTGAGTGTGTGTCTTCAGGCTCCTGTACCTCCTTCCTGATGGTAACAATGAGAAGAGGGTACATGCGTCCTTAATGATGGACGCTGCCTTTTTGAGGCATCGCTCCTTGCAGATGTCCTGGGTACCACGGAGGCTGGTACCCATGATGGAGCTGACTTAGTTCACAACTCTCTGAGGCTTATTTCGATCCTGTGCAGAGCCCCCCCGCCCACCACCGTAGCAGGTGGTGATGCAGCCAGTTAGAATGCTGTCCACGGTACAGCGGCACAGTGCAACACTTAAAAAAACACTGTCCATTACAATAAGAAATATCAAACAAAATAACTTGTGCAAAAAGAGAACAACATAGTGAGCTGGTGATGGGTTCGTGGACTGTTCAGAAATCTAATGGCAGTGGGGAAGAAGCTAGTCCTAAAACATGATGTATGTGTGTGTGTGTTATCAGGCTCCGGTACCTCCTCTTTGATGATGGCAATGGGTAGAGGGTGTGCCCTGGGTGGAGAGGGTCCTAATTATGGATGACACCTTCGTGAGCCTTTTGAAAATGACTGTAGGCTACAATAAGTTCGGACAGATAGATAGAGACAGACAGAGAGGGAGAATGAGACAGAGAGGGAGAACAAGAGACTGCTAGATATTACAAAGGACAATTAATGACACAGTGTTCATGGACCATTGAAAAATATGATAGTGGAGGGGAAGAAGCTGTTCCTAAATCACTGAGTCTTTAGGCTCCTGTACCAACCAGCCAACCAGCTGGCATAGGTTTTTGTGCCCAGCTAGTTATGCCAGTGGTTGTGCCTGAACCTCTGTGTGGGTGGGTTGCAGTCTGCACAACCTTGTGCTGAATTAATCCCGTCCCTACCTCCGCACCCTCCACCGGCCCCATCCGCTCCCCTGGCTCGAGTGGTGCCTGCACTGATGCCCTTGCCTCCCCCACCCAACCGGGCCCAGGCTTGGCTAATCCCAGGGTTGTCATCTGCCAGGTGCGCTAGCCATCAAGATCCGGCGGAGGGACACACTCGCCAGCAAACTGCGCCAGCGGCCCAGCAAACAGGAGCTGGAGGAGAAGAACATTCTGCCCCGCACATCCAGTGAGGAGTGGACCGAGCTGCGGCAGCAGATCGGGAACAAGCTTATCAGGTAGGCCATCTTGTTTGGAATATTGTGCTCAGTTCAGGCCACCCCAGTAGATCACGGGCCCCCGCCTACCCCGACTCAGCGTACCTGATAAAGCAGCCACTGACTGTTCATGATCTTCTGCTGCTGCAGCCCATTCATTTCAAGGTTCAATGTGTTGTACATTCAGAGATGCTCTTCTGCACACCAATGTTGTATCGCACGGTTACCTGAGTTACTGTCACCTTCCTGTCGGCTTGAACCGTTCTCCCCTGGCCTCTCTCATTAACCAGGTGTTTTCTCCCACAGAACTGATGCTCACTGAATGTTTTTTTTTGTATTTCACACCATCTTCTGAGAGCTCTAGAGAGTGTTGTGTGTGAAAATCCCAGGAGATCAGCAGTTTCTGAGATACTCAGACCACCCCGTCTGGCACCACCAATCATTCCACGGTCAAAGTCACTAAGGTCACATTTCTTCCACATTCTGATGTTTGGTCTGAACAACAACTGAACCTCTTGACCATGTCAGCATGCTTTTGTGCATTGAGTTGCTGCCACATGATTGGCTGATGAGATATTTGCATTCACAAGCATGTGTACCTAATAAAGTGGCCACTAAGTGGAAATACAGGAAGGTGCTGGAAAAAGGCCGTCGACAATACCACGAAGGATCTTACCCACCCTGCTCACGGACCTTTTGCCCCACTCAGATATAGCTTCCATACTTCCCCAAAGCCGTCAGGCTGATAAGCACCTCCCCTCACTGACGCACCCCACCGCATCCCCCACCCACCACCGTTAGATATACAAGAGAAAATCTGCAGATCTGTAAATCCGAGCAACACACACAAAATTCTGGAGGACCTCAGCAGGCCAGGCAGCACCTGAAAAAGAGTACAGTCGACGTTTTGGGCCGAGACCTTCAGCAGGATAGATAACTTATCTTGTGTCACGTTATGTATGACCATGTTTAAACTTAAGTAAAGCTAATCTCTTGACTCTTCAGTTTTTTTAAACCTCACACATGAAATGTGTCATTTGTATCAGCAACCATCACAGTCCAAAGATGTGCTGGGTCCAGTCCAGGAGTGTCCCACACTTCTCGTACCAACAGAGCACGCCCACGGCTTACTACCCTAAATGTAAACCTTCGGACTGTGGGAGGAAACCCTCACGGTAACGGGGAGAACAGACAATGGCAGGAATCAAACCCTTATCTTACTTTCCCCAAGCCATCGGACTGATTAACACCTCCAGCCATTAACCACCCCCTATCTTATAGTTCAAGTTCAACTGTCAGTCAATCGCACACAAGAATATCTCCCCGGGCAGTGACAGCAGGCAACCTCACGAGATGAGGACCTGGTCTGTGTGACAGCCGAGACCATGTAAGTCCCTCGCCATCGTTCACGCCAGTGAACTGGACTTGCGGAATTCCACATTCCCAATGTCCAGCAAGGCCTTGCAATCACCAGAAACATGCTGGCACTGTAATAGTCACATACCACCCCAGCCAATCTTAAAAAGAGCCTAACTGGAATAATAACAGAACTTAAATGTTTAACTCCGACTACCTATTAAATGCCCCCAATGGCATGTGTCTTAAACAGCCTCTGACATTCAGTGTCCAGCCCCTAGCCTTCATGTGTGGCTTTGCTACTCAACCTGACGGAACCATTTCCACTGACAGGGGAAGGGGCAAAGGTGGGCTGCTGGTGCCTTAAAACCATCGGTTTGGGCAGGTGGTGGGCAGCTCAGCTAGGAAACGGAAAACTCTGATCTCAAACCTCCGCTGCCTTGGGGCTATACCCACTCACGGGGAAGGCTTCGGAGTAAACCCCGAGGGAAGGACCTGGAGCTGGAGTCCCTAAGGCAGTCCTACATCGAGTTTAACGTTGACAGGCAACTCCTGCAACGTCACTGGGGCCAAACTGTATCAGTCTCTGCCTTTCCTTTGAATCCATCAGCTGCCTGAAGAGGGGGAGCCTCTCTATATCATACTTCCCTGGCCTGCATGCCACAGCTGATTGGCAACCTCCATGACCAACCCTGACCAATTGAGGCCTCAAATCATCTACAGTAATTCAGTTAAATTTGACTTGGAGGTGCAGACCTTCCCGTTTCCCTTGGGGAATACATTGCATCTGGACCTAGCTGGCTTCCTTTGCCTGTCTTCCCAGAGGGACTTGAAAGTGGCGTCACAGGCGGGTAGTGTCAGTGAGAGCTTTATTGGCCTTCATAAGTCAAAGTATCGAGCGCAGGAGATGGGATGTAATGTTGAGGTTGCATGAGGTGCTGATGAGACCTAGTCTGGAGTATTGTGTGCAGTTTTGGTCACCTACTTACAGGAAAGATATCAATAAGATTGAAAAAGTGAAGAGAAAATTTACAAGGACATTGCCAGGACTTGAGGACCTGAGTTATTGGTAAAGTTTGAATAGATTAGGACTTTATTCCATGGAGTTTAGGAGAAGGAGAGCAGATCTGATAGAAGGATACAAAATTATGAGGGATATTGATAGGGTTAATGCAAGCCAGCTTTTTCCAGTGAGGATGGGTAAGACTAAAACTAGAGGTTATAAGGGTGAAAAGTGAAATATTTAGGGGGAACGTGAAGGGGAAACTTCTTCACTCAGAGGGTGGTGAGTGTGTGGAACAAGTGGCTAGTGAAAGTGGTGGCTAGATAGGGTTGAATTTCAAAATTTAGGAGTAAGGCGGGCTAAGTTCTGGGTGCAGGTCGATGGGACTGGGCTGAGTAATACTTCAGCACGGACTAGATGGGCCAAACAGCCTGTTTATGTTGTGCAGTGTTCCGTGACTCTGTGATCTGTACTGAGAGAATATTTCTGCCCACCCTCACTGAGGATGCAGATGGGGCAGCGATTTGATGCGATACTTGAGAAAAGGCAGCCTGACCTGTTGAGATCCTCCAGCGTTCTGTATGTGTTGCTCCAGCAGTCTCTGTGTGGTGAATGGAGCCTCAGCCCCCACCCACTGACACTCATCACTGTGACACCACCGGACAAATAAAGGGTGCCTTTGTGCGAGGACTTTTATCAAAGTGTCAAGCATTTAGCAAGCGTCAGGGACTGATTGACTACTAACATACCCATTGTAATGTGTTCAGTGACATGCTGAACACGTCATCCCCGTTGCACTGTTAATATGTATGAGAGAGAGAGAGCGAGAGACTGGATCAGCCGGGCTGCATCAATGCCACTTGACACCCTTTCACAGGCAGCTTCCTGTCAGCTACCCACACAGTCTGTCTGACTCCCCCCCACCCCCACTTCCGAGTGCAGGAAAGGGCAGGGCAGGGCAGTGTATCCCACCCTCAACACCACTACAAGCTACAGGCACCACGATGGAGGGCAGAGGTGATGGGCCACATGAAACCGGGTCTCCAACAGGCACCCAGTGGCTGTGTGTGTGGTTAAGTGTTTGTGTGTCTGACTGTGTAGGTAAGTGTGGCTGTGTCTGTGTACAGAGAAGTGTGTGTCGGTATGTAAGTGTGGGTGTGTGTATAGGTAAGTGTGTGTGTATGTAAGTGTGAGTGTCTGTTTCTGACTGTATGTAAGTGTGGGTGAGTGTGTGTGTATAAGTGTCAGTGAGTGAGTGTGTATGTAAGTGTCAGTGAGTGAGTGTGTATGTAAGTGTGTGCGAGTGTAAAGGGCAGTGTGTGTATGTAAGTGTGTGAGTGTGAAGGTGTGTGTATCTAAGTGTGAGTGTGAAGGGCAGTGTGTGTATCTAAGTGTGAGTGTGAAGGTGTGTGTGGGTGAATGTGAAGGGCAGTGTGTGTATGTAAGTGTGTGAGTGTGAAGGTGTGTGTGTCTAAGTGTGGGTGAGTGTGAAGAGAAGTGTGTGTATGTAAATGCATGAGTGTGAAGGTGGGTATGAATCAGAATCAGGTTTAATATCACTGACATGTTGGGTGAAATTTGTTGTTTACACAGCAGTACATTGTAATACATAAGTTAAACTCTTAAGTTGCAGTAAGAAATCAAATTAGCAGTGCAGAAAGAGAGCAAGAAAAAGAAAAAAAATTACTGAGGTACACGGGTTCAATGTCCATTCAGAAATCTGACGGCAGAATCTGTTCCTGAAATGTCGAGTGTGTGTCTTCAGGCTCCTGTACTTCCTCCCTGATGGTAGCAATGAGAAGAGGGCACGTCCTGGGTGGTGGAGGTCCCTAATGATGGATGGCACCTTTTGAGGATGCCCTCATTGCTGGGGACGCTGCTGCCCATGATGGAGTGGCAACTTCCTGCAACTTATTTCAAGCCTGTGTCCCCCCCCACCCCATGCCAGACACTGATACAGCCAGTCAGAATGCTCTCCGCACTACATCTGAAGTAACTTGCTGGAGTCTTTGGTGACATTGGTAATGTGAGTGTGCACACATGTGCATGTGTGTGTGTACAAGTGTGAGTGAGAAAAAGCCTCTGGTAGAAGATTGAGTAACCAAGTGAATTACTCAGTGTACTTGGATAGTCTCATGTGTCCTGCATGCAGAGGACTACACACACAGGGAACATGCTGGGCAGACCCAAACACCAAGAGTGCGGGGCCCTACACAGACCGAGACGGAGATGTTACCCCATCTCTGTCTATCTCCCGGTGATGCGCACGCGCACGCGCACACACACACACACACACACACACACACACACACACACACACACACACACACACACACACAGTTCTATATTCTATTGAACGTAGAATAGATGGAAAGGACTGAATATCCAAATGCTGCTGTTTCTTTCACGTTTCTTTGTTGAGGGAGACACATTCCGATTTTCGAACAGTCACCTAGGTATTACCGTTGCATGCTGTCTGTCCCAGTAAAACATTGCTCCAGTTTCATTGTGTGCAGTTACAGGAAGGTTTTGGAGAGGGTGCAGTGGAGGTTCACCACGATGCTGTCTGGATTAGAGAGTCTGGGCTATAAGGAGAGTTTGGACAAACTTGGACAGAAGAGATTCTGCAGATGCTGGAAATCCAGAGCAACACACACCGTATGCTGGAAGAACTCAGCAGGTCAGGCAGCATCTGTGGAAGGGAATAAAGCGTTCACGTTACAGAATCAGAATCAGGTTTAATATCACTGGCATATGTTATGAAATTTGTTGTGGCAGCAGGACAGAGTAATCCATAATAATACAAAACTATGAATTACTATAAGAAATATATTTTTAAATTTCTGTTTAACTGAATAAGTAGCACAAAAAATATTGAGTAAGTGTTCAAGGGTTCATTGTCCATTCAGAAATCGGATGGCAGAGGGGAAGAAGCTGTTCCTGAATTATTCAGTATGTGTCTTCAGGCTCCTGTACCTCCTTCCTGATGGTAGCAATGAGAAGAGAGCATGTCCTGGGTGATGGGGGTCCATAATGATGGATGACATCTTTTTGAGACATCGCCTTTTGAAGATGTCCTTAATGCTGAAGGTTCTCGGCCCAAAACATTGACTCTTTATTCCTTTCCATAAATGCTACCTGACCTACTGAGGTCCTCCAGCATTCTGTGTTGGAAGAACCTGGGTTGTTTTCTCTGAAGTGCTGAACGCTGAGGGATGACCTGATAGAAGTTTATAAGTTTATGAGAGGTATAGATAGGGTAGGCAAAAGGCAGCTTTGCCCCACGGTAGAAATATCACATGGCACAGGACTGCGGAGTGTTTAAAGGATATTATCGGAGCGAGTTTTTTACACACAGCGGTGAGTACTTGGAGTGGGGTGAAGAGAAGAGCACGGGACTGGCCATTCAGGCCACAAGGTTGTGTCCATCTTACTGTCATAGAGCATAATACAGGGGATACAGGCCCTTTGGCCCAGCCTCTCCTTTCTGACCACCTCTGTTCCAATCTCCTGTGTTCTGCCCTTTTCCCTCTCAGCCCTGCTCCTCTGCATCCTTATACAAGAGCTTCCTGAATGAAACTATTGTACCTGCCCCAGCCACTTCCTCTGGCAGCTCATTCTAGGTATTCACCACCCTCGGGTCCCAGCTAAACCTCTCCCCTCTCACCCTATATCTGTGCCCCCTAGTTTTGGACTTTCCTACCCTAGATTAGAAAATGTAGAGGAGGCTTGACCCAAATGCAGTGCAGCAGAGATGATTTAGCAGCAAGTGACAGCATTAATAATAAACTGCAAAGTAAGGGGCCACGAAACAAGAGAGGACAGATACTTAACATGACACAGCAACATGGTAACCGAGGGCTAGGAGCAAATGGTTGAGGCTGGCTAGTTTGCGTAAGTGAACAAGGACGATGGATGGGAGCTGGGTTTAAATAGGCTGCAGGTGATGACTTGGAAACGAGTGTCAAGTGACTCCTTTTAGCTGGGTAGAGACTGGGAGGTGCCCGCCTTTGTAAGCCTAACACCCATGTTTTAGCTATGAAAGCCCAAACACTTTCATAAGGTCACCACTCTTTCTCCTAAATTCCAAGTAATAAACACCCAGCCTGGCCAATTTATACGAAGGGCTTGTGTTTCTGGTATTTTACTGTTAAATTAACATCTGGGTTGTATATGGTCCACTTGTTATGTGCCATGTCATATGACGGCAATCATGGCCTTCCCTGACCATGACTGTTCTTAGTAAATTTTTCTACCAAAGGAGGTGTAAGGTGCTCCTTTCCCTCTGCTAGCCTGCAGGTCACCCTTGGGCAAGGTGCAGCACCTGCTTAGCCCCCCGATCAGGGCCGCTTGAAAACTTGGGAGCAGGTGCTGGATGGTCGTATGAGCAGCTGGTGCATATCACAAGTCCTGGTTGTGATACAAGACCATGGACATCAGGCAGACCATCTCTGAAGAGTATCAATAATGGCTGGGTCACCCATCTTGTAAAGGCCCTGTCAAAAGAAGGCAATTTAGAAAAACTTACCAACAGTAATCATGGTGATGGACGGGGAGGAGAGTGAAGGCGGTGACATGGGAGTGGGGGGGGTTCTTCCCCACAGGCAACAATCCCTCGCTATTTCTCAGATTAAGGACAGGAGATCCCCATGTCATGGCACAAAATGATGATGACTATCAATGCCTCTCATAAATGTTATAAATCTTTATCAATTTCCAAGCAATCCAAGATTGTCCAGCCTCTCGTATCTTGTCTATGCAGCTCTGTACTTTAGTTAGTTTGCACAGGGCTGGGGAATGGCAGAAACCTTGGGGAAGACAGGCTGTGGGAGGGAAAGAGAGAGAGGGAGGGGGTACACCTGTACAAGATGAGGAACTGTTGTTACAGTTTGTACAGAAACGGTAAGAATGTAATGAATGTGACTGTTATGGGCTGTTCTTGCAGAAATGTGCTCCTGGATAACGTCCAAGCACCACAATACTCAGGGGTTTGGGCTATACTAGTATTATTCTTGTATCTTTTTCTGCTGTCATGACTATATGTGCTGTGAGCTGTTGGTGCTGTGTTCTGCACCTTGGCCCCAGAGGAACACGTTTCATTTGGCTGTTTTCATGTGTGTGGCTGAATGACAATTAAACTTGAACTTGAGAGGGAATAAGGAGCAAGAGGTAGAACCCAAGGGTGGGGAGGGCAGACCTGGGTGTCTGTGTGAACTGAACCCTGCCATTCGCACTAATTCCCCCGGGGTGGGTGGGTTTTGCTGATGTAGCCGAGATCCAAGAAAGACACACACAAGTCAAAAGACCCTGCTGGGGGGGGGGGGGGGGGAAGGGATAGGTGTGGAGAAGTAGCCTGTCGAAAACTTGCCTTCTGTCGTCCCCCCCCCCCCCCCCCCCCGGCCCTTGAGAAACCCTTCTCCCACGGGGTGGGGGGGGCGAAGCCGGTTCTAACCGCTGCAATAAAGCGAGGCCCTCAAGTGCAAAGAGGAATGTTCTGCTCCCTCTGGAGCGGCGGAGGCTGGGGGCATATCCGAATGAGGTTAATTAGATCATGAGAGGCATGGATAGAGTGGACAGAGTAAGTTTCCTCCAGGGTGGAAATGTCCAATACCCGTGCATTTCAGGTGGGGGGTTGTGAGTTCAAAGGAGACACGAGGGGCAAGTTTTCATGCAGACAGTGAGTACCTGGATTGTGCTGCCTGGGGCAGTGGCAGAGGCAGAAATTTTTATCAAACTCATTCGAGGGGATAATGGAAGGATCTGGACACTGTGTCGGCGGAAGAGATTAGTTTAGTTGGCCATCTGATTACTAATTTAATTGGTTCAGTACAACATTGTGGGCCGAAGAGCCTGTCTCTGCGCTATACTGTTGTGTGCCTCAGTTAAATGTGCGGACGCGTTTATTTCCCGTAAGATCCCCGTGGTGGGGGGGGGGGGAGTACAGAAATTCGACTCGGCATGGAATTTGTTGTTTTGTGGCAGCAGTACGTTGCAATACATAAAAACTATCCATTACGCCTAAATGTATATTTAATAAATAGTACAAAAACAGGCGGGGGGGGGATACTGAGGTAGCGTGCAGGGGTTCAGTGGCAGAGGGGCAGAGGCTGAGTGTGTACCTGCTCCCTGAAGGTAGCAACGAGAAGAGAGCGTGTCCTGGGTGATGGGGCTGAAAGATCCGCACGTGGATTCATAATGTGATGCAGCTCGTTACGACGCTGCTGCAGATTTCTCTGTCTGTCTCTCTCTCCCCACCCCCCTCCCACTCCCCCTTCCGGAAGCGGCTGACACACTGTATATAAGGCGAGGGCAGCGCTGTGTCGGTGAGTCAGTGTAAAGCTGTGACAAGGAGCGTCCGTGCCGCAGGATCACCCCCTTCCAATCACTACAGCGCCGGCTCTGCCCCGCGGGACTCCAGGATAAAGCGGAGATCTGCTGCTTAAACCATGGTCCACTATTCTATTGTTATTGTCTTCGGCAGGCGTCTGAGCCAGCGACCCTCGCTGGAGGAGTTGGAACAGAGGAACATCTTGAGATGTAAGTGCGAGTTGTCTGGTGTCCTGTTATATCGTGTGTGCGTTCACCCGGAGACCTTCGCCGGCTCTTCTCAGTGTAGGATCTCAGAATCGGATTTGGCATCACCGGCACATGCCGTGAAATTTGTTGTTTTGTAGCAGCAGTACATTGCAACGTATAATAATAAAACTATAAATTACAAACAGAAATATATATTTAAATTAAATAAGTAGGGCAAAAGTAGATGTCTGCAGAAAACCCAGCTCTCCGGGTGACCATCA
Organism: Hypanus sabinus; assembly: GCF_030144855.1. Classification (NCBI taxonomy): domain Eukaryota; kingdom Metazoa; phylum Chordata; class Chondrichthyes; order Myliobatiformes; family Dasyatidae; genus Hypanus; species Hypanus sabinus. The sequence continues at coordinate 7,441,875 of NC_082717.1, forward strand.
CAGATGTCCTCTAGACATTGCGATGTATTAAATTTTAGCATGTATAAAGATATTTGTGATGTTTTTTGGGGGGGCGATTAAAATATTGCTGTCTGTCCTGCGCCGCTTGGTTTATTCAGACTGACCCCCCCCCCTCCCACGCACACACACACACACCCGTTCCCGGGGAAATTGTTGCAAAAGAGATCATTGTTGTAAAATGCACCTTTTAGCTGGATACCTGCGGTTGAACGAAATAAAAATGCCCCCCGTATCTTCCCCCTGTCTGCCGCAGCACCGGGGCTGTGGGGGAATGAGAATCCGCCCCCTCTCCCTGCGTGGGAGCCTCCCCGATGGAATCCCACCTCCTGTCTACGTCATCCAGGCTTCCCCGTGACGTCACGCCGCGGCGGATCCACTCTAACTGTTTCAGTGCTAGGGGCATTTCCACTGCGGGCTTCTTCTCTGGAGTTTGGGGATCTCGTTGAAGCCCCAGTTAGAGTGGATGTGGAGAGGATGTTTTCTTCTGTGGGGGGTCTACGTCCAGTGGGCACAGCCTCAGAATAGAGGTCCATTTGGAACAGAGAGGGAATTTCTTTAGCCAGAGGGTGGTGAATCTGTTGAATTGATTGTCACAGATAGCAGTGGAGGTCGTGATTGTGTATACTTACAGCAGAGGTTGATAGGTTCTTGATTAGTCAGCGTGCCGAAGGTTATGGGGAGAAGGTAGGAGAATGGGGGTGAGAGGGATAATAAATCAGCTGAAATGGAATGACCAGAGCAGACTAGAGTGGCCAAGTGGCCTAATTCTGCTCTTACACCTTGTGGTTTCCCCCCTCCACAAAGCACTTGGAAGGGAGGTTACATTGGGTGGGCAGAGGAAGGGTGGCGGATGGTCACTGTGATCTGATAAAGATTAGTTTATTTGTTGCATGTACATCGAGGCAAAGAGTGAAATGTGGCTGACACCCTGTGTCCTTACAATAAAATTACTATTAGAAAAATAGTAATGTAAAATAGAGAGGTACAGTACCTCTGCAGAAGTCTTAGGCACACATATATCGCTAAGGTGCTTAAGACTTGTGCACAGTACTGTATTGTCAATGTGGACTGGACAGCAAGTAACTTAGTAACTCTGACAAAGGATGTTTGCAATGCTGCAGAAGGGGTGTGGGACATGTGGCAGAGAAGGAGTGCCGGGGGGCGGTGGGGTGTTATGGATGCAGATACACCCGGCTGGGACACCAGGCAAGGTCATTTCATTACAGACAATTGGTTTATTGATCATTACAGGATGTCTCTCTGGTGCTTCCTGCTCTCTCTCCCCCCTCTCCCTTCCCCTTTTCCCAACCATGATTCCCCTCCCCCTGCCCCCTTCCCACAATAGCAACCCATATCAGAATCAGGTTTATCATCACTCGCATAAGTCATGAGTTTTCTTTTTGTGTGTGGCAGCAATACATAAAATTCCTACAGCACTCCAAGGCACCCTAGCTATGTACTGCATATGCACCTAAGACAGTGCTGTAGTCCATGAACCGTTCAAAAATCTGATGGTGGAGGGGAGGGTGTGTTCTCAAATTGTTTAGTGTAGGTTTTAGGTCTCCTGTAGCTCCTCCCTGATGGTAGTAATGAGAAGTGAGCATGTCCCGGAGTGTGGGGATCCTTAATGATGGACGCTGCTGTCTTGAGGCATTGTCTCTTAAAATCCTCGGTGTGGAGAGAATTTTGTTGTCCTCAGTGGCGGAGAGGGTCGTGTGGTGCCTGTGACACTCTGCAACCTCTGTTTGTCGGACTTGATTGTAAAGTGCTGCTGTCTTGAGGGTCAATCAGAGTTCCGGGCAAGAGTCCGAGGTTCCCCAGAGTCGTCCCGAGGAAGGATTGGGCTTTAGTTCCATGGATTCAGAGTATTGTCACATCCAGCAGGGTGCAATAAAGTTCCTTGCTGGCGTGAGGCTAATAGAATGATGAGTATCTGGTGATAAAGATGGTGCAGGGACTGTACTACACACTGTGCACAAAGGAACACTGGATTTAAAGGCGTACGGGTTAGGGATGGTGAGTTATGGGCTGAAAGTCACATCGAACAGGAGGCGAGCGTTGGGACCAACCCAGAAGTGTCGGGTTGCACTGTCTGTTGGATCTTGCCTCCCCTGAGTCCTTGTTTCTCGCGTTGTGGCAAACAGCCCGATTCCCAAAGGGTGGTTGAGGGTGGGGCTGAGTTTCATTCTCACAGCCGATCTCTCCGGCTGCCTGTCCGCCCCTGGGCTCCAGGATCCCGCCCCCCCCCCACCCTTTTGATTGCTCTGGGACGGTCCGACAACTTTGGCCAAGCTGTTGGTCAGCCGTTTGTCTGATGACGCTCCTGCTGATCGCCCTGGCATGCTGTACTATGTTCAAGATGCTCTACAAGTGTCAGATGCTGATGTCCTGTGGGAAATTTGCTGTAGGAATCAGTGGGTGTGCAGTCGATTGTTACCTCTGAGCTGTGAAATGTAGGGTGATTTTGTGTGTGTGTGTGTGTGTCTGTGGGTTTCTGTGTATAAGTGTGTGTCTGTGGGAGTGTGTGTGGGTGTGTGTCTCTGTGTTTGGGTAAGGTTGACACAGCTCCCGGTCCCGCGAGCGTGCCTCTATTCACTCTGGACTGCGCGCGGTGATGTCACTGCTGGGGAGGACCTCTTGCACGCTACTGCTGGGGATCACCCCTCTTCGGGTAACACCCGCGGGAGTAACCGTTGCGGTGTCTGCGAAGCTCCCCCAGCCCGCAAGGCTGCACTCTCACGCTCTGCGCTTTGTCTCTGTAACAGACCGGAATGAGGAGGAGGAACAGGAGGAGAGGCTGGAGATCCGGAGGAGATTGACACGCAAGGTAAGCTTTGGTAAAGCAGTCTACCCTGCTGTGGGGGTGGGTGGGTGGAGTGTTCTCACTGGAATCCAGCAAACCCAGGGTTAACCACTCTAGTTCAATGACCCTCCGTCGAAGTGTGAGATATGCACACTCCACTCTGCAACTCCCCAGTCTTGGGCTTGATTCGTCAGTTACGTGCCGTGGCAATGGCAAAACACTCCTGTAGAAAGATTTGCCAGGAGCAGTCTTGGTCATGGGAAGACCCTGCTGACCCGTGTCAGTCCTGGGGAGGGGTTGTTGTGGCACAGGGATTTAGAATCCTGTTAATTATCTTTATTTGTCACATTCCCGTCGAGACGATTCGTTTGCGTCAACGACCGACACAATTTCAGGACAGTGATGGGGGCAGCCTGCCACGCTTCCAGCTTGCCCACAGCCCACCAACCCTAACCCAGACGTGTTTGGGAACATCGAGGGCAGCCCCACGCAGTCACTGGGGAACGTACAAACTCTTTCCACAGTGGGACCCAGGTTGCTGGCACTGTGAACCTCGGGGGACTGCAGACCTCCCTTGGTGCCACATTCACCCCACTCTCTGCTGTTTGCAGCAGGAAGGATTTGGTCTGTGGAGACACTAACCCCAAGTACTCTCTCACTGAGTGCTCATCATAGTGACTGTCCCCTCACACTTCCTGAGTGAGCACAGGCCCTTTGGCCCACACTGCTGTGAGAACCTTTTAACCTGCTCTAAAATCAACCTCACACACCTCTCCCGCATAATCCTCAATTTTTCTATCAACCATGGGCCTATCTAAAAGTTCTTAATGTCCATAATGTATCTGGCTCCACCACCAGCCCCTGGCAGGGAATTCCACACACTCTGTGTATATAAAAAAAACTGCTTACCTCTGACATTCCCCATACTCTCTTCCAATCTCCTTAAGATAAGCCCTCTCATGTTAGCCTCTTCCTCCCTGGGAAAAAGTCTCTGGCTGTCCCCACTCTTAGCATCTTGTACACCTCTATCAAGTCACCTCTCAGCCTCCTTCATTGCCAAGCTTGCTCAATCTTTCCTCATTAGGCACCGTCTCTAATCCAGGCAGCATCCTAGTAAATCTCATCGGCAGGGTCTCTAAAGCTTCCACATCCTTCCTGTGATGAGGCGACCAGAACTGAACACAAGATTGAAGGTGTGGTCTATCCAGGGTTTTATAGAGCTGCAACATTATCCCACAGCTCTTGAACTCAATCCCACAACTAATGAAGACCAACACACCGTACTCTGCCTTAACCCCTTATCAACTTGTTCACAACTTTGAGCAATCTATGGGATGTGGATCCCCAGATCCCTCTGTTCCTCCACACTGCTAAGAATCCTGACGTTATCCCTGTACCCTGAACTTCATGTTCAACCTTCCACAGTGGTTATTTCCTCAGCCTGTTCGTGCAATAGGCCATTCAGCCCATTTGTTGGTTGGAGGGTAGCTTTAGGTGGTGTGAATTTTTGCGGGATCCTGGTGAATGACAAGCCATCCTCTCCGTGTTCCCCACAGCTCAGTCTTCGCCCTACCGTTGCCGAGCTGCAGGCTCGCCGCATCCTGCGCTTTAACGAGTACGTGGAGGTGACGGAGGCCCAGGATTACGACCGGCGGGCAGACAAACCCTGGACCCGTCTCACACCTGCTGACAAGGTGAGAAGAGGCCCAGTCTGGAGCTCAGGCTGCCTCGGGCGAGGGACCATCACCGTTTACTCTGCTTACTCAGCAGAACCCACCAGTCCCAGCTGTGCTCTCCAAACCAAGGCCACCTCCTGCATCCCTGTCTCTCTTTCTGTTATCTCTCTGCCCACACCCTCTCCCTCCCACAGTGTGTACTGCTCTTTGTTCCTCCTACTGTCCCTCTCTGTCTCTATCTATTTATGTGTTTCTGCTGGAATCCATGTCCAGTGAGCCTTCATCTTCCTGAATCTTTATATCTTCTTTACTCATCCTGCTTCTATTGTCACTCTCTCTCTCTGCCTTACTGTCTTACTATTCTTCCCTCTCTTCATCATTTCTCTCTCTGTCTTACCCCCTCTCTCTCTGACCCACTAGTCGTATCTCTCTCTCTCTCTTCCCCTTTTCCCATCCGGGAGGGATGAGCGCTGGATTAAAAACTTGTGCATCCCAGTAATGAGCCCTGTGCTGTCTCCCATCTCCATGGCAACACATTGCAGAGAACTTATTGCTTGTAAACGGTCCAAAGTGCAGGGAAGGAGTTATTTTTGTTCTCTGTGGTTTTATTTTTTAAGTCTGCAACCGCACCACCTTCATGTGAAATCTGCAAATACAAAGTGTTGATAATGTGTGGGTTGTTCTGCCGGGTGTCTTGTGAAGTAATTAAAACTCTTTAATGCATGCATTAAATATAGCAGGAACATTCCAATGTGATCCACAGGAACTGAAAATAAAATTGCCCCTGTTACCTACAGATATATTAAAGCAGGTGTCTGGAGAGCTGAGAGAGAGAGAAATATATTTTAGACAGAGGAAGAGAGTGCATGTGGGAGAAACAAAGGGATAGAGCTGAGGGAGAGAGTGAGGTGCAATGGTTTACGGGAGGGATGGCCCAAGCTACCAGCTCTGGAGTGATTAACTTCAGGAGTCTGGGGTTGGGAGAGCAAGGAAGCAGGAGGAGGTTGTGGAGGGAGAGGGGGTGAGGCATCAGAGGCATGAGAAGGCGAGGATGATTGTAGTAGAAAGGGGGCACTGCCAAACCCAGACCTGGATGTTGGTAGTGATTCCTGTGAGGCCACTTTGCCTCCTGCTTCATTAAATAGTTTATTTCGGAACCTTTTCCAATGGGATCCTATTTAGGATGCCGGAGGTTGAGGGGAAATTAGAATTCAGGAAGGGCCATTACGTGTGTAGAGTACCAGGATAGACACAGCCCTTTAGAAGGTGTGTGTGGTACAGGTACATGGAGAGGGTGGGCATTTCATTCTATCTGCTCACTCATCCTCGATGGACGACATGAGGAAGAACAGAACATTACAGCACAGTACAGGCCTTTTGGCCCATGATGTTGTGCTGATGTTTTAACCTACTCTAAGACCAATCTACATAGCCCTCCATTTTTCTATCATCCATCTGCCTATCTGTTTCTTAAATGTCCCGATTGTATCTGCCTCCGGCACCGCCCTAGCAACGCCCTCCACTCACCTAACTTACCTCTGACACCCCCCTTTACTTATCTGCAGTCACTTCAAAATAATGCCCAGTACAGTGAAAACCTTTGTTTTCCTTGCCATCTATACAACAGTGCATTGTAGTAGGACAAGGGAAACCAGTAACAAAATGCAGAATAAAATGTTAGTCACAGAAAAAGCACAGTGCACATAAACGATAAAGTGTGAGATCACATCGAGGTAGATCATGAGGCCTAGAGTCCATCTTATCACACAAGAGGTCCGTTCAAGAGTAATAACAGTGGGCTAGAAGCAGTACATGCTGTCAGGGTGTTGTATCTTCTGCCCGATGAGAGAGATGAGAAGAGAGAATGTCCAGGGTGGATGGGGTCTTTATTTCTTTACTGAGTCAGTGAGAAACACAGAGTCCAGAGAGGGGAGGCTGGTTTCTGTGATGTTCTGAGCTGTGACCGCAGCTCTCTGCAGTTTCTATCGGTCACGTGCAGAGCAGTTATTCAGACAGAATGTTTTCTTTTATTTAAGAGCAGCACAATTCTCCCCACTATCCTACACCCAAAATGCATCCCTTGCTTAGAATAAAATTGCATTTTCCTTGTGGGAGTTTGCTGTGTACAAAATGGCTGGTGTTGTGTCCATAATCGGGTACAGACGGTGGCCTCCTGTGCTCACTCGTGTGACGTCTTGCTCTCTCTCTCTTTCTCTTGTTGCAAAGGCTGCAATACGGAAAGAATTAAATGAGTTCAAAAGCAGAGAGATGGAGGTTCATGAAGAGAGCCGACACTTAACGAGGTGAGTGGCATGATCCGTCTTTGTCTGTGCACTCCCACCCTGTTCCCGTAGAATGTGCCTCCCTGTCCCTCTGTCTCTCTCTCCCCCCCCTCCGTCTGTCCCACACTTTGTTGTGACTTGTCTTTCTCTCCCTTCTCTCTATATGTGTCCACTCCTCCCTCCCACTCACCCCCAGGGTGAGCTCTGAACTGTTGTAGTTAGCACAGTACAATGATGGCATCCGTCCCACATTAACCCACCCCTATTTCACATAGTTCACGCTACTCCACCGGCAATCGCCACCCCCGGTGTTTGGGGACATGAGTCAGCTGCAGTCACTTGAGGCTTCCCACGGCTCTCGCTCATCACTCCAGATCTCCAGCAGAGCAGGTTCAGAGCACAGCTGACAACAGCAAGCGAGTCACCACATTATTTTGTATAGATAGTATAACACACATGTATGTATGTACTTGGAATATATATACTCATTTGTATGTTATATACATAATTGTATACACATATATAAAACTATTGCATGTATAACATAATATTACAAGATATAAATGTATACACACATACACATTATTTTTTATATATATATTCCAGCGTCCTCTGTAAGGTGCTTGTACATTCTACCCTGTGACTGCATGGGTTTCCTCTGGGTGCTCCAGTTTTTTCCCATGTTCTAAAAACGTACCAGTTAGTAGGTTAATTAGACATTGTAAATTGTCCTGTGGTGAGGCTAGGGTTAAATCAATAGGTTGCTGGGCAGTATGGCCTATTTGTCTGGAAGGGCCTATTTCGCATTGTATCTCTAAGTAAATAAAAAATAAATATCTTGTCATTTATATATTTTTTAACTATTGTAATGTACTGCTGTCACAAAACAACAGATTTCACTACATACGTCAGTGATAGTATTCTGATTCTGTGCATTTTGGCGTTGCGGCCTCTAACGAGACCTCCATGGCTTCTCTGCAGGTTCCACCGGCCATAAAGCAGCCAGCCGTGAGCTCTGCAAGAGACCCGACCTGAGCGAGTATCGACAACGGTGCGTTGGTTGAATCACGGCGAAGGCTACTCGTGACTTGACGTGTGTTCTGTGCACCCTCCCGTGTCAGCGGCTGGTGCTCAACAGCGAGCTGGCCATGCGCGCTACAACAAAACAAACACACTCACAAAAAAAACGAGAAGTTTTAATATCTAAGTATTTTTTAAAAGATTCTTTCTCAGTGGAAGCAGGCTAGCTTCTTTTGTTGTGGCTGTCGTGAGAAAGTGGAGATGTTACTCTAACGGAAGTGATCCTTGAGAATGAGGGACCCTTGTGTAACGGCGGATTCAGAGGTGGAGCTTTACCTATCAGTGACGGTGGACAGGTTGTCCAGAGTCAGACGTTGTGCGTATGTGTTGTGTTCTGCCGTGTGGAAATTAATAGCTGGTATTTTGGGAGGGGTGGGGGAGCATTTCTCCTGCTGTTTATTAACCGGCTTCAATTTACGCCCCCTCCTGAAGAACCAATAGCAGGTGGGAAGGGGGAATTATTTTTCAATGTAACTACATCAAGTGACTGCTGCCATCATTTTAGCGCAGAGAGTGATGTGAGCTGTGTCCCAGAACAGTAAACCACTCCAGTTGTCCGTGCTGAATGAGTCTTTAGTATGAGCTTACCTCCCTCTCTGTATCTCTTTTTAACCCCTTGCCCCCTTACTCCTCGAACTGTGTTGGTCATTGACGCAAAATAACCCTAAGTCAGCCATGATGGAATGGCGGAGCAGATTCAATGGGCCGAAAAGTTTCATTCTGCTCCTGTGTCTTATGGTCTAAAATGCCAGCCACATTATACTCGTGCAACATTGGTGTGCATCATAATGCATCAGATATTCTGCTTTCATTATCGCCCAGCAGGTTGTTCCAGGAACCCGCGATACTTTTTTAAAAATCAATACGTGCATTGTGTTTCCAATGGTGGAAGAGTCTTGGACCAGAGGGCATCATCTCAGAATAGAATGGAGATGAGGAGGAAATTCTTTAGCCAGAGGGTGGTGAATCTGTGGAATTTGTTGCCACAGGCACTGTGGAGGCCAAGTCATTGTGTCTGCTTAAAGTAGAAGTTCGTAGGTTCTTGATCAGTCAGTGTCAAAGGTTATGGGGAAGAAGGCAGGAAAATGGGGTTGAGAGTGATAGTATATCAGCCATGGTGGAAAGGCAGAACAGACTCAATGGGCCAAATGGCCTCATTCTGCTCCATGTTTTATGGTGCTTGTTGCTGCTAATTTGTTCCATTGGTTCCATCTGTGGGAGTTTCAAATTCAGCTCCCGATGACCTGAGGCACAGATGTAAAATTTTACAATCTCTCCGCAATATGTTCAGTTTAGAGCAGGAGATATACGCTGAGCTGGGGTAGTTGGATGCATGGATTTACCAGAGGGAGGGCAGCTTTCTGCATCCAGGAGGGGGTAGGTGGGGATCGGTAAGGGGCTCTACAGGTGGGGTCTGTGCCAGTCAGTAAGTGGGTGTTTGGAGAGTCACTTGAGACAGGAAATGGGCAACTTCGATTTGCTGTTCTGCAATAGAGAGATATTTTCTTTAGCCAAGCACCCTCCCTCCCACTGGCACTCTCCTATAATCAGAGGGTGGGATTCAAGGGTTCATGATCCTTCACCCACCACTCCCCAATGCTTAGCTCCCACTAAGCCCTGGGGACCACATACAGAGCAAGGGCCACCCAGCCTCCTGTTAAATTCACCTCTTTGAGAGTTCAGCCTTGTAATGGAACAGAACTGTTGCCCTCCCGAGGGGTCCTGCAATGCCCTTGGGACCAAACAGGCATGTTAGAATAGATTAGCGAGATTGGCTTTACGTTGTCACATGTTCATCGAAACAAGCTGTGAAATGGATCGTTTTGCATCAATGACCAGCACCGCCTGCAGATTGTGGTGAGGTCAGCCCTCAACATGGCATGCTCACGACTCACTAACCCTGAGCCAGACCTGAGGAGACCCGTGCAGTCACGGTGAGAATCTACAAGCTCCTTACAAACAGCGGCAGGAATTGAACCCGGGTCGCTGGCACTGTGCCACTTGTCCTGGTCACAGAAGGCAGAGGTGGTGAGGGAAGATTTTTTTTTGCAATGAGAATCAGCTGGATCACTCTTTTCCAATGCTCATTGAGGGCAAGCCAAGGGGATTGCAACAGACGGATGTGGGCTGTCCAATAATCAAAATATCAATGGTGCATTCCCTAGGGAGTGATTGGACAGGAGATAGAGAGTTGGGACATCACGATTTGCACACTGCTGTTACAGCTTGGGGTATTCTGGAGTTTGGAGTTCATTTCTGACGCCATCTGCTGTGGAGTTTGTACGTTCACACCGTGGACGTGTGGATTTCCTCTGGGTCCTCCAATTCCTCCCATGATGCAAAGCCACACTGGTTAGTAGGTTAACCGGTCATTTTAAATTGTCCTGTGATTAAATTGGCGGGTTGCAGGCTGGTGCGGTTCATTGGGCTGGAAGAGCCTGTTCCACACTGCATCTCTAAATAAAAAATAGAGTGTGCGAAGAGAGGGAATGCTTTTTAGGGGGGAATTTCCCAGGAGAAGGTTTTACTTAAACAGTTCTAACATGCCGCGAGAGTTCATCTGAATGTTAGGTCTGAAGCTTGTTCATGTGGACAGAGAGTGGAGCAAAGAGCTGAAGATTTTTATATACACACCAACTTATTGTGAATTTTAAACCCTCCTTTTTAACTGTGACCGATTCAGAAAGAAGCAGACAGAGTACTGTATAAACCTGCACCCTGCCACATGTTGGCATATGATGATGACATTCCAATGTATTTCCAGATGCTGAGACAGGATGTGTAACTATTGTGTTGCCAGATGTTTGAATACAGTTATGTATAATCCAGATGTTGGCATGTGATGGTATGTCATCCAGTGTATTTCCAGACAAGATGTGTAATTTGTGGTTGGCAGATGTTTGTGTGACCCAGATGATGGCAAAGATGTGTGACCAACTGTGTTGCCCAGATGTTGGCCCGCAGTGCGAGCCAGCGGACTGCTGTGTGCTCACAGCTGCCTCTATGACCGTGGCCTTCTGCCCCATTTGCCCACCCTCTGTACAGCCCCCTGACCTTACTCTGTGAACTTCCTTTCCTATACCACCCACAGAACAGGGTGGAGGAGTGGTTGGGGGTTGGGCTTCCTCCCTGTTTTATTCATTGTCCTCCTCCCCTGTCTGGGAGGGGGCTGGGGCCCACAGGAGAGTGGAGGGCAGGGTCAAAGTTCCCTGGCACCCAACACGCCCGATGGAACAGAGTCCCCTCCCCTTTGGGGGACAGGATGCAAAAGGCATAAAGCATTAACTGGAGAGAGAGAGAGAGAGAGAGAGGACAAGCTTGAGTTAATCAATATGTTTTCCTGACGTGTCTTGTGGGAATGATCCTCATCATCGCAGTACAGAAGAGTGGCCACCTTATTAGATACACCTATACACCTCGTTAATTGAAAGACCTGATCAGCAAATCATTTGGCAGCAACAGTGCCTAAAAGCATGAAGACATGGTCAAGATGTTCAGAATGAGGAAGAAATGTGATCTAAGTGACTTTGACCATGGAATGACTGTTGGTGGCAGATGGGGTTTGAGTATCTCAGAAACTTCCGGGATTTTCATGCACAACATTCCCCAGAGTTCACAGAGAATGGTGCGAGAAACAAAAAAAGACATCCAGTGATCAGCAGTTCTGTTAGTGAGAATACCTTGTTAATGAGAGAGGTCAGAGGAGAATGGCCAGACTGGTTCAAGCTGACAGGAAGGTGACAGTAAATCAAATAACCACACATTACAAAGTGGTGTACAGAAGAGCTTCTCTGAAAGCACAACTTGAACCTTAAAGTGGATGTGCTATAGCAGCAAAAGACCAGGAACATACATACGGTGGCCGCTTTATTGGGTATAAATGGTACCTGTGTACTTGTGAAGCTGACAGCCCAGTTCTGATGAAGATACAGACTCTATTCAATGTCTGACCACAAGCAAAACTCTCTCTCTCTCTCTCTCTCTCACACACACACACATGCTCTGTTACCTGCATGATCCCTTGATCATGAAAGTGGGGCAGTTCTGAAGACCGATATTTCTGTCAGCTAAATCCCCTGTGTAGGCAGTAACCAAGCTGGCATCTGAGAAATATCTACCTGTTCTGTAAAACTCTTGTCTCGTGGACGGGAGAGTATCTACATAAGGACAACAGCTAAGAATGTAAATTAGATTTATATGTGTACTGGTGTAAATAACTGGAAAATTGTATGCTGTCTGGAATCCGAATATAATTTTACTGCTTATCCAAGGTTTTCTCTGTAAAGTGTTCCAATAGTATTTATTTTCAAAACAAAACGATCAAGAAATTTCTGTTTTCGATGCCAACGTGTTCCCCTTCTGGTCGTACACCAGACCTGGTTACTTGTGTGTTTTTAACTGTTCCTAAATTGTATTCTACCTTGTCGGAAGGTATTTAATGTGATAATATTATGTTGTAGGCTAATTTGTTCTACACGGTGAGCACATTCTTGAAGTGCCTTAAATTACCGCTTGTCTGATTTAATGTTTCCTGTCAACTTTTGTTAATAAAATATTATCAGGTGCTGACTTGCATTTCGGTTTATTTCTTCCACCCCTTGGTAACAATAGCGGTGGGCAGGATGAAAGGTCAGAGTCACAGACCGCTGCAGCACAGAAACTGGCATTTGGGGCCAACTAGTCCATACCAAACTATTAATCTGCCTAGTCACCTGGACCATAGCCCACCATACACCATCCAACCTTCTCTTATATGTCCACCCTCTCATCACCTTCTAAGTGAAGTTCACCTTCAAATGTTTCCCCTTTCACCTATTACCTCTAGTTCCAGTCTCAGCCAACCTCAAAAGGCCTGTTTGCATTTACCCTATCTATACCCCTCCACCAATTCTCTCCTCAAATGGCCAGAGCACTCTTTGTAGTTCAGTGGATGTCACACCAGGAATGGGGAGTTCTGGGGAGAAGAGGAGGATGAATCCCAAATTTGTGTTGAAATGGAAACGCACTGGCAATCAGAATACAGTTGGCACATCACCGAGGATCTGTACACCGAGGGCTGTACATACCGACAGTGTGGTGGAAAAAAGCACAACAGCGCCTCTTTCACCTCAGACAGTTGAAGTTTTTTGGTATGGGTCCCCAAATCCTCAGAACCTTCTACAGGGGCATGATTGAGAGCATCCTGACTGGCTGCATTACTGCCTGGTATGCAAACTGTACTTCCCTTAATTGCAGGACTCTGCAGAGAGTGGTGCGGACAGCCCAGTGCATCTGTAGATGTGAACTTCCCACTATTCAGGACATTTACAAAGACAGGTGTGTAAAATAGGCCCGAAGGATCATTGGGGACCCGAGTCACCCCAACCACCAACTGTTCCAGCTGCTACCATCCAGGAACAGTACCGCAGCATAAAAGGCAAGAGCAACAGGCTGCGGGACAGCTTCTTCAACCAGGTCATCAGACTGATTAATTCACGCTGATACAATTGTATTTCTATGTTATATTGACTGTCCTGTTGTACATACTATTTATTACAAATTACTATAAATTGCACATTTAGACAGAGACATAATGTAAATATGTTTACTCGTATTTGAAGGATGTAAGTAATAAAGTCAATTCAATTCAAACACGAGTTTCTGCAGATACTGGAAATGCAGAGCAACACATACAAAATGCTGCAGGAACTCAGCAGGTCGGAAGCATCGATGGAGTGAACAGTCAACATTTTGGGCCGAGACCCTTCATGAGGAAGGGGGCAGGAGCCAGAATAAGAAGTCTGGGGGGGGGGGGGGGGGTGAGTAGTGAGTAATTACCAGACGGTAGAGAAATATATGTTCACACTGTCAGGTTGGAGACTACCAAGATGGCATACGAGATGTTGCTCCTCCAAACGGAGAGTTGCCTCATGGCCACAATGTATGAAAGTAAAATGGTAGGATATACGGGAGCAAACTTAGATCTTGGTGTTGGTTAAAAGGTAGGAACTATATTATGGGCCAAAGGGTCAGTACTGTGCTGTAATGTTCTATGGCAGTAGAAGGGGCCATGGGCAGTCATGTGAGAATGGGAAGTTGAATCTAAATGGGTTCCACAGAGAGATCCTGCTTCATAAGGCCATAAGACAAAGGAGCAGAATCAGGCCATTTGGCCCATCGACTCTGCTGTGCTATTTCATCATGGCTGAGATTCAAACAGGACATGAGTTGAGAGTTAAGGGGCAAAAGTTTAGAGGTAACATGAGGGGGAACTTCTTTACTCAGAGTGGTAGCTGTGTGAAACGAGCTTCCAGTGGAAGTGGTCGAGGCAGGTTCGATATTGTCATTTAAAGTAAAATTGGATAGGTATATGGACAGGAAAGGAATGGCGGGTTATGGGCTGAGTGCAGGTCGGTGGGACTAGATGAGAATAAGCGTTCGGCACGGGCTAGAAGGGCCGAGATGGCCTGTTTCTGTGCTATTATGGTTATATGGTTAAAGGGGACATCCTCCTAACATCCACTCTATCTGCGCCTTTCAACACTTGATAGGTTTCAGTGAGATTCCCCCCTTAACTTTCTAAATTCCAGTGGATGTGCTGGACGGAGTGAAGGTGCTCAGCGAAGAATCCCCTGAATATACGCGTGTCTACCTGTAGGAGTACCAGATTCTGTAGATGATCCTGACAAGTCAGTGAATACAGTGGTCTACTGCAAAATCATGTGTGTGAGAGTGGATTTGGTGATGTGGATAAGAAAACCCTGATTCACATATTCAGAGAGCACTACAGCAATGAAAAGGGCCCTTCAGTCCATCTAATCCATACTAAACTACTTTCCTATTTAGTCTCCCCTCTATGGACTCTGCCTACACTTCTCACTGCCTGGTAAAACAGCCAGTATAATCAAAGTCCCCACCCTCCCCAAACATTCTCTCTTCTCTCTCCCATTGGGAGAAGATACAAACACCTGAAATCATGTGCCCTGATATTCAGAGACAGTTTTTATCCTACTATGAAAAGACCATTGAATGGTCCCGAGCACATTAAAGATGAAGTCTGGATCTCGTTGAAGGAAAATGTAGGGGGGATGTCAGAGGTAGGCTCTGGTGGGCGCGTGGAACATACTCTTGGTGGTACATTGATGATAGAAAAATAGAGGCTTATGTGAGAGGGGAGGGTTTGATTCATCTTGGAGTAGGTTAAAAGGTCGGCACAACATTGTGGGTGTAGAGACTGTGAACAAAGCCAACAGAAAGACACTGAAGCTGATGGATATAGAAGTATTTATTCAACAAACAAGCAGCAGGCATCATGTCCTGAGTATCACTCTTGGAAGAAGAGGCCTCCTAAACACAAAGTACATATTTTTATACCCTTAAGATCAATGATAATAACTCAATACAGTTTCAATTATTACAATGACATAATTTACTTCAATACTTTGGATTGAGAGGAATACTTTGGGTTGTTTCACTGAAGTTACTTATAATTTTCAAACATCCAGATCTTCACACCAACACTCCAGCCACCCTAGATTGAATGTTAGCATTTTCTAACTGCTTTCAAGCATATGCAGACATCTCAGGTCAATGGGATGTTTCCTGGTTTACAATCAGCCCCAGCCTGCAGCTCAAGGAAGACAATTGTTCAGAGTTGGATTTTAAATTAAATCTACAATCCATATTCAGATCTCAAGACTTGTTGCTGTTGTAAGTAATATTTGCAATGCACAATAACTTCATAATATGCCCTAAGTGGGTTGAAGGGCCTGTACTGTGCGATGTTCTATTCTGCATTGTGTTATCTTTCCCCTGTACCACCTCAAAGCAATGATGTGATGAACTAATCTGTGTGGATGGCATTGCAAAACA
This sequence comes from Hypanus sabinus, assembly GCF_030144855.1. NCBI lineage: Eukaryota > Metazoa > Chordata > Chondrichthyes > Myliobatiformes > Dasyatidae > Hypanus > Hypanus sabinus. The sequence continues at coordinate 7,457,588 of NC_082717.1, forward strand.
AGCTTTTCACTGTCATCTGATAATATTAAACCAATTTACTGGTCACCACTGCACCACAATCGGACAGTCACACCAACAGCTATGGCCACAACTGCACCACAAAAGGGCTCACACTCGGACCGATGTAGTCACCGTGGCACCAAACCCATAAGACATAGGAGGAGGCCATTTGTCCCTTTGATACTTGCTCTACCATTTGTCAAGATCATGGCTGACCTTTGACCTCAGCACCACCTCCTGCACTATTCCCATCTCCCAATTTCTCCAACATGCTGGAATCCATCGGCACAGGTAAACAAAATGACTGAATTCCCCTCACCCCATCCTAAATTCTCCTCTGATGCAGGCTTTTAACCCAAAAAGTCAACAGTTCTCTATCACCAAGATGCTGCTTGGCCTGCTGAGTTCCTCCAGCAGATTGTTGATTGCTCCAGATTCTGGAGGTCTGTCATGTTTCCTTGATGCCAGCACCCTGATTCATTGGTAGAAAAGAAAGAACAGAGTGGGGTTTACAGTGCATATGAAACGAGAAAAAAGTACTGAATACAGCCCAGTCCAGCACAAGTGAAGCCCTCCCTACAGTTGAGCACATCTACATGGAGCATTGTCATAGGAAAGCAGCATCCATCATCAGAGATCCCTGCCACACTGGGCCTGCTCACTTCTCACTGCTGCCATCAGGAAGAAGGCACAGGAGCCCTAGGACACACATCACCAGGTTCAGGAACAGTTATTACCCCTCACCCCTCAGGCTCTTAAACTGGAGGGGATAAATTCACTCAAATTTACTTGCCTCATCATTGAAATGTTCCCACAGTTTATGGAATGACTTTCAAGGACTCTTCATCTGATGTTCTCCATATTTATTTATTATTATTATTATTAATATTTGTATTTGCAGTTTGTTGGCTTCTCCACACTTGTAACACCTAAGCTGGTGTGCTCTTTCATTGATTCTATTATGGTTATTATTCTATGGATTTATTGAGTATGCCCACAAGAAAATAAATCTCAGAGTTGTATGGAGTGATATAAATGTCCTTAGATAATACATTTAATTTGAAATTTGAACTTCGAGCATTAGAGAAGTCTGTTCAGGAGTCTGAATACAGTGGGAAAGAAGTGCTGATGAAATGTGTTCTCAAATCTTTTTATCCCATATTGTTATCCATCTACCATGATCCTTTACCCCAACTCCCCATGCAGGCATCCTGTGTCTCCTCATAACCTCCTCAAAGTTCAAAGTACATTTGTTATCAAAGTACGTATGTGTCACCATATACGATCCTGAGATGAATTTTCTTGTGGGAATTCGCAGCAAATCCAGGAATCACAGCAAAATCAATGAAAGACTCTCCCAATAGGACAGACCAACAACCAGAGTGCAAACGACAACAAAGAACGGTAACGATAACAGGATCAATGAAACATCAACCAGAGTGCAGAAGACAGCAAACTATGCAAATGCTGATATAAATAAACAGCAATAACTAATGAGAACATGAAATAATGACATAAAGAGTCCTTGAAAGTGAGATCAATGGTTGTAGATGTATTTCAATGACAAGGCAAGTGAGTTAATTATCCCGATTTGTTCAAGAACCCAATGGTTGAGGGGTAAGTAACTACTCTTGAACCTAGTGGTGCAAGTCCTGAGGCTCTTGTGTCTCCTACCTGATGGCAGCAGCGAGTAAAGTGTATGGCCTGGGTGGTGGGGATCCTCGATGATGAATACTGCTTTCCTAGGACAGCGTTTCATGTAGATGTGCTCGGTGGGGATATGAAATAGATATGAATGTAGGAAAAATGAAGTGTTACTGGCTTTGTGGGAGGAAAGAGTTAAATTGCTCGGGCGGCGGTTAAAAGATCAGCACAACATTGTGCTCCAAAGGGCATATAAGCATATGTTGTATGCTCCAAATGTGAGGTGATTCACTTTTGCAGGGAAAACCAAGAAGAAAGCACATTATTTAAATAACAATGAATACAGAACAGTTTGAATGTGTTGAATCAGCAAACACAATATGTAATTAGGAAATATTAGTCATGTGTAAGGAAGATGCTGCAGCCGTGGGTATCATTTGGAGAAGTGTGCAGCTCTGGTCTCTGTATTTGAGGAAGTACATACCATGGATTCCAGTTAATTGGGACGCATCAGGACCAGTACATCTTGGCCCAATTAGCTGAAGTTTCATGGAAATAGTTAAAAAGTTGTAAAAAAAAGACGAAGTACTATTTAATCGAGTAAGGAATTAGCCCGGCCTCCACAGCTGCATGTGGCAACAAATTTTGCAAATTCACCACCCTTTGGCTTAAGAAATTTCTCTGCATCTCTGTTTTGAAAGGGCGCTCCTCTACCCTGAGGCTGTGCCCTCTTGTCCTAGACCCTCCTACTATGGGAGACATCCTTTCCACATCTACTCTGTCTAGACCTTTCAACATTCTATAGGTTTCAATGAAATCCCCCCTCATCCTTCTGAATTCCAGCGAGTACAGACCCTGAGCCATCAAACATTCCTCGAACAATAGCCCTTTCATTCCTGGAATCATCCTTGTGAACCTCCTCTGGACCCTCTCCAATGCCAGCACATCTTTTCTAAGATGAGGGGCCCAAAATTATTCACAATACTCAAGGTGAGGCCTCACCAGTGCCTTATAAAGCTTCAGCATCACATTCTTGCTCTTGTATTCTAGACCTCTTGAAATGAATGTTAACATGGCATTTGCCTTCCTCACCACCAACTCAATCTGCAAGTTAACCTTCAGGGTGTTCTGCACAAGGATTTCCAAGTCCCACTGCACCTCCGATTCATGGATTTTCTCCCCGTTTAGAAAATAGTCTACACATTTATTTCTATTACCAAATTGCATGACAATGCATTTTCCAACGTTGTGTTTCATTTGCCACTTCCATGCCCATTCTCCTAATCTGTCTAAGTCTTTCTGCATTCTAACTGTTCCCTCAACACTATCTGCCCCTCCACCAATATTCGTATCAACTGCAAACCTGGCAACAATGCTATCTATTCTATCATCTAAATCATTAAAAGAAGTGGTCCCAACACCGACCCCTGTGGAACACCACTAGTAACTGGCAGCCAACCAGAAAAGGATCCTTTTATTCCCACTTGCTGCCTCCTACCAATCGGCCAATGCTCTAACCATATTAGTAACTTTCCTGTAATACCATGGGTTCTTAACTTAGTAAGCAGCCTCAAGTGTGGCACCTTGTCAAAGGCCTTCTGAAAATCCTAATACACAACATCCACTGCATTCCCTTTAACTATCCTACTTGTAATCTCCTCAAAGAATTCCAACAGATTTGTCAGGCAGGATTTTCCTTGAAGGGAACCATGCTGACTTTGTACTATCTTGTCCTATGTCACCAAGTACTCCATCACCTTATCCTTAACAATTGACTCTAACATCTTCTCAACCACTGAGGTCAGGCTAACTTGTCTATAATTTCCTTTCTGCTGCCTTTCTCCTTTCTTTAAGAGTGCAGTAACATTTGCAATTTTCCAGTCCTCTGGCACCATGCCAGAGTCCAATGATTTTTGAAAGATCATTTCTAACGTCACAACAATCTCTAACACTACTTCTTTCAGAACCCTAGGGTGCAGGTCATCTGGTCTAGCCAACTTATGTACCTTTCAGTCTTTCAACTTTTTGAGCACCTTCTCTCTTGTAAGTGACTGCACCCATTTCTCTTCCTCCACACACTACAACATCAGGCATACTGCTAGTGTCTTCCAGAGTGAAGTCTGACACAAAATACTCATTTAGTTCAGCAGCCATCTCCTTGTCCCCTCTTATTATTTCTCCTACCTGATTTTCTAGCGGTCCTATATCCACTCTCATTTCTCTTTTATTTTTAATATACTTGAAAAAAAAACTTCTGCTATCCATTTTGATATTATTTGCTGGCTTTTTTTCATGTTTCATTTTTTTCCCTTCTAATGATATTTTCAGTTGCTGTCTGTAGGTTTTTAAAAACTTCCCAATCTGCTATCTTCCCCCTAATTTTTGCTCTGTTGTACTGCATGCCTTTCTTTTGCTTTTACATTAGCTTTGACTTCCCTTGTCAGCCACGGTTGTACTGTTCTACCATTTGAGCATTTCTTCATTTCTGGAATACATCTATCCTGCACCTTCTTCATTTTTCCCAGAAACTCAGGCCATTGCTGCTCTGCTGACATCCCTGCCAGCAGCTACTCCCAATTTACTTTGATCAACTCCTCTCTCATACCACTGTAATTTCCCTTACTCCACTAAAATACTGCTACATCAGACTTTACTTTCTCCCTAATAAATTTCAAGTTGAAGACAACTATATTGTCATCACTGGTTCCTAAGGGTTCTTTTACCTCAAGCTCCTTAATTGCCTTGTTCATTACATAACACCCAATCCAGTAGAGCTGATCCCTTTGTAGGTTTAACGAAAAACTGCTCTAAAAAGCTATCTCTTAGGCATTCAATAAACTCACCCTCTTGAGATCCATTACCAACCTGATTTTCCCAATTGACCTGTATGTTAGAATCTCCCATGACTACCATAACATTGCCCTTTTAACTCACCTTTTCTATTTCCTGTTGTAACCTGTGGTCCATCTCCCAGCCACTGTTGGGAGGCCTGTAGATAGCTGCCATCAATGTCCTTTTACCCTTGCAGTTTCTTAACTCAACCCACAAGGATTCAACATCTTCCAATCCTATATCACATCTTTCTACTGATATGATGTTATTCTTTACCAGTAGAACCACAACACCCTCTCTCCCTACCTTCCTATCCCTCCAATACAATATGTAACCTTGGACATTCAGCTCCCAACTACAACCATCATTCAGCCATAACTCAGTAATGCCCACAAGATCATACCTGACAATCTACCTAAAAATATCAATAAGATTGAAAGAACACTGAGAAAATTTACAAAGATGTTGCCAGAACTTGTGGATGTGAGTGATAGGGAAAGGTTGAATAGGTTAAGCAGCATCTATGTAGAGGAATTAACAGCCAACATTTGGGGCTGAGAGGGAGATGAAGGGTCTTGGCCCGACATTGCATGCAGCTTTTCTCCCCCACTGAGGTTGGTGAAACTAGAACTATAGGTCATAGGTTAAGGGTGAAATGTTAAATATTTAAGTGGAACCTGAAGGTGAACTTCTTCACTAGAAAGTGCTGAGAATGTGGAACGAGATATCAGCAGAAGTCATAGATGTTGGTTTGATTTCAATGCTTAAGATAAGTTTGGATAAGTACATGGATGGGAAGGGTATAGAGGCCTATGGTCCACATGCAGATTGATGGGACTAGGCCGAATAACAGTTCAGCATGGACCAGATGGGCTAAGGGGCCTGTTCCTGTGCTGTAGTGTTCAATGACTCTATACAGTTGACTTGGGATACTGGAAATCTGGTACAAGACACAATCTGCTTCTTACGTCTTCATTCACATAGAAATCCATCCACAGCTCCTGAGATCCTTTGGGTCTCTTTCATGGCTCAGCAGTAGCAGTCAACGTTCTGCAATTTCCAGAAAAGCTCTTGGTTCTGAGCTAACCTACAGGGACCGCAGGAAATGTCTGCAAAGCAAAGTCTCCATCCTGAGCTCCTTTACTAAAGGCAACCTATAAACCATGTGATCCTTCTGCAGCAAGATAACAGCAGTATCCTTTTATATATTAAATGAAGAACTTACCTTTGTAGATCTTGCTGTTTGTGCATGTGCGGTACAGTAGCAGCACAAAGCTTTACAGCACCAGCAATCCAGGTTCAATACCTGCCACTGTCTGTAAGGAGTCTGCATGTTCCTTCTCCTCCACACCTTCCACCCACAACCAGTTGGGATTCTCCTGGGTCCTCCCAAATTCCACAGATGTACAGCTTAGGGTTAGTGAGTTGTGGGCATGCTATGTTGGTGCCGGAAGTGCGGCGACACGTGCGGGCTGCCCCCGGCACATCCTCGGAATCTGTTGGTTGTTTGAATGCTTTCCTAGTGCAATAAGACCATAAGATATTTCAGCAGACCTCCAAGAGGACCACAAACCTGTTGTAGGGTTTGGAGGCTTGCGTGCCTCAATGACCTATGTTGGCTGGAGTCAGGGTCTTGTGCTTTGACTGTTTATAGGGTCGCCCATGCCAAGGGTAGAGGCCAGACCAAGAGTGGTCCATCGGTCCTCCAGGTTTGAGGGTTCAGCTAACAACTGGAAACAGCGCTCCCCTAAACGTCAGCAGCATAACATCAGTAACTAACTAAGTATTACAGGAGCAGAATTTGGCCATTTGGCCCAACATCTGCTCCACCATTTCATCATGGCTGTTCCATTTCCCTCTCTTGCCTTCTCACCGTGTCCCTTCATGTCCTGACCAATCAAGAGCCTTTCAACCTCTGCCTTAAATATACCCAATGACTTGGCCTCCACAGCCACCAAGGTCGAATAAGATGAACCCTTGACCTCACCATCTCCTTCATCATGATCTTGCACCTAATTGTCTGCCTGCACTTTCTCTCCAACACTTTAATCTGCATTCCCTTGTACTACAGTGTACTGACGTGATGAAAGGATCTGTACGGATTGTGTGTGAAACAAGGTTTTTCACTGTATCTCAGTATGTGTGACAATAATAAACAAATTTACCAAATCCCATCGGATACTGAATCACAATCATGTTTATTATCTCATGAAAATCTGTTGTTTTGCAGCTGCAGTCATAAAAATTACTAACAGACACAGTAAGAAATATAAAAAAGAAACAAGCATTGCAAAATACCAGTCTTTGGTGACAAAGCAAAACTCTTCAAATTCATTCTAATGATATATAGCCACTGGTGGGTCTTCATAATTGCATTCAATGACGCAGTGGACTCTGCCCAATTCATTACAGACAAATTCCTCCCTACGGTCAGTGGTCTCGACAGGAAGCGCTGCCTCATGAAGGCTACATCCATCGTCAGAGATCCCACCATCTGGTCCATAGCATCTTCTCACCGTTACCACCATACGGAAGCCTGAAGTCCCACACCACCAGGATCAGGAACAGTGACTTCCCTTCAATCATTTGGCTCTTAAACCAGCCAATGCAGGTTAGCTACACTATCATATCCATCCTTTTCCACTGAAGACCAAGAGCAGAATGAGGCCATTTGGCCCACTGAGTCTGCTCTGTCATTCCATCATAGCTGATTTATTATCCCTCGCAAAACTATTCTCCAGCCCTTTTCCTATGATGCCCTTACTAATCAGGAACTTATCAACCTCTTCCAGTCCTGACTCCAGTTCCAACCCCCCTGTACAAAAGGATGAATTGCACCTGAAACGGAAGGGGTCCAATACCCTTGCAAGCAGGTTGGAGAGGGTTTAAACTAATCTAGCAGGGGGATTGGAACCCGTGTGATAGAGCTGAGGCTCTAACCTCACCATCAACAAAGACAGCTACAAAACGTGATGCCTCAATAAGGCAGAATGTATCTTTATAGACCCCCATAACCCAGGACTTGCCCTCTTCTCATGGCTACCATCAGGGAGGACATACAGGAGCTCAAAGACACACACTCAATGTTTCAGGAACAGCTTCTTCCCTTCCCCCAGCAGATTTCTTAACAAATAACCCATAAATATTCACTGGTGCTTGCTCTCTTTTCCCACTACTTACGTGATATATACGTTTCTCATTGTAATTTATAGACCTTTTATGCACTGCTGCTGCAAAACAACAGATTTCACAACATATGCCAGTGATATCAAACCCGATTCTGAATTTTGATAACTGGGACAGGACCTTGTGGAGGTTAACAGCTTGACTCAAAACTGCAGAACTGATTATACAGATTGCTACAATTTGCAATCCAATTCCGTTGTGAGTCGACGTCAACACTTACTGACTCAGTCACATTGATGATAAGGCAATCAGTGCTTGTTATTTGTGAGTCAGCACCAAATATACACTCAGTGGCCACTTTATTAGGTACACGTGCTCACCAATGTAAGTATTTAATCAGCCAATCATGTAGCAGCAGCAACTCAAAGCATGAAAGCATGCAGGCATGGTCAAGCGGCTCAGTTGACGTTCAGACCAAATATCAGAATGGGGAAGAAATGTGATCTAAGTGACTTTGACCATGGAATGATTGTTGGTGCCAGATGGGGTGGTCTGAGTATCTCTGAAATTGCTGATCACCTGGAATTTTCATGCACAGCAGTCTCTAGAGTTTACAGAAAATGGTGTGGAAAAACAAAATAAGAATCCAGTGAACAGCAGTTCTGTGGGTGAAAACACCTTGCTAATGAGAGAGATCAGAAGAGAATGGACGGACTGGTTCAAACTGACAGAAAGGCGATGTTAACTCAAATAATCATGTGACCACATGTTACAACAGTGGTGTACAGGAGAGCATCTCTGAATGCACAACGTGTCGAACCTTGAATTGGATGGGCTCCAGCAGCAGAAGATCATGAGCATACACTCAGTGGCCGAGAGCATGCCCTTTTCTCATTGCTAGTATCAGGGAGGAGGAACAGGAGCCTGAAGGCACACACTCAATGATTCAAGAACAGCTTCTTCCCCTTTGCCATCAGATTTCTAAATGGACACTGAAAACCATTAAAACCACCTCATTACTTTTTACTTCATTTCTATTTTTGCAAACTGATTTAACTATCTTATATACATACACATAAATATATTACATATACACATACATACTTAGCGTAATTCTCATTTTTTTCTCTCTGTTATTATGTATTGCATTGTATTGCTGCTGCTAAGATAACAAATTTCACAACGTATTCGGATTCTGATTATTAGGTACACTCCTGTACCCAGTGAAGTGGCCTCTGTCTGTACCTCACTGACACGGTAAAAGAGCACCTAAACCTGCTGTTCTTTCACCTTTGGCAACTGCACTGCAAAGATTGAGGAAAAAAAGGGCACAAGATGGCTCTAGCAAGCAATACAACCAATGGCAACATCCTGCAGACACTTTATGAAACTACTCCATTTACCTTTTCAAATATGATTCTACTACTACGCTGTGAGCAATTGGAACCTGTGAGTTACATTTTGATGTGTATTTCTGGGGCCAAATGGGTGATCTGGTGTTTTACTGTCTCTGAGGGAGTTTGGTGAGGTTTGAAGCGGAGTGTGCAGAAGCCTGGAGATGGGCGCGAGTCCATGGTCGACGAGGATGAAAGCAGAGGACAGCTGGGTGTTCGGCACCTCCTGCCTGTATTTGACCAGTCTTCCTTTCCCTCTTGCGAGTTGCTGTCGGAAGGAGGTGCAGGAGCCTTCGGATCCACGTTGTCAGGTTTGGCCAGAGAGGCTGTTGACTTGCTTCGGGGGACTTTGAGCTTCATGTTGCATGTGTTCCTGGAATCTAGTTACTCTATTTTTGCTGCTTTCAAGCAGTTTGATCAGTGCAGAATAAGGCGCTTTGGCAAATAGCCCTGCTGCCTGCAGTAGGCCAGTAGGCCAGCAGCACAGCGCTGAACTGAACTAAACTGAACACAACTGGTTCGACATTTGATATTCTATGCGTTGTTTGCTCATTTTTTGCCGTTTGCGCAATTTGTTCTTTTTACGCGTGTTGGGTATTTGATGTTTTCTTGAATGTGTTCCAAGGTGTTTCTTTGTTTTGTGGCTGCCTGCAGGAGGACGAATCTCAGAGATGGCTGTATTCTGTATACGTACTTTGAACTTTGCGTATGCGCAGTGTGAGGCGGTGCTGAGCTGATGCTACCATCTAGTGGTGGGCACTTTAACTGCAGGGAAGATTCAAACACCACAGCGATACAGATTTTCGCTGCAGTCTTCCCAGTTTTCCACTGCAACAGCTGACAATCAGTTTTCTATGGAGGGAATACTCTGTACTTAACCTGTTTTACAGAGAAAGAGCACTACAACACAGAAGCAGACCCTTCAGCCCCTCTAGTCCTTGTCAGACCATTTAAATTGCAAACTCCCATCAACCTGCAGCCCTCCATATTACTCCTACCCGCATATCTACCCAAACTTCCCCTAAATGTTGCAATCGAGCCCACATCCACAACTTCTACAAGGAGCTCGTTCTGCAATCTCATCACCCTCTGAGTGAAGAAGTTCTCCCTCGTGTTCCCCTTAGACATTTCACCTTTCACCTTTAACCCATGATCTCCAGTTCCAGTCTCACCCATTCTCAGTGGAAAGCCTGCTTGCATTTACCCTATCTATACCCCTCATTACTTTGTATACCTCTATCAAATCTCCCCTCAGTCTCCTAGGCTCCAGGGATTAAAGTCTTAACCTATTCAATCTTTCCCTGTAACTCAGGTCCTCATGTTCTGGCAACATTCTTTAAATTTTCACCGTATTCTTTCAATATTAACATCTTTTCTAGAGATAGATGACTGAAACTGCACACAAGGGTTTTTGTTCCAACTTTATCCCCATTTTGTGTCTGTGCATTTTTCATTTTAAATCTGCTCCAGGTGGAATATCATTCTCTTTGCCACTCCAGCCCCTTTATGTTAAATAACAAGTTTGTTCCTCACTTACAATGTTATATTGTTCTCAGTTCAGTGTTTATCACAGTGCAGGCCCTTTGGCCCACAATGTCGTGCTAGCCTATTAACCTACTCCAAGATCTGGATCAGAATCAGGTTTAATATCACTGGCATATATTGTGAAATCTAGTGTTTTTGTAGCAGCAATACATAATAATAATAAATTATCAATTACAATAGGAAATACACTTAAAATTAGGGCAAAAGGAAAAGAAAATAAAGTGTAGTGTACTTGGGCTTATTGCCTATTCTGAAATCTGATGGCGGAGATCAATCTAACCCTTCCCTCCCACATAGTCCTTCATTTTTCTGTCATCCATGTGTCTATCCAAGAGTCTCTAAAATGCCCCTAATGTATCTGCCTCCACCATCACTCCGGGCAGGGTGTTCTATGCATGCACCACTCTGTGTAAAAAAAAGCTATCTTTGATATCCACCACCACCCCCCATTCAGTCCTCCAATCACCTTAAAACTATAACCTCTCGTGTTATCTATTTCTGCCCTGTCTCTGCCAGTCCACTTGATCTACGCCTCCTTCATTCTGTACATCCCTATTAAGTCACCTCCCATCCTCATTCACTCCGAAGATAAAAGCCTTAGTTCACTCAGCCTCATAGGACATGCTCTCTAATCCAAGCATTATCCAGTAAATCTCCTTGACACCCTCTCTAAAGCTTCCACATCCTTCCTATAATGAGGTGAGCAGAACTGAACACAATATTCTGAGTGTAGTTCAACCAGGGTTTTATAGAGCTGAAACATTACCTTGTGGCTCTTGAACACAATCCGCTGACTAATGAAGGCCAACACAATGTACGCCTTCTTAAAAACCCGATCAACTTGTGTTACAACTTTGAGGGATTTATGGACGTTAACCACAAGATCACTCTGTTCCTCCACACTGTTAGGAATCCCGCCAGTAAACCTGTATTCTGTCTTCAAATTTGATCTTCCAAGGTGAATCACTTGACATTTTTCCGGATTGAACTCCATCTGCAACTTCTCAGCCCAGCTCTGCATCCTGTCAATGCCCTGGACCCCTTTCAATTTGCCTATCACCACAATAGGTCAACGGCAGACGCAATCTCAATGGCTCTCCACAAGGCTTTAGACCACCTGGACAACACAAAAACCTATGCAATGATGCTAATCATCGACTATAGCTCAGCATTTAATACCATCATTCCCATAATCCTGATTGAGAAGTTGCAGAACCTAGACCTCTGTACCTCCCTCTGCAATTGGATCCTCAACTTTCTAACCTGAAGACCACAATCTGTGCGGATTGGTGATAACATAACCTTCTCACTGAATATCAACACTGGCGCACCTCAGAGTGTGTGCATAGGCCACTGTTCTACTTTCTATATACACATGACTGTGTGACTAGGCATAGCTCAAATACCATCTATGAATTTGCTGATGATACAACCTTTGTTGGTAGAATCTCAGGTGGTAACGAGAGGGCATACTGGAGTGAGATATGCCAACTAGTGGAATGGAGCCGCAGCAACAACCTGGCCCTCAACGTCAGTAAGATGAAAGAGCTGATTGTGGAGTTCAGGAAGGGTAAGAAGAAGCAACACATACCAATCCTCGTAGAGGGATCAGAAGTGGAGAGAGTGAGCAGTTTAATTTCTTGGCTGTCAAGGTCTCTGAGGATCTAACCTGGTCCCAACAAATCGATGTAGTTATAAAGAAGGCAAGACAGTGACTATACTTCATTAGGAGTTTGAAGATACTTGGTATGTCAACAAATACATTCAAAAACTTCTGTTGTTGTACTGTGGAGAGCATTCCGACAGGCTGCATCACTGTCTGGTATGGAGGGGTTACTGAACAGGACTGAAAGAAGCTGCATCTAGTTAGCTCCATCTTGGCTACTGGCCTACGAAGTACCCAGGACATCTTCGGGGAGCGGTGTCTCAGAAAGGCAGCGTCCATTATTAAAGACCTCCAGCATACAGGGCATGTCCTCTTCTCACTGTTACCATCAGGTAGGAGGTACAGAAGCCTCAAGGCACACACTCAGCAATTCAGGAACAGCTTCTTCCCCTCTGCCATCTGATTCCTAAATGGACATTGAAGCTTTGGACACTACCTCACTTTTTTTTTAAGGGTATATGGTATTTCTGTTTCAGCACTTCTTTAATCTATTCAATATCCATTTAATTTAATTGAGTGACTTATTTATTATTTTTAAAATTTTATTTATTATTGTATTTTTCTCTCTGCTAGTGATAATAAACCTGATTCTGATGTCCCATTGTAACTACAACTTTTGTCAACAATTTTCATTTGAGCTCCACTCAAACTGAAATATTACTCTCCTTTATTAGGAGTACTTCAGCCCCTTTACTTTAAATAAGTTTTATTAACATAATTGCAATATTTACGGTGTTCTCTATTCAGAACTAACAAATATGCATCAAATTGAAACACTTCACATTAAAATTTGCACTTTGGAAGATCAAACATAACCGTCAGTACTCTGTTAATGGCAGAACCCTTACAAAACAGTGCCAGGGCAGTAAAGCAGTTACTGTAACGTTTCACAGTGCCAGCGATCAGAGTCCAGTTACCACTGCTGTCTGTAAAGAGTTTGTACGTTCTCCCCATGAGCGTGTGGGTTTCCTCCGGGTGCTCAGATTTCCTCCCACAGTCCAAAAGCATACGGGCAAGTTGTAGCCATGCTATGTCGGAGCCAGAGCATACTGACACTAACAGGCTGCCCCCGCCCCCACACATCCTCAGACTGTGTTGGTCATTGACATATCTGGCATATTTCAGAATCAGCATCAGGATATCACTGGCACGTGACGTGAAATTTGTTAACGGAGCAACAGCAGTTCAATGCAATACATAATATAGCAGAGAGAGAGAGAGAGAGAAATAACAAGAAGAAATAAAACATAATAATAATAAATAAATAAATAAATAAATTGCAGTATGTGTATATTGAGTAGATTTAAAAAAGTGCAAAAAACAGAAATACTGTGTATATAAAAAAAGTGAGGCCGTGTCCAAAGGTTCAATGTCCATTTAGGAATCGGATGGCAGAGAGGAAGAAGCTGTTCCTGAATCGCTGAGTGTGTGCCTTCAGGCTTCTGTATCTCCTACCCGACGGTAACAGTGAAAAAAGGGCATGCCCTGGGTGCTGAAGGTCCTTAATAATTGACGCTGCCTTTCAGGGACACCTCTCCTGGGTATTTCACAGGCTAGTACCCAAGATGGAGCTGACTAGATTTACAACCTTCTGCAGCTTCTTTCGGTCCTGTGCAGTAGCGCCACCCCCCCCCCCCCCACCCCAATCTGAAACCAGACAGTGACGCAGCCAGTGAGTGCTCTCCACGGTACATCTACAGAAGTTTTTGAGTGTATTTGTTCACATACCAAATCTCTTCAAACTCCTAATGAAGTATAGCCGCTGTCTTGCCTTCTTTATAACTACACTGATATGTTGGGATGAGGTTAGATCCTCAAGATCTTGAAACTCTGGAACTTGAAACTGCTCATTTTTGATCCCTCTATGAGGATTGGTATGTGCTCCTTCATCTTACCCTTCCTGAAGTCCACAATCAGCTTTTCATCTTACTCCGCTTTAAAAAGGACGCTCCTCTATTCTGAGGCTGTGCCCTCTGGTCTCAGACACTCCCACTGTAGGAAACATCCTCCACACATCCACTCACTCCATCCAGGCCTTTTACTATTCGATAGGTTTCAATGAGGTCACCCTTCATTCCTCTGAGCTCTAGTGAAAACAGGCTCAGCGCCTTCAACACTCTTCATATTACAAGTCTTATGCTACCAAAGGCTAGGACTGTGTACATTGAAGAGTAGGAGGCAGAGTGGTCATTCAGAAGTGTATAAAATCATAGACAGGGTAAATGCACCACAGACTTTTAGCCAGAATCAGGAACTAGAGGGAGCAGGTTTAAGGTGAGGGGAGAGAAATTAAATAGGAACTGGAGCAGCAACCTTTACCAGCCAAAGGATGGTCAGTATATGGAGTACCTGTTCACTGCTGAAGTTTGAAGCTCCCATCTGCATCAACTTCGGGGATGTCAATAATGCCAGTCTCCAAGATCAGGGTGAGCTGCCTCAACGATTATCACCTAGTTGCACTCACATCTATGGTGATGAATTGCTTCAAGAATTGGACATGGCTAGAATTAATTCCTGCCTAAGCTAGGACCTGGATGCACTGCAATTTGCCTATTACTGCATGCGATCTCACTGGCTCTCCACACAGCCTTGGATCACCTGGACAGCAGCAAAACATACATCAGGATGCAGTCTGTCAATCACGTGTTGGCCTTCAACACCACCATCCAATCAGTACTAATATGGTAGTGTGGCAGCAAGTGCAAATTATAAGCACAAGAGATTGTCCAGAAACTGCAAATCCAGAACAACTCACACAAAATGCTGCAGCTCTGGCCGCACCTATGAAATAAACAGTTGATGTTTCGGCCCGAGAACTGTCTTCTGAACTGGAAAGGAAGAGAAAAAAACACCAGGATAAAAAGGTGGGGGAGGGGAAGGAGGATAGCTAGAAGGTGATAAGTGAAACCAGATGGATAGAAAAGGTAACGGGCTAGAGAGGAAGGAATCTGATAGTAGAGGAGAGTGGACCAAAGGAGAAAGGAAAGAAAGAGAGGCTGGAAATCCAGAGTAACACAGACAAAATGCTGGAGGAACTCAGCAGGTCAGTGCAACACTTCACAGTGCCTGAGATCACTGATCAGGGTTCAATTCCCACCTCAGTCTGTTAGGAGTGTGTACGTTCTCCCCATGGCCATGCGGGCTTCCTCTGGGTGCTCTGGTTTCCTCCTACATTCCAAACACTTATGTGTTCGTAAGTAAACCATGGACATGCTACGTTGGTGCTGAAAGCATGGTGACACTTGCAGGCTGCCCCGGTGCATCCTTGGACTGTGTTCTTTGCTGACACAAATGGTACATTTCACTTTATATGTCAATGTTTCGATGTCCATGTGACAAATAAATCTTCCTTTAAACAATGATCTACAAAACCTAGCCTCTGTACCTCGCTATGCAACTGGACCTTCAACGTTCTCATCAGGAGACTACGGTCAGTGCCAATGAGAGACAGGCATGCCACCAGACTTTTGCCAATTTCTACAGATGTACCGTGGACAGCATGCTGATAGTATACATCACAGCCTGATTCAGAGGCTCCAACGCACAGGATCAAAAGAAGGTTGTAGATCCAATCAGCTCCATCGTGGGCACAACCCTCCCTACCATCGAGGATAACTTCAATAGATGGTGCCTCAAGAAGGAAGCATTCATCATTAAGGACCCCATTATCCGGGACATGCCCTCTTCTCATTACTACCAGTAGGGAGGATGTACAGGAGCCTGAAGACCCACAATCACAATTCAACAACAGCCTCTTCCTTTCCACCATCAGATTTCTGAATGGGCCATGAACCTCTAGACACTGTGTAAAGATCTGTATGAACAGAGTGCAAGACAAGCTTTTCACTGTGACGATAATAAACTAATTCCAATACTAATACCTTTTCTCGCTTTTTTTCTGAGAATTTATATTAATTTTGTGTCTTTCTATGCTTCAAAAGGCAGACTAAACCAGGTGAGGGTAGCTGGTGGCCTCATAACCCGGTGAGATAGGGGCAATCCTGTCCTTGCATGTGAAGACAGCTCCAGCGGACTGTGTAGATGAGATCAACATTGAGATATGACAACCAGGAAAACGGTTCCGTGGGGAGCAAAGGGGATGATGAGGCACAGAGGTCACGCCATCTAGTGCAATCATGGAAGACCCCAGTTGTGACAACTTCTCGTACTACTGGACCTGGACTTCTGGGGTTCACAGAGTGGAACTGCCCCAGTGCAGTAGCTTTGAAAACTAAATGGGGCAACCAGTGGTGTAGTGGCATCAGCACTGGACTTCCAGGCAGACAGACCCGAGTTCAAATCTGGCTTGGTCCCAACCTGGGCAACAGGAGTATCTGGGCAGTAGAAAGGCCTGGCAATCTACTCCCGTACCTTGTCACGAAAACCCTATCCACAGAGTCGCGTAATGGTTAGCACAACAATTTACAGTACGAGCCGCGTAAGGAGTTTGTACATTCTCCCTGTGACCTTGTGAGTTTCCTCTGGGTGTCCGATTTCCTCCCAAAAAGACATATTGGTTGGTAGGTTAATTGGTCATTGCAAATTATCCCGTGAATAGACTAGGATTAAATTCGGGGGGGGGGGGGAATTCCTGAGCAGAGCAGCTCAAAGGGTCAGAAGGGCCTATTCCACGCTGTAGTTCCATAAATAAATAACTCTCCTACTCAGGTTTTTCTGTCATCATCGAATACGACAAACACCCAATCACTGCACCATTGCTCCAAAAGAACAAATTTCACACAACACACACAGAATAATGAGAGAACTCAGCAGGTAAGGAAGCGTCCATGGAGGCAAATAAATAACCGACGATTTGACCCAAAACCCTTTATTAATCTCCGTAGATGCTGCCTGACCTGCTGAGTTCCTCCAGAATTTTGTGTCTGTTGCTCTGGATTTCCAGCATCTGCAGAATCTCGTTAACAAATTTCATGTCACACAAGAGTGAAAATAAATCTGATACGAGCTGCCAGAGGAAGTGGTTGAGGCAAGCGGTGGATACGGCCCAGTCCATCACAGGTAAAGCCTTCCCCACCACTGAGCACATCTACATGAAGGACTGTTGGAGGAAAGCAGCATCCATCATCAGAGATCCCCAGCAACCAGGTCATGCCCCCTTCTCACTACTGCCATCCGGAAGGTGGTACAGGAACCTCAGGACCCACACCACCTGGTTCAGAAACAGTTATTAACCCTCACCCCTCAGGCTCTTTAACCAGAAGGGATAACTTAACTCACCCCATTACTGAAATGTTCCCACAGCCTATGGACTCACTTTCAAGGACTCTTCATCTTGTGTTCCCCACGTTTATTGCCTATTTATTTATTATTATTATTTTTTATTTGCACAGTTTGTTGTCTTCTGCACTCTGGTTGAAAGCCCTAGTTGGTGCAGTCTTTCATGATTATGTTATGGTTATTATTCTATAGATTCATTGAGTATGCCCACAAGAAAATGAATCTCTGGGTTTTATATGGTGACAATACTTGTATTTTGCTGATGAAGTTACCTTGCACTGTGAGGTACAATGCAACACTTAAAAGGTCCTTGCATAGGAAAGGTTTAGAGGGAAATGGGGTTAGAAGTCAATATCAGGTTTATTATCATTGATGTTGTGAAATTTGCTGTTTTGTGGCAGGCGTAGGAGCCCTGCACAACATATTAAAGTATATTACTGTTATTACAGTGAAATACAAACAATAAATAAGTTGCACAAAAAGAGAACAATCTTCATGGATGTTCAGAAATCTGATGGCAAAGTGGTTTATAAAACCTTGAGGCTCCTGTACTCCTCCCTGATGGTAGCAATGAGAAGAGGGCATGTCCTGGATGATGGGGGGGCGGTCCTTAATGATGGGCATTGCTCCTTGAAGATGTTCTGGATGTCGGGGAGGCCAGTGCCCACAATGGAGCTGACTGAGTTTTCTGCAGCTCGCTTTGATCCTGTGCAGTGGCCCCTCCATTTCAGACAATGGTGAGAGTTAGAGGACCCTCTATGGTACATCTGTAGACATTTGTTAAGAGTCTTTGATGACATACCAAGTCTCCTCAAACTCCTAAAATAAATATAGCCGCTATCATGCCTTCTCCGTAAACGCATCAATATGTTGGGCCCTGGATATATCCTCAGGGACGCTGACACCCAGAAACTCAAAAGTGCCAACCCGGAACGCGGCCAAGTAGCTTAGACGGTTTCCTGATCAGGATAGAAGGGTCTACTTCTGTGCCTCTGCAACTCGATACCTGGGTGGCCACTCGGGCATTGCCCTACCGGTGCCGTCTCTCCTGCAGCCTCCGGTCACTGATGTCCAGCCCATGTCAGCGCGAAGTGGAGGACCACTGCGGTCGGCCCACAGCCCGAAACTCTCTATCGCTCGGTGTCCCTCAAAGCTCACATTCCGGAATAAGCGCGGAGAATGCAATCGGTACCGCCGGGGACTGGACGGCATCTGTTCGCTACTTACCCGCCCAACAGTCACTCAGCTCAGGAGGTCCAATCTTCAATCAGCCACTATCCCAGAGGGCTTCGCACCAGCAGCCAATGACCGTCCAGAGATCCGATCTTGTGACAGCCGGTATCCCAGAGCCAATCAGCATCCAGTGCCTTCAGCGTGCGCGGCCGGTGGTGGTCGGTGTTGTCCTCCGCCGTGGTGTGGTCGGAGCGGGCCGGCTGGGCCTCGGAGCGGCGGCAGGATGGTGAGTGAGTGAGGGAGGGAGGAGTCGGCGGTGAGGCAGCAGCGCCGGGATGGGTGGAACTGGACTGACATGTCCCCCGTTGCGGCCACTCAGAGCGTGGCAGCGCGCACAGCAAGATCCCAGGGATAGTGGTTAGGGCCCCGGTCTAGAGTAATAATCACACCCTGTTCTAGCCTTCAGTTATAGCCTTCAAACATCTGGTTCCTGAACCAGCGTGGATAACTTCACTCACCTCAACAATGAACTAATTGTACAACCTAAGAACTCTACAACTCATGTTCTTAGTGTTATTATTTGTTACTACTATTACTTGTTTCTTTTTGTATTTCACGGTCTTTGTCGGTAGTTTTCATTGTTTTTTTTTGTAGTGCCTCTTGAACCAGAGGGGATAACTTTACTCAACTTCACTGAACCGTTCCCACAACCAACGGACACACTCCTCATCTCCTGTTCTTGATATTTGTTGCTTCTTCTCTTTCTTTTTTGTATTTGCACAGTTTTTGGTTTTGTTGTGCATTGTTTTGCCAGTCCTGTTTATGTTTCTTGTATTTACTGTGGTTGCTTGCAAAGAAATGAATCTCAGGGCTGTACATGGTGACATATGTGTGCTTTGATAATAAATTTACTTTGAGCTTTTCTTTGTTCTACTGTGACTGCCCGCAAGAAAGTGGATGTCGGGGTATTATTCAGTGACGTGCTTACTTTGAACTTTGAGGTCAGGTGGTATTGATGGTTTTGGCTGAGACCCTTCATGCTGCCTGACCTGCTGAGTTCCTCCAGCACTTTGTGTGTGTGTTACTCTGGAGTTCATGATCTCCTTTAGCCTGTTATACAACAAGATGGATCAAGAAGGTGTGGGAGAGGGGCAGAGTAATCCTGTTCCTGTCGTCAGTAATTTTGGAGGATATAACCTAGTTTGCCAAACACCATACGGTAAAATCCCAGAGCGACAGAAGCTCCAAAGACCTCATCCCTGGGAGAGAAAGTATCGAGAAGATGGGCCACACCTGAAAGACTGGCCCAGGACAGACAACTCTGGCAAGCTACTTTCAGTAGCCCTGTGCCCCAGTTGGGGGGATGGTCTTGAGAAGAAGATGTGAGGCTGTGAACAACAGGCTGGTTGGCTGTGGTAGAATACTGATCAGTGATCCCTCCCATCCATCCAACAATCTCTTTGACCTCCTAGCATCAGGCAGGAGGTATCATAGCATTAGGACAAGGACTGTTAGGGTGGGAAACAGCTTCTTCTCCCAGGCCATGAGGCGACTGAACCTAGGTCTCATCATGAATGAAGCACTGGTGGCATTATACTGTTTACTTTTTAACTTGTGTCATGAATGCACCATATTATTAATTACTAGTGGTAATATTACTTTGGTTAATATTACTAGTGGTCTTGTGTGTGAGGTATATGTACTGTGGTGAATCTTGGTCCAGAGGATCATTATTTTTGTTTGATGGTACATGTGTGTACGGGTGAATAACGAGAAAGTGAAATTGAACTTGACGGACAGTGGTTAGTGCACTGAATTCAGTAACTGCTGCAGCTCCTGCTGGGAATGATATTTCCACTGTCTGTGGAGTCCCGAGCCAAAGGTCCAGTTTATTTTATTGTCTAGTACACTGGTGTGGATTGAAATTCCTTTCTCACAAGTGGCTCAGAGTAAACTGTATCCATGATAATAATAAATAGAAACATAAATATGGGTAAATTCTAAATGCAAAAGTTTCTGCACATGCTGGAAATCCAGAGCAACACACACAAAATGCTGGAGGAACTCAGCAGATCAGATAGCATCCATGAAAGTAAATAAACAGTTGATGTTTCGGTCTGAGACCCTTCTTCAGCACTGGAGACAAAGGATGAAAGATAGCAGAATAGAAAGGTGCGGAGAAGGAAAGGAGGACAAGCTAGATTTTCTATTCCATGAACCCCAGGTTCAGAACCCCTGAACTGGAAGGTGATTGGTGAAGCCAGGTGGGTGGGAAAGGTCGAGGGGTGACGAGAAAGGAATTTGATAGGAGAGGAGAGTGGGCCATAGGTGGAAGTGCTGAAGGAGAGACACCTTTTTGGAGGTGATGGGCAGGTGTGGAGAAAGGTAAGTGTAGGGAATGGAAGAGAGAAGTGGGAGGGGAAAGTTACCGGAAGGAGAAATTGAAGTTCATGCGGTCAGGTTGGAGGCCACCTAGTAGGTATATGACATGCTGCTGCTCCACCCTGAGAGTAGTCTCGCCGTGGCAGAAGAGAGGGCCTGGCCCAACCTGTTGGAACAGCTGTGAGGATAGGAATTTCACTGGTTGGCCAGTTAAAGGTCAAGGGACCTTTAAAGATGAGACAATCATGGCTAACAAGGGAAGTCAAAGCCAACAGAAAAGCCAAAGAGAGAGCATATAATAGATCAAAAATTAGTGGGACGTTAGGGAATTAGCAAGTTTCTAAATACCAGCAGAAGGCAAGTAAAAAAAGTAATTAAGAAGGTAAAGGTGAATTAAGAAATTAAGCTCGCCAGTAATATTAAAGACAGTACCAAATAGATAAAATGTAGATGAGAAGTGAGAGTGGATATCAGACTACTGGAACGCGATGCTGGAGAGATAGTAATGGGGGACAAGGAAATGGCAGGTGAACTGAATGAGTATATTGCATCATTCTTCGCTGTGGAAGACAGTAGCAGTAAGGTGGAAGTTCCAGGTGTCGAGCATGAAGTGTGTGAAGTTGCCATTGCGAGGGAGAAGGTTCTTGGGGAAACTGAAAGGTCTGAAGTTTGATAAGTCATCTGGACCAGATGATGTGCATCCCAGGGTTCTGAAAGAAATGGCTGAAGAGATTGTGGAGACATTAGTAATGATCTTTCAAGAAGATTCTGGAATGGTTCCAAAAGATTGGAAAATTGCAAGTGTCTCTCCACTCTTAAAGAAGGGAGAGAGGCAGAAAAAAAGAAATTACAGGCCAGTTAGTAGCTGGGAAGATGTTGGAGTCACTGGTAAGGATGGGGTTTGGGGGTACCTGGAGGCACCTGATAAAATAGGTTGTAGTCAGCATGCTTTCCTCAAGGGAAAATCTTACCTGACGAATCCATTGGAATTCTTTGAAGAAATAACAAGCAGGACCAGCAAAGGAGAATCATTGAAGTTGTGTACTTGGATTTTTAGAAGGCCTATGATAAGGTGCCACAGGAATCTGCTGAACTAGCTGTGACCCCATGGTATTACAGGAAAGATTCTGCATGGATAAAGCAGTGGCTGACTGGCAGGAGGCAAAGAGTGAGGATAAAAGGAGCCTTTTCTGGTTTGCTACCAGTGACTAGTGGTGTTCTATAGGGGTCTGTGTTGACATCGATTCTTTTTACGTTATATGTCAATGTTGGAATTGATGGCCTTGCTGCAAAGTTTGCAGATGATACAAAGACTGAGGAAATAGAGAAGCTACAGAAAGACTTAGACAGATTAAGAGCTTGGGCAAAGAAGTGGTGGATGGAATACAGTATCGAAGTGTTTGGTCATGCACTTTGGGGGAAGAAATTAAAGGGTTGACTATTTTCTAAATGAAGAGAAAATACAAAAAACTGAGGTACAAAGGGATTTGGGAGTCCTTGTGCAGGATTTCCTGAAGGTCAATTTGCAGGTTGGGTCTGTGGTGGGGAAGGCCAATGAGATGTTAGTATTCATTTCACGAAGACTAAAATATAAAAGCGAGAATGTAAGGTTCAGAGTTTATAAAGCACTGGTGAGGCCTCACTTGGAATATTGTGAGCAGGTTTGGGCCCCTTATCTTAGAAAGGATGTGTTGAAACTAAGGAGTGTTCAAAGGAGGTTTGCAAAATGATTCCAAGGTTGAATGGCTTGACATATATTTTAAAAAATTTAAATGACTCTGGGCCAGTATTCACTAGAATTCAGAAAAATGAGGGGTGATCTCAGTGAAATCTATCCAGTGGTGGAAGGCCTTGATAGGGTGGATGTGGAAAGGATGTTTCCTATGGTAATAGAGCCTAAGATCAGAGGATGCAGCCTCAGAATAGAACGGAAATGAGAAGGAATTTCTTTAGCTAGAAGGTGGTGAATTTTCTGGAATTCTTTGCCACAGGCAGCTGTGGAGGCCAATTCTTGATGTATATTTAAGATAAAGGTTTGTAGATTCTTGGTTGGTCAGGGCATGGAGGGATATGGGGAGAAGACGAGATCAGAACTGAAAGGGAGAATGGATCAGCCAAGGTGAAATGGCAGAGCAGACTTGATGGGCCAAATGATCTAATTCTGCTCCTATATCTTATGGTCTTATAGTGTGGTTAAAAATTTACTTCATTATGTAGTATTTGGGGCCACATGCTTTAAAAGAGAACGTTGACGAGCATAAAGGTTCCTTAAGATTGTTATTGCTGGGGTTGAGCTCCCACTATCTCCCAATGATCTAGCCTCTGACAACAACTGGCTTTCAAGCCTGGTGGAATCATATCTACTAACAGGAGAAGGGGCAAAGACAGATTACTGGTGCCTTAAAAGCAGTCACTTGGGGCAGATGGGGCTCACCAACCTTGGTTAGCAGCTCATACAGGAGAAGAAATGCTCTGATCTCAAGCCTACTCTGTCTTGCGCTATACCCACTCATGGGGAAGTCTGGAGCATTTAAATCAACACTGACTGGCAACTCCTGCAATGCCGCTGGTCTCTGCTGTGGTAAGAGGGAGCCTGCTGCACAGGCAACAGCTTGCCCTTCCTATTGTACTGCCCCTAACTTGCATACTGGCTTGCGTATCAACTTCAACAACTAGGATGCAACATCCATGGTCAACCTCGACCAAAAGGGGGGCCATAGATAAACATAAAGGTTGTAGAACTGAATAATGAAGGGAGTGGAGGGAATCTTCTCTGGAGTTCATGTACTGGCCCATTGCAGATGGGCCAAATGGCCTGTTGTAAAAATCTGGTGTTTTGCTTTCAAGTATTTGCTGTCACTACTCACCTTTGTCAAGTGACATGGAACCCGGATGCCGGCAGGCTGTCACATCAGGTTTATCAGTTGGGAAATGTTAGGAAGCCAAGGCCGATAGATTGGCTGGTGTCAGAGGCTGTGGTTCCCACATCCGGTATTTAACCCATTTCCTTTTCTTTTTCCCAGCCACATCGCAAGAAGAAATCGTTTATCCAGAAGAAGTCAGCAGTGACATTTCACCTGGTGCACAGGAGCCAAAAGGACCCTTTGGTTGCAGATGAGAAAGCCCCCCAGCGTGTTTTGCTGCCAGTTGAGGTGCTGCATGTGGACAGGGGACATGGAAATGTACCGGCCCTTCGGCTCACGATGTTCTGCCGACCTTTTAACCTTCTCTAAGATCAACCTAGCCCTTCTGTCCCACATAGCTCTCCACTTTTCTATATGCTCATCTAAGAGTAATTTAATTGTCCCTAATGTTCCTGCCTCTACCTCCATCTCTAGCAGGGTATTCCACATACCCATCACTCTATTTAAAAAAAAATATAACTCTTACATCTCCCTTAAACTTTGCTCCAGTCATTTTAAAATTATGTCCCTTCGTATTAGTCTTTGTCATCCTGGGTAAAAATCTCTGGCTGTCCGCTCGGAACTATACCTCCGTCATCTTGTACAGCCTTATCAAGTAAACTTTAATCCTCCTGAGCTCCAACTAGAAAAGCCCTAGCTTGCTCAACCTATCCTCATAGGGCATTTTCTGTAATTGAGTCAGCATCCTGGTAAATCTCTTCTTCACCCTCCAAAGCATCTACGTCCTTCCTATAAAGAGGTGACCAAAATTGAACACGATAGGGCAGGTGACAGAATTGTGTGCAGGGAACATTTTGCATGTGGTGATCAGAGTGCCATTAGTTTCAAGATAATCATGGAGGAGGATAGGTCTGGTCCTCGGGTTGAGATTCTGAATTGGAGAAAGGCCAATTTTGATGGTATTAGAAAGGATCTGGCAAGTGTGTGTTGGGACAGGCTGTTTTGTAGCAAAGGTGTACTTGGTAAATGGGAGGCCTTCAAAAGTGAAATCTTGAGAGTGCATAGCTTGTCAGAATAAAAGTCAAGGTTAACGGGTTTAGCGAGAATTGGGGAACCTTGATTTAAGGAGGAGGTGCGTAGCAGGTACAGGCATTGAGGAAGAGATGAAGTACTTGGGGAGTATAAGAAATGCAAGAGAACACTTAAGAAGGAAATCAGGAGGGCTAAAAGAAGACAGGAATTTGCTCTAGCAGACAAGATGAAGGAAAATCCTATGGGCTTCTACAGATATATTAATAGCAAAAGGAATGCAAGGGACAAAATTGGTCCTCTGGGAGATGGGACCACTCGTCGATGCATGGAGCTGAAAAAGATAGAGGAGACCTCAAATGGATTTTTTACATCTGTAGTTACTCGGGAGACGGGCACAGTCTATAGAACTGTGGCAAAACATCAGTGAAATCATAGAGCAGGGGTTTGCAACCTTTTTTATGCCATGATCCAAGGGGTCAACAGACACCAGTTTGGGAACCCCATCATAGACCATATATGGATTACATGCTTGCTGCTGTCTTGACGCAATTTAAGGTGGATAAATTCTCAGAAATTGAGGGCCCCTGGCAGAAGTATTTAAAATATTATGCCTTTTTTCAAGGAAATTACCAGGAAAGTTGATGAAAGAAAGGCAGTGGATATTGTCTACATGGACTTTAGCAAGGCCTTTGACAATGTCCCACATGAGAGGCTGGTCAAGAAAGTTCAGTCACTCAGCATTCAGAATGAGGTAGTAAATTAGATTAGACACTGGCTTAGTGGTTGCTTTTCTGACTAGAGGTCTGTGACTAGTGGAGTGCTGGGGCTATTGCTGTTTGTCATCTATATCAACAATCTGAATGAAAATGTGCAAAGATGAGAAAATCTGCAGATGCTGCATATCCAAGCAACCCACACAAAATGTTGGAGGAACTCGGCAGGCCAGTCAGCATCAAGTGAAAAGAGTAAACAGTTGGCGTTTGGGGCTGAAACTCTTCTCTGGCCCTTTATCTCTTTCACCTATCAGTTTCCCAGCTCTTTACTTTATCTCTTCCCCCTCTCCTGGTTTCACTTATCACTTACCACTTTGTACTTCATCCTCTCCCCACCTTCTTGCTTTGACTTCTCATCTCTTTTTTCCAGTCCTGAAGAAGGGTCTCGGCCCGAAATATCGACAGTTTACTCTATTCTGTAGAAGCTACCTGGCTTAATGAGCTCCTCCAGCATTTTGTGTGTGTTGGATGAGCACACTGGATCAGCAAATTTCCAGATGACACTAAGATTAGGGGTTAGCGGACATTAAGGAAGGCCATAATGGCTTGCGGTGAGATGGACCAATTGGAAAAATGGCAGATGGAATTTAAGGAAGACAAGTGTGAGGTGTTGCAATTCAGTAGGACTGTCTGGGGAAGGACCTTCACGATGAATGTAGGGCACAGGAATGTGGTAGAACAGAGGGATCTGAGAATACAGAGCCATAATTCCTTGAAAGTGGTGTCACAGGTAAATAGGGTCATAAAGAAAATTTCTGGCACATTGGTTTTCATAAATAAGTATTGGGTGCAGGAGTTGGGATGTTATTTTAAAGCTGCTGAAGATAACGAACACAAATTTGTAATATTGTGTGGAGTTCTGTTCACCAATCTTAACAGGAAAGATTGAAAGAGTACAGAAAAAAATTACAAGGATGTTGCCGGGACTTGAGCTGAGTTATAGGGAGAGGTTGAACAGGTTCGGACATTATGGAGTGCAGGAGAATGAGGGGGGATTTGCTAGAAGTATACGAAACAATGAGGGTATAGATGGGGTAAATGCAAACAGGCCTTTTCCACTGAGGTGGTGTGAGACGGGTTAAGGATGAAAGGTGAAATATTTCTGGGGAACCTTTTTCATTCAGAGGGTGGTGCAAGTGTGGAGAGAGCTGCCAGCAGAAGTGGTGATGCAGATTCAATTGAAACATTTAAGAAGTGTAGCTATGTACATGGATGGGAGGGGTGTGGCTGGCTATGATCCAGGTGCAGGAACTAAATGGTTTGGCTTGAACTCGATGGGCTGAAGGGCCTGTGTTTGTGTTATAGTGTTCGATGATGTTGCATATTTCTGTGGTAATAAACCAAATTCTGATTTACTGCAGAGGGCTGACTTGCAGAAGCAGAAAGAGGAACAGAGGAAGTACGGCATCTTCTTCGATGATGCCTACAATTACTTGCAGCACCTGAAGGAGGCATCGCCCGTCGCTGAGCTCGTGGCATCCAGCCCGCGGCCACGGGGTGGTACAGAGACAGTTCCTTCAGAGGATGGCGTCCAGCAGGAAATACACCAGATTTCCGTAAGGATCAGGGAGTCAAGTGGGGTAGGACAAATGTCCTCATCTAGTGGGGGAAGGGAGGAAGAGAGCATTCCAAGCAGTGATACACTGTTCATCACTCCATACTTCCTTGCTAATACTCTAAGGTGATGAGAGGAAATTGGAGCACTTGAAGCAGGGGTTCCCAGTCTCCTTTAATGCCATGGGCCAATACAATTAAGCAAGGGGTCCATGGACTCCAGACTGGGAACCCCTGACTTAGAGGAAACTCGCAGGGAGCATAGTCTAGGTTCTTTCAGGCACTGGCGGGAATTGAACCCCACTCTTTAGTGCTGTAATAGCATTATGCTAAATGCTAATCCATATGCTATCATGCCACCCATTTGACAGGTTATTTAATAAATGTCCTGGATGAAAGGAAGTCATTTAACAGGGTAAAGAGAATGTGAACTTTTTGTGGGAGTCAGATGAGGAGAAGTTATCAGCGCTCTCAGTCTGCAAGTGAGTATTCCCTTGCGCTTCATCGCAAATGGGCCTTCAACCTGTGACCCGTCCTTGTGTTTCCAGAGTTGCTCCATTAATCTCCCATCCTCGGTGTTCGCCTCGGAGTTTGAGGAGAAGACGGGCCTGTTGAACAAAGCTGCCCCTGTTCGAGGTAACTCCAGAACCGCTGTTTTGTGCTGATTCTGAACGCTGCCTGAGCATCTGTCTGTATTCAGTGCTTGAGGCTAAAGTACGATTTGACACAGAGCTCGAAGGGGTTTGGTGAGCGTGGGAACATAGCACTGAATTCCAACCTCTCTTATGCCATGGACCAATACCGTTAAGCAAAGGGTCTGTGGACCCCAGGCTGGGAACCCCTGGTCTAGAGGGTCAGTTGTGATCCAGAGAGCATGTGTTTAAGGTTAGAGGGGGAAAGTTCAAAGGGGCTAGTGGGTGCGTGAAATACCCTGCCAGGAGTGATGGTGGAGGCAGACACATTAGGGACATTTAAGAGACTTAGATAGGCCCATGGATGAAAGAAAACTGGAGGGTTATGAAGGAGGAAAGGGTAGGTTAGGAGTAGGTTAAAAGGTCAGCATAGCATCATGGGCTGAAGGTGATGGGAGAGTTTAAAAATGTGCAGGTTTTTTTTTTCTTTGAAGTGGTGAGTGCTTGAAGCAGGCTGCCAGGTGGTGCTAATAGCAGATACAACTCTGACACTGATGAGATCAGTAGGCACTGAGCCTGTAGGGAAGAGAGGGAAATAGATCAAACCGAACAAGTATTGAGAGGTCCAGATAGAGGAAACATGGAGAGGGTGTTTCTTATAGTGGTGGAGACTAGGACCAGGGGCACAGCCTCAGAAGAGAGGGGTGTCCCTTAGAACAGAGATGAGGAGGAACTTCTTAGGCAGAGGTGGTAAATCTGTGGTATTCCTTACCACAGATGGCTATGGAAGCCAAGTTGTTGGGTATGTTTAAAGCAGATGTTGATAGGTTTTTGATTAGTTGAGCATCAAATGTTACAGGGAGAAGATAGGAGAGTGGGGTTGATAGAAATAATAATAAATCCACTATGATGAAATAGCAGAACATGCTTGATAGGCTGATTGGCCTAATTCTGCTTCTGTTTTGTGGAGGTGGATTAGATGCAAGCACAAGGGATTAGTTTAATTTGGCATGGCATCCATCAGAGAGGCCACAGGGCCTGTTACTGTACTGTTTTATGTAGTGTAACTAAGAGGTTGCTTTTTGCTCTGACAATGGAACGTGCCTGCAGTGGGTCACACTGGCTGCCAGCAGTGGGACCAGCAGCTCATAGATTGGCCGCGAGAGGTCACCTCGATGCTCACAGTGTGCTTGATGTCTTCCATCAGGACCACTCCCGGAGCTGGACCCCGATATCGTAGCTGCCCTGGATGATGACTTTGACTTTGACAACCCAGACAACGTCCTGGAGGATGACTTTGTGATGAAGGCAGTAGGAAACAGGGGCGAGGCAATCGCTCGCACGTACGTGGGTTGGTTGTCACTGGGAGTTGGGGTGCATCCTGTGAGTTGGAAAGGTGGGGGGGGGTATAAATTGGGTTTATTGTCAATGCTTAAGTAGAGCTACAATGAAAAACAACATACAGGAACATGGCATCAAGGAAGCAGCATTCACAAGAAAACAGACAGTTTTTTTCAAGAAAAAACACTGACTCCAAAAGAAATCTCACTTTAGTGCAGTTATTAATTTATTGTTATTTTGAGGTACAGCACAGTAACAGGCCCTTCCGATCCAACAAGCCCACGCTGCCCAGTTACACCCATATATCCAACCAGTGCGACTTTGGAATGAGGGAGGAAACCCACGCACTCACATTCTCTACAAACCTCCTTCAGACAGCAGTGGGAAAGTGGTTATAATGTTGCTAAACACTACTGGTTAGGGTTCTGCTGGTTGGTGAATGGTTGAAGGGAAGTTACTGTTCCTGAACCTGGTTGTGAGATGGTATGGCCCAGATGCTGTTCTGTAATGATGGATGTTATCTCCCTGAGGCAGAGCCTCCAGTAGATACAACCGATGGTGGGGTGGGATGAGTCCACTACTCTGCAAATTTGAATTACTGTACCAGACCATGATGTTCAGTGACAAGCTAAACCTTAACTTCCTAAGTAAAGATGCTGGTGCACCTTCCTAGTGATCACATCAATGTGCTGAGCTGAGGACAGGTCGCCTGATTACTAACGCCCTGGATTTTAAAGTGGCTGGCTCCCTCCAATGCTTGGTCAATGCTTTGAAATGGCTAGCATGAGAGGGCACAGTTTTAAGGTGCTTGGAAGTAGGTACAGAGGAGATGTCAAGGGTAAATTTTTTACGCAGAGTGGTGAGTGCATGAAATGAGCTGCCGGCAATGGTGGTGAAGGCAGAAATGATAGGGACATTTAAGGGACTCCTGGATGGCTACATGGAGCTTAGAAAAAATGAGCTGCTATGGGTAAGCCTGGGTAGTTCTAAGGTAGGGACATGTTCGGCACAGCTTCGTGGGCCGAAGGGCCTGTATTGTGCTGTAGGTTTTCAGTTTCTAACCTCCTTCTCCCTCCTTAAGTCAATAATAAGCACTTAGTTTTTGCTGAAGTTGAGCAAGAAGTTGTTGTTGCAGTACCACAATTCTGTCTCTGCATCTTGGGGAGTTGGGAAACTGGGTGTTCAGTCAGGAGTCCTGTCGTACTCTGTGTCTCATGGAACTGGGGAACTATTGCATGAAGTTGGATGGGAAGGGTCATGACCCTGTTCCAGAACTGTCCCACTTGACTGTGACACTTCACCTCCAAATATGTTACCTTGTCACTTGCGCTGAGAAACAGGTGACCAAGTGGAGTAGTGTGGATTGGGCTGGTGTTGGAGGGGATGCCTGAAATTATTGTCTAAATGACAATAAACAAACTGAACTGAATTCTTCCCAGGCAAGCAGACGGAATTGGTTTATTACTGCCATGTATCAAGGTAGAGTGAAAAGCTGGTCTTGTACACTGTTTATACAGATCAATACACAGTGCATTGAGCTAGAGCAAGGTACTTCTATAGGCACACTGTTGGGTAGCACAGTAGAATAGCAGTTACTGTAACGTTTTACAGTGCCAGCATCCTGGGTTCAATTTCTACCGCTGTCAGTAAAGAGTTTGTACGTTCTCCCCTTGACCATGTAGGTTTCCTCTGGGTGCTGTAGTTTCCTCCCACGTTCCACGGATTGCTATGTTAGTTGATCACGAGTGTTAATGGGCAGCATGGGTCTTTGGGCCAGAAGGGCCTGATATCATGCTGTATCACTAAACAAATAAACAGCAGTGCAGAATAAAGTGTTACAGCTACCGAAAGAGTGTAGTGCAGGCAAACGATGAAGTGCTGAGTCATAACGAGGTAGATTGTGCAGCCAAGAATCCATCTGAGCATACGAACGGTCCATTCCAGAGTCTGATGACACTGGGATAGAAGCTGTCCTTGAGACTGGTGGTACAAGTTTTCAGGATTTTGTATCTTCTGCCCCTTGGGAGAGGAGAGAATATCCATAGTGGGTGGCGTCTTTGATTATGATGGCTGCTTTACCAAGGCAGTAAAAGTATAGACAGTCCATAGAGGGGAGGCTGATTCCTCTGATGTGCATTCTGGCCACAGTTTGGCACAGCTTTAGCATGGACAAACTGGTTCTCCACAACCACTCTATCTAGGCCTTTCAGTATTTGACAGGTTTCAATAAGATTACCTCTCGTCTTTCAAAGCTCCAGCGAGCACAGGCCCGGAGCGATCAAAAGCTCTTCATATGGTTAACCCTTTCTCAAGATCATTCGGGTAAATCTCCAGTGGACCCTCACTAACGACAGTATATATCATGTTCATAACTTTACATAACAGCATTGTGGGCTGAAGGGCCTGTATTTTGTTGGTTTTCTGTGTTTCTACAACGAGCAATCGGGCAAGAGTTGGGCCCTACAAATCAAATTCAGATGTTCCCTCCAGAGAGGGTTTGCTGAATAGGACAACAATGAATCGGGGATCCCCCTCCCTCCTATTCCCCTCACCACCTACCATCTCTTTAATAACACTTAGCATTCCTGAGTTATGGGGGTGATAGGAAAAAAAAGTTCTGCAAGGGAAAGATAGAATAAAGACCAGTACAGCAGTGGAATAGGCCCTTCTGCCTACA
Source organism: Hypanus sabinus (assembly GCF_030144855.1). NCBI lineage: Eukaryota > Metazoa > Chordata > Chondrichthyes > Myliobatiformes > Dasyatidae > Hypanus > Hypanus sabinus. The sequence continues at coordinate 7,489,461 of NC_082717.1, forward strand.
CAAGGTCCACATCCTTCCACTTTCCTCACGTTCACCTAGCGATCTAAGTGTCTCTTAAGTCTCTAATGTAAAGAGGGAAAAGATGAAATATGAAATTAAGCACAGGCTCAGAATAGGGGGACATCTTTGTAGAGCTGATGGGGAGGTATTTCCTTAGCCATGGGGTGGAGAATCTGAGGAATTCATTGCCACTGATGGCTGTGGAGGCCAAGTCATTGGGTATATTTAAAGCAGGGGTTGATGGTTTCTTGATTAGTCAGGGCATCAAGGGTTACCCAGGAGAATGGGTTTCAGAGGGATAATAATCAGCCTTGGTGGAATGGTGAAACCCTTGATGGGCTGAATGGTCTGATTCTGATCCAATGTCTTATGGACTTAGAATGGTTGCTTCGACATCTGTGAGGCAACATCTCACAGTGGAGACTCAATCAGTCTGTTCTTACTCTCCCAGGGGATCCGACGGTGAAGATGATGAGGAAGATTGGGAGGATACAGAAGGTGAGGATTACGACTCGAACGGCGCACTCTCTGATGAGGACGGATCAGGTTCTGGCAGTGGCAGGAGCAGTCCCCGGGAGTTCCTCTTCGCAGAGGAAGAGACAAGAAGTCGTTTCACCAACTACTCCATGACCTCCTCGGTGATGAGACGCAACGAGCAGCTCACCCTGTTGGATGACCGGTTTGAGAAGGTTGGTGCAGAACTGGTATCCCTGTGTCCATGTTCCTCTCCTCCCCTCCCTGCCTTATGCCTCCTCAGTCCATGGCCTCTCTTCACCATGTTCTTTTCCCCCCCCCCAGCTGTATGAAGAGTACGATGACGATGAGATTGGGGCCCTGGACCATCTCGAGCTAGAGGGCTGCATCCAGGTGGATAGTGAGCGGCTTGGTGTAGTCATCTCCGATTACCACAGTCAGAAGTCTAAAGTGTAAGTGAAATCTTCCAGCCATTCTGAAAGACTGCCTTTTATAAGATTATCTGTCCTATGCGCCTCAGAAAGGTAGCGAAATACAACATTTGCGTCAGTGATCAACACACTTCAAGGATTGTGCTGGCGGCAGCCTCAAATATCAATAGAGTTTGCCCATAACTTGATAACCCTAACCCTGTAACGTGGAGCGGGGGCAGGGATTCAATGAGCGAAACAGAAGACACATTTTAAAATGGGTACGTTAACTATTCATTTAAAAATGAACAATGAAACGCTAAACTGGGTGTTTAGCTGAACAAGCATTCGTCTAAATTATCCAAAACCTGTACATTCAGTTACCCTTTAATTGAATGGCCTCTCTGCTAAATCTTCCTGACTTATAAAAGCAAAGAACTAAGCATGCTACGAATGGATGGTTAACTAAACAAGCATAGGGAAGCCGGTCTATATCTGCAGTGGTAGATTCCTCAATGGTCCTACAGCGCTGGTCACGACTTCAGCCTGAAGCGGGCTTCGTGGATGGTAGGAAAGAAAGATGGCAAACCTCTCGCATAAGCTACTCTTATCTCCCCTCTCCCCTCTCCCCCCCCCCCCCCCACCACCCCCAAGGCACCCAGAGCTGAAAATGAGTGCCATGGCACGCAAGCCAGCCAATGGGAAAGAGTGTTGCAAACTTTAAATGGACCAGTCACTGATCACTAACTGACACAATGGAAACAGCTTTCGACCGGCAAATAAGCCACACTCCCCACACAACAAAGCTGTACGCCTTGAAAGTGTGGGAGGAAGCCGGAAACTCTGGGTCATGAGCAGAGCATCCAGGCTCCTTGCAGACAGCGGAGGGAATTGAATCCCTATAGCTGCTGCTGTAAAGTGTTATACTGACCACTACACTACCATGCTGTAGGTGACCCTTCGCGGTGTGTTTTGGACTTTGGAAGGGGCTCTGGTTTAACTCCTGATCTTTCCCACAGCTGTCAGATGCCGGACAATCTGGGGCCAAGAGCGGAGGTCCTGTTAGATAAGGAGGAGGAGGAAGCGGAGGGGGAGATGGAGACCATTGTCACTGAGGAGCCCACCGAGCAGTGGGACTGTGAATCCATTCTCAGTGAGTACTGTCTGCGAGAAACTTGTCCTAAAGAAATTTCCTCCCTCTACTGTGCTTGACAGTGCTCCTCTCATTTCAGATCACTGCAATTGAAATCGGTTTATTATTGTCACGTGTACCGTGACACAGTGGAAAGCTTGTCCTGCATACTGTTCACACAGATCAGATCGTTACACAGTATATTGAGGTAGAAAAAGGTGAAGCAATAACAATGCAGAATAAAAAAAAATCTTTATTTAAGGGTTCTTTATTTGTCACATACAGTCGGCCCTCCTTATCCGCGGGGGATTAGTTCTGGGACCCCCCACGGATACCAAAATTCACGGATGCTCAAGTCCCTTATTTAACATGTAACAGTGCGGTGTTAGGACCCAGTGGAACCCCGGACTTTATTTAATGCGTCTCCGTGCGCTGGATATTAGGACCTGGCAGCACAGCTCTGAATTCGCACTGTTTCTATTCACGAAAATAATCACAATCGTGATTGAAAATAAGGTGGAAGTAATAACGCAGTGGGAAAGAGGTGAAATGCCATCGGTCATTGGAAAAGATTTAGGCTATAATCGGTCAACGATCGGAACAATTTTAATGGTGCATATAAAAGGCACTGCCCCGATGAAAGCTACAATTATTACGAAGCAACACAGTGGTTAAGTTATTGAAATACATATGTTTCTTAAGTGTTTTATATGCATAGAAAGGTAAAATATATACTATATACTAAGAAAAACGTTTGACCAACTGACGCTAAATAATACCGGATGTACCTGTTTCGACTTCAAATCCGACTTAAAGATGGGCTCAGGAACGGAACTCATTCATAATCCGGGGACTGCCTGTACTTTTAAGTCATCTCTAGATTACTTATAATACCTAATACTATGTAAATACTTGTTATACTGTATTGTTTAGGGAATAATGACAAGAAAAAATAGTCTGTACGTGCTCAAGCAACGAGTGCTGGAGAGAGAACTTTCATGTTTTCCCGATCCACGGTTGGTTGAATCCATGGATAAAGAGGGCCGACTGTATATTAAAACCTATAGTGAAATGTGCCATTTGACCACCACAATCCGAGGTGTTGCCCATGCTTCCAGAGATGTGGACATGCTATGTCCACAACTCTACTAACCCCAACTTGTATGTCTGAGATGTGGGAGGAAACTGGAGCACCCAGAGGAATCACACGTGTTTCATGGGGAGGGTCTGCAAATCTTTATAGCCAGTGGTGGGAGTTGCACCCAGGAGATGATCAGATTTAATAGCATATACATATGGCATGAAATATATTTTGTGGGAGCAGTATATTGCAATGCATAATTTTAAAAAAATTAAATTATAACAAGAAATATATTACCAGTGGTGCTGTAAAGCGTTGCACTAACCACTATGCTGCTGTGCCCTCGCAGTGTACCATGATACAGTGAAAAGCTTATCTTGCATACCGATCAATTCCTTGCACAGTGCAGTGAGGAAGAACAAGTTAAAACGAGAATGCAGAATAAAGTGTGGCACTGGCAGACAATAAAGTGCAAGGTTATGGGGTATCGATAGACCACTTGAGTGCACTGCTGGGTCAGCCCAAACACTGTCCTTATTTAAGTTTGTCTGCTTCAGGCTGTTCCCTGATGCTGGAGGTGTCTCGGTGGAGCACGTTCCCACCTCTTGAGTGATCTCACAACCAATTCCGGTGTACGGAGCAGTGCTGGGGGTGGGGGGAGGGTAAATGCTGCACTGCATGAGGGGTGACACTGAGGGAGAGCCGGCACTGTGAGGGGCAGCACTGAATGATGGTCTGTGCTGTTGTCAGGGTGGATGGAACACTGAGCCTGACCCTGTACCACAGCTGGTCGGAATAACTAGCCCTAACCCCAGGGAGGGGTTCCCAGTCATTTTAATGCATGGACCAATACCACTAAGCAAGCGGTCTGTGGACTACGTGTTGGGAACCCCTGCACATATGCATGGAAAGAATTTGGACATTGTGTAGGCAGGAAGAGGTTAGTTAGCCATTTGATTACCAGTTTATTTAGTTCAGCAAAACACTGTGGGCTGATGGCCCTGTTCCTATGCTGTACTGGTCTGTATTCCCTGTAATACAATGGAACTCAATCTTTTTTTCTGCAGGCACCTACTCAAATCTCTACAACCACCCGAAGCTGATAACAGATCCACCAAAGGTATGATGTTTCATTTCAGTAAGGTAACTAGTCGAGATGTACTGCAGAGAAATAGGCTCACCATCTCCACACTGACCTGTCATCACAGCCACGGAGCCAGGTCAGTGCTGTAACTGGCCCAGGAGCCCGATAGCTGCAGGCCGCAGGCACAGAGCCAGGTCAGTGCTGTAACTGGCCCAGGAGCCCGATAGCTGCAGGCCGCAGGCACAGAGTCAGGTCAGTGCTGTAACTGGCCCAGGAGCCCGATAGCTGCAGGCCGCAGGCACAGAGTCAGGTCAGTGCTGTAACTGGCCCAGGAGCCCGATAGCTGCAGGCCGCAGGCACAGAGTCAGGTCAGTGCTGTAACTGGCCCAGGAGCCCGATAGCTGCAGGCCGCAGGCACAGAGTCAGGTCAGTGCTGTAACTGGCCCAGGAGCCAAGTTCAATGCTGGGGCAGGTAAAGCCTCCCGGAGTAATAATATGAACACTGGTTCATCTTCTGCACTCTGCCTCTTATTAACCTGGTCTGCCACTTCTATCTGGCCTGAAGTTTCAATCCAGCCCCAAGTCCACTTCAGCAATGGTTGATGTAGCCATACCTGCATTCTTGAGAGTCCAGTTCACCAAATATTCAAGGATACCACAAAGTCGCCAGGTTGTACAAATGGTTCAAAAGCACACTTCCCAGCAGGAAGTTACAGGCTGCAGATTGCAGCAGTATTGGTCCCAAAAACATATATAATAGAACTATAGTAGTTTTGTTAGTTACCTGCAAAGTGTCACTGTGTCTCGCCAGCAGCAGAAGACCACAAACTTGCACTCAGTAGCCACATTGTTAGGTACAGGAGATAGCTGAAGAATTCACCCCTTTCAAGTCACCCCTTAGTCTCTTTCACTGCAGGGAAATTAAGCCCAGTGCTGTGCAATCTTTTGCCAAAAATACCAGAGTCCTACATTCATGAGAGCATAAGGCATAGGACCTGAATTTGGACGTGGACCTGAAGATCCCCCATTCCTCCACACTGCTAAGAGTCTTGTCATTAACCCCGTGTCCTGCCACTTCTCAGCCCAGCCTTAAATTTGTACTTACTTTTCAAAGCACTCCGACATTTCATTAAGATGCTTGCAAACGGCATGTTGAATAGAGTAAGGTCTTCACACCCAATGCCTTTTTTCAGCCCAAAACGATCAAGGTTTCCTGTAAAACAGGAATCCCGTTAGGTGTCTTGCCGAGGCCAAGTCTCACGACAAAACAGCTGGAGCGAATGGAAATGATCAACGACAGTGACCTGCCAAGGGCTTCCACACAGACCCGTCTGCGCGGTGAGAGCAAGGAAGAGAAGAAGTTGCGGAAACAGGCGATTAAAGTGGAGCGAAAGGTGAGTGCTCCTGGCTGGGTCTGCTCTATGAGATTGCAGGACTAATGATATTCAGTGAGGACCTGTTGGTGAGGGGTGGGCGTTCAACCGCTTTCTATTACCGTAAGGTGCAGAGGTCCGTGCTGATGTTCGGACACCTCTCTGAGGGAGTGCCGCACCGTCACAGATAGTGTCTTTCTTATAAGACCTCAAACCAAGGCACACAGTCTTCTCTCAAACATGGGTAAGGGATTTCCAAAAGTTTGCCCCTTATTTAACCACTACTGTAGGTTATCTGGTATTAGAACATAGAACACTACAACACAGTCAAGCCATTTGGCCCATCGAGTCTCTTCCACCATCTGATCATCGCTGATTTATTATACCTCCTCACTCATTCTCCTGCCTCTTCTCTGCAACCTTTGACGTGCTTACTAATTAAGAAACTATCAACGTGCTTTAAATATACCCAATGACAGTCTCCATAGCCATCTGTGGTAATGATTTCCATGCATTTACCTTCTCTGGCTAAAGAAATTCCTCCTCATTTCTGTCCAAAGGACATTCCCTTATTCTGAGGCAGTGCCCCCTGGTCTTAGACTCCCCCACTGTAAGAAATATCGTGTCTGTGTCGACTCTTTCTGGACCTTTCAATATTTGTTTAGTTTGATCTGATTCCCTCTTTTCCCTGAATGTCCGGTGTTTACTGATCTCATCAATGCCACTGTTGTATCTGCTATTACCACCACCCATCCGCCTGTTCCAAGCATCCGCCACTCTGAAGAAAAGATTACCTGTACATCTCTAAACCTCCCGTCACATTCAGCCCATGATGTTGTGCTGACCTTTTAACCTATTCCAAGATTAATCTAACCCTTAACTTTCTTTCATCCATGAGCCTATCTGAAAGTCTCTTAAATGTCCCTAATGTGTTTGCCTCCACCACCACCCTTAGTGGGGTATTCCATGCACTCAACTCTGTGTATAGTAAAATGAACACTTAACTCTGATATTCCCCCACTTTCCCCCCAACCCCCACATACTTTCTCCGGTCACTTAAAATTGTACTCCCTTGTATTAGCCATTTCCAGCCTGAGAAAAAGGCAGTGTGTGTCCACCCTAGTGTCCAGGCTGATGTTCACACACAACACTGAGAGTGACCCACCATTGTTTTTTTAAAGAAGACGTCAGACCGAGGCACTGCATTGTATCAAATGGATAATGTTTGTCCCATGTTTAACTGCTGATGTGCAAAGCCTTGGGTATATATCTAGCTAAGGTGCCTAAGACTTGCATAGTACTATATTTGTCAACGTAGAACAGAGAGTGAGTATGTAAATCTGGCGGGAGCAAAAGATGTTGGAATAGTGGGGTGGAGTACCTCATGAGGAGTGTGGGACAGATGGCAGGGAGTGGCACGGATACAGACACACCCAGCCCTAAGACAACAGGCAAAGTCATTTAATTAATCATTACAGGATGTCTCTCTGGTGCATCTTGCTCCCTCCCCTCTCCTTTTCGCCTTTTCCCAACCATGATTCCCCTCTCCCTGCCTCCTTCCCACTCAGTCCTCAGTAGACCCATATCAGAATCAGTTTTATCGTCACACACATATGTGATGAAATTTGTGTTTTTTTGTGGCAGCAGTGCAGTGTAAAACATAAAATTAGCACAGTACTATGTATACATGCCTATATGTGTCTAAGACGTTTGTACACTACTGAATATTGTCTAGTCTCGTATAGAGTCATAACACACAGAAATAGGCCCTTCAGCCCAGCCCATCCATGCTGGGCGAGGTGGCAAATGTAAACTAGTCCCAGTTCCCTGCATTTGGCCCATAAACCTGTCCTATCAATGCATCTGTCCAAACCTCTTTCAAATGCTTAAAAATGAGGGGAATCTCTTTCACGGAGAGGTTGGTGAGTGGGGAATCAGCAGTCAGAGGAAGTGCAGGTTCAATTTCAACATTTAAAAGAAATTTTGGATAGCTACACAGATGGGAAGGGTATGGAGGATGATGGTCCAGGTGCAGTTCGATGGGACTAGGCAGAATGCTAGATGGGCCAGATGGCCTCTGTCATTGCTGTAGTGTTCCATGATGTTGTTGCACTAGCTTCAACCACATAAGGAAGCTTGTTCCATATACAGACCACAGTATATGGAACTTGAGTTCCTATTAAACCTCTTCCTTTTCATCCCTCTATCCTCTAGTTCTTGATTACCCAAACTTAAGTGGAAAATACTGGAAATATTTACATATTTGTGGAGCAGTGTGAAATGTTTCTTGAACTATAACAGGCATTACTCTTCATCTTTTTCCAAAAGTTCCCGAAGAAATTGTAAAGTTGCTATATAAATGCAGGGCTTTTCCTTTGGTTTGTGTTGCGTACAGTGTAATGCTCCATAAGGAAGGTGCTACATGGCAGAAAAATGCAGCAGTTTAAAATAATAATTCTGAATAGTAGTGTAGAGAATTATTTAAGAGATTATAGTGCAGAACAGGCCCTTCAGGTCCAATGAGCTGTGCTGCCCAGCAACCCACCAATTTACCCCTAGCCTAATCACAAAACCAATTAGCTGAATAACCAGTATGCCTGGACTATGGGAGAAAACTGGAGCACCCAGAGGAAACCCATGCATTCACATGGAGAACATACTGTACAAACCCCCTACAGACAGCAGCAGGAAAGTAGTCACGGTATTGCTAAACACTTCTGGTTAGGGTTTTGCTGGTCGGTTCAAGAACTGAATGGTTGAAGGGAAGTCACTGTTCTTGATCCTAGTCATGTAGGACTTCAGGCTTCAGTACCTCTTGCCCAATGTGAGAAGATGGCATGGCCCAGATAGGTTTCAATAGGTGCATTTAATGTTAGAGAAATGTATACAATATACATCCTGAAATTCTTTTTCTCTGCAAACATCCATGAAAACAGAGTGCTCCAAAGAATGAATGACAGTTAGTTGTTAGAACCACAAACCCCCCCCCCCCCAGCTCCCTCCAACCACACATAAGCTGCAGCAAAGCAACGACACCCCCCCCCCCACACCGAGCACTCGAGCGTGGAGCAAAGCATCAATAAAAACACAGATTTGCAGTACCCCAAAGTCTACTCGTTCACCCGGTAATTCGACATACCACAAACACTCTCTCTTCCTAATAAGGGAAAAAGAGATGTCCCTGTTTCACACTGAGAGGGGAGACATAACAAGCAACTTACTGATTTATGATATTAAAAGTCTGTTCCATCACTTCTTCCAAGCTTTGTGCTCAAAGAACTCAGGTCTCTGGGCACACAGCCAGCTCACTGCTTTTGATCTTCCGTCTCCAGCAACACACCAGTTTTCTGTGGAGACCTCCAATCCACCCGCCTCCAGGGCCATGAGAATCCAGCACCCTGAAGGCACGCTAGTCTTCTAGGCTACATCCTTGGCATTTCAAAAAGCGGCCAGTCGTGAGACCCCGAGAGCGGGTCCCATTCCCACAAAGAAGCAAAGTCAACGTGTAACAATTAAAGATAGAAATAAGCAGTTTCCGAAGGTGCAAGAAAAGGAGTTGCCGTTAGACACCATCATCCTCCAAAGCTCCTTAAGATAGTGGGGTCAAGAGTCAGGAAACCCGCGCTGTCGTGAAGAGTACGTACAAACTCTGTACAGCCAGCATCAGAATTGAACTCCATACTCCCCTACACGCTGAGCTGTAATAACAGACCACTAACCCCAAGGTATTGATTATTTGCCCTTGGCTGTAGTTAGATGGTGGAGTAATCCCACAGGTCCAACATGTTGTGTGTGTTCTTCCTTCAGTATTGGCTTTTTGTGTTGAAGTTTCACTAATTTCATGAGTTCCCAGATTCAAGATTAGTTAATGGTCACTTCCAATCAACGCTATTGGTTAACTTCACATTAGTCCTGATCATCACACCTGATGATGGGTCTCGGTCCGAAACGTGACTGTTTAATCCCATCTATCGATGCTGCCTGACCTGCTGAGTTCCTCCAGCACATTGTGTATTGCTCTAGATTTCCAATATCTGGAGCACCCTTAAAATTGTTTGTAGCAGCTTCACTGGAGACCTCTACTGAGATTAGAATCAAGTATCTTATCACTGAAATTATAGTATGTTGTGAAATTCTTTCCCCTTCCATTTCAGTCCTGAAGAAGGGTCTTGGCCTCTGCTCATTAGTGCAAATATCTAATCAGCCACTCGTGTGGCAGCAACTCAGTGCATAAAAGCTTACAGACCTTGTTAAGAGGTTCACTTGTTGTTCAGACCAAACATCAGAATGGGGAAGAAATGTGATCCAAGTAACTTTGTGTAATGATTGTTGGTGCTAGATGGGGCGATCTGAGTATCTCAGAAACTACTGATCTCCTGGAATTTTCATACACAACAGTCTCTAGAGTTTACAGAGAATGGTGTGAGAAATGAAAAACATCCAGGGAGCTGTAGTTCTGTGTGAGAAAATACCTTGTTAATGAGGGGGGAGGGGGGGTCAAAGGAGAATGGCCAGTCTGGTTCAAGCTGACAGGAAGGTGACAGTAACTCAAGTAACCATGTGTTACAACAGTGGTGTGCAGAAGTGCATCTCTGAATGCATAACACGTTGAACCTTGAAGTGGATGGGCTACAGCAGCAGAAGATCATGAACGTACACTCAGTGGCCATTTTATTAGATACAGGAGCTACCTAAAAATGTGGCCATTGAGTGCATAGAGATATTCAAACCACCCTGTCTGGCACCAACAATCATTCCACACAAGCAATTATTGAAAAGTTCAACCTCAAGAAAAATAGCAATTCTAAAGCCCAAATCAAGTGTTCCCACTACCTTTTTTATACAAAGTCTTCTAGATAACTTCAAAAGTAATCTTCTCCCCGGTTTGTATTGTCGTTGATTTAAGATTTGTGGTCGCCAACTCTTCTGCTTCTAAAAGCTCAGTTTGACATTAACAATTTGGTCCACTCCCATAAGGGAGGAGGTTATATAGCATCCACACTGGACTGAAAAACAGTTACTTTTCCCTAGCAGTAAGGCTGATCAACACCTCCACCAACTAACTCCATCATATTTTATTTTTCCTTTAAGTCACCTTATGTACAGCCTAGCATCACTGTATGAACATATCAATCTATGTAAATAGCTATCTTTTATATTTATATTTATCATGTTTTATTTTAACTCTCATTATTCTCTCATTGTCCTTTCTTTAGTGTTTTTTGAGCTGCATTGGGTCCAGAGTAACAATTAGCACGATTCCCTCACACTTGTGTATTGGAAATTACATTAAACAATCTTGAATCTCTAACAAAACTCTGAATACCTCTCAGATATCCCAGTGGGCTCCTCCACTCTAGTGAGGAAACCCCCAGAGTCTGTGGCTCAGATCCATGCTGAGAAGCATTTTGCCTTATCTGATTATCTCTCCTCTCTCTCTCTCTCTCTCTCTCTGTCTCTGATCCCTGGGCAGGAGCGAAGAATTGAGAAGAAGACGAACAAAACAGCATTCAAGGTGGAGAAAACACGACAGGAGCAGGTGCTGCTGAACCTGAGACACAACTTGCAAGGGATTAAACTCTAAGGGACGGTGATGGGGATACCACGTTTACCCCCTCCTGTGGGGATTGGACCTCAGACTCACAATTTGGCAAGTTACTACTTACTACACTGGATTTGAACAGACGGACATGGCACTCCGGAAGCAGCAGCGACCCCAGGGGTCTCCACAGAAAGAACTCTCTGGACATCAAAGGGTGAAGTTTTGAGAGGGAAGTGATGTGGGGAAGAGCAGCTTCCGTTGCAGAACCCATTGACGATCAATACCAGATATCTTGAAGAACAGAAATTGGATCATTCCCATATGTGCTCATAAAATGTTTTATGAAATGGGTCTGCTGGTGTTATTGCTGTGGCATGGTGAGGCAAGGGTGTGGTATGGGCTGTCACTGTTCTGTCTGCAGTGGAGCACTTTAGCAGAGAGTCCTCCCCTTCACCCAGGCCTCAGTGAGTGGTGAAGGTCAGTGCACATGAACCAGCTTTGTGCTCTCTGCTGCATCAAAGGAAAAACCAGATCAGGTTCATTATCACTGACATATGTGATGAAATTTGCAGTACAGTGCAATACATTGAAGGATTTTACTATAAAAGTTATAAAAATATAAAAATAGCATAAAAAGAGAGAGCAAAATAGTGATGTAGTGTTCATGAACCAACCAGAAATCTGGTGATGGAGAGGAAGAAGCTGGTCCTAAAACTTTGAGTATAAGACAGAATTAGGCCATTTGGCCCTTTAAGTCCGCTCCACCATTCCATCATGGCTGATTTACTATATTGTCAGCCCAATTCCCCTGCCTTCTCTCTCTGACCTTTGACGCTCTTACTAATCAAGAAACTACCAACCTCTGCTTTAATTATACCCAATAAGATGGCAATGAATGCCACAATTCACTACCCTTTGGCTAAAAAAATTCCTCTTCATCTGCAATCTAAAGAGAAGTACTTCTATTCTGAGTCTGAGCCCTCTGGTCCTACTCCCCCACTGTAGTAAACATCCTCCTGACATCCACTCTGTCCAGGCCTTTCAATATTCAATAGGTTTCAATGAGATCCTCCTCCCCTCATTCTTCTAAACTCCAGCGAGTACAGCTGTACCTATAGCTTCTCATTGATGATAGTAATGAGAAGAGGGGAAGGTGTGGGTGGTGAGGGTCCTTCATGATGAATGCTGTCTTGAGGCATTGCCATTTGAAAATGTCCTTTCTGGTGGGAGATTAGGCCCATGATGGAGCCACGGTTGCAGATTTGGCCCTTTGGGTGAATGCTCCATCTTAAACTGGTGAGGCCTAATTTAGAGTATTGTGTGCAGTTTTGGTCACCTATCTACAGTAAAGATGTAAATAAGGTTGAAAAAGTGCAGAGAAAATTTACAAGATGCTGCTGGGACTGAGGACCCTGAGTTATAAGGAGGATTGACTTTATTCTTTGGAACATAGAAGATTGAGAGCGGATTCGAAAGAGGTATACAAAAGTATGAGGGGTATAGATAGGGTAAATGCAAGCAGGCTTTTTCCACTGAAGGGTGGGATTACAATCAGGTCATGGTTTAAGGGTGAAAGTTAAAGTTTATGAGCAACATGAAGGGAATGTTCTTCACACAATAGGTACATGGATGTTAGGGGTGTGGAGGGTTATGGTTCCGGTGCAGTCAATGGGAGTAGGCTGTTTAAATGGTTCGGCACAGACTAGATGGGCTGAAGGGAGTGTTTCTGTTCTGTACTTCTCTGTAACTACGACTAACATTTTTGCCAACTCTTGGTGTTTGAGGGAAAGCACGTGTTTCTCATTTGCGGAATAATTGAAGAAAGATTAGATTTATTTGTATATTGAAATATGCAGTGAAACACATCATTTGTGTCAACAACCAGCATAGTATGAGATGTTCCTGGGGCAGCTCCACAGTTGTCACCAGGCTTCTGGCACCAACAGATATGCCCACAATGTAACTAAGGTGTTCAAGTCCCGGCAACATCCTTGTAAATTTCCTGACCCATATGCCATGGGAACATGGGAGGAAAACAGAGAACTGAGAGAAAACCCATTAGGTCATGGGAAGAACATGCAAAATCCATGCAATTAGCAGCCTTAAAGCTGGGTTGTAGTTACTCTGCAATCTCAACCATAATACATGACTGATCTACACACTCAACTTCTCTTTGGTGATGGTTCCAGTGACCTTGAGAACTGTCGAAGGGATTAAAGGCCTTTGACTTTAAATAGGGAATGTTTTAGAATCAGCATTACTGCACAGCAACAGGCCCTTTGGCCCATCTAGTCTATGCCTAGTCCCATCGACTGGCACCCAGACCATAGACCTCCAAGCCTCTCCCATCCGTGTACTTACCCAAGCTTCTCTTAAACAAACCCACATCCACCACTTGTTCCGCACTCTTACCACCCTCTCTATGAAGAAGTTCCTCCTGAAACATTTGACCTTTCACCCTTAACCATGACCTCTAGTTCTAGTCTCACCCAACGTCAGTGGAAAAAGCCTGTTTGCATTTACCCTTTCTATACCCCTCATAATTTTGCATGCCTCTATCAGTCTCCTACTTTCCAGGGAATATACTCCTAACCACCTCATAACGCCAGTCCCCAAGACCCACCAACATCCTTGGAAATGTCCTGATTTATGAAGCTTAATTAGAGAATCCAAGCTGTTGAATGTTGCAACCTTGAACCTGAAGAGCTCAATGCACAGATACCTTGAATACAATACAGTGTCAGAACCTTGGCATTGTCTATCAAAGTGAAATAACTTGTGTTCTTTTTTATTGTCCCTCTTCTCCCCGGAGTGAGATTGATTCGTGGCTATCAACCCCAGAAATAAATAGTTTCAAATACATAATTACGATACCAAGTGCACTGAGGGCTGGTGAAGGGAAGCACTGATGAGGAAAGGGGAGGGAGGGAGGGAGGTTGCTTGCTTCCTTTGTCAGCCCTAGCAACTGTTGCTAGAGTGGACAGCATAGTCTGACACGGGCAGGGAAGGGAGTCTGGTCACCCAGCAGACCCACACCACCCGGTTTAGGGGCTGAGCTTCAATAAGGAGGCGGGAAATGAAAGCTTCTCGTAAGTAGTTGGGCAGCCGTTAACCATTTGACACTGGCACAGTCCGAGACTAGGGTACATGGGAAATGGTCACCACTGAGTGATTGTTGGAACATTGTGATAGGACCCACTTCTGGAGCAAACATGGATCATTGAACACTACACACAGTACGGGCCATTTGGCCCATGATGTGTTGAACTTTTACCCTATTCCAAGGTCAGTCTAACCCCTTCTACATAGCCCTCCACTTTTCTATAATCCATGTGTCACCTAGGAGCTCTTAAAATGTCCCAGATGTATCCTCCTCCACCATTGTCCCTGGCAGCGCATTCCATGCATGTTTTTTAAAAAAAAACTTAACTTTGATATCCACCCAAACACAGAAATCTGCAGATGCTGGAAATTCAAACAACACACACAAAATGCTGACGAAGGGTCTTGGCCCAAAACTTCGACAGCGCTTCTCCCTATAGATGCTGCCTGGTCTGCTGTGTTCCACCAGCATTTTGTGTTTGATATCCACCCTATACTTCCCTCCAATCAACTTAAAATTATGCCAAAAATAATTTCCACATATATTTTCACATATTGGCTGGATGGGATAGAGTTTGTCAAATGTTCAGAAAAGTCTCCTTAATACATAGAGCCCTTCAAAAGTAAAACTTTGAGTGTACCTTCTTGTCAGAATAAAAGGCAAGGAACCTTGGATTTCGAGAGAGATTAAGGCCATGGTTCAGAAAGGGGGGAGGTGCATAATGGGTATCGGCAGGTAGGAACAAGTAATGTTCTGGAGTACAAGAAATGCGAGAGAAGAAAATCAGAAGGGCTAAAAGAAGGCATGAGGTTGCTCTAGCAGACAAGGTCAAGGAAATCCCAAGGGCTTAAGGGATGAAATTGGCCCTCTGGAAGATCAGAATGATCATGTATTCGTGGAGCTGAGTGAGATGGGGAAGATCTTAAATGGATTTTTTGCATCTAAATATTCAGGAGATAGACGCAGAGTCTATGGAAGTGAGGCAAAGAAGCTGCAAGGTCATAGACACCATACAGATTATAGAGGAGATGGCTGTCTTAAGGAAAATTAGTGTGGATAAATCCCCAGGGCCTGACAAAGTGTTCCTTCGGACCCTGGGGGAGTCCAGTGCAGAAAATGCAGGGGGTCTAACAGAGATAATTTAAAATGTCCTCAGCTACCGATGAGGTGGTAGAGGCTTATGGTGTTCTGTTGTTTAAGAAAGGCTCTGAGAATAAGCCAGAAAATTAGAGACCAAAGAGCCTGACATCATCAGTGGGCAATTTAATGGAAGGTATTCTAGGGGACCGGATCTATAAGAACATGGACTGTTTAAGGATAGTCAGCATGACTTGTACATAGTATGTAGAGTCTAACCAATCTGGGGCTTTTCAAAGTGGTTGCCAGGAATGTTAAAGGCAAGGCAATGGATGTTGTATACATGGACAAGGCAAGGCATTTGACAAGGTCCCGCATGGGAGGTTGGTCAAGAAGATTCAGTCGTTCGGCATTCGAAATGAGGCAATAAATTGGATGAGACATTGGCTTTGCGGGAGAAGCCAGAGAGTGGTAGTAGATGGTTATTTCTCTAACTGGAACCCTGTGACTAATGGTGAGTCACAGGGATTGGTGCTGGGTCCGTTGTTTGCCATCTACATCAATGATCTGGATGATAATGTGGTTAACTGGATCAACAGATTTGCAGGTGACACAAAGATTGGGGACATGGTGTTTAGTGAGGAATACTATCAAAGCTTGTAATGGGATCTGGACCAGCTTGAAAAATGGCAGAATTTAATATGGATAGATGTGAGATGTTGCTTTTCAGGAGGACAGACCAGGGTGAGACTTGCACAGTAAGAGGTAAGGCAGTGAGGAGTGTGGAAGAACAGAGGGATCTGGGAATACAGATCCATAATTCCTTGAAAGTGGTGTCACAGGTAGATAGAGTTGCCATATTGTCCTTCATTAAGTATTGAGTTCAGGAGTTGGGCTGTTATGTTCAAGTTGTATGGGACATTGGTGAGGCCTAATTTGGATTGTGTGCAGTTTTGGTCACCAGCCTACAGGAAAGATGTAAGTAAGATTGAAAGAGTAGACAGAAAGTTTACAAGCATGTTGCCAAGTCTGGAAGACCTGAATTATAGTGAAAGATTGAATAGGTTAGGACATTATTCCCTGGAAAGTAACAAATGGAGGGGAGATTTTATAAAATTATGGGGAGTATAGATGGGGTAAATACAAGCAGGGTGTTTCCTCTACAACAAGAGCTCATGGGTTAAGTGTGAAAGATGAGATATTTAAGGAAATTAGAGGAGAACGAGCTGCCAGTGGAAGTGGTGGCTGCTGGTTGGATTTCAATATGTAAGAGAAATTTTGTATAGGTACATGGATGGGAGGGATATGGTCCTGGTGCAGATCGATAGGACTAGGCAGAATAGTTCGGCACAGACTAGATAGGCCAAGACCTTATTCCATGCTATGATACTATATATTTAAAAAAAAACATATCTTTGACAGCCCCACTATATTTTCCTCCTACCACCTTAAAATTATGTCATCTTGTATTAGCCGTTTCCACCCTGGGAAAGTCTATGGCTGTCTACTTGATCTATGCCTCTTATGTAAACCTCTTATCAAGTCACCAAAAACCTCTATCAAGTCACCACTCATCCTCTTTCATTCCAAAGAGAAAAGCCCTAGTTTGCTAATCCCATCCTCAAAGCATGCTCTCAGGGAGCACCCTGGTAAATCTCTGAATCACTTCTCGCTTTTCCCAGTTGAACTCCATTTGCCACTTCTCAGCCCAACTCAGCACCCTGTCAATATTCCATTGTAACCCAAAGTGTACCTTCTACATGGTCCACAACTCTGCCGATCTATGTGTCATCTGCAGATGGTGCATTGTTCCTGTAGCAGCCTCAGTCATGTGTTACAAGCTGTATTGTTTACATCACAATAGCCTAGTCTGCAGGAAACTTCTCGAGGCCCTATAAGCCTTGCAACCTCAGCGAGCCTCTTGGGCCCCCAGTAGAGGATACCCATGGAGGATGGAGAATGGGATTTGGCAGCAGGAATTCTGAGCACTGCAGCCCTTTCCCCTCAGGATCCTTGGCACACTTTCCTTTTACTCTATGACCCCAGTCCCACTTCCAGTTGGGTGCACATCAGGAGAGATGTTAGGTTTATGGAGGTAGGCAGTACATGATATAAAGCAAACAGCTCTTCCCAAGAACCATAGTACACCCTTAGCCTGTGATTCAATGTCTAATGAAGGATTCCTTTATAACATGAACGTTGAAACATACAGTGAATACTTCGTTAGGCTATCAAGAAGATAAATGGAATGTCATTGCTAGAGGGATTGAATTTAAGAGCGGAGAGGTTACACTGCAAACTGTACAGGGTAAAGGTGAGGCTGCACCTGGAATACTGCATTCATTTCTGGTCTCCTGACTTGAAGAAGGATATACTGACTGGAGGTGGTGCAGAGTTGGTTCACCAGGTCGATTCCAGAGATGAGGAGAGATAGAATCACCTGGGACTGTACTCACTGGAATTCAGAAGAATGAGAGGATATCTTATAGAAACAAAGTTATGAAAGGGATAGATAAGTTAGAGGCAGGAGAGTTGTTTCCACTGTTAGGTGAGACTAGAAATAGGGGTCATAGCCTCTAGATTCATGGATGGAGATGAGGATGAACTGCTTTTCCCAAAGAGTGGTGAATCTGTGGAATTCTCTGCCTGATGAAGCAGTGGAGGCTACCTCAGTAAATGTATTTAAGACAGGGTTCGATAGATTTTTGCATAGTGGGGGAATTGAGAGTTATGGGGAAAAGGCAGGTAGCTGGAGATGAGTCTATGGCCAGATCAGCCATGATCTTATTGAATGGCGAAGCAGGCTCGGTGGGCCAGATGGCCGACTCCTGCTCCTATTTCTTATGTTTGTGTTAGCAGCCAACACAACCTATGGATATGCACCACACATTCCAGCATTGACAGTACATAGCATGCCCACAGAGTTCAGCAGATCAACACAAGCAACAACAGCAAAACATGCCTCTTTCCCTCACACAAAGGCAGGCCTCCAACGCTAGGATAGGCTACCTTTGGGCCTCCAGCCTCAAATAGACTCAGACATTTGGCCTCGACTTCCCCAGTGGACTCGCAGACCCAAGACTTTGGCCACCGGGACTCAATTTAAGTAGCGTGAATCCTGCGAGTTAAAAATAAATAGATAATAATCAAGTCAAGTCATTTTTATTGTCATTTCGACCATAACTGCTGGTACAGTGCATAGTAAAAATGAGAATGTTTTTCTGGACCATGGTGTTAACTTGGTCACTTATTGTATTTGAGCCTTCATTCCTGCAAACAGCCAGCTCAGTTTGTACTTTGCATTTCTGTTTAAACCTGGGATTTTAAAGGTCAACTTTATCTGTACTTGTACGTTGTCTACTCCTGCTCCTATTTATTCTTAAATTCTTATGAAATGTGCTGTTTGCATCTACAACCAACACAGCCTAATGATGTGCTGAGGAGAGCTGCAAGTTTTGCCACGCACCCGATGTCAATATAGCATGCCCACAACTTACTAACCCTAACCTACGCCTTTGGAGTGTGGGAGGAAACCAGAGCACCCAGATGAATCCCACGCCAGCGTCAGAAGAATGTACAAACTCCTTATAGACAGCAGCAGGAAGTGAACCCCTGTCGATAGCACTGTAAAGTGTTATGCTAACGACTACACTACAGAGCAACACCTCCACAAAGGAATGAAAGGAAGATGTCTCCCTCCCCTTTCCTACCACAATCTCTCCACTCTAATGGAAATAGGAACATGCTGTATCCTTGATGTTAACTGAAGTGTTATCAAGCTAGTTTTGACACAACCTTGCAAGGATGAACAGCTGGCCGAGAAGTGAGTTTTAGTGGAACGTCAGGGAAAGGAGGGTCGGTGAGGCTATGACGAGAATTCTAGAATGTAAGGCCCGAATGTTCACTCATCAATGCTGTTTCACTGACCTCCACCAATACCCAGTCTAACACACCTCGACATGAAGATTCCAAAAATGGTTTGCAAATCTCATAATATAGAAACAGCTGCCCATGACGTGCTGACCTTTTAACCTACTCCAAAATCAATAGAACCCTTTCCCTCCACATAGCCCTCCATTTTTCTATCAACCATGAGCCTAACCTAGTCTCATAAATGTCCCAGATGTATCTGACTCTATCGCAAACCTGGCACATTCCAAACACCCACCAGTCTCTATTTTTTTAAAACTTACTTCTTATATTCTCCCAAACTTTCATTATTAAAATTATGTCCTCTCATATTAGCTATTTAAGTCCTCTGAGAAAATGTCGAGCTGGCCATGTTAGTAAATCTGTCTATTATTGTCAGAGGTACTGAAGTACAGTGGATTCTGGTTAATTTGACCATTGTTAATCCGGGCAGCTGCTTATTTGGCACAAAAACTAATTGAGAAAGTAACCACAATTCTCTTTGTTTTATTTGGGGATACTATGCTGCTTAATTGGGGCAGAATACAGTTGCCAAACAGGTTCTCACTAGTGTCAGTCTTGTGTACTTGTGTGGCTGTTAGACGCTAACTGTACTTCGAGCAAACAGTTTTTAAATAGCATCAGTTGTATGTAGCTACGTATTTTTTAAAAAAGTAGTGACTTTTGTCACCAATAATTGGCAAGAAGTAAGCAGTAAGACAATTCAGATTCATTTTGTTCACTGTGGTTTCAAGCATTCAGGCTTGGAGATGCTGGAAATGGTTGGGAGTGAAAGTGAAACAAATTCACTACTTCAATTTGGGAACTATGAAAAATTTGAAGGTATCAACAATCATCCTAAATGTTACAATGAAAATGAAGATCTGGAGGATGCGATCATTGATAGCATTGCATGAAAACAGTCCATTATCTACTCTAGATGCCTGTGCTAATTTTGTTCATCGCGTATACTGGGTGAATTCCTCTGTCAATAAGGAATTAATACACAGTTTTATAGTACCGTAGTACTGTTGATAGTGTTCTAATGTGTATTGTTGTTCATTTACAACACTTTACAGTACCAGTGACTTGGGTTCAATTCTCACTGCTGTGTAAGGAGTTTGTAAGTTCTCCCCGTGACCGCATAGGTTTCCTTCAGGAGCTTTGGCTTTCTCCCACGGTCCAAAGACATATTGGTTGATAGGATAATTGGTCATTGTAAATTATCCTGTGGTTAGGCTTGGGTTAAATTGGGGGTTACTGAACGGCATGGCTTGAAGGGCTTGTTCCGTACCATATCTCAATAAGTAATAAATAATTTGTTACACAGTTTGTATTTTTAACTGTTTCTGTGAGGCTTTGGCTAATTGGAACAACCCACTTCATTGGGCCAAAATGTTTTAGTCCCAATGTGTCCCAATTAACTGAAATCCACTGTCTCCTTTGCATGCCATGCATGCAGATCATTTCTTGGGGCCCGAGTCTATTAGACACTCAAATAAGCTGCACAGGTTGACTCTGTGGTTAAGAAGGCGTATGGTGTATTGGCCTTCATCAACAGTGGTATTGAATTTAGGAGCCGAAAGTTGCAGCTATACGGAACCCTGGTCAGACCCCACTTGGAGCACCTTGCTCAGTTCTGGTCGCCTCACTACAGGAAGAATGTGGAAGCTATACAAAGGGTGCAGAGGAGATTTACAAGGATGTTGCCTGAATTGGGGAGCATGCCTTATGAGAGTAGGTTGAGTGAACTTGACCTTTTCTCCTTGGAGCAACAGAGGATGAGACGTGACCCGATAGAGGTGTAGAAGATGATGAGAGGGGTTGATTATGTGGGTAGTCAGAGGCTTTTTCCCAGGGCTGAAATGGTTGCCACAAGAGGACACAGGTTTAAGGTGCTTGGAAATAGGTACAGAGGGGATGTCGTGGTAAGTATTTTACTCAGAGTGGTGAGTGTGTGGAATGGGCTGCTGGCAATGGTGGTGGAGGCAGATACAATAGGGTCTTTTAAGAGACTTTTGGATAGGTACATGGAGCTTAGTAAAATAGAGGGCTGTAGGTAAGCCTAGTAATTTCTAAGGTAGGGACATGTTCAGCACAGCTGTGTGGGCCAAAGGGCCTGTATTGTGCTGTAGGTTTTCCATGTTTTCTATGTTTTTTCTATATTACAACAGTAATAGAGAAGAATCTTTACGTTCCTGTTAGGTTGAAAGGAAAGGTTAAAAGTTTGAGAGAGCCATGGTTTTCAAGGGATATTGGAAACTTGGTTAGGAAAAAGGGAGATATCTACAATAATTATAGGCAGCATGGAGTAAGTGAGGTGCTTGAGGAATATAAAGAATGTAAGAAGAATCTTAAAGAAATTAGAAAAGCTAAAAGAAGATATGAGGTTGCTTTGGGAAGTAAGGTGAAAATAAATCTGAAGGGTTTCTACGGTTATATTAATAGCAAAAGGATAGTAAGGGATAAAATTGGTCCCTTAGAGAATCAAAGTGGACAGCTATGTGTGGAGCCGAAAGAGATGGGGAAGATTTTGAGCAATTTCTTTTCTTCGGTGTTCACTAAGGAGAAGGATATTGAATTATGTAAGGTAAGGGAAACAAGTAGGGATGTTATGGAAACTATGATGATTAAAGGGGAGGAAGTACTGGGGCTTTTAAGGAATATAAAAGTGGATAAATCTCCAGATCCTGACAGGATATTCCCTAGGACCTTGAGGGAAGTTAGTGTAGAAATAGCAGGGGCTCTGACAGAAATATTTCAAATGTCATTAGAAATGGGGATGGTGTCGGAGGATTGGTGTTTTGCTCATGTGGTTCCATTGTTTAAAAAGGGTTCTAAGAGTAAACCTAGCAATTATAGGCCTGTCAGTTTGACGTCAGTGGTGGTAAATTAATAGAAAGTATTCTTAGAGATGGTATATATAATTATCTGGATAGACAGGGTCTGATTAGGAACAGTCAACATGGATTTGTGTGTGGAAGGTCATGTTTGATAAATCTTACTGAATTTTTTGAAGAGGTTACTAGGAAAGTTGATGAGGGTAAAGCAATGGATGTTGTCTATATGGACTTCAGTAGGGCCTTTGACAAGGTTCCACACGGAAGGTTAGTTAGGAAGGTTCAATCGTTGGTTATTAATATTGAAGTAGTAAAATGGATTCAACAGTGGCTGGATGGGAGATGCCAGAGAGTAGTGGTGGATAACTGTCAGGTTGGAGGCCGGTGACTAGTGGTGTGCCTCAGGGATCTGTACTGGGTCCAATGTTGTTTGTCATATACATTAATGATCTGGATGATGGGGTGGTAAATTGGATTAGTAAGTATGCAGATGATACTAAGGTAGGTGGCGTTGTGGTTAATGAAGTAGGTTTTCAAAGCTTGCAGAGAGATTTAGGCCAGTTAGAAGAGTGGGCAGAATGATGGCAGATGGAGTTTAATGCTGATAAGTGTGAGGTGCTACATTTTGGTAGGAATAATCCAAATAGGATATACATGGTAAATGGTAGGGCACTGAAGAATGCAGTAGAACAGAGTGATCTAGGAATAATGGTGCAAAGTTCCCTGAAGGTGGAATCTCATGTGGATAGGGTGGTGAAGAAAGCTTTTGGTATGTTGGCCTTTATAAATCAGAGCTTTGAGTATAGGAGTTGGGATGTAATGTTAAAATTGTACAAGGCATTGGTACGGCCAAATTTGGAGTATTGTGTACAGTTCTGGTCACCAAATTATAGGAAAGATGTCAACAAAATAGAGAGAGTGCAGAGAAGTACTAGAATGTTACCTAGGTTTCAGCACCTAAGTTACAGGGAAAGGTTGAACAAGTTAGGTCTTTATTCTTTGGAGCGTAGAAGGTTGAAGGGGGACTTGACAGAGGTATTTAAAATTATGAGGGGGATAGATAGAGTTACGTGGATAGGCTTTTTCCATTGAGAGTAGGGGAGATTCAAACAAGAGGACATGAGTTGAGAGTTAGGGGGCAAAAGTTTAAGGGTAATACGAGAGGGAATTCTTTACTCAGAGTGGTAGCTGTGTGGAACGAGCTTCCAGTAGAAGTGGTAGAGGCAGGTTTGGTATTGTCATTTAAAGTAAAATTGGATAGGTATATGGACAGGAAAGGAATGGAGGGTTATGGGCTGAGTGCGGGTCAGTGGGACTAGGTGAGAGCAAGCGTTCGGCATGGACTAGAAGGGCCAAGATGGCCTGTTTCTGTGCTGTAATTGTTATATGGTTATAACTTGATAGTTAGTATGGAGATGATGGGTCGAATGGCTGTTTCTATGCTGTAACACTCTATTAAAATGCAGCAGAGTGTTTGTACTGTTGTTGGATGGAGTCACATCCAGGACCAGCCCAGTTACTGTTGTGGTTTCTTGTGTTTCTCTCTCTCTCTCTCTCTCACACACACTAGGTTCTTCACACAGAGACGCAGTAGGTTCTTCAAGAAGTTTTAATTTGCAAACCAAAGCTGAGGCAGTCAGTGAGCTAGTCGCTGAGTGCCCGCCAATCTTTGTACATAGCATTTTTTATAGCAATCTTCTGGTTTAGCTACATTAACATATCCAATCATTCTACAGCTGCATATCACCAATATATCACCTTCTAACCTGCCACTATTATCTTCACCCAATTAGTCTAATTACGTACCAGTTTACATTTTGGGCCACTTGTCCCCTCGTCCCTGGCCACAGTTATCTCTCAGTTAGTCTTCATTAACATACCATTGCCTGTTTTATCATCCTGTATGCCACCGTTATCTTTTCACTAGCTAAGCCATTCCTTAGTATATAGATTACATTTCAGCTATTTACATTCCTGCTAATAATACATAGATGTTATTCCATAGTATATACCTAAGAATACAATGTATCTAGTAAATCAATAATGCATAGTAAATAGTCAGTAGTCGTGGTTATATAGTGAATGCTGCTAATGCCATATTTCAATATATTTTCCAATATTACAAACAATGGACTTCCTACCATGAAGAAGGTTAAAGATGATTGCTTTTTGAACTGAAACTTCAATGCTTCTCTCTTTTCTCGAGGATAGAGCAGGGCCTGAACCTTGTGCTGTGCAAAATCTGCGGGCGAAGTTTCGAGGCCGACAGTTTGGTAAGCTCCCGAAGGTTCCCTTGTCCTCACTTGCTTCATTTTGAGTGTACCTGGGAGCTGATTTTTGGGCCAGTGATATGAGGAGAGGAGAGGATGGGAGTGGGGGTGGGGGTGATTGTGGAAAGTTGTGTGCACAAGATTCAAGATTGTTTAATGCCATTTCTAGAACACAAATGTAAAGGAGAACAAAATAATTGTCATTCCAGATTCAATGCAGCAGGAAAAAAACACAATAAGATAAAAATCACTGTAATAGAACATAGAAACCTACAGCACATTACAGGCCCTTCGGCCCACAATGTTGTGCCGACCATGTAATCTACTCTAGAAACTGCCTGGAATTACCCTGCAGCATAGCCCTCAGATACAAGACCCAATTGATTCTGCCTCTAACACCGTTGCTGGCAGTTCATTCCACATATCGACCATTCCCTGTGTGAAAAACGTACCCCTAACATCCCCCTTGTACCTGTTGTACCTGTACCTTAAAACTATGCCCCCTCGTGTTAGTCATTTCAGCCCTGAGAAGAAACCTCTATTCACATGATCAATGCCTCTTATCATCTTGTATACCTCTATCAGGCCACCTCTTATCTTCCGTCACTCCAGGGAGAAAAGGTCAAGTTCATTCATCCTACACGAGGGGACATAGTGGGGGCATGTCAGAGCCAAGTTTTTCACACACAGAGTGGTGGGTGCGTGGAAAGGTGGTAGGGGCAGATACAATCGGGTCTTTGCAGAGACTCTTAGATAGGTACACGGAGCTTAGAAAAATAGGGAAATTTTTATGCAGCAGGGAAATTCTAGGTATTTCTAGTGGCTGGCACAACATTATAGACTGAAAGGCCTATAAAGTGCTGTAGATTTCTATGTTCTATTCTCATAAGGTATGCCCTCCAATCCAGGCAACATCTTCGTAAATCTAATAAAAATAAAAAATAATGACTATAAATAAAATAGCTTGTATACTGTAGATTGATTGTACATCCACAAAGTGATGCTAGGCACAGGAGTGTCTGTACACAAAGTAACTGACAGGACATGATGGAGTAGTAGGGATGGGGTGGAGGTGTTGATCAGGCTTACTGCTTGGGGAAAGTAACTGTTTTTGAGTCTGGTGGTCCTGGTGTGATTCTTAATGGGAATGGGACAAACAGCCCATGACTGCAAGGTGGGCAGAACCTCTCTCCTGGGGCTCACTTCCACCTGGATTCCCTTCCAAAGGTGACTGTGTCACAGACGGTTGTACGGGAAAGACGTGAATAAAGCTGAAAGATACAGAGAAAATTTACTAAGATCTTGCTGTGATTGGAGAGCCTGAGTTATAAGGAAAGATCAAATAGGTTACATCTTTATTCCTTGGAATGTAGATTGAGCGGGGATTTGTTAGAGGTATACAAAATTATCAGGCGTATAGATAGGGCAAAAGCAAGCTGGCTTTTTCCACTGAGGTTGGGTGGGACTACAACAAGAGGTCATGGGTTAAGGGTGAAAGGTGACAATTCTAAGGGGAGCATGAGGGGAAACATCTTCACTCAGAGGGTGATGAGAGTGTGCAACGAGCTTCAAGCCCAAGTGGAGCATGGAAACTCATATTTAATATTTATAAGAAGTTTGGATAGGCACATGGATGGGAGGGGTATGGAGGGCTATGGTGCAGGTGCAGGTCAATGGGACTTAAGTCTAAATGGTTTGTTACAGACTAGATGGGCCAAAGGGCCTGTTTCTGGGCTGTACTTTTCTCTGACTGTATGACTAAATGATTTAATGTAGATGTCACTGGTATTTATTGCCGTGGGCAGTTTCAGAACGCATTTCTATCAAGAACATTGCTGAGAATCTTGTATGAAAATAGATTCACAAGTTGGGTGAGTGGGGATAGAGGACAGTCACTACCAGTAAATATTTATTTTACAGGACAAGACAGACACTAAACATTCAGTAAACCCTTCAGGTTGCATTCAGTTAACAAATACTTATCTAAATTGAGTACTTGAAGTGGCAGAACAAAAAAGACGTTAAACATTCAGTAACCCATTCAAGTTAACACACAGTAGCAAATACTTATCTAAAGTGTGCGCCCAAGCCCCCTCTACTGCAGCACATCTCCGGTGTTCACCATTTCCATGGCACTGCCGACTCCCAGCTTGTTATGACCCAGAGAGCAAAAAGAGACTGAGTTTTCAGTGTGCTAGATTTAGACCCTTCCAGCGCAGTGAGTTAATCATCTAAATGGCAGCTAGTGGGAGGGGCTACAATCCCAATTCCGTTTCTCCGGGGGAGTGCCTTTCAATGAGTGGGTAGGCTTGACACCCACAGCAACAGATCTGGAGGTGTAAATGAAAATTTTTAAAGATTAGCTTTATTTGTTACATGTACAGTATATTGAAATGCGCCATGTGTTGGCACGTGGCCTAGTGGACAAGGCACCAGACTAGTAACCTGAAGGTCACTGGTTCGAGCCTCAGCTGAGGCAGCATGTTTGTATCCTTGAGCAAGGCACTTAACAACACATTGCTCTGCGACGTCACCGGTGCCAAGCTGCATGGGTCCTCATGCCCTTCCTTTGGACAACATCGGTGGCGTGGAGAGGGGAAGGCCTGCAGCTTGGGCAACTGCCGGTCTCCCATACAACCCTGCCCAGGCCTGCATCCTGGAAACTCCAGGCGCAGATCTATGGTCTCTCAAGACTGATGGATGCCACCACCATATTGAAACATCAAGATGTACATTGAAATTTGTCATCTGGATCAATGACCAACAGAGTCTGTGGATCTGCTGGAGACAGCCCACAATTTTTGCCATGCTTCTGACACCAATGTAGCATGCACAAAACTCACTCACCTGAACCGGTACTTCTTTGGAACGTGGGAGGAAACCACATAGTCACAGAGAGAAAGTACAGACTGCAGTGGGAATTGAACCTTCATCATCCAATCGCTGGCTTTATAGATTAGTTTTCTTTTATCACATAAACATTGAAACATACAACCAAAACAGTCCAAGGAAGTGCTGGGGGCAGCCTGCAAGTGCCACCATGCTTTTGACACCAATGTACAATCCTAGTTAGTAATTAACTGCTAACCTACCAACCGTGGGACTTTGGAATGTAGGAGGAAACCAGGGCACCTGGAGGAAACCCACATTGTTACAAGGAGAAGATACAAACTTCTATAGACAGTGATAGGAATTGAACCCTGATCAGTGATCGCTAGCGCTATAAAGCGTTACGCTAACCAGCACGCTACCATGTCTCTCCAGTGCCAGTGGCCAGGCCAGCATTTACTGCCCATCCCCTAGCTATCTCATCATCTTACTGGGCCATTTCAGAATACACTTGTATCAACAATATTGCTGAAGATCTGGAGATGTAAATACAAGGTAAGAACAGCAGATTTTTCTGGAGCAACACAGTAGTATGGTGGGTAGAGCCACTGCCTCACAGTGCTGAGAGCTGAATTCAGTTCCGACCTTGGGCGCGAAGTTGGTATGTTCTCCTTGTGACCACACGGGTTTCCTCTCACATCACAAATCAGAATTAGATTAAACCTCACTGGCATATGTTGTGAATTTTTTTTTTAATATGGCAGAGTTACAGTGCAGTACATAATAATAAACTGAATTATAGTAAGTATTATATAAAATATATACTTCTGTTGGCAGAGGGGGGAAAAGCTGTTCCTGCACAGTTGAGTGTGTGTCTTTGGGCTCCTGTACCACATCCTTGATGGTAGTAATGAGGAGAGGGCATGTCCTGGGTAATGGGGGTCCTTAATGATAGATGCTCCCTTTTTGAGACATCGCGTTTTGAAGGTGTCCTCGATGCTGGGGAGATCAGTGGCCATGAAGTAGCCGGCTGAGTTTAAACAGCCACAAAATAACAAATTTCACAACATATGCCAGTGATGTCAAACCTGATTCTTCTAATGCTATTTCCAACTCCTCCATTAATCTTTATCTGCTGTATTGCTCCGTGACTTCATTACTCCTGACTTGTTATTGCAATATCAAAGCTAACTATTCCACTAACTTCTTCTTCTTCTTCCTTGAGTTTCTTCAGCAGTTGGCATCCACACTGTTGCATTACTGCCATCTTCAGGATTTATTGTCCCTCATTGTCCATTCACTTGACTGCCAGCCATTCCACTAACTAAATCTGAATATTTCCATTAGCTAAAGCTAACTATTGCATTGTTCAAAGCTCGCTATTCCTTAAACTAAACCCAACTATTCCGCTACCTTTTGAATCGGTGGACTGGACTGTATTCTGGAATTCATCTTTGAATCTGGATGAGTATGCTGCAGTTGTCACCGATTTCATTAAGACCTGTGTGGATGAGTGTGTGTCTATGAAAACTTGCTATACATACCCAAATCAAAAGCTGTGGATGAACCAGTAGGTTCTTAGTCTACTGAGGGATAGATCTGTGTCATTCCAATCTGGTGACCCAGGTCTGTACAAGAAAACCAGGTATGACTTTTGGAGGCTATTTCAAGGGCTAAGAGAGGCAATTCCAGGTGAGGTTGGAGGCAACATCAGATGCACATCAACTTTGGGAGGGTCTGCTGGCAATACCTAACACCATGAATGGCAGTGATGCTTCACTCCCAGATGAAATCAACATCTTTTATGAAAGGGAGAATAAAGCTACGTCAGTGAGGATCCCTGCAGCACCCAGTGACCCTCTGATCTCTGTCTTGAAGGCTGAAGTCAGGGTGTCGTTCAAGAGGGTGAATGCTCACAAGATGACTGGCCCGGATAGTCTACCTGGCAGGGCTCTGAAAAGCTGTACCAACCAATTGGCAGGGATGTTTGAAGACATTTTAAATCATTCAGTCAGAAGTTCTCACCTGCATCAAAAGGGCAAAAATTATACCAATACTGTACCCAAGAAGAGTAGGGTGAGCTGCCTTAATGTCTATTGTCCAGTAGCACTTACAGTACATCTACACCGATGAAGTGCATTGAAAAGTTGGTTATGGCTAGAATTAACTCCTCTCTCAGCAAGGAACTGGAACCACTGTAATTTGCCTAACGGCCCAGTAGGTCTACAGTGGAGACGATCTCATTGGCTCTTCACGAAGCCTTGGATCACCTAGAGAATAGAAATACCGATGTCCGGATACAGTTTATTAACTACAGCTCCATATTTAACACAATCATTCCCACAATCCTCATCAATAAGCTGCACAACCTGAGCTTCTCTCCTCCCTCTGCAACTGGATCCTCGACTTCCTAACTGGAAGACCACAGCCAGTATAGATTGACCTCCACATCACTGACAATCTACACTGGTGCACCTCAGGGAGGTGTGCTCTGTCACTACTCTGTTTACACCCATGACAGTGAAGCTCAGCACAGCTCAAATCACATCTATATTTTTGCTGAAGCATTGTTGGCAGAATTTCAGATGGTGACAAGAGGACCTACATGAACGAGATATATCAGCTAGTTGAGTAGTGTCACAGCTACAACCTTGTTTTCAAGGTTAGTAAGGCCAAACAACTGTTTGTGGACTTCAGAAAGGGTATCGTCCCACCTCACCTGGATCCACCCATCACCTCCCAGTCTCTATCACTATTCCCACTCTCCCCTCCTCCATCTGCCCATCACCCCCTCATCTGGATCCACCCATCACCTCCCAGTCTATCACTATTCCCACTCTCCCCTCCTCCATCTGCCCATCATCCCCTCACCTGAATCCACCTATCACCTGCTCGATTTTGTTCTACCTCTTCCCCTCACATCTTTATACTGATGAGGTCCAACCCAGATAAAGGACCTCAACCTGAAACGTTGACTGTCCATTTCCCTCCACAGATGCTGCCTGACCTGCTGAGCTCTTCCAGCATCTTGTGTGTTGCTCCAGATTCCAGCGCCTGCAGTCTCTTGTGTCACCGAAGAAATTCTTTGCTGTTTTCACTGTCTTTGACCTCTTCCACCTACCAGACAATTGAGATATTAAGTTGTTAGGTTTTTAGAACACAAAACGTAGGACAGTACAGCACTGGAACAGGCCCTTCAGCCCACAATGTCTATGCTGAGCACAATGCCAAATTAAACAAATCCCTCTGCCTGCATATAATCCGTATCCCAACCATTCCCTGCATGTGCATGTAGTTGTCTAAAAGCACTATAGTAGCTGCTTCCACAACTACCACCGCCACCCCTGCCAGCACATTTCAGGCACCCACCACTCCGCATTTTTCAAAACAATACTTGTTCCACACATTTCCTTTAAACCTACCCTTCTCACCTACAACCAATGTTCTCTACTGCTCAACATTTCTAAGCTGGGAGGAGGATTTGGACTCTCTGCCCTGTCTGTTGAGGCGTTGACCATGGATGTTGTGTCCTCAGCCTGTACGCATGCCTTGGGCATTACGATATGGAGAGCAAGCTGTTGCCCATATAGCAAGCTCCCCCTCATAACGCAGCTGAGACCAATACAGTTTGGTACCAGCAGCGTCACAGGAGTTGCCAGTCAGCAAGGAACTCAATGTAGGACTGACCGCCGTAGGGATTCCAGTTCCAAACTTTTCCTCGGGGTTTACTCCTCAAGCTTTCTCCATGAGTGGGTATCACCGCAAGGCAGCGAGGTTTTGAAATCAGAGTTCTCCTTCTCCTAGATGAGCTGCTAAACAAGGCTAACAAGCCCCATCTGCCTGAAGCGACTGGCTGTAAGACGCTAATAACCTGACTTTGCCACTGCTCCTGTCAGTAGAAATGGTTCCGTCGGGTTTAATAGCTAAGCCACACATGGAGGCTAGGAGCTGGACTTGGTTATGAGAGGCTATTTGATACGCACAACATTGGGAGCATTTAATGGGTAGTGGGAGTTGGGAGCTTATCCCCACTACTTCCCCACCACCTGCTGTGACGCACTTGCGTTAACCACCAACATACCTAAGGGTGTGATGGAGGACAGCCCCCAAGTATTGCCACAGGTTCCCACGCCAACATACTGTGTCCACAACACTGGACACCACAAAACACAACACATCAAGTAACAACAAAAACAATCCCCTTTCCTCCCAAAACGCACAGTCTTCCAACCCCAGGACAGGCCACCTTCTTTGGCTTCCGGCACTCGCGGATTCACAGTTACTGGACCTTCAATCGCAGAGGTTCAGATACGGGGCCCTGGGCATCGGATTTCAATTTCTGGATTTCTGAATCGACCTTCAACCTTTGGGCTTTGTGCTTGGAAAATGACTGCAAACAGCTTCAATGCTAATTGCCTGTCTCAAGCATAAATACTGTGATCAGTTTTGGGCCCCTTATTTATAAGAAAAGATGAGCTGGCATTGGACAGGGTCCAAAAGAGGTTCAGGAGAATGAAAGTGTTAACATATGAAAAGTGCTTGATGTCTCTGAGCCTGTACTCACTGTCATTCAGAAGAATGAGGGGGAGAGGGGGAGGAATCTCATTGAAATCCATTCAACAGTAAAAGGCCTCAACAGAGTGGATGTGGAGAGGATGTTTTCTACAGTGGGGGAGTCTAGGGCACTGACTCAGAATAGACAGATGTTCCTGTAGAAATGAGATGAGGGGGAATTTCTTTAGCTAGAGGGTGGGGAATTGTGGAATTTGTCACCACAGGCAGCTGTGGAAGCCAAGTCATTGAGTATATTAAAAGCAGAGGTTGATATGTTTTTGATTAGTAATGGCATCAAAGGTTAGAGGGAACAGACAGGAGAATGGGGTTGAGAGTTCAAATAGCTGTAATGGAAAGTGAGAAGATTGGATGGGTCAGATGGTCTAATTCTGCTCCCATGTCTGATGGTTTTATGGTCACATTTCCAGGCAAGACATGAACCGATCTGCAGCAAAGTCAACAACAAGAAGAAACGAGTATTCAACTCATACAATCAAAGAGCTCAGGGGACTGAGGTCAGCTCAGTAAGAGGATCATTAGTTGGAAAGGTAGGAAAAACCTTTGAGCACTGGGGTCTCAGCACCAGTATCTCCGAGTACCAGGGGACAGACACTCAGGGGTCCCAGCACCGGTATCTCTGAGTACCAGGGGACAGACACTCAGGGGTCCCAGCACCGGTATCTCCGAGTACCAGGGGACAGACACTGAGGGGTCTCAGCACCAGTATCTCCGAGTACCAGGGGACAGACACTGCGGGGTCTCAGCACCAATATCTCCGAGTACCAGGGGACAGACACTGAGGGGTGTCTGCACCAGTATCTCCGAGTACCAGGGGACAGACACTGAGGGGTCTCAGCACCAGTATCTCCGAGTACCAGGGGACAGACACTGCGGGGTCTCAGCACCAGTATCTCCGAGTACCAGGGGACAGACACTGAGGGGTGTCTGTACCAGTATCTCCGAGTACCAGGGGACAGACACTGAGGGGTCTCAGCACCAGTATCTCTGAGTACCAGGGGACAGACACTGAGGGGTGTCGGCACCAGTATCTCCGAGTACCAGGGGACGGACACTGAGGGGTGTCAGCACCAGTATCTCCGAGTACCAGGGGACAGACACTGCGGGGTCTCAGCACCAGTATCTCCGAGTACCAGGGAACAGACACTGAGGGGTCTCAGCACCAGTATCTCCGAGTACCAGGGGACAGACACTGAGGGGTCTCAGCACCAGTATCTCCGAGTACCAGGGGACAGACACTGAGGGGTGTCGGCACCAGTATCTCCGAGTACCAGGGGACAGACACTGAGGGGTGTCGGCACCAGTATCTCCGAGTACCAGGGGACAGACACGGAGGGGTCTCGGCACCAGTATCTCCGAGTACCAGGGGACAGACACTGAGGGGTGTCTGCACCAGTATCTCCGAGTACCAGGGGACAGACACTGAGGGGTGTCTGCACCAGTATCTCCGAGTACCAGGGGACAGACACTGAGGGGTCTCAGCACCAGTATCTCTGAGTACCAGGGGACAGACACTGAGGGGTCAGCACCAGTATCTCCGAGTACCAGGGGACAGACACTGAGGGGTCAGCACCAGTAACTCCGAGTACCAGGGGACAGACACTGAGGGGTGTCTGCACCAGTATCTCCGAGTACCAGGGGACAGACACTGAGGGGTGTCTGCACCAGTATCTCCGAGTACCAGGGGACAGACACTGCGGGGTCTCAGCACCAGTATCTCCGAGTACCAGGGGACAGACACTGAGGGGTCTCAGCACCAGTATCTCCGAGTATCAGGGGACAGACACTGAGGGGTGTCGGCACCAGTATCTCCGAGTACCAGGGGACAGACACTGAGGGGTCTCAGCACCAGTATCTCCGAGTACCAGGGGACAGACACTGAGGGGTCTCAGCACCAGTATCTCCGAGTACCAGGGGACAGACACTGAGGGGTCTCAGCACCAGTATCTCCGAGTACCAGGGGACAGACACTGAGGGGTGTCTGCACCAGTGTCTCCGAGTACCAGGGGACAGACACTGAGGGGTGTCGGCACCAGTATCTCCGAGTACCAGGGGACAGACACTGAGGGGTCTCGGCACCAGTATCTCCGAGTACCAGGGGACAGACACTGTGGGGTGTCTGCACCAGTATCTCCGAGTACCAGGGGACAGACACTGAGGGGTCTCAGCACCAGTATCTCTGATTACCAGGGGACAGACACTGAGGTGTCTCAGCACCAGTATCTCCGAGTACCAGGGGACAGACACTGCGGGGTCTCAGCACCAGTATCTCCGAGTACCAGGGGACAGACACTGCGGGGTCTCAGCACCAGTATCTCCGAGTACCAGGGGACAGACACTGAGGGGTGTCGGCACCAGTATCTCCGAGTACCAGGGGACGGACACTGAGGGGTGTCAGCACCAGTATCTCCGAGTACCAGGGGACGGACACTGCGGGGTCTCAGCACCAGTATCTCCGAGTACCAGGGAACAGACACTGAGGGGTCTCAGCACCAGTATCTCTGAGTACCAGGGGACAGACACTGAGGGGTCTCAGCACCAGTATCTCCGAGTACCAGGGGACGGACACTGAGGGGTCTCAGCACCAGTATCTCCGAGTACCAGGGGACAGACACTGAGGGGAGTCGGCACCAGTATCTCCGAGTACCAGGGGACGGACACTGAGGGGTGTCAGCACCAGTATCTCCGAGTACCAGGGGACAGACACTGAGGGATCTCAGCACCAGTATCTCCGAGTACCAGGGGACAGACACTGAGGGGAGTCGGCACCAGTATCTCCGAGTACCAGGGGACAGACACTGAGGGGTGTCGGCACCAGTATCTCCGAGTACCAGGGGTCAGACACTGAGGGGTCTCAGCACCAGTATCTCCGAGTACCAGGGGACAGACACTGAGGGGTGTCTGCACCAGTATCTCCGAGTACCAGGGGACAGACACTGAGGGGTGTCTGCACCAGTATCTCCGAGTACCGGGGGACAGACACTGAGGGGTCTCAGCACCAGTATCTCCGAGTACCAGGGGACAGACACTGAGGGGTGTCGGCACCAGTATCTCCGAGTACCAGGGGACAGACACTGAGGGGTCAGCACCAGTATCTCCGAGTACCAGGGGACAGACACTGAGGGGTCTCAGCACCAGTATCTCCGAGTACCAGGGGACAGACACTGAGGGGTCTCAGCACCAGTATCTCCGAGTACCAGGGGACAGACACTGAGGGGTCTCAGCACCAGTATCTCCGAGTACCAGGGGACAGACACTGAGGGGTGTCGGCACCAGTATCTCCGAGTACCAGGGGACAGACACTGAGGGGTGTCGGCACCAGTATCTCCGAGTACCAGGGGACAGACACTGAGGGGTCTCAGCACCAGTATCTCCGAGTACCAGGGGACAGACACTGAGGGGTCTCAGCACCAGTATCTCTGATTACCAGGGGACAGACACTGAGGGGTCTCAGCACCAGTATCTCCGAGTACCAGGGGACAGACACTGAGGGGTGTCTGCACCAGTATCTCCGAGTACCAGGGGACAGACACTGCGGGGTCTCAGCACCAGTATCTCCGAGTACCAGGGGACAGACACTGCGGGGTCTCAGCACCAGTATCTCCGAGTACCAGGGGACAGACACTGAGGGGTGTCTGCACCAGTATCTCTGAGTACCAGGGGACAGACACTGAGGGGTCTCAGCACCAGTATCTCCGAGTACCAGGGGACAGACACTGAGGGGTCTCAGCACCAGTATCTCCGAGTACCAGGGGACAGACACTGAGGTGTCAGCACCAGTATCTCCGAGTACCAGGGGACAGACACTCAGGGGTCTCAGCACCAGTATCTCCGAGTACCAGGGGACAGACACTGAGGGGTGTCTGCACCAGTATCTCCGAGTATCAGGGGACAGACACTGCGGGGTCTCAGCACCAGTATCTCCGAGTACCAGGGGACAGACACTGCGGGGTCTCAGCACCAGTATCTCCGAGTACCAGGGGACAGACACTGAGGGGTGTCTGCACCAGTATCTTCGAGTACCAGGGGACAGACACTGAGGGGTCTCAGCACCAGTATCTCCGAGTACCAGGGGACAGACACTGAGGGGTGTCTGCACCAGTATCTCTGAGTACCAGGGGACAGACACTGAGGGGAGTCGGCACCAGTATCTCCGAGTACCAGGGGACAGACACTGAGGGGTCTCAGCACCAGTATCTCCGAGTACCAGGGGACAGACACTGAGGGGTGTCGGCACCAGTATATCCGAGTACCAGGGGGCAGACACTATGGGGTGTTGGCACCAGTATCTCCGAGTACCAGGGGACAGACACTGAGGGGTCTCAGCACCAGTATCTCCGAGTACCAGGGGACAGACACTGAGGGGTGTCTGCAACAGTATCTCCGAGTACCAGGGGACAGACACTGAGGGGTGTCGGCACCAGTATCTCCGAGTACCAGGGGACAGACACTGAGGGGTCTCAGCACCAGTATAGCCGAGTACCAGGGGACAGACACTGAGGGGTGTCAGCACCAGTATCTCCGAGTACCAGGGGACAGACACTGAGGGGTCTCAGCACCAGTATCTCCGAGTACCAGGGGACAGACACTGAGGGGTCTCAGCACCAGTATCTCCAAGTACCAGGGGACAGAACTGAGGGGTCTCAGCACCAGTATCTCTGAGTACCAGGGGACAGATACTGAGGGGTCTCAGCACCAGTATCTCCGAGTACCAGGGGACAGACACTGAGGGGTCTCAGCACCAGTATCTCCGAGTACCAGGGGACAGACACTGAGGGGTGTCGGCACCAGTATCTCCGAGTACCAGGGGACAGACACTGAGGGGTGTCAGCACCAGTATCCCTGAGTACCAGGGGACAGACACTGAGGGGTCTCAGCACCAGTAGCTCCGAGTACCAGGGGACAGACACTGAGGGGTGTCGGCACCAGTATCTCCGAGTACCAGGGGACAGACACTGAGGGATCTCAGCACCAGTATCTCCGAGTACCAGGGGACAGACACTGAGGGGTCTCAGCACCAGTATCTCTGAGTACCAGGGGACAGACACTGAGGGGTGTCGGCACCAGTATCTCCGAGTACCAGGGGACAGACACTGAGGGGTCTCAGCACCAGTATCTCCGAGTACCAGGGGTCAGACACTGAGGGGTGTCTGCACCAGTATCTCCGAGTACCAGGGGACAGACACTGAGGGGTGTCGGCACCAGTATCTCCAAGTACCAGGGGACAGACACTGAGGGGTCTCAGCACCAGTATCTCCGAGTACCAGGGGACAGACACTGAGGGGTGTCTGCACCAGTATCTCCGAGTACCAGGGGACAGACACTGAGGGGTCTCAGCACCAGTATCTCTGATTACCAGGGGACAGACACTGAGGGGTCTCAGCACCAGTATCTCCGAGTACCAGGGGACAGACACTGAGGGCTCTCAGCACCAGGATCTCCGAGTAGCAGGGGACAGACACTGCGGGGTCTCAGCACCAGTATCTCCGAGTACCAGGGGACAGACACTGAGGGGTGTCTGCACCAGTATCTCCGAGTACCAGGGGACAGACACTGAGGGGTGTCTGCACCAGTATCTCTGAGTACCAGGGGACAGACACTGAGGGGTCTCAGCACCAGTATCTCCGAGTACCAGGGGACAGACACTGAGGGGTCTCAGCACCAGTATCTCCGAGTACCAGGGGACAGACACTGAGGGGTCAGCACCAGTATGTCCGAGTACCAGGGGACAGACACTCAGGGGTCTAAGCACCAGTATCTCCGAGTACCAGGGGACAGACACTGAGGGGTGTCTGCACCAGTATCTCCGAGTACCAGGGGACAGACACTGCGGGGTCTCAGCACCAGTATCTCCGAGTACCAGGGGACAGACACTGAGGGGTGTCTGCACCAGTATCTTCGAGTACCAGGGGACAGACACTGAGGGGTCTCAGCACCAGTATCTCCGAGTACCAGGGGACAGACACTGAGGGGTGTCGGCACCAGTATCTCCGAGTACCAGGGGACAGACACTGCGAGGTGTCGGAACCAGTATCTCCGAGTACCAGTGGACAGACACTGAGGGGTCTCAGCACCAGTATCTCCGAGTACCAGGGGACAGACACTGAGGGGTGTCTGCAACAGTATCTCCGAGTACCAGGGGACAGACACTGAGGGGTGTCAGCACCAGTATCTCCGAGTACCAGGGGACAGACACTGAGGGGTCTCAGCACCAGTATCTCCGAGTACCAGGGGACAGACACTGAGGGGTGTCGGCACCAGTATCTCCGAGTACCAGGGGACAGACACTGAGGGGTGTCAGCACCAGTATCTCCAAGTACCAGGGGACAGACACTGAGGGGTGTCGGCACCAGTATCTCCGAGTACCAGGGGACAGAAACTGAGGGGTGTCAGCACCAGTATCCCTGAGTACCAGGGGACAGACACTGATGGGTCTCAGCACCAGTAGCTCCGAGTACCAGGGGACAGACACTGAGGGGTGTCGGCACCAGTATCTCCGAGTACCAGGGGACAGACACTGAGGGATCTCAGCACCAGTATCTCCGAGTACCAGGGGACAGACACTGAGGGGTGTCAGCACCAGTATCTCCGAGTACCAGGGGACAGACACTGAGGGATCTCAGCACCAGTATCTCCGAGTAACAGGGGACAGACACTGAGGGGTGTCAGCACCAGTATCTCCGAGTACCAGGGGTCAGACACTGAGGGGTCAGCACCAGTATCTCCGAGTACCAGGGGACAGACACTGAGGGGTCTCAGCACCAGTATCTCCGAGTACGAGGGGACAGACACTGAGGGGTCTCAGCACCAGTATCTCCGAGTACCAGGGGACAGACACTGAGGGGTCTCAGCACCAGTATCTCTGAGTACCAGGGGACAGACACTGAGGGGTGTCGGCACCAGTATCTCCGAGTACCAGGGGACAGACACTGAGGGGTCTCAGCACCAGTATCTCCGAGTACCAGGGGTCAGACACTGAGGGGTGTCTGCACCAGTATCTCCGAGTACCAGGGGACAGACACTGAGGGGTGTCGGCACCAGTATCTCCGAGTACCAGGGGACAGACACTGAGGGGTCTCAGCACCAGTATCTCCGAGTACCAGGGGACAGACACTGAGGGGTGTCTGCACCAGTATCTCCGAGTACCAGGGGACAGACACTGAGGGGTCTCAGCACCAGTATCTCTGATTACCAGGGGACAGACACTGAGGGGTCTCAGCACCAGTATCTCTGAGTACCAGGGGACAGACACTGAGGGGTCAGCACCAGTATCTCCGAGTACCAGGGGACAGACACTGAGGGGTCAGCACCAGTAACTCCGAGTACCAGGGGACAGACACTGAGGGGTGTCTGCACCAGTATCTCCGAGTACCAGGGGACAGACACTGAGGGGTGTCTGCACCAGTATCTCCGAGTACCAGGGGACAGACACTGCGGGG
Organism: Hypanus sabinus; assembly: GCF_030144855.1. NCBI lineage: Eukaryota > Metazoa > Chordata > Chondrichthyes > Myliobatiformes > Dasyatidae > Hypanus > Hypanus sabinus. The sequence goes on from NC_082717.1 coordinate 7,528,596, forward strand.
TCTCAGCACCAGTATCTCCGAGTACCAGGGGACAGACACTGAGGGGTCTCAGCACCAGTATCTCCGAGTATCAGGGGACAGACACTGAGGGGTGTCGGCACCAGTATCTCCGAGTACCAGGGGACAGACACTGAGGGTTCTCAGGCCCAGTATCTCCGAGTACCAGGGGACAGACACTGAGGGGTCTCAGCACCAGTATCTCCGAGTACCAGGGGACAGACACTGAGGGGTCTCAGCACCAGTATCTCCGAGTACCAGGGGACAGACACTGAGGGGTCTCAGCACCAGTAACTCCGAGTACCAGGGGACAGACACTGAGGGGTGTCTGCACCAGTGTCTCCGAGTACCAGGGGACAGACACTGAGGGGTGTCGGCACCAGTATCTCCGAGTACCAGGGGACAGACACTGAGGGGTCTCGGCACCAGTATCTCCGAGTACCAGGGGACAGACACTGTGGGGTGTCTGCACCAGTATCTCCGAGTACCAGGGGACAGACACTGAGGGGTCTCAGCACCAGTATCTCTGATTACCAGGGGACAGACACTGAGGTGTCGCAGCACCAGTATCTCCGAGTACCAGGGGACAGACACTGCGGGGTCTCAGCACCAGTATCTCCGAGTACCAGGGGACAGACACTGCGGGGTCTCAGCACCAGTATCTCCGAGTACCAGGGGACAGACACTGAGGGGTGTCGGCACCAGTATCTCCGAGTACCAGGGGACGGACACTGAGGGGTGTCAGCACCAGTATCTCCGAGTACCAGGGGACGGACACTGCGGGGTCTCAGCACCAGTATCTCCGAGTACCAGGGAACAGACACTGAGGGGTCTCAGCACCAGTATCTCTGAGTACCAGGGGACAGACACTGAGGGGTCTCAGCACCAGTATCTCCGAGTACCAGGGGACGGACACTGAGGGGTCTCAGCACCAGTATCTCCGAGTACCAGGGGACAGACACTGAGGGGAGTCGGCACCAGTATCTCCGAGTACCAGGGGACGGACACTGAGGGGTGTCAGCACCAGTATCTCCGAGTACCAGGGGACAGACACTGAGGGATCTCAGCACCAGTATCTCCGAGTACCAGGGGACAGACACTGAGGGGAGTCGGCACCAGTATCTCCGAGTACCAGGGGACAGACACTGAGGGGTGTCGGCATCAGTATCTCCGAGTACCAGGGGTCAGACACTGAGGGGTCTCAGCACCAGTATCTCCGAGTACCAGGGGACAGACACTGAGGGGTGTCGGCACCAGTATCTCCGAGTACCAGGGGACAGACACTGAGGGGTCAGCACCAGTATCTCCGAGGACCAGGGGACAGACACTGAGGGGTCTCAGCACCAGTATCTCCGAGTACCAGGGGACAGACACTGAGGGGTCTCAGCACCAGTATCTCCGAGTACCAGGGGACAGACACTGAGGGGTCTCAGCACCAGTATCTCCGAGTACCAGGGGACAGACACTGAGGGGTGTCGGCACCAGTATCTCCGAGTACCAGGGGACAGACACTGAGGGGTCTCAGCACCAGTATCTCCGAGTACCAGGGGACAGACACTGTGGGGTGTCTGCACCAGTATCTCCGAGTACCAGGGGACAGACACTGAGGGGTCTCAGCACCAGTATCTCTGATTACCAGGGGACAGACACTGAGGGGTCTCAGCACCAGTATCTCCGAGTACCAGGGGACAGACACTGAGGGGTGTCTGCACCAGTATCTCCGAGTACCAGGGGACAGACACTGCGGGGTCTCAGCACCAGTATCTCCGAGTACCAGGGGACAGACACTGCGGGGTCTCAGCACCAGTATCTCAGAGTACCAGGGGACAGACACTGAGGGGTGTCTGCACCAGTATCTCTGAGTACCAGGGGACAGACACTGAGGGGTCTCAGCACCAGTATCTCCGAGTACCAGGGGACAGACACTGAGGGGTCTCAGCACCAGTATCTCCGAGTACCAGGGGACAGACACTGAGGTGTCAGCACCAGTATCTCCGAGTACCAGGGGACAGACACTCAGGGGTCTCAGCACCAGTATCTCCGAGTACCAGGGGACAGACACTGAGGGGTGTCTGCACCAGTATCTCCGAGTACCAGGGGACAGACACTGCGGGGTCTCAGCACCAGTATCTCCGAGTACCAGGGGACAGACACTGAGGGGTGTCTGCACCAGTATCTTCGAGTACCAGGGGACAGACACTGAGGGGTCTCAGCACCAGTATCTCCGAGTACCAGGGGACAGACACTGAGGGGTGTCTGCACCAGTATCTCTGAGTACCAGGGGACAGACACTGAGGGGAGTCGGCACCAGTATCTCCGAGTACCAGGGGGCAGACACTATGGGGTGTTGGCACCAGTATCTCCGAGTACCAGGGGACAGACACTGAGGGGTCTCAGCACCAGTATCTCCGAGTACCAGGGGACAGACACTGAGGGGTGTCTGCAACAGTATCTCCGAGTACCAGGGGACAGACACTGAGGGGTGTCGGCACCAGTATCTCCGAGTACCAGGGGACAGACACTGAGGGGTCTCAGCACCAGTATAGCCGAGTACCAGGGGACAGACACTGAGGGGTGTCAGCACCAGTATCTCCGAGTACCAGGGGACAGACACTGAGGGGTGTCTGCACCAGTATCTCCGAGTACCAGGGGACAGACACTGAGGGGTGTCAGCACCAGTATCTCCAAGTACCAGGGGACAGACACTGAGGGGTGTCAGCACCAGTATCTCCAAGTACCAGGGGACAGACACTGAGGGGTCTCAGCACCAGTATCTCTGAGTACCAGGGGACAGATACTGAGGGGTCTCAGCACCAGTATCTCCGAGTACCAGGGGACAGACACTGAGGGGTCTCAGCACCAGTATCTCCGAGTACCAGGGGACAGACACTGAAGGGTGTCGGCACCAGTATCTCCGAGTACCAGGGGACAGACACTGAGGGGTGTCAGCACCAGTATCCCTGAGTACCAGGGGACAGACACTGAGGGGTCTCAGCACCAGTAGCTCCGAGTACCAGGGGACAGACACTGAGGGGTGTCGGCACCAGTATCTCCGAGTACCAGGGGACAGACACTGAGGGATCTCAGCACCAGTATCTCCGAGTACCAGGGGACAGACACTGAGGGGTGTCAGCACCAGTATCTCCGAGTACCAGGGGACAGACACTGAGGGATCTCAGCACCAGTATCTCCGAGTAACAGGGGACAGACACTGAGGGGTGTCAGCACCAGTATCTCCGAGTACCAGGGGTCAGACACTGAGGGGTCAGCACCAGTATCTCCGAGTACCAGGGGACAGACACTGAGGGGTCTCAGCACCAGTATCTCCGAGTACGAGGGGACAGACACTGAGGGGTCTCAGCACCAGTATCTCCGAGTACCAGGGGACAGACACTGAGGGGTCTCAGCACCAGTATCTCTGAGTACCAGGGGACAGACACTGAGGGGTGTCGGCACCAGTATCTCCGAGTACCAGGGGACAGACACTGAGGGGTGTCAGCACCAGTATCTCCGAGTACCAGGGGTCAGACACTGAGGGGTGTCTGCACCAGTATCTCCGAGTACCAGGGGACAGACACTGAGGGGTGTCGGCACCAGTATCTCCGAGTACCAGGGGACAGACACTGAGGGGTCTCAGCACCAGTATCTCCGAGTACCAGGGGACAGACACTGAGGGGTGTCTGCACCAGTATCTCCGAGTACCAGCGGACAGACACTGAGGGGTCTCAGCACCAGTATCTCTGATTACCAGGGGACAGACACTGAGGGGTCTCAGCACCAGTATCTCCGAGTACCAGGGGACAGACACTGAGGGGTCAGCACCAGTATCTCCGAGTACCAGGGGACAGACACTCAGGGGTCTCAGCACCAGTATCTCCGAGTACCAGGGGACAGACACTGAGGGGTGTCTGCACCAGTATCTCCGAGTACCAGGGGACAGACACTGCGGGGTCTCAGCACCAGTATCTCCGAGTACCAGGGGACAGACACTGAGGGGTGTCTGCACCAGTATCTTCGAGTACCAGGGGACAGACACTGAGGGGTCTCAGCACCAGTATCTCCGAGTACCAGGGGACAGACACTGAGGGGTGTCGGCAGCAGTATCTCCGAGTACCAGGGGACAGACACTGAGGGGTGTCGGCACCAGTATCTCCGAGTACCAGGGGACAGACACTGAGGGGTGTCAGCACCAGTATCTCCAAGTACCAGGGGACAGACACTGAGGGGTGTCGGCACCAGTATCTCCGAGTACCAGGGGACAGACACTGAGGGGTGTCAGCACCAGTATCCCTGAGTACCAGGGGACAGACACTGAGGGGTCTCAGCACCAGTAGCTCCGAGTACCAGGGGACAGACACTGAGGGGTGTCGGCACCAGTATCTCCGAGTACCAGGGGACAGACACTATGGGGTGTCGGCACCAGTATCTCCGAGTACCAGGGGACAGACACTGAGGGATCTCAGCACCAGTATCTCCGAGTACCAGGGGACAGACACTGAGGGGTGTCAGCACCAGTATCTCCGAGTACCAGAGGACAGACACTGAGGGATCTCAGCACCAGTATCTCCGAGTAACAGGGGACAGACACTGAGGGGTGTCAGCACCAGTATCTCCGAGTACCAGGGGTCAGACATTGAGGGGTCAGCACCAGTATCTCCGAGTACCAGGGGACAGACACTGAGGGGTCTCAGCACCAGTATCTCCGAGTACGAGGGGACAGACACTGAGGGGTCTCAGCACCAGTATCTCCGAGTACCAGCGGACAGACACTGAGGGGTCTCAGCACCAGTATCTCTGAGTACCAGGGGACAGACACTGAGGGGTGTCGGCACCAGTATCTCCGAGTACCAGGGGACAGACACTGAGGGGTCTCAGCACCAGTATCTCCGAGTACCAGGGGTCAGACACTGAGGGGTGTCTGCACCAGTATCTCCGAGTACCAGGAGACAGACACTGAGGGGTGTCGGCACCAGTATCTCCGAGTACCAGGGGACCGACACTGAGGGGTCTCAGCACCAGTATCTCCGAGTACCAGGGGACAGACACTGAGGGGTGTCTGCACCAGTATCTCCGAGTACCAGGGGACAGACACTGAGGGGTCTCAGCACCAGTATCTCTGATTACCAGGGGACAGACACTGAGGGGTCTCAGCACCAGTATCTCCGAGTACCAGGGGACAGACACTGAGGGCTCTCAGCACCAGTATCTCCGAGTAGCAGGGGACAGACACTGCGGGGTCTCAGCACCAGTATCTCCGAGTACCAGGGGACAGACACTGAGGGGTGTCTGCACCAGTATCTCCGAGTACCAGGGGACAGACACTGAGGGGTGTCTGCACCAGTATCTCTGAGTACCAGGGGACAGACACTGAGGGGTCTCAGCACCAGTATCTCCGAGTACCAGGGGACAGACACTGAGGGGTCTCAGCACCAGTATCTCCGAGTACCAGGGGACAGACACTGAGGGGTCAGCACCAGTATCTCCGAGTACCAGGGGACAGACACTCAGGGGTCTCAGCACCAGTATCTCCGAGTAACAGGGGACAGACACTGAGGGGTGTCTGCACCAGTATCTCCGAGTACCAGGGGACAGACACTGCGGGGTCTCAGCACCAGTATCTCCGAGTACCAGGGGACAGACACTGAGGGGTGTCTGCACCAGTATCTTCGAGTACCAGGGGACAGACACTGAGGGGTCTCAGCACCAGTATCTCCGAGTACCAGGGGACAGACACTGAGGGGTGTCGGCACCAGTATCTCCGAGTACCAGGGGACAGACACTGCGAGGTGTCGGCACCAGTATCTCCGAGTACCAGTGGACAGACACTGAGGGGTCTCAGCACCAGTATCTCCGAGTACCAGGGGACAGACACTGAGGGGTGTCTGCAACAATATCTCCGAGTACCAGGGGACAGACACTGAGGGGTGTCAGCACCAGTATCTCCGAGTACCAGGGGACAGACACTGAGGGGTCTCAGCACCAGTATCTCCGAGTACCAGGGGACAGACACTGAGGGGTGTCGGCACCAGTATCTCCGAGTACCAGGGGACAGACACTGAGGGGTGTCAGCACCAGTATCTCCAAGTACCAGGGGACAGACACTGAGGGGTGTCGGCACCAGTATCTCCGAGTACCAGGGGACAGACACTGAGGGGTCAGCACCAGTATCTCCGAGTACCAGGGGACAGATACTGAGGGGTCTCAGCACCAGTAACTCCGAGTACCAGGGGACAGACACTGAGGGGTGTCTGCACCAGTATCTCCGAGTACCAGGGGACAGACACTGTGGGGTCTCAGCACCAGTATCTCCGAGTACCAGGGGACAGACACTGAGGGGTCTCAGCACCAGTATCTCCGAGTACCAGGGGACAGACACTGAGGGGTCAGCACCAGTATCTCCGAGTACCAGGGGACAGACACTCAGGGGTCTCAGCACCAGTATCTCCGAGTAACAGGGGACAGACACTGAGGGGTGTCTGCACCAGTATCTCCGAGTACCAGGGGACAGACACTGCGGGGTCTCAGCACCAGTATCTCCGAGTACCAGGGGACAGACACTGAGGGGTGTCTGCACCAGTATCTTCGAGTACCAGGGGACAGACACTGAGGGGTCTCAGCACCAGTATCTCCGAGTACCAGGGGACAGACACTGAGGGGTGTCGGCACCAGTATCTCCGAGTACCAGGGGACAGACACTGAGGGGTCTCAGCACCAGTATCTCCGAGTACCAGGGGACAGACACTGAGGGGTCTCAGCACCAGTATCTCCGAGTACCAGCGGACAGACACTGAGGGGTCTCAGCACCAGTATCTCTGATTACCAGGGGACAGACACTGAGGGGTCTCAGCACCAGTATCTCCGAGTACCAGGGGACAGACACTGAGGGGTCAGCACCAGTATCTCCGAGTACCAGGGGACAGACACTCAGGGGTCTCAGCACCAGTATCTCCGAGTACCAGGGGACAGACACTGAGGGGTGTCTGCACCAGTATCTCCGAGTACCAGGGGACAGACACTGCGGGGTCTCAGCACCAGTATCTCCGAGTACCAGGGGACAGACACTGAGGGGTGTCTGCACCAGTATCTTCGAGTACCAGGGGACAGACACTGAGGGGTCTCAGCACCAGTATCTCCGAGTACCAGGGGACAGACACTGAGGGGTGTCGGCAGCAGTATCTCCGAGTACCAGGGGACAGACACTGAGGGGTGTCGGCACCAGTATCTCCGAGTACCAGGGGACAGACACTGAGGGGTGTCAGCACCAGTATCTCCAAGTACCAGGGGACAGACACTGAGGGGTGTCGGCACCAGTATCTCCGAGTACCAGGGGACAGACACTGAGGGGTGTCAGCACCAGTATCCCTGAGTACCAGGGGACAGACACTGAGGGGTGTCGGCACCAGTATCTCCGAGTACCAGGGGACAGACACTATGGGGTGTCGGCACCAGTATCTCCGAGTACCAGGGGACAGACACTGAGGGATCTCAGCACCAGTATCTCCGAGTACCAGGGGACAGACACTGAGGGGTGTCAGCACCAGTATCTCCGAGTACCAGAGGACAGACACTGAGGGATCTCAGCACCAGTATCTCCGAGTAACAGGGGACAGACACTGAGGGGTGTCAGCACCAGTATCTCCGAGTACCAGGGGTCAGACATTGAGGGGTCAGCACCAGTATCTCCGAGTACCAGGGGACAGACACTGAGGGGTCTCAGCACCAGTATCTCCGAGTACGAGGGGACAGACACTGAGGGGTCTCAGCACCAGTATCTCCGAGTACCAGCGGACAGACACTGAGGGGTCTCAGCACCAGTATCTCTGAGTACCAGGGGACAGACACTGAGGGGTGTCGGCACCAGTATCTCCGAGTACCAGGGGACAGACACTGAGGGGTCTCAGCACCAGTATCTCCGAGTACCAGGGGTCAGACACTGAGGGGTGTCTGCACCAGTATCTCCGAGTACCAGGAGACAGACACTGAGGGGTGTCGGCACCAGTATCTCCGAGTACCAGGGGACCGACACTGAGGGGTCTCAGCACCAGTATCTCCGAGTACCAGGGGACAGACACTGAGGGGTGTCTGCACCAGTATCTCCGAGTACCAGGGGACAGACACTGAGGGGTCTCAGCACCAGTATCTCTGATTACCAGGGGACAGACACTGAGGGGTCTCAGCACCAGTATCTCCGAGTACCAGGGGACAGACACTGAGGGCTCTCAGCACCAGTATCTCCGAGTAGCAGGGGACAGACACTGCGGGGTCTCAGCACCAGTATCTCCGAGTACCAGGGGACAGACACTGAGGGGTGTCTGCACCAGTATCTCCGAGTACCAGGGGACAGACACTGAGGGGTGTCTGCACCAGTATCTCTGAGTACCAGGGGACAGACACTGAGGGGTCTCAGCACCAGTATCTCCGAGTACCAGGGGACAGACACTGAGGGGTCTCAGCACCAGTATCTCCGAGTACCAGGGGACAGACACTGAGGGGTCAGCACCAGTATCTCCGAGTACCAGGGGACAGACACTCAGGGGTCTCAGCACCAGTATCTCCGAGTAACAGGGGACAGACACTGAGGGGTGTCTGCACCAGTATCTCCGAGTACCAGGGGACAGACACTGCGGGGTCTCAGCACCAGTATCTCCGAGTACCAGGGGACAGACACTGAGGGGTGTCTGCACCAGTATCTTCGAGTACCAGGGGACAGACACTGAGGGGTCTCAGCACCAGTATCTCCGAGTACCAGGGGACAGACACTGAGGGGTGTCGGCACCAGTATCTCCGAGTACCAGGGGACAGACACTGCGAGGTGTCGGCACCAGTATCTCCGAGTACCAGTGGACAGACACTGAGGGGTCTCAGCACCAGTATCTCCGAGTACCAGGGGACAGACACTGAGGGGTGTCTGCAACAATATCTCCGAGTACCAGGGGACAGACACTGAGGGGTGTCAGCACCAGTATCTCCGAGTACCAGGGGACAGACACTGAGGGGTCTCAGCACCAGTATCTCCGAGTACCAGGGGACAGACACTGAGGGGTGTCGGCACCAGTATCTCCGAGTACCAGGGGACAGACACTGAGGGGTGTCAGCACCAGTATCTCCAAGTACCAGGGGACAGACACTGAGGGGTGTCGGCACCAGTATCTCCGAGTACCAGGGGACAGACACTGAGGGGTCAGCACCAGTATCTCCGAGTACCAGGGGACAGATACTGAGGGGTCTCAGCACCAGTAACTCCGAGTACCAGGGGACAGACACTGAGGGGTGTCTGCACCAGTATCTCCGAGTACCAGGGGACAGACACTGTGGGGTCTCAGCACCAGTATCTCCGAGTACCAGGGGACAGACACTGAGGGGTCTCAGCACCAGTATCTCCGAGTACCAGGGGACAGACACTGAGGGGTCAGCACCAGTATCTCCGAGTACCAGGGGACAGACACTCAGGGGTCTCAGCACCAGTATCTCCGAGTAACAGGGGACAGACACTGAGGGGTGTCTGCACCAGTATCTCCGAGTACCAGGGGACAGACACTGCGGGGTCTCAGCACCAGTATCTCCGAGTACCAGGGGACAGACACTGAGGGGTGTCTGCACTAGTATCTTCGAGTACCAGGGGACAGACACTGAGGGGTCTCAGCACCAGTATCTCCGAGTACCAGGGGACAGACACTGAGGGGTGTCGGCACCAGTATCTCCGAGTACCAGGGGACAGACACTGAGGGGTCTCAGCACCAGTATCTCCGAGTACCAGGGGACAGACACTGAGGGGTCTCAGCACCAGTATCTCCGAGTACCAGGGGACAGACACTGAGGGGTGTCTGCAACAATATCTCCGAGTACCAGGGGACAGACACTGAGGGGTCTCAGCACCAGTATCTCCGAGTACCAGGGGACAGACACTGAGGGGTGTCGGCACCAGTATCTCCGAGTACCAGGGGACAGACACTGAGGGGTGTCAGCACCAGTATCTCCAAGTACCAGGGGACAGACACTGAGGGGTGTCGGCACCAGTATCTCCGAGTACCAGGGGACAGACACTGAGGGGTCAGCACCAGTATCTCCGAGTACCAGGGGACAGATACTGAGGGGTCTCAGCACCAGTAACTCCGAGTACCAGGGGACAGACACTGAGGGGTCTCAGCACCAGTATCTCCGAGTACCAGGGGACAGACACTGAGGGGTCTCAGCACCAGTATCTCCGAGTACCAGGGGACAGACACTGAGGGGTGTCGGCACCAGTATCTCCAAGTACCAGGGGACAGACACTGAGGGGTCTCAGCACCAGTAGCTCCGAGTACCAGGGGACAGACACTGAGGGGTGTCGGCACCAGTATCTCCGAGTACCAGGGGACAGACACTGAGGGATCTCAGCACCAGTATCTCCGAGTACCAGGGGACAGACACTGAGGGGTGTCAGCACCAGTATCTCCGAGTACCAGGGGACAGACACTGAGGGATCTCAGCACCAGTATCTCCGAGTAACAGGGGACAGACACTGAGGGGTGTCAGCACCAGTATCTCCGAGTACCAGGGGTCAGACACTGAGGGGTCAGCACCAGTATCTCCGAGTACCAGGGGACAGACACTGAGGGGTCTCAGCACCAGTATCTCCGAGTACGAGGGGACAGACACTGAGGGGTCTCAGCACCAGTATCGAGTACCAGCGGACAGACACTGAGGGGTCTCAGCACCAGTATCTCTGAGTACCAGGGGACAGACACTGAGGGGTGTCGGCACCAGTATCTCCGAGTACCAGGGGACAGACACTGAGGGGTCTCAGCACCAGTATCTCCGAGTACCAGGGGTCAGACACTGAGGGGTGTCGGCACCAGTATCTCCGAGTACCAGGGGACAGACACTGAGGGGTCTCAGCACCAGTATCTCCGAGTACCAGGGGACAGACACTGAGGGGTGTCTGCACCAGTATCTCCGAGTACCAGGGGACAGACACTGAGGGGTCTCAGCACCAGTATCTCTGATTACCAGGGGACAGACACTGAGGGGTCTCAGCACCAGTATCTCCGAGTACCAGGGGACAGACACTGAGGGCTCTCAGCACCAGTATCTCCGAGTAGCAGGGGACAGACACTGCGGGGTCTCAGCACCAGTATCTCCGAGTACCAGGGGACAGACACTGAGGGGTGTCTGCACCAGTATCTCCGAGTACCAGGGGACAGACACTGAGGGGTGTCTGCACCAGTATCTCTGAGTACCAGGGGACAGACACTGAGGGGTCTCAGCACCAGTATCTCCGAGTACCAGGGGACAGACACTGAGGGGTCTCAGCACCAGTATCTCCGAGTACCAGGGGACAGACACTGAGGGGTCAGCACCAGTATCTCCGAGTACCAGGGGACAGACACTCAGGGGTCTCAGCACCAGTATCTCCGAGTAACAGGGGACAGACACTGAGGGGTGTCTGCACCAGTATCTCCGAGTACCAGGGGACAGACACTGCGGGGTCTCAGCACCAGTATCTCCGAGTACCAGGGGACAGACACTGAGGGGTGTCTGCACCAGTATCTTCGAGTACCAGGGGACAGACACTGAGGGGTCTCAGCACCAGTATCTCCGAGTACCAGGGGACAGACACTGAGGGGTGTCGGCACCAGTATCTCCGAGTACCAGGGGACAGACACTGAGGGGTCTCAGCACCAGTATCTCCGAGTACCAGGGGACAGACACTGAGGGGTCTCAGCACCAGTATCTCCGAGTACCAGGGGACAGACACTGAGGGGTGTCTGCAACAATATCTCCGAGTACCAGGGGACAGACACTGAGGGGTGTCAGCACCAGTATCTCCGAGTACCAGGGGACAGACACTGAGGGGTCTCAGCACCAGTATCTCCGAGTACCAGGGGACAGACACTGAGGGGTGTCTGCACCAGTATCTCTGAGTACCAGGGGACAGACACTGAGGGGTCTCAGCACCAGTATCTCTGAGTACCAGGGGACAGACACTGAGGGGTGTCGGCACCAGTATCTCCGAGTACCAGGGGACAGACACTGAGGGGTGTCGGCACCAGTATCTCCGAGTACCAGGGGACAGACACTGAGGGGTCAGCACCAGTATCTCCGAGTACCAGGGGACAGATACTGAGGGGTCTCAGCACCAGTAACTCCGAGTACCAGGGGACAGACACTGAGGGGTCTCAGCACCAGTATCTCCGAGTACCAGGGGACAGACACTGAGGGGTCTCAGCACCAGTATCTCCGAGTACCAGCGGACAGACACTGAGGGGTGTCGGCACCAGTATCTCCGAGTACCAGGGGACAGACACTATGGGGTGTCGGCACCAGTATCTCCAAGTACCAGGGGACAGACACTGAGGGGTCTCAGCACCAGTATCTCCGAGTACCAGGGGACAGACACTGAGGGGTGTCGGCACCAGTATCTCCGAGTACCAGGGCACAGACACTGAGGGATCTCAGCACCAGTATCTCCGAGTACCAGGGGACAGACACTGAGGGGTGTCAGCACCTGTATCTCCGAGTAACAGGGGACAGACACTGAGGGGTGTCAGCACCAGTATCTCCGAGTACCAGGGGACAGACACTGAGGGGTGTCGGCACCAGTATCTCCGAGTACCAGGGGACAGACACTGAGGGGTGTCGGCACCAGTATCTCCGAGTACCAGGGGACAGACACTGAGGGATCTCAGCACCAGTATCTCCGAGTAACAGGGGACAGACACTGAGGGGTGTCAGCACCAGTATCTCCGAGTACCGGGGACAGACTCTGAGGGATCTCAGCACCAGTATCTCCGAGTACCAGGGGACAGACACTGAGGGGTGTCGGCACCAGTATCTCTGATTACCAGGGGACAGACACTGAGGGGTCTCAGCACCAGTATCTCCGAGTAACAGGGGACAGACACTGAGGGGTGTCAGCACCAGTATCTCCGAGTACCAGGGGTCAGTCACTGAGGGGTCTCAGCACCAGTATCTCCGAGTACCGGGGACAGACTCTGAGGGATCTCAGCACCAGTATCTCCGAGTACCAGGGGACAGACACTGAGGGGTGTCGGCACCAGTATCTCTGATTACCAAGGGACAGACACTGAGGGGTCTCAGCACCAGTATCTCCGAGTACCAGGGGACAGACACTGCGGGGTCTCAGCACCAGTATCTCCGAGTACCAGGGGACAGACACTGAGGGGTCTCAGCACCAGTATCTCCGAGTACCAGGGGACAGACACTGAGGGGTCTCAGCACCAGTATCTCCGAGTACCAGGGGACAGACACTGAGGGGTCTCAGCACCAGTATCTCCGAGTACCAGGGGTCAGACACTGAGGGGTCTCAGCACCAGTATCTCCGAGTACCAGGGGACAGACACTGAGGGGTCAGCACCAGTATCTCCGAGTACCAGGGGACAGACACTCAGGGGTCTCAGCACCAGTATATCCGAGTACCAGGGGACAGACACTGAGGGGTGTCTGCACCAGTATCTCCGAGTACCAGAGGACAGACACTGAGGGATCCCAGCACCCGTATCTCCGAGTACCAGGGGACAGACACTGAGGGGAGTCGGCACCAGTATCTCCGAGTACCAGGGGACAGACACTGTGGGGTCTCAGCACCAGTATCTCTGAGTACCAGGGGACAGACACTGAGGGGAGTCGGCACCAGTATCTCCAAGTACCAGGGGACAGACACTGAGGGGAGTCGGCACCAGTATCTCCGAGTACCAGGGGACAGACACTGTGGGGTCTCAGCACCAGTATCTCCGAGTACCAGGGGACAGACACTGAGGGGAGTCGGCACCAGTATCTCCGAGTACCAGGGGACAGACACTGAGGGGTGTCTGCACCAGTATCTCCGAGTACCAGGGGACAGGCACTGAGGGATCTCAGCACCGGTATCTCCGAGTACCAGGGGACAGACACTGAGGGGTGTCTGCACCAGTATCTCCGAGTAACAGGGGACAGACACTGAGGGATCTCAGCACCAGTATCTCCGAGTAGACTAGCTGGTTCCTCAACTGAAATACAGGGGAGGGTCCAACTGACTGGTTCCTCAACCAAGAGGCAGGGAAAGCCGGGTAAGGGTCAGACTTGCTGGTTTCTTATCTGAGAGACTGGGGAAGAGCTAAACCACTTGTATCCTTGACTGAGAGGCAGGTGAAGAGTCCGACTGGCTGGTTCCTTGATGGAGAGGCAGGGGAAGGTCAGACTGGCAGATTCCTCAACAGAGCGAGTAAACTAAATCTGCCAGTTCATGGCCATTCTTTGAAGAAAAGTAGGGGAATCCTGTCCGTTGTATAAGCTCCTACGCTTCACACCTTTAGCATCACTAAAAGGATGATCTATGTTACCTTATTACTGTTTGTGAGACATTTTAAATAATCAGATTCAGGTTTATTATCACTGACACTTGTCATGAAATTAGTTGCGGCAGCAGTACAGTGCAGTACATTAAAATTACTATGAGAAATATAAAAATAATGTATTGCAAAAAGCATGCAAAATAATGAGGTAGTGTCCTGGGTTTATGGACCATTCAGAAATCTGAGGGCAGAAGGGAAGAAGCTATTCCTAAAATGCTGAGTCTGTGTCTGCAGGCTCCTATCCCTCCATGGTAATAATGAGAAGAGGATGTGTCCCAGATGGGGGGTGGGGGGGTGGTGGGGGAGGGGTAGTCCTTTATGATGGATGTCACCTTCCTGAGGCATTGCCTTTTGAAGATGTCCTCAGTAGAGGGAGGCCAGTGCCCACTATGGGTCTGGCTGAATTTTCAACCTCTGCAGCTTGTTCCAACCCTGTGTCGTGGCCCCTCCATACCAGATGGTGATGTAACCTGTCAGAATGTTCTCCACTGTACATCTGTAGAAGTGTAGCAGATGAAGCGCAATCTATGGAGAGTAATAAACAATCGACCTATTGGGTTTGTCTATGTAGTTCTGGATTTCTGGCATCTGCAGAATCTTGCATTTATGATGCGTAGAAATTTGCTGGAGTCTTTGGTGACATGCTCAGAATCCCACCGCTCGCTACCGACCGCGATCGTCACGATGTTGCTGTGCGGATGACCCTTTGTCCGGGTTGGTGATGTTGGGGGATGGTGTGGTGGTGAGTTCCATCAAGTGGTGACCGCTTCCCTTGTGTCCCTGCAGAACTTTGCACCCCCGGTCTCGCACTGGAGAGAGCAACATGAGGACTTCATCAACACCATCAGAAATGCCCGGCTCAGCACCAACGCCATGAAGAAGGGGCTCCCTCTTCCCCCACCACCACCCCCCAGCATTAACCCAGGTGCCTTGCCATTCTTTATCTTACACCACAGAGAGAATGTTTCCTATAGTGGGACAGTCTAAGCACAGCCCCAAAACAAGAGGGATGTCCCTTTGGAACATAGAAGGAGGAATTTCTCGAACCAGAGGGTGCTGAATCTGTGGAATCAAGTCTTTGAGTATATTTAAAGCAGAGTTTGATAGGTTCATGAGTAGTAACAGTGTCAAAGATTACGGGGAGAAGACAGGAGCATGGGGTTGAGAGGAATAATATGTCAGCCATGATAGAATAGCAGAGCAGATGTGATGGGCCGAATGGCCTTATTTGGCTCATATGCCTCATGGTCTACACCGACACATGTTGTCTACATGGATTTTCATAAGGCATTTGATCAAGTCCTACATGGGAAGCTGGTCAAGGAGGTTCATTTGCTCAGCATTCTGGATGAGGCAGTAAATTGGATTAGACTGGATTGGCTTTGTGGGAGAAGCCAGAGAGTGGCATTAGAGGGTTACTCTCTGACTGGAGGCTTGTGACTAGTGGTGTGCCACAAGGACCAGTTCTGGGTCCTTTGTTGGTTGTCATCTATTCAATGATCCGGATGATAATGTTGTTAACTGGATCAGCAAATTTGTGGATGACACCAAGACTGGGGGTGTATTGGACAGTGAGGAAAGATAACATGGCTTGCAGAGGGATCTGCATCAGCTGGGAAAAAAATGGGCTGAAAAATAGCAGATGGAATTTAACGCAGATAAGTGTGAGGTTTTGTACTTCATTTGGGCCAATCAGGGCAGGTCTTACACAGTGAACGATAGGGCACTGAGGTGTGTGGTAGACAAAGGGATCTGAGGATACAAGTCCATAATTTGCTGAAAGTTGGGTCACAGTAGATAGGGTCGTAAAGAAAGCTTTCGGCACACTGGCCTTCATAAATCAAAATATTGAGTACAGGAGATGGGATATTATGAAGTTGTATAAGACATTGGTGAGGCCTAATTTGGAGTATTGTGTGCAGTTTTGGTCACCTACCTACAGGAAAGATGCAAACAAGGTTGAAAGAGTGGAGAGAAAATGTACAAGGACTTTGCCAGGCCTGGAGGACCTGAGTTATAAAGAAAGATTGAATAGGTTAGGACTGTATTCTTTAGAATGTAGAAGATTAAGAGGAGATTTGATAGAGGTATACAAAATTATGAGAGGTATAGATAAGGTAAATGCAAGCAGGCGTTTTCCACTGAATTTGGTGGGACTACAACCAGAGGTCATGGGTTAAAGGTGAAAAGTAAAAAAGTTGATGGAGAACATGAGAGGAAACTTCTTCACTCAGAGGATCATGAGAGTGTCAAATGTGAGCCCAATTAAGTTCAGATATGTACATGCATAGTAGGGTTATAGTCCTGGTGCAGGTTGATGGGAGTAAGCAATTTAAATGGTTTTGACATGGACTAGATGGGCTGAAGAGCCTGTTTCTGTGTTGTACTTCTCCATGACTTCATGACACAGAAATAGGCCACTCATCCATCTCGCCCAATTTGGATCCCTGGGATACAATTCCACTGGTCCCTCTTACACCTTGAAATTTGTCTGCTTACAGACAGCCACAAAGCAAGA
This sequence comes from Hypanus sabinus, assembly GCF_030144855.1. NCBI lineage: Eukaryota > Metazoa > Chordata > Chondrichthyes > Myliobatiformes > Dasyatidae > Hypanus > Hypanus sabinus. Next base: position 7,545,444 of record NC_082717.1, read on the forward strand.
GACCCAAATAACCCAATACAAAAAAACACTGTGCAGAGAAAGAAGGAGAGAAATAAAATAGAAGTAAGCGTACAGCACGCTGAACCAGACTGAGACCCAGAACAGCTGGAATAGGCCCAGAGCTGGAAATCTCCTTGTCTCCCTGAAATCTGCAACATTCACATTCCTGTATTCCCTCTCTCCACCACTCCTCTCCCCCCTCCCTGACACACACCCAATCAACTCCCCTTTTATTTTTCCTGACCCTCACCTGCAACTGACTGCTGGGAGTTAACCCTAACCCACCCACGCATCCTGAGGACCTAGGAGGGAACAAACAATCTTGAAGCAATACAAGCTAATGAATCTAAAACTAATGAGATAACAAAATAAACAGTCTTAGCGTACTAAATGTACTTAAGCTTTGTTCAATGTAATTAGGCAATGTTAAATGAAAGTAAGCATAAAAATTAACAAACTAGACATCACACTTAGCTGTCTCTAATTCTGACTGACTCCAGCTGAACGAAAGACAAAGCATGAGTATGTACAAAGTTCAAAGAACATTTATTATCAAAATCTGTATACTGTACATTATACAACCTTGAGATTCATCTCCTTGCAGGCTGCCACAAAGCAATGAAACCAGAAAAACCTAATTAAAAAGAAAGACCGACAAACACCCAATGTGCAGAGAGAGAGAAAAAAAACGTGCAAAAAGTTAAAGTAAACAAACAGCGTTTAGAACAGAAGTAAGTGCATAGACACTAAGCCCAGAGCAGGCCCACAGCCTCAGTGTCAGTTCAAAGCAAGAGCCCAGTAAATGTCATGGAGCAGCAAGCAGAACTGGCCAGATGCTCGCCTTGTCAATCTACCTGGCCTGGAGTTGAAATCACTGAGTCATTCCTCGCTCTGGGCCATGTTTCAGCCAACCTTTCCAAATTGGCCTGGCACTTAGATCGATCAAACCTCGTTCTCGGTTTAGGTGGACGTGCCTCCAGTCTGCCTTCCTAAGCTCCAACTTTTCTTTGCTCACCCCGACTTCATCTCAATATGCCTCGACCTTCTGTAACTAAACACGTGACTGAACACCATGCCCCTGCCCACATGACTAACTACCATAATAGACATAATAAACATGCAACACAGATAGAGAACAATAACCTAAAATCTGAATTGGTTTAGTATCATCACATGCAGTGAGGTACAGTGAAAAACTTTGCTTTGCGTGCTGTCTGCACGATTGGACCAGGACAAGCTCTTGGTGATGGTCACCCTTTGGAACATGATGCTCTCAACCCTCTGGCCTTCAACATCGTTAAGTGATCTCAGTACGTGTGACAATGATAAACCAATGGAAATCCCAGGCACAGCAGGTCTCTCTGGCAATAGGCCAGTGCTGGGTCACACCCATTCGTGGTCACACCAGTGGCCCTGAGACAACTTCCTCTCCTCATGTCTCCGCCAGATTCAGAGATCGCCCAGCTCCACCAGTGGCCAGACCCTCACTGGGGTGGGGGGGGGGGGGGAGGTGCAGAAACACCAGAATTTAGTTTATTATCTCTCTTTTATGTGTGGTGAAATTTGTTATTTGGGGCAGGATGGGCTGGAAAAGCCTGTTATAGTGCTGTATTCTGAATTCAAAATGGTTTATTGTTAGTCTTCAGTACACGGGTATAAAGGAGAACAAACTCATTGTTACTCCAGATCCGATGCAACATTAAACATCATAATAAGCATAAAGAACACAAAAAACATAAATACATAGTTTATTTACATAGATTGATTGTATGCCAATAAAGTGACACTAGGCACAGGTATGTCTGTACATAAGGTGACTCTGACAGGAAATGATAAAGTAGAGGTGGTTGGGGGTGTGGAAGTGTTGATCAGCCTCACCGTTTGGGGAACGTAACTGTTTTCAAGTCTGGTAGTCCTGGAGTCCAGTTTCCTCTCCATTGGAATGGGACAAACTGTCCATGAGCAGGGTGAGGGGATCCTTCATGATATTATTGGCCTTCTAATTGTCTGTATCTCTAATAAACAAAAATAGGTTTGACTTTGTGTCTATGTTCAAACCTACAGACTACATCGAATGTCCCTATTGCAACAGGCGTTTCAACGAGACCGCTGCTGAGCGTCATATTAACTTCTGCAAGAGCAATGTCAAGCGTAAGGTGGTGGCCAGGCAGACGATTCAGCCCCCGTCTACTTCCCAGGCCAAAGCCCCCTCTCCCAGACTGCAGGTGCATATGGCTTCGAAGCCAATGGTGGACACCAGCAGGGCTGCACCTGCACCGTCATCCTCACAGCAGACTGCCCGGGGCCCCCTTGCATACTCGGCACCCCCTGCTCGCACCGGACCATCCGTCTACTCACCATCATCGGTGAGGGCATCGCAAAAGGTACAGAGGCCATATCTGAAACTGGGATATGTAGTAAAAGAGGGCAACAACACAGAAGCAGGCCCTTTGGCCCATCTAGTCCATGCTGAACTATTATTCTGCCTAATCCCATTGACCTGCATCCAAACCAAGTCCTCAATATCCCTCGCATTCATATATTCATCCAAATTTCTCTTAAAGGTTGAAATCGAACCTGCATCTACCACTTCCACAATTTGCACACAATACTCCAGACCTGGCCTCACCAGCGTCTTATGGCACTGCAACATAACATCTCCTGTACTCATTACTGATTTATGAAGGCCAATCTGACAAAAGCTCTCTTTATGACTCTATCTACTTGTGACGGCACCTTTAAGGAGTTGTGGATCTGTATTCCCAGATCCCTCTTCTACCATGCTCCTCTGTGCCCTACCGTTCAATAGTTTGTCCTCCCCAAGTGCAACACCTCACACTTGTCTGTATTAAATTCCATCTGCCATTTTAAAGCCCATTTTTCCAGCTGGTCCAGACCCCCTGCAAACTTTGATAGCCTTCCACTCTGAGTATCCAGCAAATTTGGATGATGTCTTATTGAGGCAGTCCCTCCTGTAGATTTCACTGACGGTAGGGAAGGATGTTCCCATAATGTATAAGGCTGACTCAACTATTCACCATAATTCAACAGTATGGGAGAGACATGATTGCTACTACCTCGTCCCATGAATTTTGTTCTGAGTTTGTTTGTGCATCTCCGTTGATGTGGTCTTCCATCGATTCTTTGTATTTACTGTGAATGCCCACAAGAAAATGAGTTCTGTATGGTGTCATAAACTAATAACACACCAACAATTGTTCTTTTCACATTTTTATTGAACACGTTGTTTAATCTAAGCTGGAAAGAAGTATGTGAACCCTTGTACTTAATAACTAGTGGAACCTCCTTGAGCAGCAATAACCTCCACCAAATGTTTTCTGTAGCTGATCAGACTTACAAAATGTTAAGACTCTTCATGCAAAACTGTTTCAGTTCATCAGAGGTTTCACAAACTTTTGCTTGCAACTGTATATGTACGTAGATTATAATTTACTTTGAACTTTTAAACTTAATCTCCAACATCCTTTCCGCCAAATGACCTACCCATCTACAGAGCCTATGAAAAGTATTCAACCCCCCTTGGAAGTTTTCATGTTTTATTGTTTTAAACATTGAATCACAGTAGATTTAATTTGGCTTTTTTGACACTGATCAACAAAAATAGACTTTCATGTCAAAGTGAAAACAGATCTTTACAAAGTGATCTAAATTAATTACAAATATAAAACAGAAAAGATTTGATTGCGTAACTATTTACCCCTTCACTATGACACACCAAATCATCAGTGGTTCAACCAGTTGGTTTTAGAAGTCACATAATTAGTTAAATGGAGATCACTTGTGTGCAGTCAAGGTATATCAATTGATTGTAGGAAGGTCCAACTGCTGTGCGGAAAAAAACAGATCACGGCTGGCTGGCTCTTCAGCTCAAGGAGCAGGTGGCGCTAGCTGTGAATGATGTGGGGATGTTGGAAAATAGCGTAGGCTCAGGTAGGGGGAGAATCTGGAAAAGTAATTGCAAATGGAGGATTCAGGTGAGTGTGGGTTGGTGGAAGAAGGTTGGAATGAAGTTGAATCTAGATCTGGAAAATGGAAAAGGAAACACAATATTGGAATGATTTCAAGTGATGGAGAGGAAGGGTGGGATATTTTAGGGAAAAAAGGAAAGAATACTTAAAGGTATTGTTTAAATTTGTCCCAGAACAGCCTTCTTTTATCAATACCATTAAATTAACTAGAGTTGAATAGGGAATATACTCTTACTTTAAGAGGAGGTGATGTGTTAATCATTTGTAAGGATAAGAAACAGTGTGAGAAGGCATTACGATTGAAGACTCTACTTGGCAAAAAGATAGGTCTACGTTGCCTAATGAAAATAGAGGTGTTAGGGGTGTTATAACAGGTGTTCCGGTGGAGATTTCGAGAGAAGAGGTTAAAGAGGCAAGGTTAAGTAAAGAGATTTTAAGTAGTCAGAAATGGGGAAAGGATGGATAGTTTATCTATATTGATATGTTCGGATGAGGTGAAGCTCCCTGATAAAGTTATTTTAGGTATGTTAGTTATAATGTTCGAGGTAATATTCCACCCTTGCTTAAATGTTACAAATGTCAGAGGTTTGGGCTTGTTGTGGCAGTATGTCATGGGAAATTAAGATGTAGTCAGTGTGGTGGGGAACGTAAATATGAAGATTGTTAAGGTATAAAGTTTAAATGTTGTAATTGTGGAGGAGAATATAGTGCAGCTTATAGAGGATGTGAAGTGCTTAAGGCAGTTGAAGTTCAACAGGTTAAAGTACAGTTGAATGTGTCTTATGCAGGGACCTTTCAAAAAGTTAAACCAAATGTTGATAAAAGTATCACCAGTCACAGAGGCTTCATATTTCTAATACAAAGGATACTTTACTAGCTGATCAAATGAAGTTTGTCATGTTTATAATGGATGTGGTGAATTGTACTGCTCAGACCTCTAGTTGTACTGAGAAAATTAAAATTATTGTGAAAGCTGCTGAAAAGTATCTGGGTATAACAGGTGTTATGAGGGAAGCTGTAAATGAAGCTCTGATGGGTAGGTTATCTGTATTTCAGTCTCCTTGTGAAGGTAGATAGTGGTATCAGAATATTGCAGTGGAATGCAAGAAGCCTGATTTCTAATGGTCAAGACTTTAAGAAGTTTATTGGTTGATTTATCAAATCCACCTTATGTCATACGTATTCAGGAAATCTGGTTGTTACCACATTTAAGTTTTTCCTGGCAGGATTATATTGTATTTAGGTGTGATAGATTAGTTGGCAGAGGGGGTGGTGTTGCAAGTTTTATAAGGAAAGGAATAGGACATAGAGTTGTGGATGTAAATAAAGTATTGGAGGCACCTGTAGAAGTATTTGATTCAACAGGTAGGGGTATTAAAGCAGTAAATTTTTACAACCTTTGTGGAAAACTTTCAATTGATTTGTTGGAAAGCCTATGTAGCTCTAGCTCACTAAGGGTTATACTGTGTGGGGATTTTAACGCACAGAGTTGACTGTGGGGTTATTCACAGAATGATTTGATCGTAGAAGAATTTTTAAGTATTTCACATTTTGTGTGCCTTAGTGATGGAAGGTGTACAAGATTTGATGTTCATTATTGTTCGGAAACTGCCATAGATTTAACTTTAGTTTCGAACATTCTGGCTGGAGTGAGTGAGTGGGAGGTCATGGAGATGAAACATTGGGAAATGATCATTTTCCTATATTAGCCTGGGTTTGGATTTGTATAGGGGACAGGCCACTTTTAGAATGTGGAATTTTGGTAAAGCAAATTGGCAGAAGTTTAAGGTTTTATGTGATGAATGTTTTTCAGGGCTGAATGTTGAAGATTATGTGGATTTATGTAATGAAAGATTATGTTACATTATTCATCAAACTGTGATTCCTATTAAAAAGGGCAGTAATAGGAGAAAGGCTGTACCATGGTGGACTGAGGAGTGTGCAGAGGCAATTAGGGAGAGAAATAAGACGTTTAGGAAAGTTAACAAATATCACTTTCCCAGTGACCTTATTAATTATAAAAGGGCACAGGCCTTGGTGAGGAAAGTGGTGAAGGCTGCGAAAAAGGCTTACTGGAGGTCATGCTGTGATTGAATTGGAAGGGATATTAAAAGCTTTTAAAAAAAATGGGGCTGGGGAAGATTTATAGGGATAATAGCTGTGGTGAACTACATATACCTGTCTGGACACACCCCCTGCTGACTGCTCCTGTGGCTCCTCCCACAGACCCCGGTATAAAGGCGATTGAGGCCTGAGCCCAGCCTCTCAGTCTCCAGGATGTAGTATGGTGGTCACTCACTGCTTGTTCCTTCTTCCAGTCAATAAAAGCCGATATCTCGCCTTTACGTCTCAGAGTGAGTTATTGATGGTGCACCAATAGCATTCCCCATATTAATTAAAGAAGGTAATACGATTGTTACTAAAACTGAGAAGTTACTGGCTTTGTCATTTAAGTACTTTGCTGCAATTCAGGCTATATGAAGGTTGTATGATTTTTTTTGGAGTTTATTTGGAAGGTCTATGCAGGTAAGGGTAGGAACAGTATACTCAGGCTTCTATGAGATAGAGAATAGGACTCCACAAGGCAGTATTTGCAGCCCTTTATTGTTTAATATTATGATTACAGGTAATGATATTTTCTCCAAGATAGGCACTGGGGTGGGTAAATCATGTTTTGCAGATGATGGAGCTTTATGGATCAGGGGAAAAAAATCAATTTAGGATGCAATTTAGGTCGAAAAGTGAGCAAATAGATGTGGTTTTAAGCTTTCAGAAGCTAAAACACAAGTTACACATTTTACAAGGATCAATAAACCTGCACTTAATTTCAAATTATATAGTCAAAGTCTTGAAGAAGATTTCTTGGCATGTGGCTGGATAATAAGCTGACATGGAAGCACCATATCAGTATAATAATTGATAAATGTAAAGGGGCATTAGATATCCCTGGGTGTCTATCTGGGTATTCTTGGGGTGCTGCATGAAAATCTCTGTTAACCATCTTTATTTGTTTAATTATATCTGTACTTGATTATGGCTGTGTGGCTTATGGATCAGCTTCATCTTCAAATTTAAATTGGATGTGATACAAGCACAGGGTCTAAGACTGTGGTGTGGTAAGATTGTCCCTTTTTCAGCTTTACTGTTTGAAATGGGACAATTGCCCTTGCAGTTGTAGAGATTAAAGTTGTTGTTAACATACTGAACTGGATTAGTTTGAGGGACAGAGGGATGATCACTCTGTTAAAAGTGTGTTGGAAGACTGTTGGGAACATCACAAGTAAAGTGTTTTTCGTTTTGGGTGGCTGGGTTCTTATCACGCTAGGAATATGGGTTTGCTGGGTTACCCAACATGTCCCACTGTAGCTTTTTCAGTAACCCCACCATGTATTTTTCCAATGGCTTTAGTTAACTTAGGTTGCATGATTTACCGAAGTCCAAGGATCCTGATATCCCTTAGTGTCTGTTGGTTCATCAATATTTAAGGAAAATTATTGTGATATGTTAACCATTTTTACTGATGGATCTAAAGATAATTTAACAGGAAATATTGGTGTGGCTGTTTTTTTATGCCTGAATTACAGGTAACAATAAGGAAATGTCTTACTAACCATTTATTAGTATATACAGCAGAGCTGGTTGCCATCATCTTGTGCTTACAGTGGGTGGAGGAAATTTGTCTTTGCAAAGTTGTAATTTGTTTAGGTTCTTTTTTGGCTTTGACTAGTCTTAAAATAGGTCCTTCTAGCAATAGGTCAAATTTACTGCTGCAAGCTCTTCAAACTTTACTTCAGATTCAAAGCATTGGTCTTCATTTCTGCTTCTTATGGGTCCCTGCACAAAGAGGTGCTGAAGGGAATGAGCGGGTTGATTGTTTGGCCAAAAAAGCTGCTAACAATTCTGCTGTGGATATAGAACTTCCAGTTAGCAAATCAGAAGCTAAAGGGTTGGTGGGGTTAAGAATTGGGATTCTGGCAAGACTCGTGCGATAATGGGCATAACGGGAGACACCTTTACAGAATACCTAAAACTGAAGGGAGTAAGACAAGAAGGAAAGGAGTTATATTGACTTGATTCAGAATTGGGCATACTATGCTTAATTATTCCTTATATCTTGTTGGAAAACATCACTCTGGGGTATGTAGGTTTCTCAACATTCTGAAACAGTTGAACCCATTATTGTACAATGTGAAGCATATAAGGTTGAAAGAAAGCAAATGCAGTCTGCACTATTATCTTTGGGTGTTGACAGTTTTCATTCAAAAAGTTTAAGTTATAGAAGTGATTTTAATTTAATTCACAATATTGTTGTTCATTATTTACAATTGATAAGGCTCTTTGGGGTAATTTAGTTTTCATTCGATAAAGAATGAGTAGGGGTTTTATTTCCCAACTCTACACCACACTCCAGTCCAGTTGGTGGCTGCAATGCACCTTTAAGTTGGACTACCAAACTCCATTAAAAGTCAGAGGAAGAAGGTGGTCCACCTGCTCGTGAGTCAGTATCCTGGCAAAAACTGAAGACAAAAGTACACTCCAAATAACTCTACGAAAAGGTTATCTCTCAGTGGGAGAACATTTTGGAGATAGTAATCACAATCTATCTCCTTTACCACTGAGAGATCTGACACTTGACCAGTTTCATTTCCCAATACGAGATCAAGTACAGCCTCTCCTCTTGTAGGCTTTCCAACATATTGTGTCAAGAAACCTTCCTGAATGCACCTAACAAACTCCACCCCATCTAAACCCCTTGCTCTAGGAAAACCTCAAGGCATTCTACAAGTATGTGAATAGCAAGAGGGTAAGATGTGAGAGAATAGGACCAATCAAATGTGACAGTGAACAAGTGTGTATGGAACCGAAGGAGATAGCAGAGGTTCTGAATGAATACTTCAGTATTCACTATGGAAAAGGATATTGACGATTGTAGGGATGACTTGCAGTGGGCTGAAAAGCTTGAGCATGTAGATATTAAGAAAGGATGTGTTCGAGCTTTTGGAAAGCATCAAGTTGGATAAGTCACTGAGACTGGACGGGATGTACCCCAGGCTTCTGTGTGAGGCGAGGGAGGAAATTGTTGAGCCTCTGGCGATGATCTTTACATCATCAAAGGGGATGGGAGAGGTTCCAGAGGATTGGAGGGTTGCGGATGTTGTTCCATTATTCAAGAAGGGAGTAGAGATAGCCCAGGAAATTATAGACCAGTGAGTCTTACTTCAGTGGTTGGTAAGTTGATGGAAAAGATCCTGAGAGGCAGGATTTATGAACATTTGGAGAGGCATAATATGATTAGGAATAGTCAGCATGGCTTTGTCAAGGGCAGATCATGCCTTAGGAGACTGAAATTTTTTTGGAGGATGTGACTAAACACATTGATGAAAATAGAGTAGTAGATGTAGTATATATGGATTTCAGCAAGGCATTTGATAAGGTACCCCATGCATAGCTTATTGAGAAAGTAAGGAGGCACTGGATCCAAGGGGAGATTGCTTTGTGGATCCAGAATTGGCTTGCCCACAGAAGGCAAAGAGTGGTTGTAGATGGGTCATATTCTGCATGGAGGTTGCTGACCAGTGGTGTGTCTCAGGGATTGGTTCTGGGACCCCTTCTCTTCGTGACTTTTATAAATGACCTGGATGAGGAAATAGAGGTATGAGTTAGTAAGTTTGCTGATGACACAAAGGTTGGGGGTGTTGTGGAGAGTGCAGAGGGCAGTCAGAGGTTATAGCGGGGCATCTATAAGATGCAAAACTGGTCTGAGAAGTGGCAAATGAAGTTCAAGCCAGATAAGTGTGAGGTGGTTCATTTTGGTAGGTCAAATGTGATGGCAGAGTATAGTATTAATGGTAAGACTCTTGGCAGTGTGGAGGATCAGAGGAATCTTGGGGTCTGAGTCTGTAGGACACTCAAAGCTGCTGTGCAGGTTGACTCTGTGGTTAAGAAGGCATACGGTACATCATTCGTGGGTTTGAGTTTAGGAGCCGAGAGGTAATGTTGCAACTATATAGGACCCTGGTCAGACCCCACTTGGAGTACTGTGCTCAGTTCCGGTCGCCTCACTATAGGAAGGATGTGGAAACCATAGAAAGGGTGCAGAAGAAATTTACAAGGATGTTGCCTGGATTGGGGAGCATGCGTTATGAGAATAGGTTGAATGTACTTGGCCTTTTCTTCTTGGAGCAGTGGAGGATGAGAGGCAACCTGCTAAAGGTTTATAAGATGATGAGAGGCATTGATTGTGTGGATAGTCAGAGGCTTTTTATCAGGGCTGAAATGGCTAACACAAGAGGGCACAGTTTTAAGGTGCTTGGAAGTAGGTACAGAGGAGATGTTAGGGGTAAGTTTTTTTACGCAGAGAGTGGTGAGTGCGTGGAATGGGCTGCCAGCAACGGTGGTGGAGGTGGATGCAATATGGTCTTTTAAGAGACTCCTGGATAGGTACATGGGGCTTAGAATAATAGAGGGCTATGGGTAACACTAGGTCATTTCTAAAGTACGTACGTGTCCAGCACAGCTTTGTGGGCTGAAGGGCCTGTATTGTGCTGTAGGTTTTCTATGTTTCTATGAAAGTTTTTTTCTGTTGTTCAGTGACAAAAAACCTTAATTAAATCCACTGTGATTCAATGAAGAATAAAATATGAAAACTTCCAAGGGGCACTGTATCTATCTACTAATTATTCATTCATTTACTACTTTCTTTCTGTCTACTGTATCTACTCATTTTGGAGAAGGCCTTCCGATGGTTGATGTCGAACACTGATGTTGCATCCTAGCTGTTTATGTGATACACAAGCCGGGGCAGTATCATATGGAGAGCAAGCTGCTGCTCATGTAGCAACCTCCCCCTCTCCATGCAGCTGCTAAATTGAAATGAACAGCACAGACAGATACAGTCTGGTACCAGCAGCATTGCAGGAGTTTCCAGTCAGCATTGAACTCAATGTAGGGCTGCCTGAGTGACTCCAGCTCCAAATTTTTCCTTCAGAGTTTACTTTACCAAAGCCTTCCCCATGAGTGGGGAATGGAGGTTTGAGATCAGAATTTTCCTTCTAGAAGAGCTGATAAGCCCCTGGAGGAATCTGCCTTTGCCTCTTATCCTGTCAGTAGAAACTGTTCCATTGGGCTTAGTAGCTAAGCCACACATGAAGACCAAGAGCTGGACTAGGTTGCTAATTGAGATGCACGCCATTGGGATTATTTAATAGGCAGTTGGAGTTTATCCCCTTTATTACAACCTATCTACTTATTTGATTAATTATCCTGTTAATCTTTTTAATTGGCTGTTAATTCATTCATTCATCACATACAGTGAAATGCATCGCTTGTGTTAACCAACACATACCGGGGCCAACATAACATGTCCACAATGTTGAGCGGAACAACATACCGCCAAAAACAGAACAATAACTCCCCCACCCACAATACCCTGAATTCCATCACCCACAGGGCATTTTGAGACCAGTGGTCAGGTGGTGCAGTTTAATCCTATTGACTGACAATTAATCTGGGAGAGTTTCTCACTTCTCCTCGCATTATGAAAACTTTGCTGCCTCACTGAGAGATCAGAGACCAGACTTTAAACCATCAGCTTATGGAATAATTCATTGCCATGGACAGTTGTGGAGACCAGGTCACTGGGTATGTTTAAAGCAGAAGTTGATAGGTTTTTGGCTAGTAAGGGCATCAAAGACAATGGGGACAATGCAGAGGGGGTTGAGAGGGATGATAAATCAGCCATGATGGAATGGCGGAGAGGACTAGATAGGCTGAAAGGCCTTATTCTACTCCTATGTCTTGTGGTCTTACAGGATACCCTCAGTCTACACTGGAGTGTCTGGGGTGAAATTCAAAGCATCCACATCTGGGCTCAGATACAAACATGAGGGCTTCAGCGATGAGCCTGACTAACAAGATATGGGTGAGGAGAACTTGCTTCCCTGAGAATGGGAATGGAGTTTGTATCTGTACAAATCTCAATTCCTGCTCAAAATAAGACCAGAATCAGGCCACTCTGCCCATCGAGTCTACTCTGCGATTCCACAATGCTGATTTATTGTCCCTTTCAACCCCATTCTCCTGCGTTCTCCCTGTAACCTTTGACGCCCTGATTAATCAAGAACTTATCAACCTCATTTAAATATGACTTGGCCTCTACAGCAATCTGTAGCAATGAATTCAATCTCCAAAGAATTTCAATGCAAGTAATTCCAAAGAAATTCCTTCTCCTCTGTGTTCTAAAGGGATGTCCCTCTATTCTAAGATTGTGTCCTCTTGTCCTAGACTCTCCCACTATAGGAAACATCCTTTTCATATCCACCTATGGCCCACTCAGCTCTATCATATTCCTCCTTCTCCAGCCCTTTATCTTACCAATGCACCTGGTTTCACCTTTCTCCTTCTAGCTATCCTCCTCTTTCCCCCACCCCCCACCTTTTTTTATTCTGGGGTTTTCCCTTTATTTCTGAAGAAGGGTCTCGGCCCGAAACATTGACTGTTTATTCATTTCCATAGATGCTGCCTGACCTGCTGAGTTCCTCCAGCATTTTATGTGTGTTTCCAATGTTCAATAAGCTTAAATGAGATTCCCCCTTATTCTTCTAAACTCCAGTGAATACATGCTCAGAGCCATCAAACACTCATACATTAACCCAAGGTTAAAGTTTCATTCCTGGGATCATTCCCATGAACTTCCTCTGGACCTCCCTAATACCAGCACATCTTTTCTTAGATATGGGTCCCAAAACTGCTCTCAATATTCCGGCATCCTCGGACTATGTGGGTCATTCAAGCAAAACGATGCCTTTCACTGTTTGTTTTGACAATGTTGCAAATAAAGCTGATCTCTAAACAATGTTGTTTGACCAATGCCTGACCAAAACATTAACACTCTCCTGTTTCTTTCCCAACCTAATGCTCTGTCCCACCAAAGGCAGCTGGGTCTTCGTCAAAGGGTAAGCTGACTGCCGCAGCCCAAGCCGTCATGGGCATCAGAGAAGGTGAGGAATCCCCTGAGGATGTACTGTACGAGGTCTGATCAATGAGTAATCCTTGATTAATTGGTGACTGTGGTTAGTGGCTGGGTCTTTTGGTTGCTCAAGCTCTCCTTTTGCAGTTGCTGTTTGTACGCCAGTGGAGATCTTTCTCGTGTAGCACACTTCCCTCTTGAACAGATTTCCTCCGGGAATATCTATTGAGTGTTCAGAGGTCATGTTGAATTTCTTCAGGTTGATTTTAATGTTATCTTTAAAGTATTTCCTTTGCCCACCAGGGGCTCACTGACCGATCTTCAACTGGGAGTAAATGATCTGTTTAGGGTGACATAAGTTAGGCATCCAGATGACATGACATAGATAAGTTGGAAAGTTGGGGGGGGGGGGGGGGTGAGGAGTGGCAGAGGTTGATGCATCAGGGTCTTTTAAGAGACCTTTAGTTAGGCTCATGAATGTAAGGGAAATGGAAGGACATTGTGTAGGCCGAAGAGATTAGTTTAGTTGGCCATTTAATTACAAATTTAATTGGTTCAGCTCAACACTGTGAGCTGAAGGGCATGTACTTGTGCGGTACTGTTTGATGTTTTATATTCAGAAGAGAATTAGGATCTGGAACTTAACACTTGAAGGGATGGTGGAAACAGGGGCTCTCATAATATACAACATGTCCAGGCACTAGACAGAGAGGCCTTTCAGCCTAAAATGGGTAAATTGTATCAGGACACACAAGTACAGTGGGCAGTATGGACACAATGGGCCAAATTGCCTGTATAACTCGAGGAACACCCCATGATGGAGCAAGGTGATGGGGGAGATGGAATGTGGACACAATCACTGTCTAGGCACTGATGGTCACATCACTTCGTTTTTTTTTGCTGTCCTGCCCTCATTTGTCACCCGGCTTCACTCTCTCGACTCTTCCATTGGTCCAAGATGATGCATCCACCAGCCGAATGCACTGAGAATGGACGGCAGGGGTCAACCTTCAGCACAGTAGTGAGTATGCAAAGTGGTCTCTTTGGTTCAAGTGGGGGTGTATTCCAGAGCAGTTTTGAGTACAAGTGGGTCTCCTGGTGTTGGGGTATGCATGGACTGGGGCATAGTGATTACATGAGCAGTCTCCTGCTGCCAGTGTTGGGTTGTGGAGCAGGGCTGTAGTGAGCACACAAGAGTCTCCTGGTGTCTGGGTGGGGACACAGACTGAGTTAGTGGTGACAGGATAGGGGCACAGACCAAGACAATAATGAGTAACGAGCAGGTCTCCTGCTGTTTGGATGGGACCACAGTCAGAGACTTTAGTGAGTACACAAGATGGTCTCCTGTTGTTGGGGTTGGTACTGGAGTGGTGACACTGACCGGGGCAGTAGTGAGGTGGTTTCCTGCATTTGAGGTGGGACACAAATCAGGCATCATTGAGTACGTGACAGTGTCTCCTGGTGCAGGGTTGGGAGTGGGTCAGTGAGAGCACAAGCTGATCTCATGGTGTTGGGTGGGTCACAGTACGAGACTATAGTGAATTAACAAGGTGGTCTCTTGGTGTCTGGGTTTGGACACAGACTGGGGTCTGTAGTGAGTACAGTGGTCTCCTGGTGTCTGGGTTTGGACAGACCGGGGTCTTTAGAGAGTACGCGAGGAGTTCTCCTAGTGTCTGGGTTTAGACACAGACCAGGATATGTAGTGAGTAGAATGGTCTCCTGGTGTTGGGTTGAGACACAAACCAGGGTCTGTAGTGAATACGGTGGTCTCCTGGTGTCAGGGTGCGGGCACAGACTGGGAGAGTATTGATTACATAAGATCTCTCTCTCTGTCTCTGTCTCAAATGCTTTCTTTCTCACGTTTTCCAGGACACAGAACATTACAGCACAGTACAGGGCCTTGAGCCCACAATGTTGTGCTGACCATTTCCTCCCACATAGCCACCATCTCCCCCTCACTCTGATATTTACATTACCATGAGACAGTGACTCACTGCCCTTCCTCTTGATCTTTTCCAGCTCCTGATATGGCCGGATGTAGGACAGAGGCTGTGGAGTCCAGAGCCTCATGAAGCAGCAGTTTTGCCCAGACAGCGGAGGAGTTCAGCAGGGTATCACCAGCTGGTTACACCAACATCTACTCAACTCCCCACACTAGCACCCTCCCCAAACTGCAGTAAATATCGACTTATTTCTCTGTGTTTTATTTGAAAAGGGGGAGGAAGTGGGGAGTGGAGCTCTCAGTGAGGAGGGTATGTGCCAGACTCATTTTCAGCAAGGCCACTTGTCTGTGTGAGAGCACGGGTACACACACTGTGTCTATACGTGTAACATGTGTCAATGGGTCTGAGTTCAGGAGGACCCACAGTGGAAGAATTATTGGCTGCCACCGACACCAGCACCTCCCTCCATACCTTGCCTGGGAACAAACTGCTTGCTTCAGTGTCCTTCACTGGACTGACCACAGCTCCAGAGATCACTGTGGTCACCCCAGTCCATGCCACTGCTCTGAAACATCACTATGAATGTGTTATCACCAAAATAATGTGTGTATGCTCTCGCACACTCATTCTGTCTCACTCCCTCGCAGTCACACTGTCTTTTGCATGGTCCCTCTCTCGCATTTGGCCATCTCTTGCAATTGGCCTCTCCCTCACTCTCACCCTCTCATCTCGAGATCTCTTTCTCTCATTCAACTCTTTCACATTTGGCTTCTTGCACACTTATGTAGTCTCTCACTTTCTTACACACTTTTTCTCAGTTTTTCTCTGTCACATGTTTTTCTGTCTTTCGTTCTCAGTCCTTCTACCTCTCACACAGTCAGATAGGAATATCTGCACACATAAAAGACGTAACGCTAATCTGTGCACATGCTCATAGATGTGCATGAGTACAAACACATGGCTACAGAAGCAGATGAATATGTACACAAGTTCATCACGCCCCAGCCACTTAAGACCATAAGGCTAAGACATAGGAGCAGAATTAGGCCATTTGGTCCATGAAGTCTGCTCCGCCATTCAATTACAGCAAATCTTTTTTTCCCCTCCTCAGCCCCACTCCCCATAACCTTTGATGCTGTGGCCAATCAAGAACCTATCAATCTCTACCTTAAATACACCTAACGGCTTGGCCTCCACAAATTCACCATCTTCTGACTAAAGAAATTTCTCTGCATCTGTTTTAAATGGACGCCCTTCTATCCTGAGGCTGTGCCCTCTTGTCCTAGACTCCCCCACCATGGGAAACATCCTTTCAACATCTACTGCCTAGGCCTTTTAACATTCAGAAGGTTTCAGTGAGATCCACACTCATTCTTCTAAATTCCAATGAGTACAGATCCAGAGCTGTCAAATGTTCCACGTATGATAACTTTCATTCTTTAAATCATCTTTGTGAACTTTCTTTGAACCCCAATGCCAGTACATCCTTTCTAAGAAGCCAAAAACCATTCAAAACACTCAAGGTGAGGCCTCGCCAGTGCCTTATAAAGCCTCAATATCACATCCCTGCTCTTATATTCTAGACCTCTTGAAATTAATGCTTACATTGAATTGGCCTTCCTCGCTGACTCAACCTGCAAATTTATCTTGAGGGTATTCTGCTCAAAGACGCCCAAGTCCCTTTGCATCTCAGATTTTTGGATTTTCTCCCTGTTTAGAAAGTAGTCTGCATATTTACTACTTCTACCAAAGTGCATGACCATGCATTTTACAACATTGTATTTCATTTGCCACTTTCTTACCCATTCTTCTAATCTAAGTCCTTCTGCAGACTTCCTATTTATTTACACTACTTGCCCCTCCACCAATCTTTGTATCATCTGCAAACTTGGCAATAAAATTTTAAATCATTGATATACAGCATAAAAAGAAGTGGTCCCAACACCGACCCCTGTGGAACACCACTAGTCACTGGCAGCTAACCATAAAAGAATCCTTTTATTCCCACTCGCTGCCTCCTACCAGTTCCACCCATGCTAGTAACTTTCCTGTAATACCATGGGCTCTTAACTTGGTAAGCAGCCTCATGCATGGCACCTTGTCAAAGGCATTTTGAGAATCCAAATATACAACATCCACTACATCCCCTTTATCTATCCTACCTTTAAGCTCCTCAAAGAACTCCAACAGATTCATCAGGCAAGATTTTCCTTTAAAGAAAACATGCTATCTTTTACCCATGTCACCAAGTACTCCAAAACCTCAGCCTGAACAACTGAGTCCAACATCTTCCCAACCACTAAGGTCAGGCTAACTGATCTATAATTTCCTTTCTGCTGCCTCCCTCCTTTCTTTGAGTGGAGTGACATTTGCAATTTTCCAGTCCACTGGAAGCATGCCTTGCACTTGTTCAAGATCATGATTGGGGTTTTTTTTGATGTGTAAAACTAATCAAATATAAAGAGACAGTACACTGTTAAAGGCAAAATCCTTGACAGTGTTGATGAACAGAGGGATCTTGGGGTCAAAGTTCATTGCTTCCTGAAAGTGGCTAGATAGGTTGATAGGATGGTTAAGACGACCATGTGCATGCTCGTCCTTACTCGTCAAGGCATTGAGTTCAAAAGTCAGGAAGTTATATTGCAGTCTAAAACTCTAGTTAGACCGCATCTGGAGTATTGCATACAGTTCTGGTTGCCACATTTTAGGAAGGAGGTTGAGGCTTTGTAGAGGATGCAGAAGTTTACCAGGATACTACCTGGTTTACAGAGCATGTACGAGAGGTTGGATAAACTTGGTTGTTTTCTTTGAAGCAGTGGATGCTGAAGGGAGTCGTGATAGAGATTTATAAGATTATGAGAAGCATAGATCAAGTATCTTGTTACCAGAGTTGAAATGTCTAATACAAGAAGGCATTTAAGGTGAGAGGCATAATTTCAAAGATTTTTTTTTTAATACACACAGTGGTGGTAGAGGCTGATAAATTAGGGATTTTTACGAGATATTTCAATAGGCACATTGAATGTGAGGAAAACGGACGTAGAGCAGGCAGAGGGGATTAGTTGGCAATTTGATTACTAATTTAATTGCTTCAGCACAATATTGTGGGCTGAAGGGCCTGTTCCTGTACTGTACTTTGTTCAATGTTCTCTTCCCAAAAATAGAGGCTTTTCTTCCGATTATAAAATGTAGAATAGTAAAGCAGAGGAACAGGCCCTTGGGCCCATAACGTTCTGTCAAACCAATTAACTTACTAATCAAGTAAATGCCTTCTACCTGCTCAATATCCATATTTCCATTTCCTGCAATTCATAAATTATTAATAAATCTGCAGTGAATTCCAAATTGCAGCATAAAGCACTCTCTCCTCGTCACCCCGTTTTTTTTGCAGTGTGTCAAGCTGCAAGAGAAAGTGGTTGAGGCAGGTACAACAACAGCATAAAATCAGAATATGGGTAGGAAATGTTTAGAGGCATTGAGTGCAAATGATCTCATCCTGATCCATCACCCAGGACAGGCCTTCTTCTCATTGCTATCATCTGGGTGAAGGTCCAGGAGCCTGAAGACACACAGTCAAACGTTTTGGGAACAGCATCTTCCCCTCTGCCATCAGGTTTCTGATTGGACATTGAACCATGTACACTACCTCTATTTTGTTCGTTTTTTTAACACTAATTTAATTTATATATTCGTTGTAATTTACAGTTGTGTTTTGCAATGTACTGCTGTAAAGCAATAAATGCCGGAGATATTAAACCTAATTCTGATCGTTACCTGCACTGCACTTACTCTGTAGCCGTAGCAACATAGAAGGCGATGAGCTCAAAGCCTTCCATCTGCACTTTGAAAGGGAGAATATAACTACAGCTGTGAAGATCCCTGCTGCACCCAGTGACACTGTGCTAAGCTGTCTTTAAAGAAGGTGAACTCTCACAAGTCGGTAGGTCCCGATGGAGTACCTGGTAAGGCTCTGAAAACTTGTGCCAATCAACTAGCAGGAGTATTCAAGGACATTTTCAACCTCTCACTGCCATGGGTGGAAGTTCCCTCTTGCTTCAAAAAGGCAACAATTATACCAGTGCACAAGAAGAATGTGAGCTGCCTTAATGACTATCACCTGGTAGCACTCACATCTACAGTGATGAAATGCTTTGAGGTTGGTCATGGCTAGAATCAACTCCTGTCTCAGCAAGGACCTGGACCCACTGCAATTTTCCTGTTGCCACAATAGGTCAACAGCAGACACAATCTCAATGGCTCTTCACATGGTCTTAGACCAACTGGATAACCTGTATCAAGATGTTCATCAACTATAGCTCAGCATTTAATACCATCGTTCCCTCAATCCTGATTGAGAAGTTACAGAACTTGGGCCTCTGTACCTCCCCCTGCAACTGGATCCTTGACTTCCTAACAGGAATACCAGTCTTGTGCGGATTGGTGATACTATCTTCTCCTCCTTGCTATGACCAACATTGGTGCACATCAGGGGTGTGTGCTTAGCCTATACCCCATGACTGTGTTACTAGGCATAGCTCAAATACCATCTATAAATGTGTTGATGATACAACCATTATTGGTTGAATCTCAGATGGAGACGAGAGGGTGTACAGGAGCGAGATATGCCAACTAGTGAAGTGGCGTCACAGCAACAACCTTGAACGTAATTGCACTCAGTGTCAGAAAGATGAAAGAGCTGATTGTGGACTTCAGGAAGGGTAAGACACAGGAACACATACCAATCCTCAGAAGGATCAGAAGTGGAGAGAGTGAGCAGTTTCAAGTTTTTGGGGTGTCAAGATCTTTGAGGATCTAACCTGGTCCCAACATATCGATGCAGTTACAAAGAAGGCAAGCCAAAGGCTATATTTCATTAGGAGTTTGAAGAGATTTGGCATGTCAACAAAAACACTCAAACTTCTATAGATGTAACATAGAGAATATTCTGACTGGCTGCATCACTGTCTGGTATTGGTGGTGGGGGGGTGGGGGGCGGTGTTACTGCACAGGACCGAAAGCAGCTGCAGAGGGTTGTAAATTTAGTCGGCTCCATCTTGGGTACTAGCCTACAAGGTACCCAGTACAAAGGAGCGGTGTCTCAGAAAGGCAGCATCCATTATTAAGGACCCCCAGCACCCAGGGCATGCCCTTTTCTCACTGTTACCATCAGGTAGGAGGTACAGAAGCCTAAAAGCACACACTCAATGTTTCAGGAATAGCTGCTTCTCCTCCATTATCAGATTTCTGAATGGACACTGAACCCAGGTACGCTACCTTTTTTTTGCTTTCTTTTGCACTACTTTATTTATAGTTCTTTTTGCAATTTAGTTTATTATGTATTGCAATGTACTGCTACCATAAAACACACAATTTCACAACATGTGCCAGTGAATTTAAACCATATTCTAATTCTGAATGGTCAGTCTTTTCCCCAGGATAGGGGAGATAACTATAGGTCACAGGTTTTGAGTGAAAGAGAAAGATTGCAGGGAAATGTTTCCCCACAGAGGGTGGTGGGTATATGGAACGAGCTGCCATAAGAAGCAGCTGAGGCAGCTACGATAACAAAGTTTAAGACACTTGCACATGTCCATAGATACTAAAGATTTAGAGGAATGTGGGCCAAACTCAGACAAATGGGATTGGCTCAGGTAGGTAGCTGGATGGCGAGCAGTAGGCAAGACAAATGCTGTTAATATTAATTACTAGAATATAAAAGCAGGGATGTAATGCCAAGGCTTTTCAGGCATTGGTCAGACCTCACTTGGGGTATATTTGAAGCAGAGACATCTGGAGTATCATGAGCAGTTTTGAGCCCCTTATCTAAGAAAAGATGTGCTGGCACTGGAGGGGGTCCAGAGGAGGTTCATGAGAATAATACCACAAATATAAGGGTTAACATATAAGAGGCATTTGACCTAGACTAGTAGGAGGTTAGAAGAATGAGGGAAGATCTCATTGAAACCTATTGAATATTGTAAAGTCTAGATAAAGTGGACATGGAGGGAATCATTACTATAGTGGTGGTGATCTGTGGAATTGATTGCCACAGACAGCTGTGGAAGACAAGTCATTGGGAGTATATAAAACGGAGGTTGATGGGTTCCTGATTGGTTGGGCCATCAAAGGCTATGGGGAGAAGGCAGGAGAATGGGGTTGAGAGAGAAAATAAATCAGGCATGATGGAATGGAAGGACTCACTGAGCCAAAGTCCTACTCCTGCTCCTATGTCTTATGGACAAATTGGGTCATCGGAAGGAGCTGTTCCTGTTATACAATTCTACAATTTTATTCCAGTTCTGACTTGTGTTCCTACAGATATTTAGAATGGAATATGGATGTGCTTTTCATTCTCTACAACACAAAGCTGTAAGCACCAGGAATCACTCATCATTCACCCCTTGTCGTAGTGAATGTTAATAAATGCCTCTGTTACCACAAAGTACATCAAATCTCCTCTGTTTTATGTTCTAAGAAATAGTCCTGTCCTACCTTTCCTTATAACTCAGGTCCACGAGACCTGGCCAAGTCCTTGTATATTTTCTCTGCACCCTTTTCAACATCTTTCCTGTAGGTAAACTGCACACAATAATCCAAATTGGGCCTCACCAATATCTTATACAACTTCAATAACATCCCATCTCCTGTACTCATTACATTGATTTATGAAGGCCAATGTGCCACAAACTTTCCTTATGACCCTATCTACCTGTGACACCACTTTCAGCAAATTATGGATCTGTATTCCCAGATCCCTTTGTTCTACCACACTCCTCCACACTGTTCATTGTGTAAGACCTACCCTGGTTGGTTCTACTGAAGTGTAAAACCTTACACTTGTCTGCATAAAATTCCATCTGCCATTTTTCAGATCATTTTTCCAGCTGATGCAGATCCCTCTGCAAGCCATAATGGTCTTCCTCACTGTCCACTGCACCTCCAGTCTTGGTGTCATCCACAAATTTGCTGATCCATTTAACATTATCATCCAGATCATTGATATAGATGACAAACGACAAAGAATGCAGCACACCACTAGTCACAGGCCTCCAGTCAGAAGGGCAACCTTCCAATGCCATTCTCTGGCTTCTCCCACAAAGCCAATCCAATCTAATGCAGAATGCCGAGCCACTGAACCTTCTTGATCAGCCCATGTAGACAACATCCACTGCCTTGCCTTCATCTACTTTCCTGGTAACTTCCTCATGGTTGGACATGACCTTCATCTACTTTCCTGGTAACTTCCTCATGGTTGAACATGACCTTCATCTACTTTCCTGGTAACTTCCTCATGGTTGAACATGACCTTCATCTACTTTCCTGGTAACTTCCTCATGGTTGGACATGACCTTCATCTACTTTCCTGGTAACTTCCTCATGGTTGAACATGACCTTCATCTACTTTCCTGGTAACTTCCTCATGGTTGGACATGACCTTCATCTACTTTCCTGGTAACTTCCTCATGGTTGGACATGACCTTCATCTACTTTCCTGGTAACTTCCTCATGGTTAGACATGACCTTCTACACACAAAGCCATGCTACTATCCTTAATTAGTCCATTTTATCCAAATACATCTGGTCCAATAACTTTACCACAACTGATGTCAGATTCACAGGCCTATAATTTCCAGGTTTATGTTTACAGCCTTTCTTAAATAATGGAACAACATTGGTTATCCTCCAATCCACTGGTACCTCTTCTGTCAATAAGGATGATTTAAATATCTCTACAAGAGCCCCATCAATTTCTGCACTTGCCTCCCATAGGGTCCGAGGGAATACCTTGTCAGGCCCTGGGGATTTATCCACCATGATTTGCCTCAGGACAGCAAACACTTTCTCTTCTGTAATCTGTACAGGATCCATAAAATTGATGCCACTTTGCCTCACTTCTATAGACTCTGTGTCCATCTCCCAGGTAAATACGGATACAAAGAATGTACTTAAGATCTCCCCATCTGTTTTAGCTCCACACATGGATTATAATTCTGCCTTCCAGAGGACCAATTTTGTTCCTTTTGCTCTTAACATACCTGTAGGATCCACCTTCGTCTAGAGCAACTTCATGTTTCCTTTTAGCTGTCATGATCTTTCTTAAGTGTTCCTTTGTATTTCTTGTACTCCACAAGCACCTCATATACCTGTATATCCAGCTAGGCACCCCCCTTTTTTTCTCTTAACCATGGCCTCGATATCTTGTGAATACCACAGTTCCATACCTTCACAGTTCTTTACCTTCTATTCTGCCAGGTATATACAAACTTCGAACTCTCAAAATTTCACTTTTGACGGTCTCCCACACATTTGCCAGAAAACAGCCTGTCCCAATCCACACTTACCGAATCCTTTGATACTATTAAAATTGACCTTACTCCAATTTAGAATCTCAACCCACAGACCAGACCCATCTCTTTGCACACTTACTTTGAATCTCATGGCATTGTAGATGAAAAGCCTTCCCCTATACAAACGTCTGTCGTCTACCCTGTCTCATTCCCCAATAGCAGATCCAGTGTATTGGCCTTCATTAGTTGAAGGACAGAGTTCAACAGTAATGTTGCAACACTAGTTAAGAGTATATCTGGAGATCTGGTTTCCTTATTATAGGAAGTACGTAGAAGCTGTAGAGAGGGTGCAGAGATTTATCAGGATGCTGCCTGGAATCGAGAGCATGTTTATGAGGATAGGTTAAGTGAGCTAATGCTTTTCTTTTCGGAGCAAAGGACTATGAGAGGTGACTTGATTTGAGATGTACAAGGTGATAAGAGGCATGGAGAGCAGATAGGCAAAGATGCTTTTCCAGGGCGGAAATGGTTAATACACGGGGGACACATTTCAAAATGATAAGAGGAAAGTCTAGGTGGGAGTGTTAGAGATAGGTTTGTTTGTTTTTTTATATATACAGAGAATGGTGGGTGAGTAGAACACCCTGCCAATGATGGTGGTAGATTCAGACACATTATGGACATTTAAGAGCCTCTTAGACTGGCACATGGAGGGCCATGTGGGCGGGAAGGGTTAGATTTATCTTGGACTAGGTTAAAAAGTCAGCACATTGTTGGTCTGTACTGTACAGTGCTGTAATATTTATTGTTCTATGTTTAAGGAGTATTGTGGTTTTGATGCTTTCAGTAAAATCCCACAATGTACGGCATGCATTTATACTGATCCTGCCTCGAACACCCCCCACAATATCTCCCTTAAACATCATGGCTTCCTCCGGGATTTCACTTCCTTGCAGAAATGAAGTGTGGTTCTGTGTTATCAGAGGACTATCACACTAACCTACTGAATATCGAGAGGCCTTGATAGAGTGGATGGGGAAAGGATGCTTTCTGTTTCCTGTAGTGGGGAGTCTAGATCCAGGGAGCACAGTCTCAGAGTCGAAGGACATCCATTTAGAACAGAGGTGAGGAGGAATTTCTTTAACCACAGGGTGGTGAATCTATGGAATTCATTGCCACAGATGGCTGTGAAGGCCAAATTATTGTATATATTTAAAGCAGAGTTGACAGATTAATCAGGGTGTCAAAGGATAAGGGGAGAAGACAGGAAAATGGGGTAGGTGGGAAATAAATCAGCCATGATGGAATGGCAGAGCAGACCTAGTGGGCTAGGTGGCCCAATTCTGCTATGTCTTAAGGTCTAGAAACAGGCTTAAAATAATTACTCAAGTCTCCTTTAAAAATTCTAATCAGATCTCTGAGCTTTCCTGAATGTGCATTTACTGAAAGCATGAAGAAAATTTTAAACACAAGATTGCAAGTGAAATTGGAAAGATTGGATAGAAAACTCCCAACAAAATTAAATCTTTCAAATGTCTTCCAGGAAACTGAATTTAAGACAAGTTAATGTAACTGTATGTTGCTAATGGAGTACACAGTTTGTCTATTCCAACGTGAAAATGTTATTGATTATAGGTAGAGCATTAAAAACGATAATAATTTCTGGAGCTCATACAATTGAACAAGAAAGCATTGTAAATTCAGGATATAGCTTATGTGGGTAAAAGTATAATTATTTTATACGACAAGATGGACCTTGACTTCACAGTCTACCTCATTATGACCCGTGCCTGCACTTTAAAATGCCTTTATTTATCACACGTACATCAAAACATAGTGGAACACGTTGTTTGCGTCAACGACCAACACAGTCAGAGGATGTGCTGGGGTCGGCATGCTGGAACTTACTAACCCTAACCCATGTCGTTGGAATGTGAGAAGAAATTGGAGCCCCCAGAACTGAAGCGGATTGTTGACAGTGGTGGTACACTAATGCTATGCTATCACACCGTACAAATGTTGCAGTTACACATTCTTTGTAGCTGCTACACTTTATTCTGCATTGTTACTGTTTTCCCTTGAAATACCTCACTGTACTTTCTAATGATCTGACCTGTATGGATGGCGGTGTTCCTACGACTTTTGCACAGTATTGTGGTAATTTTATGTATTGCAGCCACAAAACATATTTCATGATCTATGTGAGTGACAATAAATCTAATTCTGATATGTATGGGTCTCTACTGTGGACTGAGAGTGGGAAGGGGGCAGGGAGAGGAGAACCATGGTTGGGAAAAACAAGGGAGAGGGGAGGGAGCAGGAAGCACCAGAGAGACATTCTGTAATGATCAATAAACCAATTGTTTGGAATCAGGTGACCTTGCCCCGTGTCTCAGGGCAGGCTGTGTCTACACCTGCACCCCCCCCACCCCTAGCACTCCTCTGCCACCTACCCACACCCTCCCATAGCACTCCAACCATGCCATTTCCAACATCCTTTGCTCCTGCAGATCTACAAACTCGCTCTCTGCTTCACGTTGACAAATACAGTACTGTGCATAAGCCTTAGGCATCCTAACTATATAATTCTGGTTAAGACTTTTGCACTCTACCTTGGGGCATTTAACAATAAACTAATTTATTTATATTTTGTCCTAACTAGATACAACCTTTTAACATCAAGATAAATCTAGTATCAAATTAAATTGAGAGGAAGTTTCTGTACAATCTTTCCAACTAGTCTCACTCTCCCACCCCTCGTCATCTTTTCCCACTACCCCTGCCACATATTTAGCCACCTCCTCCCCCTTTTGAAAGTTCCCACCATTCAAACACACCAATGTCAAAATAACTGAAAACTATTTATTATACCAGTAACAAACATCTGACCAAACCTCATTTTCACAAATTTCTGCAGCTTTATACTAAAATTGTTTGCTTAGACCACATTTTAAGAGTTTCAACTTGAGATCATGTGGGGCCCTCAAAGGAAGCCTCCTCCTGCACGAAGAGGTTATCTCCAAAGACTAAAGCTTCTTACTGAGAGGTTCACATGGCGATATTATGGGTAACAGTTCAGCCACTTGGCATACAGTCAGCACCGTCAGGCCTGAAATCCCCCACTGCTGAACGATAGGCCAGCATCAACTCAATGGGCAGAATGGCCACCTTCTGTGCCGATGCAATGGAATGGGAGGGGCTCCTCAAAGTCACATGCTGGGCCGTTGCTGTTCCAAAGCCAGCCAGTCATCCACTGGAAATCTCTGTCATAACACAACCCCTCTCTGCAGGTGGACCAGTGGCTGCTCGAGGTCTGAGTGGCTTGGGTTCCATTCCAAAGTCTGTTATCCTACGCCACATGCATTCCTTTGTTTGGGAAATAGTACTATATTTAAATAGCACGACTTACTACATCAAAATCAGGTCCCTTTTCAAATGTACTCACTGTGGTAAACATAGAAGTCAGTATGGACTTAGAAAGATCCCTTAAACAGAAATAATGAAGAATTTCTTTCAAGCATGGCGATTTGTAAAGCAAACATCGGTTAATCCATGTGACATGCCACGCACACCATCTTTGTTCCGCATCCTGTTGAGACTCAGCAAGCCAGGACAAGGTGAAGGGGCTTTGGTTAAGGTCACTTGGTGAGAAAAAGCTCCTCTGGCTCTTCAGCAGAGTTTGGCAGTTGCCTCTATTAACCGGGCAAATCGTTGGCTGATGGTTGAGCAGAATCTAAGTCACTGGGTGAACTCAGCGAGTCAGGCAACATCCGTGGAGACAGAGACGATAACCCGTGTTTTTATTCACTGAGAATTTTCTCCCAGCCTCCTCAACACACTAGTATCAACCAGTAGATTTTGATGGATAATCCAAATACAAACCTCAAAGAGGTTATCTCTGAAGTCCAAAGGTCCACATAGTGATATTAGGTGCAGCAGGGATACGAGGACTGCAGTTGTGGTCTCATCTTGCTGAAGCTCCAGCAGTGATTCCAGTTCATCTTGAAAGTTACACATTTTAAAAGGGACGCTTTTCATCGTTTAGTAAGTCTGCCAAGGACAACTCTTGTGAGAACTGCTCTTACATTTGGACAATGGCTGGTATCGCCTCAATGGTTGCTGGTGTTTGCAAGTCAAAGTTTGATTCGTTGACTGGTGTTTCCAACTCTGCGAAAAAAAATTCATGTCAAGCAGAAGTCTTTGCAGTGATGATGCAGTGCGGGGTGAGTTCAGCAGACTCCTTGCCTGATGGGCCGTGCTGCGTTTTGGCAGGATATATTACATCACGGCAGGTCAACCAGTACCAGTTGTACCCTGGGCTGTGGCAGCAAGCAACAGATAACCCGGGAAAATGGTGATGGCTGAAATCACCTAAATGCAGTCACTGCCGGGAACTGAAATGCGGAGCAAGGATGAACCCAAACTAAGAGGCAGGGTAGGCAAGCATGGAACTCCTGGGCAGCAGTGGGAAGAAACAGCATGGCAACTCTCTGGGTGGGGGGGGGGGGTAGTTCCCCGAGTCTGGTTGAGGCTGTGACTGAGCTGCAGGGGCTTGGGGTGCATTTGCTGAAGAGTCTCAGGTTTGAAGGAGGGAAGATGGTGAGGGTCTGGGTGAGAAGGGATGGAGGGTGGAAAAAGGCTTGAAGAGGTGATGAGGAGGAGGAGGAGAAGGAGGGAAAGGGGAATGTGAGGTTGGAAAGAAGGGAGGGGCTGGGGCTGGAACGGAGGGGAGGAGTAGGAGGAGGAAGAAGGTATGTGAAGATAGGAGAGAAGGTGGATAAGTGGACTGGGGCTGAGAGGAAATGCGACGGGGGGGGGGGGGAGTGAGCCAGAGGTTGCCCCTTCCCAAATCTGAGACCCCTTTCCCCGACCTTAGCCGCTGAGTCCTCCCTCAAGCTCCTTCCCCACCACTTTTTCCTTCCCTCACCACCCTCGGCCTCTCCTTGCCCTCGCCCAGGGTCAGAGGTCCCTCAGGCCTCTTCAGGCTTGTCGGGTGGCGGCCCACACGGCTGCAGCATCTTCTCCATGAGGTTGAAGCGGACTCGGGCCTTAGTTTCGTTCTCGGCCACCGCGAAGTAGTTGAGCAGGTCGAAATGGCCCATGTAGGAGGCGTACGAGTCGCGGTGCTGGTTAACTAACCACTCCCACTTGGTGGTGTCGGCGTGGCCCGTGCCAATGTACTTGGACTGCAAGTGTTCCAGCTGGCTGTGAATGTTGTAGCGGTCCGTCATGTTGCCGGCAGCCCGTCCTCAATAGCCTCACCGCCCGCCTGAATAGTTGCCCACACTTGCCGCGGTCCGGAAAACCCAAGATGGCCGCCGTTACCATGGCTACCCATCGGCCTGCTTTTTAAAATTCATCCTTTAGAACTGACAAACAGTCCTGAAGAATATAGAATCTGGTTTATTTCAACCAGAAAATGTCATTTGCAGTAAAGAAGACTGGTTTAAAAAGAAAATAAAGTTGAACGCATGCGCAGTTGGAATGGACGGCCGCTTGCACTGGACTGCCCTCTAGGCTGGAAGACCGGAAGAGTGGGGAACTGCAAGGATATCTTTCAGTCGCCCCTTGAACGGAAAACCATAAATACACAGCCTCAAGTTTCAGACATTTAAAGTTTCCTCTATCTGCCCCTCGTAATCTTATAAATTCTGTCAAGTCTCCCTTCAGCTTCCGCCGCTTCAGAGTTTGTTCAACCTCTCACAAACACGAAAAAAATCTGCAGATGCTGGAAACCCAAGCAACACACACAAAATGCTGGAGGAACTCAGCAGGTCAGGCAGCATCTATGGAAAAGGGTACTGCTGACGTTTCGGGTGTAGACCCTTCACCCCCACTGTTGAGGTGTCGGAAGCTATCTACATTGGTTCAGGAGCCTGATGGTTGAAGGGACAACTGTTCCTGAATGCGGTGGTGTGGGAACCAGGCTCCTTGTGCCTCCAATTCCTGGGCCGGGCTCTCAGATTCAGACACTTTGGGCCTCTGAACTCTGCACAAGGGCCAATGACCATCAGGTTTCCACCTCTGGACTTGCAATTTTGGTCTTTAACCTTTGGGTTGCTACCTCGAGACCACGCCAACATCTGGGACCCTAGGACTCGCTGATCACAGATTTGTCCTTTGGGCCTCGACTTCAGGACCCGATGACCTGGGGGAAATCACCTGCACAGACCTCAGACCAGGACCTGAGAATCGTTCAGCAGCTGCTGATTCAGTCTCAGTCTGCAGATTTTCAGCTCCTTGCTGAATCAGAAGCAGGTTTATTCTCACTGATGTGAAACTTGTTGGTTTGTGGCAACAGTGGGGTACAAAGGTATAAAATTACTATCAATTATAAAGCAAATAAATACTGCAGAAGAGGGAAATGGTGAGGTAGTGTTAATGGGTTCATTGTCTATTTGATGGTAGAGGGAAGAGACTGTTCCTGAAACTGTCTATCTATGCATTATGGATACTTATTGTAACTTACGGTAATTTTTATGAACAGGTATTGCAATGGACTGTCCTGTCTTGTCCAATCTGCACCAACTGCCGCCACGTCGTCGAACTGTCTTCAGGTCTCCAGCCCAAAGCCTTAACCACTTGGCCACTGCTGCCATTGAACAGCAAATTTCAAACATATATCAGCGATATTAAACCTGTTTCTGATTCTAGGTGCAGAAAATTACTGGAATAAGCAGCACACACAAAATGCAGGAGGAACTCAGCGGGCCACGCACAGCTTCTGTGTAAATGAGTAAACAGGCAGTGGGTGGAGCCCGGATGCTAATCTATGCAAAATTCATTCCTTGTTTCAGTCGCAGTAGGAAGAGTAATTACAGGTTGTGGCGCACTATGAAGTTCAGAATGGATGGGGAGAGATCGGTAGTGATTATATTCCACCCCGTCCTTGACCCCTGTGAATAACCGAGGGAACGAAGTGACCGCTCGCCGTGAGGTTAAAGTGTTTGTTTGTGGGTGGAGAGCAGCGCGGCGGCAGTTGGTAATTAAGACTATACTTTTAAGGATCATTTCTATAGTCTGTGACTGAGAAATCGAGCACTAAAAAGTTTGGTCTCTGCAACCACGAGGAAGAGTCGTGGTGTTTCCTCCTGAGCGCGAAGCGGTCGGTCAGCGTTGTTTCCTACAACGGCTTTCCGGCATTGATGACCGTTCCCTTCTCCCCATTGCGGGGAGCTGCGGAGGGAGGAAACGCTGTCTGAGTGGTTGTACTTCATACTTTGAAAAACAGAGCTAACGAAGCAATTTGAAATGCGCAGCGTACTTACTTCTCTGAGCGCCTGTGCCAGAACGAGGTCATTCCAGTTCTCATTCCCTTTACGGCTTTGTTCCGTAGCATTAATGTCATTCTAAGTGCGGAAAATCACACGCGAGAGTGGGTATCAGACGGCTAGAAAAGCACTGGTGGAAGTTCCAGGGGTCAGAAGTGTGTGAAGTTACCATCACTGAGAAGATTCTTGGGAAACTGAAAAGTCCAAGTGACTTATCTACAGTACATCCCAGAGTTCTGAAAGAGGTGGCTGAAGGGATCGTGGAAGCATTAGTAATGCTCCTTCAGGAATCACTAGATTCTAGAATTGCTCAGAAAGACTGGAAAAATTGCAAATGTCACTCACTCCACTCTTCAAGAGCGAGGCAGAAGAAAGCAAACTATAGGCCAGTTAGTCTGACCTCCATAGTCGGGAAGATGTTGGAGTAGATTATTTAGGATGAGGTCTCAGAGTACTTGGAGGTATAGGTGCAACGATAAAGCCAGTCAGCGTTGTTTCCTCAAGGGAATTTTTTTAAATTATTAAACAAAATATACTTCATTCTAAAATAAAATTATATACAATAACCATTCAAAGACTTTCAATTCTTTACAGTTGGTACCATTACTGACTTTACATTTTCAAAGATCAAAAGTTTTGTCACCCACGTGGCACTTTGTTCTTTCAGATTTACATTCAGGGGATATACCCCCAAACCCCCACACCTCAACTCCCACGGGAGAAGAACCCTAGACTGTGGTCCTTCCCCACCAGGCCCTTGCGGTGGCTGCACCGAGTTTGAGTGTCTTACGCAGGGAGGTTAGAAAGATTGGGCTTGTACACGCTGGAATTAAGGAGATTGAGAGGGGATCTGATTGCAACATATAAGATTATTAAGGGATTGGACAAGATAGAGGCAGGAAATATGTTCCAGATACTGGGAGAGTCCAGTACCAGAGGGCATGGGTTGAGAATAAGGGGAAGGTCATATAGGACAGAGTTAGGGAAAAACTTCTTCTCCCAGAGAGTTGTGGGGGTCTGGAATGCACTGCCTCGGAAGGCAGTGGAGGTCAATTCTCTGGATGCTTTCAAGAAGGAGCTAGATAGGTATCTTATGGATAGGGAAATCAAGGGATATAGGGAGAAGGCAGGAACCGGGTATTGATAGTAGATGATCAGCCATGATCTCAAAATGGTGGTGCAGGCTCGAAGGGCCGAATGGTCTACTTCTGCACCTATTGTCTATTGAGTGCATCGCTCAGCACGTACTCCTGCAGCCGAGAATGTGCCAGTCGGCAGCATTCCCCCACGGACATCTCCGTGTGCTGGTAGACCATCAAGTTTCGGGCCAACCAAAGAGCGTCCTTCACTGAGTTGATGATCTGCCAGCAGCACCGGATGTTGGTCTCGGTGTGCATCCCCGGGAACAGCCCGTAGATCAGAGAGTCCTCTGTTACGCAGCTGCTGGGGATGAACCTCGCCACAGCCCCTTCCATCCTCCTCCACACTTTCTCCGCGAAACCACAGTGTGCAAAGAGGTTGGTCACTGACTCCTCCTAACTGCAGTCCTCCCGTGGGCAGAGGGGCGTGGAGACGACGTTCCGGGCGTACAGGAGGGATCGGACTGGGAGGGCCCCTCTCACCGCCAGCCAGGCGAGGTCTTGGTGCCTGTTGGTGAGGTCTGGCGATGAGGCATTTTGCCAGATGAACTGGACGGTCTGCTCAGGGAACCACCCCACTGTGTCCATCACGTCCTTCTCCTGCAGTGCCTGCAGGACCTGACGTGCTGACCACTGCCTGATGGCCGTGGGCAAAGGCGTTGACCTGAAAGAACTTCTCTACGAAGGACAGGTATGGCGGTAACGACCAGCTGACAGGGGTGTTGCATGAGAAAGGGGCCAGACCCATCCTTCGTAGCCTGGGCGACAGGTAGAACCTGGGCACATAGTGGTACTTAGTGCCCACATACCTGGGATCCACACACAACCTGATGCAGCCACACACGAAGCTGGCCATCAGGATGAGGGCGACATTGGGGATGTTTTTGCCCCCGTTGTCCAGGGACTTGTGCATGGTGGTCCGTCTGACCTGCTCCATCATTTCCCTCAAGGGAAAACCTTGCCTGACAAATCTTTTGGAATTATTTGAAGAAATAACATGCAGTATAGACAACGGAGAATCAGTCAATATTGTGTACTTGGATTTTCAGATGGCCATTGACAAGGTGCCACACACGAGGCTACTTAACAAGTTATGAGCCCATGGTATTACAGGAGAGATTCTAGCATGGGTAAAGCTGTGGCTGATTGGCAGGAGGCAAAGAGTGGGAATAAAGGGAGCCTTTTCTGTCTGGCTGCTGGTGTTTAGTGGTGTCCCACGGGAGTCAGTGATGGGACAGATCCTTTTTATGTTATATGTCAATGATTTAGATGATGGAATTGATGGCTTTGTTGCAAAGTTTGCAGACAATATGAAGATAGGTGGAGGGGCAGGAGTTTTGAAGAAATAGAGAGACTACAGAAGGACAGACAGATTAAGAGAATGGGCAAAGAAATGGCAGATGGAATACAGTGTTGAGAAGTGTATGGTCATGCACTTTGGTAGAAGAAATGAAGGGTTGACTAATTTCTAAATGGAGAGAAAATACAAAAAAAACATGAGGTACAAGGGGACTTGGGAGTCCTTGTGCAGGATTCCTCAACAGTTAATTTTTAGGTTGGGTCTGTGGTGAGGAAGACAAATACAATGTCAGCATTCATTTCAAGAGGCCTACAATATAAAAGCAAGGATGAAATGTTGAGACTTTATAAAGCACTGGTGAGGCTTTAGTGTAATTGTGATCAGTTATGGGCCCCTTATCTTAGAAAGGATTTGCTGAAAATGGAAAGGGTTCAAAGGAGGGTTACAAATATGATTCCAGGATTGAATGGCTTATCATATGAAGAGTGTTTGATGCAGAGCCATGTATTCAGTAGAATTCAGAATAATGAGGGGTGACCTCATTGAAACCTATTGAATGGTGAAAGGCCTGGATGGATCTGGATGTGGAGAGGATGTTTCCTGTGGGGAAGAGTCTAAGACAAGAGGACACAGCCTCCAAATGGAGAGACCTCCTTTTAGAATGGAGATGGTGAGGAATTCCTTTAGCCAGAGAGTGGTGGAATCTGTGGAATTCTTTGTCACAGCAGCTCAGCTGTGGAGACCAAGTCTTGATGTACTTTTAAGGCAGAGGTTGATAGATTCTTGATTGGTCATGGCATGTGAAGAAGGAAGGAGATGGGGGCTGTGAGGAAAATTAGATCTGCAATACAGATGGCCTAATTCTTCTCCTATATTTTATGGTCTTTAATGATGCTGGAGAGGCAGTAATGGGGGACATTATGATGGATGAACTGAATAAATATTTTGCATCAGTCTTCTCAGACACCAACAGTATGCTGGAAGTTCCAGGTGTCAGGGGTCATGTGAAGTTACCGTTACTAGGGAGAAGGTTCTTGGGAAACTGAAAGGTCTGAAGGTAGATAAGTCACCTGGAGCGGGGTTCTAAAAGAGGTGGCTGAAGATTGTGAAGGCAATAATATTGATTTTGTACTGTAATCCCCAATAAGAGACAATTCCTGAACAGAGGAATGCCATAGTGGTTAGTGTGACACTGTTACAGCCCAGGGTGTCAAAGTTCAATTCCAGCGTCCTCTGTCGGAAAGTACTTAAGTTCTTCCCGTGTGCATGTGGGTCTCCTGTGGATGTAGATGTCAATATATATTACCCTGAGATTCACTCTCTTGTAGACATTTACAGGAAAATAAGGAATTACAATAGAATTTATGAAAAACTATACATAACGGAAGGTGGATAAACAACCAATGTGCAAATGAAGACAAACAAAATAAAGAAATGCTGAGAAGACGAGTCTGTAGGTTGTGGAATCATTTCAGAGGGGTGGTGAGTGAAGATATCCACGCCAGTTCAGCTGGTTGATAGTTGAAGGGTAAGTAAATGAGTCCTGATGAAGGGTCTTCACCCTAAACGTCGACTGTTTATTTGTTTTGATAGATGCTGCCTGACCTAAGGATCCTGTGCCTTCTGCCTGATGGCAACAGCGAGAGGAGAGCATGGCCTGGATGTGGGGGTCCCTGATGGTGGCCACTGCTTGTAAGTATACTCGATAGTGGGGAGGGCTTTGTCTGTGATGAACTGTGCTGTTTCCACCACTCGCTGACAACTTTTATGTTCCTGACACTCTCAGTAACTTGGGAGACTGTAGTTATAACCAGGGGTATTTCCACCCACCCTAATAATCATCAGTAGATCAATGCTTCACCCTTCTTCATCTCAGCCTGACAATAGGTGTCAAAAGGGCTTTGCATCCAGATGAGCTCAATCCCTTCTATGCTGGCTTTGACCATCAGAACATAGAGGAACCACCACGAACTCTCACAGCCCCCAATTTTCCAATAATTTCCGTTTCTGGGGCTAACATGCAACCATCCTTGATGAAGGTGAGCCTTTACACTTCACTGTGTGGCTAAGCACAGCTCCAATGCCATATTTAAGTTTGCTGACGACACCACTGCTGTAGGCCAAATCAAAGGTGGTGACGAATCAACTTACAGGAGGGAGACTGAAAATCTGGCTGAGT
Organism: Hypanus sabinus; assembly: GCF_030144855.1. Lineage (NCBI taxonomy): Eukaryota > Metazoa > Chordata > Chondrichthyes > Myliobatiformes > Dasyatidae > Hypanus > Hypanus sabinus. The sequence continues at coordinate 7,580,521 of NC_082717.1, forward strand.
GGTGCCACAACAACTTCTTACCCAAGAAGCTAGTCAGCAAGACCGAGGAGCCTATTACAGCTTCCAGGAAGAGGAAACTGGAGGTACATGAACCAGTCCTCATTGGGGATTCAGAGGTGAAGAAGTTCAGCAACTTTGAACTCCTCGGTGTTATCTTTTCAGAGGACCTGTCCTGGGCCCAGCACGTAAATGAAATTATGAAGGAAACACACCAGCACCTCTCTTTCCTTAGAAGTTCATGAAGATTCAGCATGACAACAAAAATTTAGACAAACTTTTATAGATGTGTGTGGAGACTATATTGACGGGCAGCATCATAGCCTGGTGTGGAAAGCTCTTGAATGGAAAATCCGAGAAAAATTAATAGATATCGGTAGATAGGGTAGTAAAGAGAGATTTTGGTACATTGGTCTTTATAAAGCAAAGTATTGAGTATAAGAGTTGAAAGATTATGTTGAGGTTGTATAAGGCATTGGTGAGGCTGAATTTGGAGTATTGTGTGCAGTTTTGGTCACTGAATTACAGGAAGGATATTAATAAGGTTGAAAGAGTGCAGAGAAGGTTTACAAGGATGTTGCCGGGACTTGAGAAACTGAGTTACAGAGAAAGGTTGAATAGATTATATTCCCTGGAGTGTAGAAGAATGAAGGGAGATTTGATAGAGGTATATAAAATTATGATGAGTATAGATAGAGTGAATGCAGGCAGGTTTTTTTCCACTGAGGTTAGGGGAGGAAAAAAACAGGACATGGGTGAAGGGGGAAAAGTTTAAAGGGAACATTGGTGGGGGGCTTCACTCAGAGAGTGGTGGGAGTGTGGAATGAGCTGCCAGATGAAGTGGTAAATATGGGCTCACTTTTAACATTTAAGAAAAACTTGGACAGGTACATGGATGAGAGGTGTGTGGAGGGATATGGGCCATGCGCAGATCAGTGGAACTAGGCAGAAAAATGGTTCGGCACAGCCAAGAAGGGCCAAAAGGCCTGTTTCTGTGCTGTAATGTTCTATGGTTCTATTGCTCAGTCCATCACGGGCAAAGCCCTCCTCATAATTGGCCACATCTACATGGACCATTGTTGCAAGAAAGCAGCACCCACCATCATCAGGGACCCCCCACCATACAAGCCATGCTCTCTTCTTGTTGCTGTCATCAAGAAGGTACAAAAGCCTCAGGACTCACACCGTCAGGTATGAGAACCACCAGACTCTGAACCAGAGGAAATAGCTTCACTCAATTTCACTTTCACCAACATTGAAATATTCCCACAAACTATAGACTCACTTTCAAGGACCATTCATCTCATGTTCTCGATGTTTGTTGCTTAGCGAAATACTCGGCGGGAGTACAGAAATGGACGGAATCCCGGACGCCGCCATTCAGCTGTTTATTTATGCAACAGATTTTTCCCCCAAGCCATCGGACTACCAGCCTACTGCCCTCTGCTGTGCCTATTGTCTTGTTTATTATTTATTGTAAAGCCTGCACTGTTCTGTGTACTTTATGTAGTTCTGGGTAGGTCTGTAGTCTAGTGTAGTTTTTGTATTGTTCATGTAGCACCATGGTCCTGAAAAACATTGTCTCATTTTTACTGTGTACTGTACCAGTAGTTATGGTCGAAATGTCAATAAAAAGTGACTTGACTTGACAATACAGGCCCATCAGCCCACAAAGCTGTGCCGAACTATCTAGGCTCCATGTAGCCACCCAGGAGTCTCTTAAAAGACCCTATTGTTTCCGCCTCCCCCACTGCTGCCGGCAGCCCATTCCATGCAATCACCACTCTCTGCAGAAAAAAAACTTACCCCTTACATCTCCTCTGTACCTGCTTCCAAGCACCTTAAAACAGTGCCCTCTCATGCTAGTGATTTCAGCCTTGGGGAAAAGCCTTTGACTATCCACACGATCAATGCCTCTTGTTATCCTGAACACCTCTATCAGGTCACCTCTCATCCTCCATCGTTCCAAGGAGAAAAGGCTGAGTTCACTCAACCTATTCTCATAAGGCATGTTCCCTAATCTAGGCAACATCCTAGTAAATCTCCTCTGCACCCTTTGTATAGCTTCCATGTCCTTCCTGTATTGAGGTGCCCAGAACTGAGCACAGTATTCCAAGTGGGGTCTGACCAGGGTCCTATATAGCTGTAACATTTTCTCTCAGCTTCTAAATTCAATGAAGGTTAATACAAATCTCCTCTGCACAGATCTTTTGAACTTTGAACATAACCCAGATTATTAGTTCAGATTCAAGTTAATTTATTTATCACACATACATCAAATGGTATAGTGAAATGTGATACTTGGGTTAATAATGGAAACAACGCTGACATGTTGAGGCAGCCTACAAGTGCCAAGACAGCATGCACATAATGTTCAGCAGGACAACAACAACAGAACACAACAAGGCAACAACCCACCACCCATTCTCACACACACACACACACACACACACACACACACACGCCTCCAACCCTGGGACAGGCTGCCTCGAAGCCTCCGGTTTCTGACCTTGACTCACAGACATTGGGCCTCCAATCTCCAGTTTCTGACCTTGACTCACAGGCATTGGGCCTCCAATCTCCAGTTCCTGACCTTGATTCACAGACATTGGGCTTCCAATCTCCAGTTTCTGACCTGGACTCACAGGCATTGGGCCTCCAATCTCCAGTTTCTGACCTTGACTCACAGACATTGGGCTTCCAATCTCCAGTTCCTGACCTTGACTCACAGGCATTGGGCCTCCAATCTCCAGCTTCTGACCTTGACTCACAGACATTGGGCCTCCAATCTCCAGTTCCTGACCTTGACTCACAGACATTGAGCCTCCAATCTCCAGTTTCTGACCTTGACTCACAGGCATTGGGCCTTCAATGTCCAGTTTCTGACCTTGACTCACAGACATTGGGCCTCCAATGTCCAGTTTCTGACCTTGACTCACAGACATTGGGCCTCCAATCTCCAGTTTCTGACCTTGACTCACAGACATTGGGCCTCCAATCTCCAGTTTCTGACCTTGACTCACAGACATTGGGCCTTCAATCTCCAGTTTCTGACCTTGACTCACAGACATTGGGCCTTCAATGTCCAGTTTCTGACCTTGACTCACAGGCATTGGGACTTCAGCCTCCAGTTTCTGGCCTGGACTCTCATATTCACAGACAATGGGCCTCTGACATCTGCATAAGCTGACCTACAGTCTTTAACCTTTGGGTTTCTATCTGAGAGCCTCGCTGGAGTCTGGGCATGTCCCTAGGATTTGCCAATCACAGGTTTTTATTTTGGGCTTTGAGTTCTGGACCTGTGCAGATCTGTGACCCCAATGGCCTGGGATAATCACTGCCCCTCATGACTCGACCCGTACAAACTTCTGAACCGGGATCTGGCCACCTGGCTGGGATGGCCAGCCTGAAAATTATTCAGCATCTGCCAATTCATTCTCCTGCTGTGTCCTGGGACAATGTGATGGAGACAATTTATTTGTTATCTTGTGGCTGCAAACTCAGAAAGCAAAGGGCCCGATTTTTACTGTATTGGAAATCTACCGGTTTATCTTTGTAGTATGCTCGAGATTACTGAATATTTAACATTGTGAACAACCCGGGACGTTGCTGGACACTGGCATGGCAAACAAAACGCACCTCGGAAGTAAAAGTGGGGAAAAAGATAGCGAAGCCTCGAGCAAGAAAGCTGATGTGACGGTAATGGAGCCGTTGCACGCTGCTGGACCTGGACCTGCGCTACCCGATGACTTGGAGAGGCTCCGTTTAGTGCTTCTTACCGACACGACATTCTGCCCTAAAAAGTGAACTTGAAGATGCTTTGTCACCAGTGAATGCTACCATGGAACACATTATGTCTTATTACGAGTCGCACGACGAACGCTTTCGCGAGGTTGCAGTTATGATTACAGTGACCGACCGGCCGGCGAGCGCCGAATCCGCCATTGCAGCGCTGCAGAGCGAAAACGCATTTCTGAGGGGGAAACTAGATGACCTCGCGGAGATCCGGCTTGAGAGTGGTCGGCATTCCTGAAAACCGGTAAGGTTCGGTCCCTGTTAAATTTATGACCGAGTTTTTTTGGCGAAGCGCTGGGGACAATTTTCTCCCCAAGGCCTCTGGTACTTTGGCGCGCTCACCGAGTCGGGCCTAAACCATCCGGTGTCTCTGAAGCCAAGCCAACGAGACCAAGAACCTTCCCGGTCCTCTTCCACTTCTTTCAAGATAAGCAACGCATCATCAATAGACGGAAGCAGGAGCTGTATTTCCGCGGGCATCGGGTGTTTTTTCATGAAGGTTTTAGTGCGGAGCTGGGGTAAAAACAAGCAGCGTTCAAAGAGTGAAATCCCGGCTTTACGGGAAAGGGGTCAGGTTCAGCCTCCTGAATCCTGCCCGGCTCCGGGTCATCCATGAAGGTAAAAAACATTATTTCCATACACCAGAGGCGGCCAAGGAGATTTACCATTCGCGCTGGGGAGAAGAAGAGCAATGACTTTTTTGGGGGTTACTCCTGCAGCATTGAAGGGCCCTCCTGCCGAGGCAAACTGTTCATTTTCGCAATTCACTTCTTTGTTCATGTTTTCCAATTTAATTTGTGGAACGCCATGAACAAAAACTTTCAACTAGCAAAATGTACATATTTGGGATTTGTATCTCTGGCGTTTAGTTTCCTAGTTTTTTTGGAGTGTGTTTTTAATGCTTTGACCTATGTTATCTTTAGTCTATATATATATATTAAAGGTAGAATAAGTGTTGGTATAAATTCCAAGAAGGGAAGCCACCCTAGATTAGTTTGAAGGTTTGGTTGTATGGGGAACGCTGTGGAAGTTTTTTGTTTGGTAATGCCTGCAATCATCCTCAGTTGGGGAAGTAGATCTAGGCCTCCGGGGGTTAATTGTTTTTTCTTGTTTGTGTAAAGGGGTGGGGGAGTGTTTTGGGGGATTACAATGGCAGTTTATTCTTTGTGTTAAGGATTGGCCAGACTTTCTTTTCATTCTGCATTATTGTGTGCAGTTTGTGCCCTCCCACTGTTTTGGATTGTGGGCCCTGTGTGTTTTGATATGGTTAACATGAGTGCTGCTGATGGAGGCCACCCTGTGAGATTTATTTCTTGGAATGTAAAGAGGCTCAATGGTCCTGTTAAAAGAGCTAAAGTTTTATCTCATCTGAAATCCCTCATTTCTCTGGGCTGTAATCAATAGACTATTTATTACAGTACAAACTCAGAAAGTGACAGGGCCTGTATCCCTCATTTCTTTGGATTGTTACCAACAGACTATTGATTACTGTACAGAAGTGCACATTTAAGAATATTCATTTATTTATTTTGAAATAGAGCTTTTGAAACAGGCCTTTCAGGCCCAATGAGCTGCACCATCAAATTACACCCAGGTAAACAATTAACCTACACACCTATATTGTAGTTTGCTTTACTAACTGTCACTTTATCTACAACATCTCTACCTATCTGTCTATCTGTCTCTCTACAGTGTCTCTGTCTACCTTTTTATCAATCTATGAATATCTGCCTAAATAAGAGAAAATCTCAAATCACTCCACTCCCTTTGCAATTTTTGCTAATTTCTTTCTCAATTCCTGCTAAAACATTGTTCACATTTACATTCGCATCATTTATTATCATATTGTAATTTGCCCTTTACTGTGCTTACTGTCTTGTTTATTAATTATTGTATTGTCTTGCACTGTTTTGTGCACTTTATGTAGCCCCATGTAGTTCTGAAGTCTAATGTAGTTCTGTGTTGTTTCAGGTAGTCTAGTGTAGTTTTGTGTTGTTTCATGTCGCACCATGGTCCTGGAGGAACGTTGGTTCGTTTTTACTGTGTACTGTACCAGTAGTTGTGGTTGAAATGACAATAGAAGTGACTTGACTTGAAAATGTGCAGATGCTAGAGATCCATGCAACACACACAAAATGCTGGAAGGACTCAGCAGGTCAGGCAGCATCGATGGATATGCATAAAGAGTTGACATTTTAGGCTGAGACCATCAGAAGTGGAAATAGGAAGACCCCAGAATGAGAAGGTGGGGAGGGGGGAGAAAGGAGTACAAGCTGGCAAGTGATTGGTGAGACCAGGCGGGTAGTGGAGAGGGCCGGGGTTAGGTAAGAAGCTAGGTGGAAAGGTAAAGGGTTGAAGATGGGATCTGATAGAAGAGGAGCGTAGACCGGAGGAGAAAGGGAAGGAGGCAGATAAATATGTATTTATCTCCTTCAGAATCGGAATCAGGCTTAATATCACTGGCAGCAGTACATTGCAATAAATAATAATAAAAACTATAAAGTAAGTAAGTACATATAAAAATCAAATAAGTCGTGTGGAAAGAGAAGGGAAAATACTGAGGTAGTGTTCATGGGTCCATTCAGAAATCATGGAGAAGCTGTTCCTGAAACTGTCTATTTATTATAGATGTTTATAGTAACATATAGTACATTGCAATACATACAATGTACTGCTGCCGCAAAGCAACAGATTTTACAGGGTATGCCAGTGATATTAAACCTAATTCTGACTGGAAAGTGACCAGAATTGCTTCAAATGAAGGAACCGGCAGTCAGTGGGTGGAGCCCGGATGCTAAATTATGCAGATTTTCACTCCCCATGTTAGTCGCAGCAAGAAGAATAACTACACTTTGTGTCTCACTATGAAGTTCAGAATGGATGGGGAGAGATCGGTAGTGATTATATTCCACCCCGTCCTTGACCCCTGTGAATAACCGAGGGAACGAAGTGACCGCTCGCCGTGAGGTTAAAGTGTTTGTTTGTGGGTGGAGAGCAGCGCGGCGGCGGTTGGTAATTAAGACTATACTTTTAAGGATCATTTCTATAGTCTGTGACTGAGAAATCGAGCACTAAAAAGTTTGGTCTCTGCAACCACGAGGAAGAGTCGTGGTGTTTCCTCCTGAGCGCGAAGCAGTCGGTCAGCGTTGTTTCCTACAACGGCTTTCCGGCATTGATGACCGTTCCCTTCTCCCCATTGCGGGGAGCTGCGGAGGGAGGAAACGCTGTTTGAGTGGTTGTGCTTTATAATTTCAAAGACAAAACAGTAGTGTATACAAATTAGGCAGTTTGAATTAAGAAATATGCAGCAGTACAGATGACTTTTAAAATTCCTTTTATCCGTTTGCAAATCGGATGGCAGAGCCGAACTCGTGCCTTCAGCCTTCTGTATATACCATCAGGAAGGAGGTACGGGAAGGGGGCATGCCCTGGGTGCAGGGTCCTTTATTATTGAAGCCGCCTTTTTGAGGCACCGATTTTTGAAGATGTTTTGGATACTAGTACCCATGACGGAGTTGACTAATTGTACAACTCTGCAGCTTGCTAAGATCCCGTGCAGTATGACTGGTCTGTTCCCTCGTCTTACTCTTTCTGAAGCACACAATCTGAGGTTGTTCATGGGTTGATTGCCCATTCCGAAATCTAATGACCGAGGGGCAGAAGCTGTTACTCAACTGTTGATTGTCCGTCTTCAGGCTCCTGTCCCTCCTCCTTGATGGTAGCATGCCCTGGATAGTGAACGTCCTTCGTGATCAATGCCAGCTTCTTGCGGCACAGTCTCTTGAGGATGACCTTGATTCTGGGGAGGGTTGTGCTCATGATGGAGCTGGTTCACTGCATTCACCACATCGGTGCCCCTCATCATTTTCTTGAAGATGTAATTCCAGATGGAGCCACCATACAAACCCATATTTTTGTTTGAGCATTAGACCATAAGCCATAGGAGCAGAATTAGGTCTACATTTGGCCCATCGAGTCTGCTCCGCCATTCCATTCCATCGTGGCTGATTCATTTTCCCTCTCAGCCCCAATCTCCTGCCTTCTCGCCGTATTCCTTCACACCCTGACTAATCTATCAACTTTTGCCTTAAATACACACATAAAGAATTGGTCTCCACAGCTGCTTGTTACAAAGAACTCTACTAGTTCAGCACTCTCTGACTAAAGAAATTCCTCCTCATCTCTGTTCTAAAAGGACAATCCTCTATTCTCGGGTTGTGTCCTCTGGGCACAACAGACTCCACTCTATTGACGTCGTTCAACATTCGATAGGTTTGCATCCCTCATTCTTCTGAATTCCAGTGAAGACCAACCCAGAGTCACAGATCTTCTTCACGTGACAAGCTATTCAATCCTGGAATAGTTTTTGTGAACCTCCTTTGGACCCTCTCCAGAGTCAGCACATTCTTTCTAAGATAAGGTGTTCAAAACTGCTCACCATACCCCAAGTGAGGCCTCACCAGTGCCTTATAAAGCCTCAACAATATATCCTTGCTTTTATATTCCTCTTGAAATGTATCTATTTATCTATCCATATCTGTCTGTCTGTCTATCTATCTATATGAACACTAGAGATTCTGCAGAGGCTGAAAATCCAGAGCAATGCACAGAAGATTTTGGAGGAACTCAGCAGGTCAGGCATCATCTATGGAAATGAATAAGCAGTCGACATTTTGGGCTGAGACCCTCCTTCAGGACTGGAGAAGAAGGGGGAAGATGCCAGGATAAAAAAAGTGGGGGAGTGGAAGGAGTTCAAGCTCATAGGTGAAATCAGGTGCCAGGTAGAGGGGGCAAATGAAGTAAGAAGCTGAGAGATGATAGGTGGAAAAGGCAAAGGGCCGAGGAAGAAGGAACCTGATAGGAGAGGAGAGTGGACCATGAAAGGGAAGGAGCTAGATAGAGATCTATCTACCTCAGAGTCAGAATTCAGTTTAATATCACTGGCATATGTTATGAAATTGTTGTTTTGTGGCAGCAGTGCATTGTAATATGTAAAGAGGGTTTCTTCTTTTTTGTTAACTAGCAGGAATGCTAATTTACTGATAACGAGAATGGTATTCCTTTGTAAACCAAATGGGGATTAATGTTCTTTCTTCTGAGTCTGTAAGCTTTTGTTGACGGGCTTTTGGGCAGATCGGCGCGAGGGGGTCGAGAGAGAGGACGCAATGCTGTAAGCTGGGCGAGGATCGGACCCCAAAGGGGGGTCCGAGGCCGGGAGATTCTCCGAGGGGGGGGGGATGAAGCTAGATGTGCTTGGTTGACCACTCGGAGGGTCCTGAGCTGTTTGGAGAGTCCGAGGAGTTCGGAGGGTCCTGAGCTGTTTGGAGAGTCGAGGAGTTCGGAGGGGATCGAATGGTGGCCAGAAGACTTCAGAAATTGAGCTCCAATGGCTGTGCACGAAGTGGTTTGGACTTTGATAAGTTTGGCGCCTTTTCTTTAATTTTCTCTTCATATATACTGTATCGTTATTAATCACTTAGTTATAGTAACCTTTATAAATTGTACTCATTTAATCGCATATGGTGTACTGTCTGTTTTTGGGTGAGGCGGGGACATCACACAGCATCCACACCAGCTGATTACCCAGTTTGGCGGGGCTGAAGGCTGCTCCCCCTAGGCAAGAACGAGCTGAGCGAGCCTGAGGCGACCCAGGGGGTTACAAATACATAATAATAAAAAATGTATAGTACAAGAGGATCACTCTGGATGACCAGGGACAGTAGTCCCTGCTGGCTCTGGCTCACACCTCAGTGTGATTGGACGCCCCCAGGTTATGGATCTCATCGGGTCTGATGGCTCTGGACACGTCTGGGCCGGGGACTCTCCGGACCCAGCTGTCATCTGTGCTGGGTCTTCAACCTTCCCTTGGAGGCAGCACTTTCTGTCCTCAATAAGGATCTTTCCTTTGTCACCTTCGCCTGCACCTCTGTGGGTTCTGAGCCTACCATGATGCTGAGCTCTATTTCCATCACCTCCGTTTCTGAGCCCACTTCTTTGGCAATGATTCCACACCCTGAGCTCATGACCCCATCTCCCATCTTCAGCCTGCCTCCTTTTCTTGGACACATGCTCTGGTTCTCTGCCTATTCTGGATCTCATTTCAAATAGTCGTCTCAACCTCAGCACTCCCCTGTCTCCTCCTCGAACCTTACCCGCTCTCAGCCCACTGCTCTCTCTCTGCACCAATCCCAACCTTACCATCAAACCTGCAGACAAAGGGGGCCACTGTTGTAGAGTGGCACACTGACCTTGACCTTGCTGAGGCTGGGCTGCAACTCTCAGACACCTCCTCATGCCTACTCCTTGACAATGATCCCACTCCAAGCCATTGAAAAAATGTCTGACACCACCACCGACCTCATCCACTGCCACCAAACTTAGAGTTCCCCTATCCTGCACTTTTCTCTTCTACCTCCTACCCAAGATCCACAAACCGGACTCTCCAGGTAGGTCTATTGTGTCTGCCTGCTTCTCCCTGCTGAACTCAGGTCCTCCTACCTCAATTCCGTTCTATCCCCCTTGGTTCAGTCCCTTCCCACCTACATCTGCGGCACTTCTCAAGGCCTCGATCTTCTTCAATTCCTTGGCCCTGACCTCCTCATTTTCACCATAGATGTGCATTCCCTAAACATTTCCATCCCCCACCAAGAAGGCTTAAACATCTCCGCTTCTTCCTTAATAGAAGAAACAACCAGTTCCCCTCCATCATCACCCTCACCAATTTGCAGAATTGGTCCTCACCCTCAACAATTTCTCCTTCAGCTCCTCCCACTTTCTCCAGACTTGAGCAGTAGCCATGGGCACCCTCATGGGCCCCAGATATGCCTGCTGGTTTGTTGGTTACATAGCCCAAGCCTTCTCTGCTAATGATCCTCAAATCTTCCTTCACTACATTACGGACAACATTGGTGCTGCTTCATGCACCCATGCTGAGCTTGTCAATTTGATCAACTTTGCTTCCAAATTCCACCCTGCCCTTAAATTCACCTGGTCTGTCTCTGATACTTCCCTCATTTTCTCTATCTCTGGGGACAAGCTGTCAACAGACATCTTTTATTACCAATGGTATACGTCAGGGATCTGTTCTGGGACCCTTACTCTTCGTGATTTTTATAAATGACCTGGATGAGGAAGTGGAGGGATGGGTTAGCAAGTTTGCTGATGACACAAAGGTTGGAGGTGTTGTGGATAGTGTGGAGGGCTGTCAAAGGTTACAGCGGGACATTGATATGATGCAAAACTGGGCTGAGAAGTGGCAGATGGAGTTCAACACAGATAAATGTTAACTGGTTCATTTTGGTAGGTCAAATATGATGGCAGAATAAAGTATTAATGGTAAGACTCTTGGCAGTGTGGAGGATTTGAGGGATCTTGGGGTCCAAGTCCATAGGACACTCAAAGCAGCTGTGCAAGTTGACTCTGGTTAAGAAGACGTATGGTGTATTGACCTTCATCAATCGTGGAATTGAATTTAGGAGCGGAGAGGTAATGTTGCAGCTATATAGGACCCTGGTCAGACCCCACTTGGAGTACTGTGCTCAGTTCTGGTTGCCTCACTAGAGGAAGGATATGGAAGCGGTAGAAAGGGTGCAGAGGAGATTTACAAGGATGTTGCCTGGATTGGGGAGCATGCCTTATGAGAATAGGTTGAGTGAACTTAGCCATTTCTCATTAGAGTGACAGAGGATGAGAGGTGACCTGATAGAGGTGTATAAGATGTTGAGAGGTGTTGATCATGTGGATAGTCAGAGGCTTTTTCCCAGGGCTGAAATGATTGCCACAAGAGAACACAGGTTTAAGGTGCTGGGGAGTAGGTACAAAGGACGTGTCAGAGGACAAAATGCTGGTGGAATGCATCAGGCCACGCAGCATCTATAGGAAGAAGTAAAGTCGACGCTTCAGGCCAAGACCCTTCATCAGGACTAACTGAAAGAAGAGATAGTAAGAGATTTGAAAGTGGGAGGGGAAGGGGGAGAGCTGAAATGATAGGAGAATACAGGAGGGGGAGGGATGAAGCTAAGAGCTGGGAAGTTGATTGGCAAAGGGATACACAGCTGGAGAAGGGAAAGGATCATGGGACGGGAGGCCTATGGAGAAAGGGGGAGGGGAGCACCAGAGGGAGATGGAGAGCAGGAGGTTTGGTGGATCTTGGGTAGGAGGTAGAAACGGGAAGTGCGGGGTGTGGGAATAATGAGGTTGGTGGCAGTCTATGGGAGATCCCCAGAGCTGATAAGGTTGGTGATGGTGTGGAAGTCAATGGCCTGGTGCTCCTTGGTAGGGTCATGATTGAGGGGTAAATAAGTGGTGGTATCAGCGAGTTGTCACTGTGCCTTGGCCAGGTAGAGGTCAGTATGCCAGACTACAACAGCACACCAGACCAATGTCTCCTACACCATCACCAACCTTATCAGCTCTGGGGATCTCCCATCCACTGCCACCAACTTCATAGTTCCCAGACCCCGCACTTCCCGTTTCTACCTCCTACCCAAGTTCCACAAACCTGCCTGTCCAGGTAGACCCATTGTCTCAGCTTGCTTCTGCCCCACCGAACTCATTTCTGCATACCTCAACACTGTTTTATCCCCCCTTGTTCAATCCCTTCCCACCTATGTTCGTGACACATATCACATTTTGAATTTTTACAATGATTTTAAGTTCCCTGGCCCCCACCACCTTATTTTCACCATGGATGTCCAGTCCCTATATACCTCCATCCCCCACCAGGAAGGTCTCAAAGCTTTCCGCTTCTCTTTGGATTCCAGACCTAACCAGCTCCGCTCTACCACCACTCTCCTCCATCTAGCGGAATTAGTCCTTACCCTTAATAATTTCTCTTTTGGCTCCTCCCACTTCCTCCAAACCAAAGGTGTAGCCATGGGCACCTGCATGGGTCCCAGTTATGCCTGCCTTTTTGTTGGCTATGTGGAACAGTCCATGTTCCAAGCCCACACGAGTATCCGTCCCCCTCTTTTCCTTCGCTACATCGATGACTGCATTGGCGCTGCTTCCTGCACACATGCTGAGCTCGTTGACTTAATTAACTTTGCCTTCAACTTTCACCCTGCCCTCAAATTTACCTGGTCCATTTCTGACACCTCCCTCTCCTTTCTTTATCTTCCTGTCTCCATCTCTGGAGATGGCTTATCTACTGATATCTATTATAAGCCTATGGACTCTCACAGCTACCTGGACTATTCCTCTTCCCACCCTGTTACTTGCAAATGTGCCATCCCCTTCTCTCAATTCCTCTGTCTCCGCTGTATCTGCTCTCAGGATGAGGCTTTTCATTCCAGGATGAAATAAAAGTCTTCCTTTTTTAAAGAAAGGGGCTTCCCTTCTTCCACCATCAGCTCTGCCCTCAAACGCATCTCTCCCATTTCACGCACATCTGCTCTCACCCCATCCACCCGCCACCCCACTAGGGATAGGGTTCCCCTTGTCCTCACCTACCACCCCACCAACCTCCAGGTCCAACATATAATTCTCTGTAACTTCCGCCACCTCCATTGGGATCCCACTACCAAGCACATCTTTCCCTCCCCCCCCTTCTGCTTTCCGCGGGGATCGCTCCCTACGCTCATCCCCCCCATCCCTTCCCACCGATCTCCCTCCTGGCACTTATCCTTGTAAACGGAACAAGTGCTACACCTTCCCTTACACTTCCTCCCTCACCACCATTCAGGGCCCCAGACAGTCCTTCCAGGTGAGGTGACACTTCACCTGTGAGTCGGCTGGTGTGGTATACTGCGTCCGGTGCTCCCAGTGTGGCCTTTTATATATTGGTGAGACCCGACGCAGACTGGGAGACCGTTTCGCTGAACACCTACGCTCTGTCCACCAGAGAAAGCAGGATCTCCCAGTGGCCACACATTTTAATTCCACGTCCCATTCCCATTCTGATATGTCTATCCATGGCCTCCTCTACTGTCAAGATGAAGCCAAACTCAGGAGACACAACCAGACGTGGCGGACACCTGTACAGGGCCTGTCCAAGACGTGCGGGCACCTATGTCTGGGTAGCCTCCAAACTGATGGGATGAACATTGATTTCTTTAACTTCTGTTAATGGCCTGCATCCCTTATTCATTTATTTATCTATCTATCTATCTATCATTCATTCATTCCTTTCCTTTTTCTCTTTCTGTCCCTCTCACAATCACTCCTTGCCTGCTCACTATCTCCCTCTGGCACTCCCCTCCTCTTTTCTTTCTCCCGAGGCCTCCCGACCCATGATCCTCTCCCTTCTCCAGCTCTGTATCTCTTTTGCCAATCAACTTTTGAGCTCTTAGCTTCATCCCACCCCGTCCTGTCTTCTCCTATCATTTTGGATATCCCCCTCCTACTTTCAAATCTCTTACTATCTCTTCTTTCACTTAGTCCTGATGAAGGGTCTCGGCCCGAAACGTCAACGGTACTTCTTCCTGGCCTGCTGCGTTCCACCAGCATTTTGTGAGTGTTGCTTGAAATTCCAGCATCTGTAGATTTCCTCGTGTTTGAGATGTCAGGGGTAAGTTTTTTTACACAGAGAGTGGTGACTGCATGGAATGGGCTGCCGGCAGCAGTGGGGGAGGCAGATACGATAGGGGCTTTTAAGAGACTTTCGGATAGGTACATGGAACTTAGAAAGTAGAGGGTTGTAGGTAAGCCTAGTAATTTCTAAGGTAGGGACATGTTTGGCACAGCATTGTGGGCCGAAGGGCCTGTATTGTGTGTAGGTTTTCTTTGTTTCTATAAACGTATCTATTCCCACTGTTATTTTGACTATACCCGGATATCAGAGATGTCCTCAATCAAATAACGGGGTTTCCCCCCCTCCACTGTTGTTGCTACCTGCCCTCGCCCTCATCTCATACATCCTCGCCAACCCCATTTTCGCGCTGCTTAACAGTGACACAGCCCTTAGGTGCACGGATGATTTCTGATAGAGGAACAGGCAGTGGGTGGAGCACGGATGTTAATTTATGCAGATCTTCACGCCTTGTGTCAGATGTAGCAAAAAAATGGAACACAACAACCACACTTTGTGTCCCACTATGAAGTTTAGAATGGTTGGGGAGAGATCGGTAGTGATTATATTCCACCCCGTCCTTGACCCCTGTGAATAACCGAGGGAACGAAGTGACCGCTCGCCGTGAGGTTAAAGTGTTTGTTTGTGGGTGGAGAGCAGCGCGGCGGCGGTTGGTAATTAAGACTATACTTTTAAGGATCATTTCTATAGTCTGTGACTGAGAAATCGAGCACTAAAAAGTTTGGTCTCTGCAACCACGAGGAAGAGTCGTGGTGTTTCCTCCTGAGCGCGAAGCGGTCGGTCAGCGTTGTTTCCTACAACGGCTTTCCGGCATTGATGACCGTTCCCTTCTCCCCATTGCGGGGAGCTGCGGAGGGAGGAAACGCTGTCTGAGTGGTTGTTCTTTATAATTTCAAAGACAGAATAGAATCGAATTGGGGTTCTTTGTTGTGGTAGTCGACTTTAAGATTCCTTGATGTTGTTGCCACTATACCTACCCGTGGGCCATCAGGCAGTGGTCAACGCGTGGCCTGCAGGAGAAGGACGAGATGGACACAGTGGGGACACAGTTCCCTGAGCAGACTGTCCAGTTCATCTGGCAAAATGCCTCATCGCCAGACCTCACCAACAGGCACCAAGACCTCGCCTGGCTGGCGGTGAGAGGGGGCCTCCCAGTCCGATCCCTCCTGGACGCCCGGAACATCGTCTCCACACCCCTCTGTCCACAGGAGGACTGCAGAGAGGAGGGTCAGTCGGTGACCTGCTTCTGTGGGTTCGTCGAGAAGAAGGAGGATGGAAGGGACAGTGTCGAGGTTCATCCCCAGCAGCTGGACCACCTGTAGAGGGCCTGTCCGAGACGTGCCGGCACCTATGCACAGTTGACCTGGGGAGGTGCTGGCACTGAAAGGGCCCCGACAGGTTCGGACGTACCTGCCACCCCTGCAGAGGCGGCACCCGCAACGACAGAAGACACCAGAAGGGAAGAAGGCGCAGCCACACCGAGGGCCCCCACCCCCTCACAGACCCTCCAGGACCCGCCACGGGATGAGGAAGAGGAGTCCATGGAGGAGGGGAGAGCTGAGGGGGAGGAAGGCTGGAGCGTCGTGGGCAAACGGAAGAAGGCCCAGAAAGCTCCGGCCAAACGACAGAGGGCGGAGCGGAGGGAGCACGGAAAGAGAAGGGCAGGGGACCACACAGTTTCTGGTGACCTGTCCACTTCGGAGGAGGAGAAGGGAGTTGGGGGAGGTCAGCAGCAGACCCGGCAGAGGAAGCGGCGGACAAAGCCAGCGGAGAGGAGGAGAGAGAGTGGGGAAAGTCTGCTGGCCACCCCCCAGGTACAAGCACAGGAGGCGGAGACCACCAGAGACCTCCAGCTCCGGGAACCCGGGAGCCGAGCCACCTCTGGCGGGCCTGGGGGACACCAAGCCCCCAGGCAAATAACTAGTACTGCCACACCCAGGGGAGAATAACCTGCAGTCTCTGAGCCCACAGAAGATGAAGGACTTCACAAAAGCTGTGGGCATGAAGGCTCAGGACTGCGAAGGTAAGGACAGTGTGCTGTTAAAATAAAGAACTTTAATGGCGGACATTTCACTGGCATCTATCAATGTGCACAGTCTGAAGAGTACCGGGCGATGTGTCAGCACACTCCAGTACTTGGACTCGGTAAAGGCCGACGTGACCTTCCTGCAGGAGTGCGGACTGCCACACCTCCGCAACTACCGGAGGTGGTCACGTTGATGGACCAGGGGGTTGTCGGTGTGGTCGGGGGGCAACGACTGTTGCGCTTCCGGCCTGGGGATTATGCTACGGGGAGGCAACTTCGCATTCACCCAAGTCAAAGAGGTGGTTGCGGGGCGCCTCCTGGTAGCAGACGTCAAATTCCGGGGCACTCCGCTCCGACTGATCAATGTGTACAACTCCCCCGTGCGGAGCGAGCGGTTCCCACCGCTGCTGGTGACGGCCCGGCCGGTCGTTCTGGCCGGAGACTGCAACTGCACCATTGCTGCGGCGGGACGATCCGGCGGTGCCGACGGCAGGCTGGACGGTACCTCCAGACTCCTGATGGATACGGTGAAGACAGCCAAGCTGCGCGACACCTTCGGCGCCCCCACAGGTGCAGCTCAGCCGCAAGCCACCTGGACACGATGGGACGGCTCAGCCCGATCCCGGATCGACCTCCTCTTCCTGTCAGAGTCCCTCACGGTCAGATCCACCGATGTCACGCCGGTGTTCTTCTCTGACCACTGCCTCCTGCGAGCCACCTGCCACCTGCGGGAGGTCCGGAAGGCAGGGAGGGGGACGTGGAAGCCGAATGTTAAGCTGCTGACTCCAGAGAACATCGAGGAACTGGAGGAGGAGTACACAGGTTGGAGAACTCTGAAAGCCGTCTTTGATTCCCCGGTTCACTGGTGGGAAGCCACCAAGGAGAACATCAAGAGGTTCTTCATCCGCAAGGGCATCCAGAGAGCAAGGCAGGGGCAGAGGGAACTGCGTAAACTCCAGACAGAGTTGCAGCAACTCCTCCTTCTGTAGTCGAGGGGGGTGGATGTCAGGGAGGAACTGCGGGAGGTGAAGGGCCGGCAAACCCAGCACTTTGCCGCCGAGTCCTCCAAGATCATCTTCCGATCGAGGGTCCGAACCGTGGACCAGGACCAGACGTGCTCACGATTCTTCTTCCGTAAGGTGCACAGGGGGAGCTCTGTGATCCACAACCTTAAGGAAGAGGACGGCTCAGTCGCGTCCTCGCAGACAGACATACTGAGGATCTGCAGGTCTTTCTATGCCGGTCTGTATGGAGAAAAGGCCACAGACTCCACAGCCTCCCGCAGCTTCCTGTCGCCTATCACGCAGGTCTTAGACGACGGCAAGAGGGAGAGTCTGGAGCAGCCGCTGACCCTGGACAAGCTGACTGGCTCCGTCCGTTTCTTTGAGTCGGGTAAGACTCCCGGAAGCGACGGCTTACCGGTCGGGTTGTATTCGGCTCTGTGGAACCGGATGGGCCCCGACCTGCTGAAAGTGGCGGGCAGCATGTCAGAATCCATGAGGAAGGGCATCATCACCCTCATCCACAAGCAGAAGGGGGAGAGGGAAGACATTAGAAATTGGAGGCCCATTTCACTCCTGAATGTGGACTACAAGGTCCTGTCGCCGACATAGTCAGGTCTGCACTGGAGCAGTGATCCACCCGGACCAAACCTGTGCTGTACCGGGCAGGAAGATCTCAGACATCCCCGCGCTGCTGAGGGACACCATCGCCTACGTGCAGGACGGCGGGATGGACGCCTGCCTGGTCAGCTTGGACCAGGAGAAAGCCTTCGACAGGATATCGCACACGTACATGGCGGATGTACTCTCCAAAATGGGATTTGGGGAGGGAATCCGGAATTGGATCAAACTGCTCTACACAGACATCTGTAGCGCAGTCCAGGTCAACGGGTGGGAAACAGACAGCTTCCCCATCAGGTCTGGAGTCAGGCAGGGCTGCCCTCTCTCCCCAGTCTTGTTCGTGTGCTGCATAGAACCCTTTGCTGAAGCCATCAGGAGGGAAGGGGGCATAAGAGGGGTGACGCTGCCAGGCAGCGGAGGGACCCAAATCAAAACCTCCCTGTACATGGACAACGTCACCGTCTTCTGCTCCGATCCGAGGTCAGTTCGCAGGCTGATCAGCATCTGCGGAACAGTTCGAGCAGGCGTCGGGGGCCAGGGTCAACAGCACGAAGAGCGAATCCTTGCTCTTCGGCAACTGGCCCGACCGATCCAGGTGTTGGGGATCTGGTTCGGCGGGGCCGAGGCGTGCAACAAGAACTGGCAGGAGCGGACTGCCAAGGTCAAAAAGAAAATGGGACTGAGGGGAGGGCGCTCCCTATCGATAGCGGGCAAGAACATGGTCATCAGGTGTGAGGTGCTCTCAGGGCTGCTGTATTTGGCGCAGGTGTGGCCAGTCCCCCGCCCCTTCAGCTCGGAAATCACCCGAGCCGTCTTCAGATTCGTCTGGAGATCCAAGATGGAGCGGGTCAGATGGACCACCATGCACAAGTCCCTGGACAACGGGGACAAAAACGTCCCCAATGTCGCCCTCATCCTGATTGCCAGCTTCATGTGTGGCTGCATCAGGTTGTGTGTGGAACCCAGGTATGTGGCACCAAGCACTACTACGTGCCCAGGTTCTACCTGTCGCCCTGGCTACTAAGGATGGGTCTGGCCCCTTTCCCGCGCAACATCCCTGTCAGCTGGTCGTTGTCTCCATACCTGTCCTTCGTAGAGAATTTCTTTCAGGTCAACGCCTTTGACCACAGGGCCATCAGGCAGTGGTCAGCACGTCAGGTCCTGCAGGCACTGCAGGAGAAGGACGTGATGGACTCAGTGGGGTGGTTCCCTGAACAGACCGTCCAGTTCATCTGGCAAAATATCTCATCGCCAGACCTCACCAACAGGCACCAAGACCTCGCCTGGCTGGCGGTGAGAGGGGCCCTCCCAGTCCGATCCCTCCTGGACGCCCGGAACATCGTCTCCACACCCCTCTGCCCACGGGAGGACTGCAGAGAGGAGGAGTCGGTGACCCACCTCTTTGCACGCTGTGGGTTCGCCGAAAAGGAGGAGGATGGATGGGATAGTGTCGAGGTTCATCCCCAGCAGCTGCGTGACATTGGACTCTCTGATCTACGGGCTGACTTGATGGTCTACCAGCACATGGAGATGTCCGTGGGGGAATGCTGCCGACTGACACATTCTCGGCTGCAGGAGTACGTGATGAGGGACGCACTCAAACTTGGTGCAGCCACAGCAAGGGCCTGGTGGGGAAGGACCACAGTCCAGGGTTCTTCTCCCGTGGGAGTTGAGGGGTGGGGGGACGGGGTGTATACCCCTCAACAATGGAATGTAAATATGGAATAACCGAGTGCCACATGGGTGGCAAAATGTGTGGAAATGTACAAACCGTAATGGAAACAGTTGTAAAAGATGGAAAGTCATTGAATGGTTTGTTGTATTGTTACGAACCCGGTAACTGGATTACTTACCAGCAAAGATAGAGGCGTCCTTTGAAGTTTGATGATACTATTTTTAACAGTATTTATTAGTAAAAATACACAAAAAATATCAGTGCAAATATACAGATAATATACATCGTCAATACTAAACCTAAAAGTGCGGGTATAATAATAATCAATAAGAAATAAGCTCTATCGTTGTCGAGGGGATAATGAATCGTCCGATGGAAATATAAAGTTCGCTGCAGTTCACACAAGCTGCCGCCGTTTGTTTATCGCTGTGCTGCAATTGTTGGAGAGAGAGAGAAATAGGAGAATGGGAACATTTACCGCCACGGGTTTGGCCAATTTTCCTTTATGATTTCGATCCGTCAGGTGTCTCGTTGTCGTGGCCGTTCAAATGTGACCTCTCCCTTAGCTAAACCGTTCTTCCGTGATGAGCCCGCCACCCAGGCAGGGGAGGACGCACATGAGCTCCCACCGGCTGTCGCTATAAAACGCTATCACTGGATTTCTAGCGTTTCTCCTGGTGCGTCTAAAGGGGTGTTCCCCAGACCCTCTTTTATCCTCACTCACGGGGTCTCAGATGTCAATCAGGTTGGGATGACGCAATCCCTCAACCAGACCACTCTGGTCATCTCCTGAGGGGTTTCAATGAATAGTACAGTACTCAATACACAATTCCTTCTCCAAGAGACAATGGCAGTAATCAGTGGTTCCGTTCCGCTTATGTCAGGAGACATTCCAAACCTTGTGTATTCTGCGTCTCTCTCTCTCTCTTTCTCATGCTGTGTATCTCTCTCATTTCCTGGGTCTCAGACCCGAAATAATAGCGATCTTGCGATTCTCAAAAAGGAGGGGGGGGGGTGGGCATTGGCGATTCGGGACCCTTCTGCCCATCAGATTTGTTCCACCTTCCTAACAGTATATAATTTTATTTTTGAATAAAGTATATTTTGTTTAATAAAAAAGCAGAGGACTCTCTGATCTACGGGCTGTTCCCGGGGACGCACACGGAGACCAACATCCGGTGCTGCTGGCAGATCATCAACTCGGTGAAAGACGCTGTTTGGTCGGCCCGATACTTGATGGTCTACCAGATGTCCGTAGGGGAATGCTGCCGAGTGGCAAACTCTCGGCTGCAGGATTACGTGCTAATGGACGCACTAAACCCGGCTTAGGGTTCTTCTCCTGTGGGAGTGGGAGGGGTCGAGTGCTTGTCTTCCACAATAGAGTGCCAGGGGAGTGGCTGAAATTGGTAAACTGCATAGAATGTAATGGTAATGTCTGTAAAGAATTCAAATTTATTGAATGGGTTATTTGAAATAATTTTATTGTGAATAAAGTATATTTTAGTAAGTAAAAAAACTTGTTCAATATTTGATTAAGGTTAATAATTGTGGTGGTGTGGGACCTGAGACTCCCGTACCTCCTTCCAGAGGTAATAGCAGGAGGAGGGCATGGCCTGGATTGTGGCATCTCCGACGATGGATGATGCTTTCTTGTGGTAGTGTTCGGGATGGACTGGGCTGTATCCACCACTCTCTGCAGACTTTTATGTTCCTAACTCTCTCAATAACCTGGAATGGATCCAAGCAGGGCCATATCCACCTCAGTATTACTCAGTAGATCCAATGCTTCTTCATTCTTGATCTCAACATGGCCCAGGTTATCAGTTCAGATTCAGATTTGTTTACTTATCACAAGCCAAGGATGTGCTGGGGGCAGCCCACAAGAGTCCCCACACACTCCGGTGCAACATAGCATTCCCACAATGCTCAGCAGGACATCATGAGAAACGGCAGCAACAACAACAGCAACAATACAACTACCCACCCACCTGCTCCCACTCTCTCTCTCTCTCTCTCTCACACACACACCGCCTTGAGGCCTCCAGTCCCTGGCCTGGACTTGCAGACATTGGGCCTCCAACGTCACAGATTCAGATGCATCAGGGCTTTGACCTCCAAGGAAGCCGACCCACCCAGGGGCTTTAACCCTCGAGTCTCTACCATTGGATTTGCGATTTTGGTCTTTAACCTCTGGTTTTCTACCTCGTGACCCCTGCCTGTACACATGTTGTAACCAGGACCTGAACACCTCGGGGTGACCAACCTGAGAGTCGTTCAGCACCTGCTGATTCATTCTCAATCGGCGGCTTTTCAGCTGTTTACTGAGTCAGGAGCTGGTTTGTTCTCACTGATGTGAAATTTGTTGTTTTTTGAGTTGAGGGCAGTTGAGGGTATAAAACTACTATCAATTACAAAGCAAACAAGCACTACTAAACAAAGGTGAATACTGCGATCATGTACCTGGGTCCATTGCCTGTTCAGAGATCAAATTGCAGAAGGGAAGAAGTTGTTCTTGAGTCATTGAGTGTGTGCCTTCAGCCTTCTGCACCTCCTTCCAGAAGGTAGCAAAGAGACGAGGGCATGTCCTGGATGGTGGGGATTCGTAATGATGGATGCTGCCTTGTTGCGGCACCGCGTTTTGAAGAAATCCTCTATGGTGGGTGGGGGGTTGTACCCATGATGGAGCTGGCTGACTGTATTCACCCTATCAATGGACTTGATAATTTTATTTGAGACGTAATACCACATGGAGCCTCCAACTGTCTCCTGCTGTATCCCGGGGCAATGGGATGGAGATAATTTATTTGCTCTATTGCAGTTGCAAACTGAGAAAGTGACAGGGCCTGTATCTCTCGTTCCTCCAGATTGTTACCAATAGACTATTCATTACAGTACAGAAGTGCAGATTGAGGACTATTCATTTATTTATTTTGAGATAGAGCACCACCCCATTACACCCACTTGAACAATTAATATACACACCTATATTGTTGTTTACATTACTAACTATCCATATATTTACACTATCTATCCATCTATTTTTCTATCTATCTGTCTGTCTATAACTCTCTTATCTAAACACAAGAGATTCTGCAGATGCTGGAAATGCAAAGAAACACACACAAAGTGCAGGAGGAACTCAGCTGTTCAGTCAGCAGCCGTAGAAGTGAACAAACAGCCAACATTTCTGGCCAGGACCCTTCAACGGGACTGGGAAGAAAGGGGGAGGAGAAGCTGGAGAGCGATTGGTGGGAAGGGCAAAGGGATGAAGAGGAAGGAATCTGATGGGACGGAAGTGTGGACCATGGGAGAAAGAGGCAAGGAGGTAGATAAATAGATATCTCCCTACCTCAGAATCGGAATCAGGTTTACATTACCTGCAATCCCATCCCATGTCTCTCAGGCCATGAAACTTGATTTGCGACAGCAGTACATTGCTGTACATACTAATAAAAACTATGAAGTACAAAAAGGCTGGGTTCTGACGGCATGGATACCCCCCAGTCAGCGATCCCTGCGACCTGATTTCAAAAACAGGTTTATTATCACCGGCATGTGACGTGAAATTTGTTAACTGAGCAGCAGCAGTTCTATGAAACACATAATCTAGCAGAAAGAAAAAATAAATAAAATAAAACATAATATTAATAATAAGTAAACAAATAAATCAATGTATATTGAATAGATTTTTTAAAAATGTGCAAAAGCAGAAATACTATATATTTTAAAAAGTCAGGTAGTGTCCAAAGCTTCAATGTCCAGTTAGGAATCGGATGGCAGAGGGGAAGAAGCTGTTCCTGAATCACTGAGTGTGTGCCTTTAGGCTTCTGTACCTCCTACCTGATGGTAACAGTGAGAAGAGGGCATGCCCTGGGTGAGATGCTCCCTGATCACGGATCTCACCGACTCTATCGCTGGCTCTGACAGCTCTGGATGACTCCAGACCTCCTGCTGGACCCCCAGTCTCCCCTCTCCCCATCACCCTCTGAATTCCAGTCTCTCTCAGGTACCATCGCCACATCTTGGGTCCTCGGAGACTACCTTCATCTCACCACACCATCCCAGAACATCCCATCCCCCCCTTTCCTCTGACACCATCAACGCTCTTTCCCCCTCCGATCCCAGTTCTCATCCATGCCGGGTTTTCACCATCCCCTCTGACCGTCCCCTCTCTGAGGCAGAATGTTCTGTCATCAGTAAGGGCCTCACCTTTGTCCCCTTCACCCACACCTCAGTGAGTTCCATGCCCGCAATGATGTCGAGCTTTTCTTCCATCGCCCCCATCTCTGAGCCCGTTACTTCAACAAGGATTCCACACCCTGAGCCGATGACCCCCTCTCCCTTCTCCAACGCTCCTCCTCTTCTTGGACGTCTCACTCTCGTTCCCTGCCTGCTCTAGATCTTTTCATCTTGAATTGCTGATGAGACATCAACCAGCTTACTCGTCACTCCTCGTCAAAACTTACCCCCTCTGAACTCACTGCCCTCCACTCTGTCTGCAACAATCCCCATCAAAACTGCAGAAGACCCCATTCCAGACCATCAGAAACTGTCTCTCAAACCATCACTGGTCTCATCATCTCTGGAGAACTCCTGTCCACTGCACCAGTCTCCTAGTTCCCCTACCCCACACCGCTCACTTCTACCTTGCTGTATTACTGTGATACAATAGACAATAGGTGCAGAAGTAGACCATTCGGCCACTCTAGTCTGCACCGCCATTCTGAGATCATGGCTGATCATTCACTATCAATACGCAGTCCCTGCCTTGTCCCCATATCCCTTGATTCCCCTATCCATCAGATATCTATCTAGCTCCTTCTTGAAAGCATCCAGAGAATTGGCCTCCACCATCTTCCGAGGCAGTGCATTCCACACCTCCACAACTCTCTGGGAGAAGAAGCTCTTCCTCAACTCTGTTTTAAATAACTGACCTCCTATTCTCAATCCATGCTCTGGAGCTGCAACAATTTATTTTCTGCTACTTATCTATTTAATACTGTTTTTGTATTACTGTCTTGTTTTTATCTACCGCTTTGTTTGATTGCCTGAAAGGAAGCCAAACAGAGTTTCATTGTACCTATGTATGACGACAATAAAATCATTCAATGCAATTCAATTTCCAGCCACTGCAGATTTTCTCTTGTTTGCTATCTAGCTATCTATTTATTACAGATGCTTATTGTGATTTGAATGTATTGTTACCAGAAAGCAACACGTGTTGCAACACGTGTCAGTGATATTAAACGTGAATCTGCTTCTCATTCTCGGGCCGGAAATCCACCGGAAGAATTTCAGCTCTCAGAACAGGCAGTGGGTGGAGCCCGGATGCTAATCTATGCAAAATTCATTCCTTGTTTCAGTCGCAGTAGGAAGAGTAATTACAGGTTGTGGCGCACTATGAAGTTCAGAATGGATGGGGAGAGATCGGTAGTGATTATATTCCACCCCGTCCTTGACCCCTGTGAATAGCCGAGGGAACGAAGTGACCGCTCGCCGTGAGGTTAAAGTGTTTGTTTGTGGGTGGAGAGCAGCGCGGCGGCGGTTGGTAATTAAGACTATACTTTTAAGGATCATTTCTATAGTCTGTGACTGAGAAATCGAGCACTAAAAAGTTTGGTCTCTGCAACCACGAGGAAGAGTCGTGGTGTTTCCTCCTGAGCGCGAAGCAGTCGGTCAGCGTTGTTTCCTACAACGGCTTTCCGGCATTGATGACCGTTCCCTTCTCCCCATTGCGGGGAGCTGCGGAGGGAGGAAACGCTGTCTGAGTGGTTGTGCTTTATAATTTCAAAGACAGAGTAGAATCCGATGAGGGGTTTTTGATTCCTTTGGTTGGTGAATTCTACAGCTCTCTTCGATCCTGCTTCGCACCCCCTGCCTCGCTGACAGACTAACTTTCCCGAGATTCGTCATGATATGTAGCCGTTGTTTAGATTTCTTTTGGGACCAAGTTAGGTCCTCCGAGATACTAACACCCAGAAATTCGAAATTGCCCACTACCTCCATTATAATGACTGGTCTGTTCCCTCGTCTTACTCTTTTCCAAGCACACAATCTGTTCTTTCGTCTGATAAACCAAAATCAGCTCACGCAACGTCCAAAACAGTCGACCTTTCGTGACCCTTCCTCAGGAAAATGAAAGTTTACGTTGTTGTCACCGTGAGGTTCTGCTTCAACTTCATTCGGTACTTCCTGCATCTCCTGATAAATACATTTGATCAGATTGCAGTTCATTTTCACTGCAACATTACCATGTTTACAAACAAACTACTCATAAATAAGGTCTGGAGTCAGGCAGGGTTCCCCACTCTCCCTGTCCTGTCCTGCCCCTGTCTGTGCCCTGTAGAGCCCTCTCCCGAAGCCACGAGGAAGGACGAGGGTACAGGAGGGGTGACGCTGCCTCTACATGGATGACATCAGCATCTTCTGCCCGGATCCCAGGTCAGTTCGCAGATTCATCAGCATCTGCCACCAGTTTGACTTGGCATCGGGGGCCAGGGTTAATTACACACGCTCTTCGACAATCGGCCCATTCGATCCCGTTTCACTTCACCATCAGGTCCGATTCCGTGAAGTGCTGGCGATCTGGTTCGGAGGGGTCACGAACTGCATCACGAACTGGCCGGGGCGGACTGGGACAGGGAAGGTAAAACAGACTTTGGGACTGTGGGGAGGCCCCCGCCCCCGTCGATAACCGGGAAGAACCTGGTCATCTGGTGTGAGCTGCTCTCCGGGTCTGCTGTATTTGGCACCGTTG
This sequence comes from Hypanus sabinus, assembly GCF_030144855.1. Classification (NCBI taxonomy): domain Eukaryota; kingdom Metazoa; phylum Chordata; class Chondrichthyes; order Myliobatiformes; family Dasyatidae; genus Hypanus; species Hypanus sabinus. The sequence continues at coordinate 7,606,921 of NC_082717.1, forward strand.
TGGACCAGCCCCCGGTCCTCTCGTTTGGGAATCACCCGAGCAGTCTTCAGGTTCACCTGGGGGTCCAAGATGGAGCGGTTCAGATGGGTTACAATGCACAAATCCGCGGAGAAGCGAGGCAAGACAAACCCACTGTCACCCTCAACCTGATGCCCACCTTTGTGTTTGACTGCATCCGACTGTGTGTGGAGTCGAGCGTGATTTTCTCCGAGGCCTGGGACCTCGGGCAACTGTAGAGACAGATCTGGGACGGTGCAGTGTGGGTGAGGGTAAGTGGTGACTCTGGTCAGTGGTTGAGTCTTTGGGTTGTTCACTCTCTCCTTTACACCTGCCACTCGTTTTGTGTGATATAGCGGAGGTTGTTCTCGTGTATCAGAGCTCCATCTTAAACAGATTTCCTCGAGGTGTATCTATTGAGTGTACTGTCAATTCCTCACACATTTTAGATGCAGTGTTGAATTTCTTCAGGGTGATTTTGATGTTATCATTGAAGTGTTTCCTTTGCCCACAAAGGACTTGTTGACCTTCCTTCAACTGGGAGTGAAGGATTTGTTTGGAGTTTGGCATCCAGATGACGTGACCTATCTATTGGAGTTGGTGTTGCTCTGCCAGGTGGAGATGATGTTCACGTTGGCTTCCTCCAGTGCGCGGAGTTACTGTGTTTGGTGCTGGTGTGTCTGTCCTTCCCGGGAATTGTCAAAATCTTTCATAAGACTTTTTGATGGTATTATTCTAGGTCTTTCAGGTGTCCATGATCTAGATCAATAGAGTAATGTAGGTCTATTGACGAAATGTTCTGTATAGACTTGCAGATCGTGGTTTTCAAAGATTATTTTGCTTAATATTTCATCAGCACCACCAACACTCCTCAGACAGAGGTTGATCCCTGAGTAGGTGATTGCCTTTGAGGGGATAGTGCTATCACTGTCTGGAACGTCGTCCAGTTTGGGTGATATTGTCATCTTTTTGGGAGAAGACCTCCAGTGTAACTGAATGTATTTGCCAAGTCATATGGGGCTCTGGGTGTTGTGAATATGAAAAAGACACATCTCCTGTATCAGCCACTAACCTTTCCCCCCCCCCCCCCCACTATCCAGCCTGCCATAAGAGTAGACAATGTTGCCTTTTGATAGTACAGTACCCTTCAGAATGCGATTTGATTTATTTGGAGACACAGCATGGAACCGCACTGCTCAGTAAACCACCGATTCACCTCCGTGCCATTTACAATGACCCATTAACCTGCTGACAGGTAGTCTGAACCATGGGAGGAAACTGGAGCATTTGGAGGAAACGCACACGCGGTCCTGTGGACATCATACCAACTCCTTAGGGACAGCGGCAGGAATTGAACCCAGATTAGCGACACTGTAAAACGTTTGGCTACCTTTCTGCCCTGTTCAGTCTGGCACGAGGCAACTTGTCCAATATCTGATTACCGTCCATGTGGACAACATCCACCACCCTGTCTTCATCAGTCACTTTCAACATCTCCTCAAATCACTCAGTTGAGTCTGTAGGCCATTTCCTGCCCTGCATAAAGTCAATGGTGTCACTCCGGAAAGGGTCCAACTGAATAGACCTTATCCTGTAGCGTCTTCTCCAGAAAGAGACGATTCATGAAGAGAGGAACAATGGGACTGCAGTCCTGTGGGACCTCACCTCTACGTACAGAGGATCTGAGGATCTCAGTCGATACCCAACTAATCTCCTTTCTTCACAGTAAATGGGTGCCATGGTGACGTAGCGGTTAGGGTGATGCCATTACAGCTTGGGGTGTCTGAGTTCAACACCAGCATCATCTGTAAGAAATTTTTACGTTCTTCCCATGTGCGAGTGGGTTTCTTCCCATAGTCCAAAGATGTACTGATCAGAGTAATCGGTCATTGAAAATTGAGCCGTGATTAGGCTAGGGTTAATTAGGCAGGTTGCTGGACGATACATCTCGATGGGCTGCAAGGGCCTATTCTGCGCTGTGTCTCTAAATAAAATAAAACAATTTATTATCAAACTACATGTCTGTCAGCATATATTACCACATGCACTGTCTGGATGCAAAACAGCTTTAACACCAGGATGGTATAGGTGGTGTCACGACAGGGTCTTGCTGCCCCTTGCTGCCACTTGGAGTGGGAGAGGTGTAAAAAGAGACCAGCTGGCAGAGAGGCAAACAGGGCAGCCATTTTCATCATGGAGAGGGCCACGCCAGTCAGATCAAAGAGGCCGAAATCCAATCTGCTGCAAACTGCCAAATTGTGGGAGATGAGGATTGACGTGGGGAGGAAGATGCAGTTCCCAGAGGTGATGCAAACCTACATTTAGACCAGACATTGTACTCTGGTCCACCAAAGACAAGAAAGTTATCTTTGTGGAGCTCACAGTACCATGGGAGGAAGGATGCGAGGAGGCTCACAAGGTGAAGGCCAGGGTTGCAGGGACAAAGGATGGCAGACATTTCTATTCCCCGTGGAGATCGGCTGTAGAGGGTTCCCAGCAAGGTCAGCATGGAGGTTTCTGTCTGCTCTGGGTCTTGATGAAAAGAACAAGAACCAAGCAGCTCGCAGGATGAGGGAGGAAGCAGAAAGAGCCTCGCGCTGGATATGGAGCCGGCGAGAGGAGATGAGCTGGAAGTCAGGAGCAGATGGGCAGTGACTTGGCCACCACTGTTGACCCGCCAACTGGAGAGCATAGTGGTTAAGGGTGGAAACACTCTATGGAGGTTGGCCACCAGCTGATGACATCTGCCCCCGGCCAAAGTCGATGGTTACCTCATCAGGTAACTGAGGAGAGCTCCCCGGTGTATGATGCAAACATTGGGAGTCCTTTCCTTGCAATGATTTACAGGAAAATAAAGAAATACAATAGAATTTATGAAAATCTATACATGAATAAAGAAATAGTGAGAACCTGAGTTGTAAAGTCCTTGGAAGTGGAATGTAGGTTGTGAAATCAGTTCAGAGAGGTGGAAAATGAAGTTATCCAAACCGGTTTGGAAGCCTAATAGTTGACGGATAATAATTGCTCCAGAACCTGGTGGTGTGGGACTTGAGGGACCTGTAAGTAAGTATCCCCTTATGTACACCTGCCAGCCGATAGGCATCAGCAGCGCCTCCTTAAGCCAAGCTGATCCTATTTGGGCTTAAGGGTGAAAGGAGGGACGGCTACAAGACCCGGAGTCTGCGGACCGGATCAAGACCCGGAATGCGGGCTCCAGACCAGATCATAACAGTCGGGTTTTCACCATCCCCTCTGACCGTCCCCTCTCTGAGGCAGAATGTTCTGTCATCAGTAAGGGCCTCACCTTTGTCCCCTTCACCCACACCTCAGTGAGTTCCATGCCCGCCATGATGTCGAGCTCTTCCTCCATCGTCCCCGTCTCCGAGCCCGTTTCTTTGTGACGAGATTATTAAATATGGACTGCTCCTTTAAAAAGAGAGCGAGAGCAGAGAGTGTGTGCTATTTCAGAGATGAGAGAGAGCAACGAAAGCCCATGAGTTGCCTTGGAAACGGCAGGGCAGAGCTATATGATGGACAGCTGGTGTTCAGCACTTGTGGAAAATATACAAGGTCAACTGGCTTTGTAATCAGACACACCAGGCACACACAGACACTCGACAAGGGTGGGTTTTGCTCACAGTGTGGAAAAGGGGTGATGGGTGGAAAGCTATCGGTGTGTTTAACCCTCGCTGGGTTGATAATTTTAGGGTGAGAAAATGGCATCCTCTTTGTGTGGTCACAGTCAGTGACTTTAACAGGACTTCAGAGCAGGAGGACAACGGGAAGGTTCAATGGCATCAGCACTGGGAAGACAAAACATCTCTCTCTCCTCTCCTCTCCTCTCCCTCTCCCTCTCCCTCTCCCTCTCCCTCTCCCACTTCATACTGACTTCATACCTATACCACCTGTATCATTTGACTGTATGTGACTGTCTCATTTACCACCTGAGCCGGGAGAAGTTTGGGAACTTTATTTACTCACTTATATATGCATAAACTCTGCTAACCTGATTGCCTTATCTTGTTTTATATTACTTTATCACGTAATTACTAATAAAATAGTGTTTATAATGGAAGCCTCAGAGTCCATGTGTGTCCATTTCTGCCTGTCCTTTTTATCCCGTTACGGGGTACGTAACATCTTCAAGAAGGATTCCACACCCTGTGCCGATGACCCCCTCTCCCTTCTGCAACACTCCTCTTCTTCTAGGACATCTCACTCCCGTTCCCTGCCTACTCTGGATCTTTTCATCTTGAATTACAGATGAGACATCAGTGGGCTTACTCCTCACTCCTTGTCAAAACTTACCTCCTCTGAATGCACTGCCCTCCACTCTGTCTACAACAACCCCATAATCAGACCCACAGAAGACCCCATTCCAGACTATCAGGAAACTGTCTCTCACACCATCACTGGTCTCATCATCTCTGGAGAACTTCCATCCGCTGCACCAGTCTCCTAGTCCCCTTACCCCACACCGCTCGCTTCTACCTCTGACCCAAGGAACAACACTTCATAGTCTGACCGGATCATCTCCGACCTGATGGCACTCATATCAACTTCACCTTCCAGTAAGAAAAAGTCCCTCCACCTCCCCTCTTCTTCTGTTCCCTACCCTGGCCTCTTACCTCTTTTCACCAGCCTATCACTCCCCCCTGGATTCCTACCCTCTTCCCTTTCTCCTATGGCCACTCTCCTCTCCTGTCCGATTCCTCTCCTGCCCTTGACCTTTCCTACCTATCATATTCGCCTATTGTCTTCCAGCTCACCTCCTACTCCTCCCCCCATCTTTCTATTCTGGCATCTCCGCCCTTCCTTTCCAGTCCTGATGAAGGGTCTTGGCCTGAAACGACAACTGTCTGTTCATTCTCTCAGTTGTTGCCCGACCTGCAGAGTTTTATTTTGTGTGTGTAGCCGTGGACTCCATATTGCTCTGACTCACTAAGCAGAACCAAGCACCTATGTGAGGATGTTATTTGTGGACTTCAGTTCTGCATTTAACACAGTCATCCCCCATAAACTGGTCAGCAAACTGAGCACTCTTGGCTTTGGTTCCTCCCTATGCTCATGGGTCATGGACTTTCTCACAGACTGACCGCAGCAAGTCAATAGACAATAGACAGTAGGTGCAGGAGTAGGCCATTCGGCCCTTCTAGCCAGCACCACCATTCACTGTGATCATGGCTGATCATACACAATCAGTACCCCGTTCCTGCCCTCTCCCCATATCTCTTGACCCCGCTATCTTTAAGAGCTCTATCTAACTCTCTCTTGAATGCATCCAGAGACTTGGCCTCCACTGCCTTCTGGGGCAGAGCATTCCACATATCCACCACTCTCTGGGTGAAAAAGTTTTTCCGTCAGAGTTGGTAAGCACACCTCCACCACCCACATCTTAAACACAGGCAGCCCACCGGGCTGTGTGCTGAGCCCTATGCTCTACACGCTCTTCACACGTGACTGCACCCCCATCTACAACTCCAACTCCATAATTAAATTTTTGGATGATACCACAGTGGTTGGCCTGATCTCGGACGAGGATGAAACAGCCTCCAGGCTCGAGGTGGATCATCTGATGGAGTGGTGTAAGGACAACAAATTGGTCCGTAACACTTCTAAAACAAAAGAGATGATCACTGACTTCAGAAGATCAAAGGACAGAGTATCCCCCCCCCCCCCATATACATGGAGAGGTCGTGAAAAGTGTGGAACACCTGAAGTTCCTTGGAGTTATGTTGTCAAAACAGCTGACATGGACCACCAACACCTCGCTGACGTGGACCACCAACACCTCGCTGACGTGGACCACCAACACCTCGCTGACGTGGACCACCAACACCTCGCTGACATGGACCACCAACACCTCGCTGACATGGACCACCAACACCTCGCTGCTTGTAAAAAAGACACAACAAAGACTCCTCTTCCTCAGAACGCTGAAACAGGACAAACTCCCACAAAAGCTGTTGCTTAACTTCTACAGAAGCACAACTGAAACCATCCTGACCAACAGCGCCACCGTGTGGTATGCCAGCTGCACAGCCACTGAGCGACAGGACCTGCACCGTGTGGTGAGGGTGGCCCAGCAAATTGTCAGGATGGAGCTCCCAGGACTGGAAACCATCTATTCCAGCAGACTCAAGGATATATGTCTTTTTGAAAGAACAGACTGCTGGGCAGAGGGTATGAAGTGGCTCTGTTCGGGAGGAATGATATTCAGTCCCTTGCGAGGGGGGATGTAGAATCAGGGGATGTAGAGTCAGTATGGATAGATCTGAGAAATTCTAAGGGTAGAAAGACCCTAATGGGAGTTAACTATAGGCCCACAAACAGTAGTCTGGATGTAGGGTGTAAGTTGAATGAAGAGTTAAAATTGGCATGTCGCAAAGGTAATGATACAGTTGTCATGGGGGATTTCAACATGCAGGTAGACTGGGAGAATCAGGATGGTACGGGACCCCAAGAAAGGGAGTTTGTGGTGCATCTGAGATGGATTCTTAGAACAGTTTGTACTGGAGCCTACCAGGGAGAAGGCAATTCTAGATTTAGTATTGTGCAATGAACCGGATTTGATCAGTGACCTTGAGGTAGAGGAGCCATTAGGTGATAGTGACCATAATATGATATGTTTTAACCTACAATTTGAGAAGGAGAAGGGAAAATCGGATGTGTCAGTATTACAACTGAACGAAGGGAACTATGGAGCTATGAGGGAGTAGCTGGCCAAAGTACAATGGAACAATCCGCTAGCAGGGAAGACAGTGGAACAACAATGGCAGGTATTTCTGGGAATAATGCAGAAGGTGCAGGATTGGTTCATTCCAAAGAGGAAGAAAGATCCTAAGGGGAGTAAGGGGCGGCCATGGCTGACGAGGGTAGTAAAGGACAGTATAAAAATAAAAGGTAAGTATAACATAGCAAAGATGAGCAGGAAACCAGAGGACTGGGAAGCTTTTAAAGAGCAACAGAAGATAGCAAAAAAGGCAATACACCAAGAAAAAATGAGGTACGAAGGTAAACTAGCCAAGAATATAAAGGAGGATAGTAAAAGCTTCTTTAGGTATGTGAATAGCAAAAAAAAGTTAAGGCCAAAATTGGGCCATTGAAGACAGAAACAGGTGAATTTATTATGGGGAACAAGGAAATGGCAGATGAGTTGAACAGGTACTTTGGATCTATCTTCACTAGGGAAGACACAAACAATCTCCCAGATGTAATAGTGGCCAAAGGAACTAGGGTAATGGATGAACTGAAGGAAATTTATATTAGCCAAGAAACGGTGTTGGATAGACTGTTGAGTCTGAAGGCTGATAAGTTCCCGGGACCTGATGGTCTGCATCCCAGGGTACTTAAGGAGGTGGCTCTAGAAATTGTGGATGCATTGGTAATCATTTTCATATGTTTTATAGATTCAGGAACAGTTCCTGTTGATTGGAGGGTAGCTAATGTTGTCCCACTTTTCAAGAAAGGAGGGAGAGAGAAAACAGGGAATTATAGACCGGTTAGCCTGACGTCAGTGGTGGGAAAGATGCAGGAGTCAATTATAAAAGAGGAAATTACGACACATTTGGATAGCAGTAGAAGGATCAGTCCAAGTCAGCATGGATTTATGAAGGGAAAGTTATACTTGACTAATCTTCTGGAGTTTTTTGAGGATGTAACTATGAAAATGGACAAGGGAGAGCCAGTGGATGTAGTGTACCTGGACTTTCAGAAAGCCTTTGATAAAGTCCCACATAGGAGATTAGCGGGCAAAATTAGGGCACATGGTATTGGGGGCAGAGTACTGACATGGATTGAAAATTGGCTGGCTGACAGGAAACAAAGAGTAGTGATTAACGGGTCCCTTTCGGAATGGCAGGCTGTGACCAGAGGGGTACCACAAGGTTCGGTGCTGGGACCGCAGCTGTTTACAATATACATTAATGATTTAGATGAAGGGATTAAAAGTAACATTAGCAAATTTGCTGATGACACAAAGCTGGGTGGCAGTGTGAAATGTCAGGAGGCTGTTATGAGAATGCAGGGTGACTTGGACAGGCTAGGTGAGTGGGCATATGTATGGCAGATGCAGTTTAATGTGGATAAGTGTGAGGTTATGCACTTTGGTGGAAAGAACAGGAAGGCAGATTACTATCTAAATGGAGTCAGGTTAGGAAAAGGGGAAGTACAATGAGATCTAGGTGTTCTTATACATCAGTCAATGAAAACAAGCATGCAGGTACAGCAGGCAGTGAAGAAAGCTAATGGCATGCTGGCCTTTATAACAAGAGGAATTGAGTATAGAAGTAAAGAGGTCCTTCTGCAGCTGTATAGGGCCCTGGTGAGACCCCACCTGGAGTATTGTGTGCAGTCTTGGTCTCCAAATTTGAGGAAGGACATTCTTGCTATTGAGGGAGTGCAGAGTAGGTTCACAAGGTTAATTCCCGGAATGGCGGGACTGTCATATGTTGAAAGATTGGAGCGACTGGGCTTGTATACACTGGAATTTAGAAGGATGAGAGGGGATCTGATTGAAACATATAAGATTATTAAGGGATTGGACACGCTGGAGGCAGGAAGCATGTTCCCACTGATGGATGAGTCCAGAACTAGAGGCCACAGTTTAAGAATAAGGGGTAGGCCATTTAGAACAGAGATGCGGAAAAACCTTTTCACCCAGAGAGTGGTGGATATGTGGAACGCTCTGCCCCAGAAGGCAGTGGAGGCCAAGTCTCTGGATGCATTCAAGAGAGAATTAGATAGAGCTCTTATAGATAGCGGGGTCAAGGGATATGCGGAGAGGGCAGGAATGGGGTACTGGTTGTGTTTGATCAGCCATGATCACACTGAATGGTGGTGCTGACGAAGGACCGAATGGCCTACTCCTGCTCCTACTTATTTTCTGCTACTTATCTACTTAATACTGTTTTTGTATTACTACCTTGTTTTTATCTACCGCTTTGTTTGATTGCCTGAGAGGAAGCCAAACAGGGTTTCATTGTACCGATGTATGACGACAGTAAAATCATTCAATGCAATTCAATTTCCAGCCACTGCAGATTTTCTCTTGTTTGCTATCTAGCTATCTATTTATTACAGATGCTTATTGTGATTTGAATGTATTGTTACCAGAAAGCAACACGTGTTGCAACACGTGTCAGTGATATTAAACGTGAATCTGCTTCTCATTCTCGGGCCGGAAATCCACCGGAAGAATTTCAGCTCTCAGAACAGGCAGTGGGTGGAGCCCGGATGCTAATCTATGCAAAATTCATTCCTTGTTTCAGTCGCAGTAGGAAGAGTAATTACAGGTTGTGGCGCACTATGAAGTTCAGAATGGATGGGGAGAGATCGGTAGTGATTATATTCCACCCCGTCCTTGACCCCTGTGAATAGCCGAGGGAACGAAGTGACCGCTCGCCGTGAGGTTAAAGTGTTTGTTTGTGGGTGGAGAGCAGCGCGGCGGCGGTTGGTAATTAAGACTATACTTTTAAGGATCATTTCTATAGTCTGTGACTGAGAAATCGAGCACTAAAAAGTTTGGTCTCTGCAACCACGAGGAAGAGTCGTGGTGTTTCCTCCTGAGCGCGAAGCGGTCGGTCAGCGTTGTTTCCTACAACGGCTTTCCGGCATTGATGACCGTTCCCTTCTCCCCATTGCGGGGAGCTGCGGAGGGAGGAAACGCTGTCTGAGTGGTTGTGCTTATTAACATCAAAGACAGAGTAAATTAAACATGGTGTTGTTGATGCCTTGGGTTGGTGAATTGTTCTTCCCCGGCTCGTACCAGAATACTCTCCCCAGTCAGTACATTTGTACAAATTGGAGAATCTTGTTGGTGACAGACCAAATTTCCTGAGCTGCTCTCCGGGTCTGCTGTATTTGGCACCGTTGTGGACCAGTCCCCGGTCCTCCCGTTTGGGAACCACCCGAGCAGTCTTCAGGTTCATCTGGGTGTTCAAGATGGGTTACAATGCACAAATCCGCGGAGAAGCGAGGCAAGACAAACCCACTGTCACCCTCAACCTGATGCCCACCTTTGTGTTTGACTGCATCCGACTGTGTGTGGAGTCGAGCGTGATTTTCTCCGAGGCCTGGGACCTCGGGCAACTGTAGAGACAGATCTGGGACGGTGCAGTGAGGGTAAGTGGTGACTCTGGTCAGTGGTTGAGTCTTTGGGTTGTTCACTCTCTCCTTTACACCTGCCACTCGTTTTGTGTGATATAGCGGAGGTTGTTCTCGTGTATCAGAGCTCCATCTTAAACAGATTTCCTCGAGGTGTATCTATTGAGTGTACTGTCAATTCCTCACACATTTTAGATGCAGTGTTGAATTTCTTCAGGGTGATTTTGATGTTATCATTGAAGTGTTTCCTTTGCCCACAAAGGACTTGTTGACCTTCCTTCAACTGGGAGTGAAGGATTTGTTTGGAGTTTGGCATCCAGATGACGTGACCTATCTATTGGAGTTGGCGTTGCTCTGCCATGGTGATGATGTTCATGTTGGCTCCCTCCAGTGCGCGGAGTTACTAGTGGTGTCCCACAAGGATCGGTTCTGGGACCTCTATGTGATTTTTATTAACAACCTGGATGTGGGGGTAGAAGGGTGGGTTGGCAAGTTTGCAGACAACAGAAAGGTTGGTGGTGGTTGAGGATTGTCGAAGTTTGCAGAGAGACATTGATAGGATGCAGAAGTGGGCTGAGAAGTGGCTGATGGAGTTCAACCCAGAGAAGTGTGAGGTGGTACATTTTGGAAGGACAAACTCCAAGGCAGAGTACAAAGTAAATGGCAGGATCCTTGGTAGTGTGGAGGAGCAGAGGGATCTGGGGGTACATGTCCATAGATCCCTGAAAGTTGCCTCACAGGTAGATAGGGCAGTTAAGAAAGCTTATGGGGTGTTAGCTTTCATATGTCGAGGGATAGAGTTTAAGGGTCGCGATGTAATGATGCAGCTCTATAAAACTCTGGTTAGGCCACACTTGGAGAACTTTGTCCAGTTCTGGTCGCCTCACTATAGGAAGGATGTGGAATCATTGAAAAGGTGACAGAAGTGATTTACCAGGATGCTGCCTGGTTTAGAGAGTATGCATTATGATCAGAGATTAAAGGAGCTAGGGCTTTACTCTTTGGAGAGGAGGATGAGAGGAGACATGATAGAGGTATACAAGATATTAAGAGGAATAGATAGAGTGGACAGCCAGCGCCTCTTCCCCAGGGCACCACTGCTCAATATAAGAAGACATGGCTTTAAGGTAAGGGGTGGGAAGTTCAAGAGGGATATTAGAGGAAGGTTATTCACTCAGAGAGTGGTTGGTGTGTGGAATGCACTGCCTGAGACAGGAGTGGGGGCAGATATATTAGTGAAATTTAAGAGACTACTAGACAGGTATATGGAGGAATTTAAAGTGGAGGGTTATATGGGAGGCAGGCACAACGTTGTGGGCCGAATGGCCTGTACTGTGCTGTACTGTTCTATGTTACTGTGTTTGGTGCTGGTGTGTCAGTCCTTCCCATGAATCGTCAAAATCTTTCATAAGGATGTTTGATCGTATTGTTCCAGGGCTTTCAGTTGTCCATGATTTAGACGTAGGACAATGACAGCTCTGTTGACCAAATGTTCTGTATAGACTTGCAGATTACAGTTTTCACAGACTATTTTGTTTAATAGTTCATCAGCACCACCAGCACTCCTCAGACAAAGGTCTGAGTCAATGTTTGCTTTTGAGGAGAGAATGCTGCGTCAACTTCTGTGGAGAAGATTTGTAAAATATCCCCCATGCATTTGCCAAGGCATACAGGGCCCTGGTGTTCTTTTGAATGTGAAAAAGACACAGGTCCTATATCAGCCGCCACCCTCCCACTTGCCATTTATCCAGCCCTTTATTAAAAGGTGATGATGTCACCCTTTAATAGTACTCTTCAGAAGGCAATTTTATTCATTTAGAGAGTCAGCACAGAACAGCTCCTTCAAGCTGTACCGCCTAGCAAGCCACTGATTTTACCCTCGGCTAAGCACGGGACAATTTAAAATGACCAATTAACCTACTAACTGGGATGTCTTTGACTGTGGGAGGAAACCGGAGCATCCGGGGAAAACCCACTCAGTCAAGGGGAGAATGTACAAATTCCTTGCAGAAGGTGCCAGAATTGAACTCTGATGCTCTGAGCTGTAGTAGCGTGCCTCAATCCACTAATGTGGACATAACCTCTTCATAAACAAAGTCTATTTGTCACATGTACATCGAAACATTGAAACATACAGTGAAATGTGTCGCTTGTGACAACAATGAACACAGTCCAAGGATGTGCCCGCAGGTGTTGGCACGCATCTGATGCCAACATAGCATGCCCATGTCCCTGTCCGTATGTCTTTGGAATGTGGGAAGAAATCCTCACGGTCAAGGGGAGAGCATGCAAACTCCGGACAGACAGCGACGGGAATTAAACTCCAAATTTCCAAAGCCTGGTCCTGTAGAGTGTTAGTCTAACCACGCTGCTGCTATGCCATGAGAAAGACATCGATACAAGTTATACATCATTTTACACGGCCTTCCCAATCCTTATTTCACAGCACTGGTTTCACGGCAGGCGCCATGCCAAGTATTTCTTCAAAGTCTCTGTCACTCCCTAATTCCCCAATAGTGATATTACCAGTATCTCTGGGTTACAGGGAGAAGCTGAATATGTAGGTTAGGCCTTTATTGCCAGAAACACAGGGGAACGAGTGGAGATTTGATAGAGGCATACAAAATTGAGGGTACAGATGGGTAAATGCAAGCTGGCTTCTGTCCACTGAGGTTGGGTGGGACAAGAAGGGTGTGGAGGGGTATGGTCCAGGTGCAGGTTGATGGGACTGGGCAGAATAACAGCTTGATATAGACTAAATGGGGCAAAGGGCCTGCTTCTGATCTGTGGTGCTTTATGACTCGATGACTCTTCCTCTAAGGGACCAAGGTACGGTCATTGTGTGGAAGGGTAATGGAATATCTAACAGGACTGCAAAGTCCACTGGAGGACTTACAACCTACAGGGTTGGTCAAGGTTAAAGGCAAGTTCATTGTCATGTGCACAAGTACCTGTATGTACAGCTGCAATGAAAACCTTGGTTCCTTAAGGCTGTTATAGCCAGTGGTGGTAAAGAGGACAGGATCCCATTACCTATTAAATGCTCCTAATGGTGTGTGCCTTAGATAGCCTTTGATCACCAAGCCTAGCTCCTGGCCGTCACGTGTGATTTAGCTACCAAGCCCAGCAGAACCATTTCTACTGACAAGAAGAGGCAAAGATGGGTCACTGGCATCTTAAAGCCAGTCGCTTCAGGCAGATGAAGCTCATCAGCCGTGGTTGGCAGCTCACCCGGCAGAAGGAAAACTCTGATCTCAAACCACTGCTACCTTGCAGCTCTACCCACTCATCGGTAGGGTTTCAAGAGTAAATCCCGAGGGAAAAATCCGGAGCTGGACTCCCTAAGGCAGTCCTGCATTGAGTTCAACACTGACTGGCAACTCCCGTGATGCTACTGGTGCCGCACTGCCGTTCCTGTGGACTCACCAGCTGCATGGACAATGACTTGCTCTCCATTGCGTACTGCCCTGGCTTGTGTATCACGTAGACATGATATCGGTGGTCAACCCCAATGAAAAATGTACAGTAGCAACAAATCTATAGGTTGGGACCAAAAATTGGGACTCTTAGTTAGACACATGGTTGAATAAATGCAAATAAATAAATTAGAAGCAATCGACTGGTCAGTGTAGTGTAATTGACAGATTCCCCTTCAACAGATCAAACCCACTTTAATATTGCTGCGAAGAAAGCAAAGATATCAACACATACACTGAGCTGTGAAAAAGGACAATGGTTACTTTATCAAACTGTTGAATCTGGTTTTCATTCACCCTGCTGTAAATCACAATGCACACCAGCGAGGAGTTAAAACAGATGTGGAAACGTCACTTTGCGCAGCAGATAGAACATCGAACACTGAACACAGACAGTTCCAGCACAGTACGGGTTCTTCAGCCCATGATGTGCACCACAGTTAACCTACGCTAGGATCAATCTAACCCTTCCCTCCCTCTATTCTTCCATCATTCATCTGCCTAAGAGTCTCTGAAAATTCCCTAATATATCTGCCTCTAACTTCACCCCGGCAGTACGTTCCATGCACTCACCACTCTCTGTGTAAGAGTCTACCTCTAAATTCCCTCCTATACTTTCCTCCAATCATCTTAAAATTATGCCCCCTGGTATTAGCTATTTTTGCACTGGGGAAAAGTCTCTGGCTGTCCACATCTATCTCTGCCTCTTATCATCTTGTACTCCTGGCAAGGCCGGCGTTTATTTGCCATTCCCGATCACAGCTGGATCTGTACCAGGGATGTGGGTTCAATCCCGACCTTGAGCGCTGTCCGTGTGGAGCCTGCTCGATTCTGTGTGAGTTTCCCTGGGTGTTCCAGGTTCCCCTCACATTCCAAAGACATGTGGGTTGCTGCATTAACTGGACACTGCAAATTGACAAGCAAGGTGACAAACCTTCTGACCCAACAAGCCTGGGCTACTCAGTTACACCCATGTGGCCGATTAACCTACTAACCTGTCCACCTTTGAAATGTGGGAGGAAACCAGAGAACCTGGAGGAAACTAACTCAGACATGGAGAGAATGTACATACTCCTCACAGACACCAGTGGGAATTGAACCCGTGTCACTGGTGCTATAATAGAGTTGCGCTAACCGCTACTCTAAGGTGCCACCATAATTTCCCCTGTTGTGTCAGTAGGTGGTGGAATCTGGTGGGGTGGGCAAAGAAGATGGGATGTGGGGTGATTGAGATGGTATCAGTTTGATGGACAGTACCCTCTCGGTGGGCCGAATAGCTCTGTATGATTGTGATTACAGGCTGCAGAAAGGTGTGGACCTATGGCTTTCTCTTTTATTGAGGGTCCTACTTATTCTCACTGTCTTAAGATGTTTGTGGTTATGATATTAAATGTGTGAGCATCCTGGTAAATTTCCTGTGCACCCTCTCTAAAGATTCCACATCCTTCCTATAATGTGCTTTGTGATAGCAGAACAGTGCAAGGACATAGAATTACTGTAAGTTACAAAATGAATAAACAGTGGAAACAAAAACAGTGACAAATTAGTGTTCCTGGTGGGTTCATGGACGAGAAGGGAAAAAGCAGTTCCTGAATCATTGAGTGTGGGTCTTCAGGCTTCTGTACCTCCTCCCCAATGGTAGCAACAAGACCACGTGTCCTAGATGGTGAATTTCCTTCTTGAGGCATCACCTCTTGAGGATGTCCTTGATGGTGGGGAGAGTTAGAGAGACATTACAGCTCAGGACAGGCCCCTTGGTCCATCTAGTCCATGCAAAAACCATTTAAGCTGTCTTCTCCCATTGACTTGCACCAAAACCATGGCCCTCCATAACCCATCATCCATGTACCTATCCAAACTTCTCTGAAACGCTGAAATCAAACTCACATGCACCACTTGTACTGGCAGCTCGTTCCACAATCTTATGGCCCTCTGAGTGAAGATGTTTCATCTCATGTTCCTCTTAAACTTTTCACCCTTTGGGAGTTGTGGGCTGTATCAGCCGGGGTCAAGAAGCTGAGTACAGAAGAGTGGTGGACAACTTTGTTGAGGGGTGTGGGCCGAATCACCTGCAGCTCGGCATCACTAAGACAAAGGAGTTGGTGGTGGACTTCAGGAAGGTGAAAACACCCTGCATTCCCATCTCCATCAAGGGAACGGATGTGGAAATCACCCTGGACTACAAATACCTGGGAACTCATGTGGATAATAAACTGGACTGGACTAAAAATCCAGGGGCTCTATACAAGAAGGGACAGAGCCGACTGTACTTCCTGGAGAGGCTCCTGTCATTCAACATCTGCAGTACTCTGCCGCAGATACTCTACGACTCGGTGGTGGCTGGCATTCTATTATACGCTGCAGTCTGCCGGGGCAGCAGGGGGAGATCAGCTGATGCCAAGAAGATCGATAAACTCGTCAGGAAGGCTGGTTCTGTTCTAGGGGTGGAACTGGATTCCCTGGTGGTCGTGTCTGAGGGGAGGATGCTGCAGAAACTACGGAGCATTATGGACAATCCCTCTCACCCCCTCCATGACATACAGGATGAACCGAGGACCACCTTTAGTGACAGACTGATTCCACCGAGGTACTCCACTGAAAACCACAGGAGATCCTTTCTCCCTGTGGCTATGAGACTCTACGGCATCTCCTCAAGTGTACAGTTTCACTGTACATCTGTATTTGCACTATTACTTTTTAATGAACATTTTGTATTCTTTTTCGTAACTCAATGCTTACATTTTGTATTTTAAAGTATATATTTATGATTGAGCAACCTTGCAACAATAATTTCCCTTGGGATAAATAAAGTTTTATCTTATCTCTTATCTTAACCCCTGCCCTCTGGTTGTAGTCCCACCCAAGCTGAGTGGAAAATGCCTGCTTACATTTACCCTATCTATACCTCTCATAATTTTGTATACCTCTATCAAATTTCCTTTCAATCTTCTATGTTCTAAGGAATAAAGTCTTAAACTATTTTATCTTTCCTTATAAGTCAAGTCCGCCAGACCCAGCAACATCCTTGTACATTTTTTCTGCACTCTTTCAACCTTATTTACATCTTTCCTGTAGGTAGGTGATCAAAACTGCACACAGCACTCCAAATTAGGCCTCCCCAATGTCTTGTACAACTTCAACTTAGTATCCCATCTCCTGTATGGAGCACATTGACTTATGAAGGACATGGGTTGTGCCCATAGTGGAGTTGGCTGAGTTTAAAACCCTTTGCAATCTCGTGTTCCTGTCTATTGGCCCCTTGACACCAGGCGATGGTGGTACGCACAGTCAGAATGTTCTTCATGGTATATCTGTCAGCCATTGCAAGTTGTCCTCTGTGTACTGAGTCTCAGAGATGTCTGGGCTGATGTCCCATCAGTCAGATTGTGGTGTTTGGAATTAATGTCAACCCTTCATTCTCGCCTACCCAGCAACCCTTCCCCGTTGCCTGAAGAATCTGGGACATCTCTCCTTCCACTGTGCTTTGGGCCACAACATCACAGCCAGTGGAGTCGCTAACTCTCAGTTCCAGAGACTTGGGTTCAGTCCCGAACTTGGGCACTGTCTGTGCGGAGTTTGCACGTTCTGCCTCCCCCCACCTCTCTGGGGAGCATTGGTTTCCTCCTGCACCCCACAGCCATGCGGACTCGGTGGGTTAAACGTTGGCTGTGAATTGTCCCTGGTCTATGGGCATGTGGTAGAATCTGTGGGGAGATGGTGGGGTTGTGGGGTGAGAAATGAGGTGGTGGGAATGCGACTGGTGAGATCAGACCATAGACCTAAACCCCATGCTCTGACTGGCCTCTTGTCCATAGACATAAAACTGTAGAGCACATTACAGGCCCTTCAGCCCACAATATTGTGCTGACCCTTTAACCTACAATAAGATCAATCCTCCTATTTTTCTATCATTTGTGTGCCTATCTAAGAAAAATAGAGGTTTATGTGGGAGAAAAGGGTTAGATAGATATTGGAGTGTTTGAAAGCTCACCACAATGTCAAGGGCTGAAGGGTCTGTATTGCACTGTAATGTTATATGTTCTGGAGTTTCAAAGATTTATGATCTGCACGGAGACAAAAGGAGAGGGAACCACATTGCTTCCACCTCAGATGAACAACTTCTTATTGTGACTCGGTGACCACTAGCTTTGGATTCTCTACCATGAAGAATCGTTCTCCCTGCACTCGCCTCAGGATTATATTCACTCAAGTCTGACCTCACCCTCCAAACTCCAGCATCCATTCAACAGTGGCAACGTTCACCAGTGGCTGCAAGAGTGCTGCCTGCTTTGTGGTACAGCTTTCTGCAGCGACTGAACCTGCGAGCCCGGCTACTCTCAGCTGTGAGGTCTCACATAAGACAATGCCGTGTTAAAATTGACACAGTGATATTGTCTTCTTGGATTCCGTTAAAAGGTTGGCACAGCTTTGTGGGCTGAAGGGCCTGTACTGTGCTTCACTGTTCTGAGTTCTATATCTACATTTCTCACTGCCTCAGTAAAGCAGCCAGCAAAATCAGAGCCCACCTACCCCGGACATTCTCTCCCCCCCCAATGGAAAGGAGATATGAAAGCCTGAAAGCATGTACCAGCAGAGTCAAGGACAGCTTCTACCCCACTGTTGAATGGTTCCCTAGTCCGACAAGGTGGACTGTTGACCTCACAATCTACCTTGTCATGATCTTGCACCTTATTGTCTGCCTGCACTGCACTTTCTCTGTACTGTAACATTTTATTCTGCATTCTGGTGGTGGGGCGGAGATAAATCTCTAGCAAAGGAGGTCACCCTTGAGCAAGGTGTAGTACCTGCTTAACCCCCGATTAGGGTCACATGAAACCATGGGAGTAGGTGGAAGATAGTTGTATGAGCAGCCAGTACATATCACAATTCCTGGTTATGTGACCACTGACGCCAGGCAGACAAACCCTGAAGAGTATTGATGATGGCTGGGGTCACCCGTCTTGTAAAGATACTGCCCAGAAGAAGGCAATGGCAAACCACTTCGGTCGAAATATTTGCCAAGAACAATCATGGTCACGGAAAGACCATGATCACCCATGTCAACACAACAAGGCACACGATGATGACAACCTCAATATACTGATATGATGAAATGATCTGTGTGGATGGCATGAAAATCAAAATTGTTGGTGGTACATTGGTCCATGGGATACTAATAAGCAATTGAACTATTTATATTTTCTAAAGGTGTGTGGTCCGCATCTAAAACTTTTATGGGACTTGGAAGGGAAGAGTTCACTTGTCCTTCATCCCTTCTCCCCATCTTTTCATTCTGGCTTCTTCTCCCTTCCTGCCTAAACCTAATGAAGGATTTTGGCCCAAAACATCGACTGTTTCTTCCTCTCACGGATGATGCCTTACCTGCCAAGACCCTCCAGCATTCTGTGTGTGTTGCTCAATATTTCAACCATCTGCAGAATCTCTTGTGTTTATCAAAAACTGCTGGAAAAACTCAGCAAGTCAGGCAGCATCTGCGAAGAAGGAAACAGTGAATGTTTTAGGGTCTGTGACCCTTTGTAAGATACCAAAACCTTGACTGCTTCTGACTCCAGAGATGCTGCTTGATCTGTTGACTGTTTTTCTTCTTACTTCAAGTTTTGGCCCATGATGTTGTGCTGACCCTTTAACCTACTCTAAACGCAACCTAACTCTTCCCTCCTACATAGCCCTCCATTTTTCTATCACCCATGTGCCTGTATAAGAGTCTTTCAAATGTGTTCTGTGTTCTATGTGGCCTTGTCTGTTCTCATCAAAAGACACATTTATTGGTGCTGGAAGTTCAAATTTTGGAGGATGACCTTTGACCTCAGAGCACCTTCCCACAACTCCATTTGTTTGGACATCTTGGAGGATCTTTCCTGGGCCCAGCACATTGACGTAATCACAAAGAAAGCACATCAGAGGCTCTGCCGCAATAGGAGTTTGAGGAAATTTGGAACGTCGCCAAAGACTGGTATAAATTTCTGTAGCTATAGGGCTGAGAGGCTTCTGAGTGGTTGCATCACTGCCTGGCAAGGAGACACCAATGCACAGGATCACAAGAGGCTGCAGAGGGTTGTGGACTCAGCCAGTTCCATCATGGGCACAACACTCCCCACCATCGAGGACATCTTCAAGAGGCAGTACCTCAAGAAGGCAGCTCCATTATGACAGAACCTCACCATCTGGACGTGCTCTCCTCTCATTGCTACTGTTATGGAGGAGGTACAGGAGCTCAAAGACACTGATTTAGGAACAGTTTCTTCCCCTCCACCATCAGATTTCTGAACAGTCCACGAAACCATGAACACTCTCTCATTCTTCCATCCTTTCACACTGTTTATTTATAGCAATGCTAAGTCTTTACACCGTACTGCTGACACAAAACAAACAAGTTTCATATCCTATAACTCAGTGATAATAAACTTGGGTAACACACACACAAAATGCTGGAGGGACTCAGCAGGACAGGCA
Source organism: Hypanus sabinus (assembly GCF_030144855.1). NCBI lineage: Eukaryota > Metazoa > Chordata > Chondrichthyes > Myliobatiformes > Dasyatidae > Hypanus > Hypanus sabinus. The sequence goes on from NC_082717.1 coordinate 7,626,972, forward strand.
GCGTCTGTGAAAGTTAATAACCACAGGAGATTCTGCAGATGCTGGAAATCCCGAGCAACACACACAAAATGTAGGAGGAACTCAGCAGGTCAGGCAGCATCGATGGAAATGCATAAACAATCAGTGTTTCGGGCTGAGACCCTTCATCAGGACTGGAAAGGAAGGGGGAAAGTGCCAGAATAAGAAGGTGGGGGGGGGGGAATGGGGAAGGAGTACAAGTTAGAAGGTGATAGGTAAGATCAGAGGGGTGGGGAGAGGGGGAATGAAATGAAAAGCTGAGAGGTGATGGATGGAAAAGGTAAAGGGCTAGAGAAGAAGAAATCTGTTAGCAGATGAGAGTAGACCATGGGAGAAAAACAAGGAAGAGGGGCACCAGGAGGAGGTGAGGGTAGGTGAGGAGAAAAGGTAAGAGGGCACTTCCCCCTCCTATTTTGGCATCTCGACTATTTACAGATGCTGCCTGACCTGCTGAGTTCCTCCAGCATTTTGTGTGTGAGCTTCTTTGGGAAGTGGTTGCAATGGGGGCGAAATTAACAGCAACAATTCAAACCCAGTGCCAAGCCAATGAATTGATTTGGATCCCATTTCTTCCCATGTGGTCAGATTACGATAGGGAAAGTAACGACCCCAATAACAGACAAAATGGTTCCCTGTACCACACCAAAGATGAAATAATATCAAAGAGAAGTGCAAACTACTTGCCCAGAAAAAAAGCTGGAGGAAGTCAGTGTGTCAGGCAGTGTATGTGGAGGAAATTTGGCAGTTGACATTTCTGGTAGAGGCCTTTTACCTTGCCCAAACTGTCCATTTTTCTGTTTACTTCCCTCCCAGGACACTGCCTAACCTGTTGAGTTTTAATGGCTTTTTGTGTGTTTCTCCAAATTCCAGCATCTTTAGTTTCTACAAGGTATTTTCTGCTGGTTTAACCCATGTTCCACTCTCATTCAGGGAGGAGACCTCACTGCAACCACACCAGGACCACCAGACTCAAAACCAGTTACTTTCCCCAAGCAGTAAGGCTGATCAACACCTCCACCCACTAACCAACCCCTCCACACCCCAACCACTACCACTTCATCATTTCCTGTCAGTCACCTTATGTACAGACACTCCCGTGCCTAGTGTCACTCTATTGACATACAGTCAATCTCTGTGTATAAGCTAACTTATGTATTTATATTTATTGTGTTTTTTATTGTCATGTTCTTTATCTTTTGTGCTGCATTGGATCCGGAGTAATAATTATTTTGTTCTGCTTTACACTTGTGTACTGGAAATAACATTAAACAATCTTGAATCCCGAATAATCTTGTACCGGTGTTTCATTTTAGGGAAGATTAAGACCGTTGTTAACGGATGCAGGGTTGGTAGGCTGCAGCATGCCTCTGTGACTCCATTTCCAGAAGATTTTGTTCTTTCTCTTCATTCAAGGGACATAGACTTTGCAGGCTGAGCCAATGTTTGATTGTCCATCCCCAGTCACCCTTGAGAAGGTGAGGGAGAGGTGCCTTCTTCAACCACTGCAGTCCTTTTTAAAATTTATACAGAAGTACAGCGTGGAACAATCCTTCTGGCCCTCTGGTCATAGGCTCCCCCACTACACGAAACATCCTCTCCACATCCACTCTATCTGTGTCCTCTGGTCACATCCACTCTATCTGTGTCCTCTGATCCTAGACTCCCCCACTACAGGAAACATCCTCTCCACATCCACTCTATCTGTGTCCTCTGGTCATAGACTCTCCCACTACAGGAAACATCCTCTCCACATCCACTCTATCTGTGTCCTCTGGTCATAGACTCCCCCACTATAGGAAACATCCTCTCCACATCCACTCTATCTGTGTCCTCTGGTCCTAGACTCTCCAACTCTAGGAAACATCCTCTCCACATCCACTCTATCTGTGTCCTCTGGTCCTAGACTCTCCCACTCTAGGAAACATCCTCTCCACATCCACTCTATCTGTGTCCTCTGGTCCTAGACTCTCCCACTCTAGGAAACATCCTCTCCACATCCACTCTATCTGTGTCCTCTGGTCCTAGACTCTCCCACTCTAGGAAACATCCTCTCCACATCCACTCTATCTGTGTCCTCTGGTCCTAGACCCCCCCACTATAGGAAACATCCTCTCCACATCCACTCTATCTGTGTCCTCTGGTCCTAGACTCCCCCACTATAGGAAACATCCTCTCCACATCCACTCTATCTGTGTCCTCTGGTCCTAGACTCCCCCACTATAGGAAACATCCTCTCCACATCCACTCTATCTGTGCCCTCTGGTCCTAGACTCCCCCACTATAGGAAACATCCTCTCCACATCCACTCTATCTGTGTCCTCTGGTCCTAGACTCCCCCACTATAGGAAACATCCTCTCCACATCCATTCTATCTGTGTCCTCTGGTCCTAGACTCCCCCACTACAGGAAACATCCTAGACTCCCTCACTACAGGAAACATCCTCTCCACATCCACTCTATCCAGGCCTTCCAATATTCAATAGGTTTCAATGAGATCCTCCCTCATTCTCTGAACTGCAGTGACCACAGGCCCAGAACCACCAAATTCTCCTCATATGTTAAACTTTCTTTCCTGTGATCATTCTTGTGAATCTCCTCTGGACTGTCTCAAATGCTAGAACATTCTCTCTTGGATAAGGGGCCGTAATTGCTCACAATTCTGCAAGTGCAGTCTGATCAGTGGCTTCTGAAGCCTCAACGTTACATCTGTGAGATGGCTGCTTTAACCTTCTGGGCCACTTTGGAAACCGGAGCAACCAGAGGAAGAGGAAACCCAGGTGCCTATGGACAAGAAAGTGGAAATTTACTTACAGAGGGTGCCGGAATTGAACTCCAAAATCCACCCTCCTCCCCCACAGAGCTGTAATGGTGTCACCCCTTGAGGGGTGGAGGCTGTTAGGGAGGGAGTTCCTGGATTTGACATGGTGATGAGTCGCAGGGTTATATGCTACCTGCATACTTTGATAATAAATGTACTTAGCTTTTTCAAATCGTTAAGAATTTCCAAGTCAGGGTGCAGGGCAACTTCCAGGGGTGGTGTTCCCCAGGCTCTTGGTGCCCTCGTCCTTCCAGCTGGGTTTGGAAAGTGCTGTCCGAGTTGCTGTAGTTGCTACCGATATCGGCGACTGTGTGTCTGCGATAGAGAGACAGGGTAGTTGTGGATGGGGTGCCTATCAAGTGGGTTGCCATATCCTGTCTGGTGTTGAGTTTCATGAGCATTGTTGAAGCTCAAGGCAGTCGCAGAGTGTCCCATCACACTCCTCACCAGAGCCTTGTAGTTGGTGGACAGGTTTCAGGGGGTTACTTGCCACGGGACTGCTGCTCTCTGACCTTCCTGTAGCCACACTGTTATGACCAGTCCAGCTGCGGGAGATTGACAATGGGGTATTCAGTGATGGTAAAGTCATTGAATGCCAGGGCTGAGAGTTGAATTTTCTTTTACTAGTGCTGGTCAGGGGAATAATTATCTGAGCAACATGCACAAAATGCTGGAGGAGCTCAGCAAGTCAGGCAGCATCTATGGAGAGGAATAAACAGTTGACACTTCAAACTGAGATCCTTCATCTAGACTCATCACGGTTTTGACCCCATTCTTATTCCGGTTCCTGTCTTCTCCCCATAATCTTTGAAACCTGACTAATTAAGAATGAATCAGCCTCTGGTTTAAATATACTCAATAACTTGTCCTCCACAGAAATCTGTGGCAATGAATTCCACAGATTCACCACCTTCTGGCTAAATAAATTCATCTCTGTTCTAAATGGACAACTATCTATTCTGATACTGTGCCCTTTGGTCCTAGACTACCCCACAACAGAAAACATCTTCTCCACATCCACTCTAACCTGGCCTTTCAATATTCAGTAGGGTTCAATGAGACTCTCTCCCCTCATTCTTCTAACCCCTATGAGTACAGCCATCAAATGCTCCTCATATGTTAACCCTTTCTTTTCTGAGATCATTTCCTCTGGACCCTCTCCAATGTCAGCACATCCTTTCTCAGATAAGGAGCCCAAAACTGTTCACTATACTTCAAGTGCAGCTAGACCATTGCCTTCTAGAGGCTTAGCGTTAGATCTGTGAGATGGCTGCTCTATGCTACTGAGCTGCTAAAAGATATTGGAACAGAATGAGGCCATTCAGTCCATCGATTTTGCTCTGCCATTCAATCATAGTTGATTTATTTTCCCCAACCCCATTTTTCTGCCTTCTTTCTGTAACTTTTGACTAATCAAGAACTTATCAACCTCTACTTTAATTATACCCAATGACTTGGCCTCCACCATTGTCTGTGGCAATGAATTCTACAGATTCACCACCCTCTGGCTAAAGAAATTCCTCCTCATCTCTGTTCTAAAGGGAAAACATTCTATTCTGAGGCTGTATCCCCGGTCCTAGACTCTCCCACAATTGGAAATATCCTATCCATATCCACTATGTCTAGGCCTTTCAATATTCAATAGGTTGCAATGAGATTCCCACTCATTCTTCTAAACTCCAGTGAGTTCAGCTCCAGGGCCACCAAATGCTCCTCGTACATTAAACATATTCTACTCAAGCTATAGATGGGATGCACAATGACACTCACCATCAACTCCACCTACTCACAAGACAAAGGAAAATTTTACGAATGCAACGCACAATAGAAAGTTTCCTATCTGATGCATCATGGCTTGGGATGGCAACTGCTTTGTACTAAGCCTCAAAAAACTGCAGAGAGTTGTGAGCACAGCTCAGCACATCACAGAAACCAGCCTCCCCTCCAATGAAATCTTTCTGGCTGCCTCAATAAAGCAGCCAGCATAATCAAAGCTCCCATCCACCCCTCTGCCACTGAGCAGAAGTTATGTATCGTCAGGCTCAAGGACAGCTTTGACTTTGCTGTTGAAAGCTATCGACTATTGTGCTGCATCCGATCTGGAGTAACAAATATTTTGTTCTCCTTACACGTGTGCAGGAAATGACATGAAGCAATCTCTGAGTTTTTGTACTACCTCAACGTCCTTACACATGGAATGATCTGTGTGGACAGCATGCAAGCAAAAGCATTTGACTCTATTTCAGACAAGTGGCAATAAAAAACAATTCTGCCCCTTGGAGGGCTGCACTAAAGCTTGATGACCCTATCCAGCACGTTGTGTGGCATTTCTGTGGATGTTTAGGATTTAAATGGAGATCCATTCTTTTCTTAAGTTTCCCATTGACAAGTTTGGTCATAGAGTCATAGAGCACTACAGCACAGAACAGGCCCTTCAGCCCATCTCTATGCCAGACTGTTACTCTGCCTTGGTCCATTGACCTGCACCCATACCATAGCCCTCCACACCCCTCTCATCCAAGTGTTTACCCAAGCTTCTCTTAAACGTTGCAATCAAATCCCCATCAACCACTTCCGCTGGCAGTTCATTCCGAACTTTCATCACCCTCTGGGTAAAGAAGCTGCCCCTCATGTTTCCCTGAAACATGTCACCTTTCATCCTTATGACCTCTAGTTCCAGTCTCACCCAACCTCAGTGGAAAAAGCCTCCTTGAATTTACCCTATCTATACCCCTCATAATTTTGTACACCTCCATCAGATCTCCCCTCATTCTCCTGAACTTCAGGGGAATAAAATCTTGACCTATTCAACCTTTCCCTGTAACGGAGGCCCTCAAGTTGTGGCAATGTCCTTGTAATTTTTTTCGGTTTCTTTCAATTGAGGATCGAGGCCCGTGGATCAAATCAGAAGTCAGGAAGTCAAGGTCCACCGGTTAGAGACTGTGAATCTCTACGAGTCCCCTGGTAACGTCTGTGAGCACAAGTTCAACTGCGCTATAAGATGAAGGCTGAAGATGGCCTGTCCCAGGATTGGGGAAGTGTGGATGTGCCAGAGTTGGAGGAAAGAGGTTTGTCTTCCTGTTCAAAGAAAATGCTAGAGGGACCCATGGATTGTGGGCAGCCATGTTGGCGCCGGATTTTGTGGAGACACTTGGGGGCTGCCCTCCAGGTTGTGTCGGCTGTCAATGCAGACGATGCATTTTACTGCATGTCTCCATGTACTCCAGATAAATAAAGAAGAGTCTACATTAACAATGTGTAAAAGGTACTTGGACAGGCAAGATTTCGCGGGACACAATGCAGGCAGAGGAACTGTCCTGGATGCAGCATCTTGGTCAGAATGGACCAGATGGGCCGAACAGCCTGTTTCCAAGCTGAGAGACTTGTAGATGTGTCCTCATGAACACCTCGAGGTACATAGGGAAACATGCTGTGCGGACGACATTGAAGGCGTGTTATCTGGTGGGGGAGGGGTGCGAGTTCCGGTGTGGGCCAGCCCCTGAGCCCGCGAGGGAACGGTCACAGCCCAGTGGTGACCTGAGTGAGCTCGGAGCCGAGCTCGTCCCCGGGTCGGGGCCCCGCCCCTAGTCATAGCCGCTGGTCAGTCCTGTCGGCGGTGTGGGCGGTGGAGGGGTGCTCCCGAGCCTGGCTCCTGGGCTGGTTGGAGCTCTGGCAGGGAAGCGAGGAGGACGACGGCAGGCAGAACTCACGGAAGCACCGCTTGAAGTTCTCGTCAAGGTAGGCGTAGAGCACGGGGTTGAGGCAGCTGTTGGTGTAGCCCAGGGCGATGCAGAAGTGCCAGGCCACCATGTCGAGGACGGTGGAGGGGATCCTCACCAGCGCCCGGAGGATGACGTAGATGTGGATGGGCGTCCAGCAGATGATGAACACCACCACTACCACCAGGACCATCCTGGTGATGCGGCGCAGGTTCCGGTCCTTCCCCCTGGAGCCCGAAAGTATCCGCACGCTCTTCAGACGGATCACCATCAAGCCGTAGCAAACGGTGATGATCAGCACCGGCATGACGAAGGCGAAGATGAAGACACAGATCTTCAGGAGGTTGTCCCAGTACCAGTACGGATGCGGGAATTTCAGTGTGCACTCCAGCTCCCCTACAGTGGGAAGGGGAAGGGAAGAGCCGGATATGGGATCAAAACAAGAGAGAGAGGGTTCTGATCAGATCTGGATCATTGTTATGTACACCCATGAAGCAATGGACTCTTGATCTTACAATCTACCTCATTACGAGTTTGCACTTTATCGTTTACCTGCATTACACTCTATTCTGTTAGTGCTTTACCTTGTTCTACCTCAGTGCACTGTGTAATGGCCTGATTTGTACAAACAGTAAGACATATTTTTCACGGAATCTCGGCATATGTGACAATAATAAACCAATTCCAATGTGTGACTTCAGACCCACCATTGGGGTGACAGTCACGCATTACAGTACAGGTGAGCTGGGTTCAATTCCCACCACCGCCTGTCAGGAGTTTGTAGGTTCTCCCTGTGACTGCGCGGATGTCCTCTGGGTGCTCCGGTTTCCAAAGACGTACCAATTGGTAGGTTAATTGATCATTATGAATTGCCCTGTGATTAGGTTAGGGTTATATTGAGAGTCACTGGGCGGCATGGCTCAAAGGGCTGGAATGCCTATCTGTGCTGTATCTCAATAACTAATAGAATTGTGCTTGGCTGTTAACTGGCCACCCTCACCCACACAACTCATAATCCTCCATTTTCTCTTCTATCCATGTATCTATCCAAGAGTCTTTTAAATATCCCTGATGTATCCAACTCTATCACCACCCCTCACAATGCATTCCAGTTAAAGGTTCAGTTAACCAGTTCACATTCATTGGTTAATGTGAATTAACCAATTAATTCACAGTAATTGTGAAAGAAACTATTTCTTTCAACAAGGAACTACAGAGTTGTGGACACAGCTCAGCACACCACAGAAACTAACCTCCCCTCCATAGACCTTGTTTCTTGCTACCTCAGTAAAGCAGATGGCACAAAGACCCCACCCATCCCAGACATTCTCTCGTCTCTCCTCTCCCATTGGGTAGAAGATACAAAAGCCTGAAAGCATATACCATAGGCTCAAGGACAGCGTCTACCCCGTTGTTATCAGACTTTTGAACAGACCACTCATATCATAAGATGGACTCGTGGCCTGACAGTCTACCTCATTATGATCTTACTCTTCACAGTTTACCTGCACGGCACTCTTTTCATAGGTTTTACACTTTATTCTAATAACAATGAACTCTGCAGGCCATTCAGCCCACAACATAACATCTTATTTAGAACATAGAACGTAGAGGTCGGCAGATGGTATTCACTCCAGGAAAGTGTGAAATAGTTCAGTTTGGAAGATGGAACTCAAAGGCGGAGTACAGGGTTGATTCTTAGCAGTGTGGAGGAACAGGCGGATCTTGGGGCTCACGTCATGGATCCTTCAAAGTTGCCGTGCATGTTGATAGGGTGGTTGAAGGCAAAAGGTGTGGTTGGCCTTCACTCAGCCGGGGAAACGTGTTCAACAGCCATGAGGTCATGTTGCATAAAACCACACTTGGAATATTGTGTTCGGTTCTGTTCGCCTCATTATAGGAAGGATGTGGAAGCTTTAGTGAGGATGCCGAGGAGATTTACCAGGATGCTGCCTGAATAAGAGAGCGTGTTTTATGAACACAGGTTGAATCAGCGAGGGCTTTTCTCCTTGGAGTGAGGGAGGATGAGACGTGACTTGATAGAGATGATCAGGGGCATAGACAAAGACATTTTCCTGGCATGGAAATGACTAATACAAGGGGGTATAGTTTTAAGGTGACTGGAGGAAAAGATAGGGGGACAACACAGAGACCGGTATGTGTCTGGAACACACTGCCCGGGATGGTAGTAGAGGCAGATACACTCGGGACATTTAAGGGACACTTTGATAGTCACATGGGTGATAAAAAGTGGAGGGTTATGTGGTAAGTAAAGATTAGATTGATCTTAGAATAGGTAAAAAATATTTGCCCACCCTGAAGGGCCTGTACATTTCTATGTTCTCCATTCTATGTTTGGTGTTCTATAACATCATCTCAATAATCTCAAGTTGGGTCAGAAGAGTCACTCACCTTTGGTGACCATCGTGTTGGCCATTATCATCACAGGCAGTCCAATGGCAGATGAGAGGATCCAGATGCAGACGTTGATGATCTTGGCATTGTGCGGCGTGCGGAAGTCCAAGGCTTTGACTGGGTGGCAGACGGCGATGTAGCGGTCCATGCTCATGGTGGTCAGGGTGAAGATGCTGGTGAACATGTTGTAGTAATCGATGGACATCACAAGCTTACACAGCAGCTGGCCGAAAGGCCAGGACCCCATTAGGTAGTTGATGTTCTGGAAGGGCAGTGTGCTGGTGGCCAAGGCGTCTGCCAAGGCCAGGTTGAAGATGTAGATGTTGGTGGCTGTTTTCATCTTGGTGTACCTGGAGATCAACAGGGGCAGGAACAGATCAGTCATTGTGAAGTTGATAGCTCAGAGTCTGTACTCACTAGAATTTAGAAGAATGGGGCAGGGGCACTGAACCTACCAAATTGATGGCATGTCAGCATAAACTCAAACAAAACCCAAATGTTAGTGCTAGTCTGTGAACCTGGTGATTTATAGTAAGAGCATTAAGCTGTAAAGAGTGTGAAGAATTGATTGTGGAAGGGGACCATCAACGCCAGTCCTCATCGAGGGACCAGTATGTGGAAAAGGTGAGTAGTTTCAAGTTCTTGGTTGTCAACATTTCTCAGAATCTATCCTGGGTCCAACATATTGATGCATTTACAAAGGCAGCACAACAGTGGCTGTACTTCATTAAGAGTTTGAGGGGATTTGGTATGTCACCAAGGACGCTGGGAGATCTCTGCAGATGCATCATGGAGAGCATTCTAACTGGTTGATTCGTCACCTGACTTGGTGGAGGGGAGCATTACACAGGATTGGAAAAAGCTGCAGAAGGTTGTAAACTCAGCCAGCTCCTTCATGGGCACTAGCCTCCCCAACAGTCAGTACACCTTCAAAAAGTGATGCCTCAGAAAGACTGCATCCATCCTAAGGAGCCCCTCACCCAGGACATGCCCTCTTCTCATTGCTACCATCAGGGAGGAGGTACAGGAGCCTGAAGACACACATTCAGCACTTCTGGAATAGCTTCTTCCCCTCTGCCATCAGATTTCTGAATGAACATTTAACCCATGAACACCTCAGTATTTTTGTCCTTTTTTGCTCTCTTTTTGTATCACTTTATATCTGTATCAATCTGTCTGTCTGTGTGTCTATATATTGATACAGTTATTGTAATTTACAGTTTTTTAATATTATGTATTGACTCTACTGCTGCTGCAAAACAACAAATTAAACCACCATATACCAGTGATATTAAACCTGATTCTCATTCTCATTCACGGGGATGTTGCCGGGATCCGTGGGACTGAGCTCTGGAGAGAGGTTGAGCGGGTTGGAACTTTATTCCCTGGAACGCAAGACAATGAAGAGCAATCTTTAGCAGTGTATAAAGTCACAAGGGGCATAGGGAAGGTAAATTACTTCAGTCTCTTCCTCAGAGCTGGAGAATCAGGAACAACATGGCAGTGTAGCGGTTAGTATATCGGTGCAGTAAGATCAGGGTTTAATTCCAGGGATCACCTCCCCTGGATCCCCTCTTCCTTCCCTTTCTCCCATAGTCCACCCTCCTCCCCAATTGGATTCCTTCCTCTCCCACCCTTTACCTTTCCCACCCACTTGGTTTCACCTTTCACCTGCTGGCTAGCCTCCTTCCCCTCCCCCTACCTTTTTATTCTGGTGTCTTCCCCCTTCCCTTCCTTTCCAGCTCTGACGAAGGGCCATGGGCCAAAATGTCGACTGTTTATTCATTTCCATAGCTGCTGCCTCAGCTCCTGAGTTCCTCCAGCATTTTGTGTGTGTTGCTTTAGATTTCCAGCATCTGAAGAATTTCTCGTGTGTGGGGTTCGATTCCCACGGCTGTCTGTAAGGAGTTTGTACGTTCTCCTCGTGACCGTGTATGCATTTCCCTTTGGGATTTCCAGTTTCCTCCCACGTTCCAAAGATGGACGATTAGGGTTAGCTTGCAGTGGGCATGTCTTGTTTGCACCCGGAAGTGTAGTGACACTTATCGGCTTCCCAGCTCATTCTTTGCTGATCTGAGTTGATGCAAATGATGCATTTCACTGTGTGTACCAATGTAGATGTTGTGAATAAAGCTAATATTTAAAGCTATTGAGGACTGAAAGGCCAAGATAGAGTGGACGTGGAGAGGATGTTTCCTGTAGTGACCATAGGACCAGAGGACACTTCCTCACAGTAGGGGACATCATTTTAGAACAGAGGTGAGAAGGGATTCTTTCAACCGGATGGTGGTGAATCTGAGGAATTCATTACCACAGATAGCTGTGCAGGCCAGGTCATTGGGTATATTTAAAGTGGAGGTTCCTGATTAGTCAGGGCAACTAATCTTGAATAGTTCTTGATTAGTCCCTGCAAAAGTTACGGGGAGAAGGTAGGAGAATGGGGTTAAAATGAAAATAAATCAGCCGTGATCAAACAGCCCAGACTGCAAGGATAAGCAGAGGAAGGGGAACGAATGAAGAGCTTGCCTGACTAGCAGCCAACTTGGATTTAGTGGGCGGAGGTGATGAGCCAAATGGCCCAATTCTGCTCCTCTGTATTGTGGTGTTATGGAGATGCTTTTGCCATGAGGTCTAGATTAGCTTTATTTGTCACACCTACATTGAAATATCGAAACAAAGAGAAGTGTGTCATTTGCAGCCACGGCGAATTCAGTCCTAGGATGTGCTGAGGATGCCCGTCGGTGTTGCCATGCTTCTGATGCCAACGTAGCACGTCCAGAACTCTCCAACTCTAACCTGTACATCTTTGGAATGTGGGTGGGACCCAGAGCACCTGGAGGAAAGCCTTGCAGTCACAGGGAGAACATACAAACTCTTTATGGATGGTGGGGGATTTGAACCCCAATCGCTGATTGCTGGCGTTGTAATGTACCATGCTAACACCATTGTGCCATCCTATTTTTCTACTGTGCCTGGGAGGGACAGGTTAGTTTGGGTGAGACGGGTCAGTCACTCCCTCTCCACTGAACCTTGAGAGAGAAGCCAGGGGTTTGGAAGGTTAATTTAATCAATAGACTCCAATGTCTAATTTATTGTCATTTGCACAAGTACCTTGCACAGGTGCAATGAAGTACTTACTAGCCCCAGCATCTCAGATGCATAGCATCAGATAAGCAGCATTCACAAGCTGAGGCATAGTGGTTAGCGCAACGCGTCACATCACCAGCGACCCAGGTTCAATTCCCGCCGCTGCCGACAAGGAGTTTGTATGCTCTCCCTGTGAATGCGTGAGTTTCCCCTGGGTGCTCCGGTTTCCTCCCACAGTCCAAAGATGTGCCGGTAGGGAGATTAATTGGTCGTCGTAGACCAGAGTCCTAACACTTCTGGTGCCAACATAACAAGCCCACAACTAACTGATCCTGACCCCTATATCCTTGAATGTGGGAATCCAGAGCACCCGCAGTAAACCCACACAATCACTGAGAGAATCCCAATTGCTGATCACTAACGCTGTCAAACATTGTGCTAGTTCACCTGTAGATTTTATCCTTACCTTCATGAGTTATCGTGTGTTATGTACTACTGTGCATACCCTAGCTCGAAGAAACGTCTCCTTTCTATATACATTATGTGGTTAAATGACAATATGTATAGATAGTTAAATGACAATAAACTTGACTAATTGCTGCACCAGCATGCCACACTTGGATTGGAGGACTTCAGCTGTGAAGCGAGAGAGACTGGCTAAGCCGGGCTTGTTTTCCCTGGAGTATCAATAACAAGAGGGCAGAGGTTGAATGTCAGAGGTAGGAGTTTTAATGGGACCTGAGGGGGAAAGTTTTATTACACAGAGAGTGGGTGATATCTGTAACTCCGTGCCGGAGGAGGTTGTGGAATCAGATACAGTCATCACATTTATGATGCATTTAAACAGACAAGATTCAAGATTGTTCAGTGTCATTTCCAGTACACAGGTGTAGAGGAGAATGGAATAATTGTTCTCCGGATCTGATGCAGCACAAAAAACACAATAAGTTAGAAAACACAATTATTATAAATACATAAGACAGCCTATATACATATATTAAATGTTCAGCTATAAAATAATGCCAGGCACAGGAGTATCTGTACATAGAGTGACTCCAGCAGGAAAAGATAAAGTAGTGGTTGTGAGGGATGTGGAGGTTTGGGTTAATTGGTGGAGGTGTTGATCAGCCTTACCTCTTGGGAAAAGTGGCTGTTTTTGAGTCTGGTATTCCTGCTGTGGATGCTGCACAGTCTCCTCCCTGTTGGGAGAAGGACAAACTGTCCATGAGAGTTAAATAAGCAACACACTGTCTTCTGGGACAACTTACTGGGTCGAGTAGTGTCTGTGGGTGGGGAAAGGAATGGAACTGTTGACATTTCGTGTCGAAATCCTGCATCAGGCCCAACATCCGTAGTGCTCTTGTGTCTCCATAGCTTTCTCCTGATGCAGTGAAAGTGAATTCAGAGAAAGAGGGCAGACAGTAGGTCAACTTGGACACGATGGGGTGAAGGGCCTGTTTCTGACTCTTTGTAGGGTGGGTAACAGCTTCATCCACCAGGCTGTGAGAACTGAGCAAAGTGCTACCAGCCAGTACACATTATATATGACAGCACCAGTAACAGATTTAATCATACGTCATCTACGCACTTTATGTCAGCTTGTACATCTACAGAATATTCTAGTATCTGTGCTGTATGTGATACATGTACTCTGTTCTGCACCTTTGTCCCTGAGGGACATTGTTTAGCTGTGTTCATCTGGAAGACAGAATGACAATATACTTGAACTTGAACTTGAAAGGTTGGCAGAAGCTAGGAGCCATGGAAGAAGATGAGAGGGAAAGAGACCGGAGCACGAGTTAACGGCAATGAATGCAGCGTTATGCTCAGGATCAGGGCTCCCAGACAAAGGAGACAGCTTCAGGTTTATTATCACTAACGTACTGTCGTGGATTTTATTGTTTTGCAGCAGCAGCAGAGTACAATACATGAGAGAATTACAATGAGAAATATTACAAACAGAAATGAGTAGTGCAAGAAGAGAGGAGATAGTGAGGTAGCCTCCTCGGGAATCTGGAGTCACCTCACTGCTCTGCACGTGACCGGTAAAAGCTGCAGAGTTATGGACACAGCTCAGCACATCAGAGGAACGGGCCCTCCCCTCCGTGAACTCTGTCTACTGCCTCAGTTAAGCATCCAAAGACCCTGCCCTCCTGGATATTCTCCATTCTCCCCACTCCTATCGGCAGAACATACAAAAACCTGAAAGCAGGTTCGAGGACAGTTTCTACCCTGTTGGTGTAAGGCAATTTAATCTTCCCTTCAATAATACAGATTCTTGACCTTACAACCTATCTGATTATTATCTTGCACTTTACTGGCCACCTGCACTGCATTTCCTCCGTAACTACAGGGCTATAAGACCATAAGGTACAAGAGCTAACTTAGGCCATTCAGCCCATCAAGTCTGCTCTGCTGTTCCATCATGGGTGATTTATTATCCCTCTCAACCGCGTTCTCCTGCCTTCTCCCTGGAACCTTTGATGTCCTTACTCATCAAGAACCTGCATTTTAAATATACCCCATCACCTGGACTCCACACCTGTCGTGGCAATGACTTAAACAGATTCTCTACCATCTGGTTAAAGAAATTCTTTCTCATCTCTGTTCTAAAAGGATGCCCTTGTATTCTGAGGCTGTGCCCTCTGGTCCTAGACTCTCCCACTACTGAAATCATCCTCTCCACGTCTACTCTGTTCAGGCCTTTCAATTGGTTTCAATAAGACACCTCCTCATTCTTCTAAATACTAGCAAGCACAGGCCCAGAACCATTAAATGTTCCTCATGTGTTAACCCTTTCATTCCCGGGACTGTTCACATGAACCTCCTCTGGATCATCCCTGATGTCAGCACAACCTTTTTTTTTTGGAGATAGGGCACAAGACGTCTCAAAATGCTCCAAACCCAGTCTGACCTCAGCATCACATCCTTGCTTTTATATTCTAGTCCTCTTGAAATGAATGCTAACTCAGCATTTGCCTTCCTCACCACAGACTCAACCTGCAAGTCAACCTTTTGGGTGTCCTGCAGAAGGACTCCAAGTTCCCCTGGCAACTCAAACTTTTGAGTTTTCTCTCCATTTAGAAAATACTCTACTCTTTTATTTCCTCTACCAAAGTGCATGACCATACACTTCCCAAAGCTGTATTCTGTCTGCTACTTCTTTGCCCATTTTCCTAATCTGTCTTAGTCCTTCTGTAGCCTCTCTACTTCCTCAAAACTACCTGCCCCTCTACCTATCTTTAGATTGTCTGCAAACGTTGCAACAAAGGCATCAATTCCATCATCCAAATCATTAACATATTATGTTAAAAGAATCAGTCCCAACACAGACCCCTGTGGAACACCACTAGTTACTGGCAGCCAACCAGAAAAGGCTCCCTTTATTCCCACTCTTTGCCTCCTGCCAATCAACCACAGCTTTATCCATGCTAGAATCTTCCCTGTAATACTATGGGCTTATAGCTTGTCAAACAGCCTCATGTGTGGCACCTGGTCAAAGACCTTCTGAAAATCTAAATACACATCAACTGATTCTCCTTTGTCTATCTAGCTTGTTATTTCCTCAAAGAATTCAGCAGGTTGGTCAGGCAAGATCTTCCCTTGAAGAAACTATGCTGACTGCAATTTATTTATCATGTGCCTCCAAGTACCCTGAAACCTCATCTTTATTAATCAACTCCAACTTCTTCCCAACCACTGAGGTCCTTTTTGAAGAATGGAATGACATTTGCAATTTTCCAGTCTTCTGGAACCATTCCAGAATCTAGTGATTCTTGAAGGATCATTACAAATGCCTCCACAATCCATTCAGCCACCTCTTTCAGAGCCCTGAGGTGTACACCATCTGCTCCAGGTGACTTATCTACCTTCAGACCTTTCAGCTTCCCAAGAACCTCCTCCCAAGCAATGGTAACTTGACACACCTCATGACCCCTGACACCTGGAACTTCCACCGTACTGCCCGAGTCTTCCACTGTTAAGATCAATGCCAAATACTTATTCAGTTCTTTCACCATTTTCTTGTTCCCCATTACAACTACTCCAGCATAGTTTTCCAGCAGTCTGATATCCACTCTCACCTCTCTTTTACACTTTATGTATCTGAAGAAAGTTTTGATATCCTTTTTAATATTATTGGCTAGCTTACTTTGGCATTCCATCTTTACCTTCTTAAATTACTTTTTTAGCCCTCTTTCTGTTTATATTTGAAAGCTTCTGAATCCTCTAAGTTCCCACTAATTTTTGCTCTTACATGCCCTCAATTTGAATTTTATGATGGCTTTGACTTGTCTTGTTAGCCATGCTTGTGTCATTTTGACTTTAGAATACTACTTCACCTTTCCAAATTACTTCCTGAATATATGTCCTGTGCCTTCCAAATTGCTTCCTGAAATGCCTGCCATTCTGTCATCATCCCTGACAGTGTTGCTTTCCAATTAATTCTAGCCAATTCCTCTCTCATGCTTCTGTAATTCCCTTTACTCCACCGTAATACTGATACATCTGACTTCAGCTTCCCCTTCTCAAATTTCAGGGTGAATTTGATCACATTATGATCACTTTCCCCTAAGGGTTCTTTTACCTTAAGCTCTCTAATCAATTCCAGTTCACTGCACAATGCCCAGTCTAGAATAGCTGATCCCCTAGTAGACTCAACGACAAGCTGCTCTAAAAAGACTTCTTGTAGGCATTCTTGGAATCCAGCACCAACTTGATTTTCCTGATCTACCTGCATATTGTAGTCCCCCATGACTACTGTAACATTGTCTGTTTGGCATGCATTTTCTACCTCCCACTGTAATTTGTAGACCACATCCCTACCACTGCTTGGGAATCTGTATATAACTCCCATCAGTGTCTTCTTACCCTTGCAGTTTTGCAGTTCCTTAGCTCTATCCAGAATGATTCAACAGCTTCCAACATTATGTCACCTCTTTCTAATGATTTGACCTGATTTTCCACGAACAGAGCAATGTCACCTCCTCTGCCTTCCTGCCTCTTCTTTCGGTACAATCTGTATCCTTGGACCTTAAGCTCCCAGCTATAATCTTCCTTCAGCTATGATTCAGTGATGCCTACAACATCAAACCTGCCAATCTGTAACTGTGTTACAGGTTCATCTACCTTATTCCATAAACTGTGTGCATTTAAATATAACACCTTCAGTCCTGTATTCACCTTTTTTGATTTTCTAAATCTTTTATGTTGAAACTCATCTTGTTGACTGCAGTTTTGCCCCATCATCAGCTTTTCCTTTCTAGGAATCTTACTACATATTGTCTCTGTTTGTAAACCAACTGCCTCATCTTCAGCACTACCACTCCAGATCCCATTCCTCTGCCAAATTAGTTTAAACCCACTCGAACAATTCTAGCCAACCTGCCCACACAGATCTTAGTCCCCCTCAAAGGCAGGTGCAACACATTCCTCACTGTACAAGTCATACCTTCTCTATAAGAGATCCCAGTGATCGATAAATCTGAACCACTGTCTCATGCATTCACTGAGTCAAACCAGTCTACTCTTACCCTCACCAGCATGTGGCACAGGCAGCAATCCAGAGATTATTCCTAAAATCTCTCTTCAGGACCTTGTCACATTGTCTACCTATGTCATTGGTGCCAATATGCACCAAGACCTCTGGCTGCTCACCCGTACCTTTGACCTGATCCGAGACAGCCCAGATTCTGGCACCAGGGAGGCAACATACCATCCAGATGTCTCAATTGCACCCACAGAACTTTGTCTCTGTTCCTCCAAGGAATCTCCCATCAACACTGCAGTGCTCTTCACCTCTCTGCTCTTCTGAGTAACAGCACTGTACCCCCCCCCCCCACCCCCGTAGTTCGTCCTGCTCAGTGATGTCTAAAGTTGTCTACTTATTATTGTGGGTAACAGCCACAGGTAGAGTCTGCTCTGGCTGTGCATTCCTTTCCCTTCCAGTTGTAATACCTTTTCTGCATTCTATTCATTTTCCCTTGTACTGCCTCAGTACACTATTGTCATGAAGTGATTTGTATGTATATCAAGTAAAAAAAGTTTTCCAGTGTACATGATACAATATTAAACCACCTCACCAATTTTCCTCGGGGAAGCGCAGTCCCGCATTCGACCGATAGATGGCGCACATGACCGCCCTATCGATGCAGCAGGCGAGCAAATTCCAACCCGAGAGCTTCCGAACCCGCGTCGGACATCTCGGTGTGAGACCCCCGGTAAGAGCCGCTGGGAACTATGCAAATCCTGCTATGATCTTTCTGCTGTTGCGATCTCTCTCACCCGAAACAACCGCACCGATCAAAGCACGAGAACCGGGCGGAAAAGACGGCGAACGGGAACGTGGAGAGGCACAGTGAAGTTTTGTGTTGGGGGCAGTTGGTTGGGGTGCCGCGGGTGACTGCGTTTGGAAGGCAGTTGGGTCCGGTGTCTTACCTGATGATGACAAACATGACGAGGACGTTGCCGACCAAACCCAACACACACACGACGGAATAGAGGGCCGTGATGATGATGGAACTGATGACCGAAGAGGAGCTCTTGCCCAGCGGGTTGCCCTCCGTACGGTTACACCGGAGCAGGGTACCCTCGGGGCATAGGGCGGAGGTGTCGGTCAGGCTGAGGTTATCGGCGGACCCGCGACCCTGGCACCAGTGGGAGCCATTGGCGGCCGGAGTCGGGCAGGACTGCAGAAGGATGTCCATTGCAAAGGTCCAGAACCATTACCCTCAGGGCAGAGGGTCCAAGCAAAGGCGACCTCAGGTGCGTGCGAGGTCTCTATGTTTGTGTGTACCTGTGGGGGAAGGGGGAATCCGCAGTCTCCTCTTCCACCTCCCCGGGCTGGGCGAGGGGTTCGTGGAGAACGCGGGCGAGGAACCGGGCAGACTCGACACCTTCGCGCTCCGCCCGCCTCTCTCCAAGCGCACTGTCCGTGCTCACCGCCCCGTTTCTCGCATTTATTGGATGGCGTGACGTCAGATGCCCCTCCTTCTTGCCCTCGCCAAATCTCTCCCACCCCCACATCTCAACCCAACCCCCACACTACCAGGAATCGGGGAGAACGGAAAGAGACGGGAGCTGACCAGGGTGCTGAAAGGGAATGCGAGCGGAGAGCCCTCACTCGCGGCACCGGACAGGTGCACTGGGTTGTTGCTCTGAATATCGGGCTGATGGCACAGCCCTGCCTTGTCCTTCAATGTAATCACCCCTTGCCCAATGGGTCAATGGACAATAGACAATAGACAGTAGGTGCAGGAGTAGGCCATTCGGCCCTCTAGCCAGCACCGCCATTCACTGTGATCATGGCTGATCATACACAATCCGTACCCCGTTCCTGCCCTCTCCCCATATCCCTTGACCCCACTATCTATAAGAGCTCTATCTAACTCTCTCTTGAATGCAGCCAGAGACATGGCCTCCACTGCCTTCTGGGGCAGAGCGTTCCACATAACCACCATTCTCTGGGTGAAAAAGTTTTTCTGCATCTCTGTTCTAAATGACCTACCCCTTATTCTTAAACTGTGGCATCAGCGGGAACATGCTTCCTGCCTCCAGCGTGCCTAATCCCTTAATAATCTTATATGTTTCAATCAGATCCCCTCTCATCCTTCTAAATTCCAGTGTATACAAGCCCAGTTGCTCCAATCTTTCAACATATGACAGTCCCGCCATTCTGGGAATTAACCTTGTGAACCTACACTGCACTCCCTCAATAGCAAGAATGTCCCTCCTCAAATTTGGAGACCAAAACTGCACACAATACTGCAGGTGGGGTCTCACCAGGGCCCTGTACAGCTGCAGAAGGACCTCTTTACTCCTATACTCCATTCCTCTTGTTATAAAGGCCAGCATGCCATTAGTTTTCTTCACTGCCTGCTGTACCTGCATGCTTGCTTTCATTGACTGATGTACAAGAACACCTAGATCTTGTTGTACTTCCCCTTTTCCTAACTTGACTCCATGTAGATAGTAATCTGCCTTCCTGTTCTTGCCACCAAAGTGGATAACCTTATCCACATTAAACTGCATCTGCCATACAATTGCCCACTCACCTAGCCTGTCCAAATCACCCTGCATTCTCATAACAGCCTCCTGACATTTCACACTGCCACCCAGCTTTGTGTCATCAGCAAATTTGCTAATGTTATTTTTAATCCCTTCATCTAAATCATCAATGTATATTGTAAACAACTGCAGTCCCAGCACCAAACCTTGTGGTACCCCTCTTGTCACAGCCTGCCATTCTGAAAGGGACCTGTTAATCACTACTCTTTGTTTCCTGTCAGCCAGCCAATTTTCAATCCATGTCAGTACTCTGCCCCCAATTCCATGTGCCCTAATTTTGCCCGCTAATCTCCTATGTGGGACTTTATCAAAGGCTTTCTGAAAGTCCAGGTACACTACATCCACTGGCTCTCCCTTGTCCATTTTCATAGTTACATCCTCAAAAAACTCCAGAAGATTAGTCAAGCATGACTTTCCCTTCATAAATCCATGCTGACTCGCACTGATCCTTCTACTGCTATCCAAATGTGTCGTAATTTCCTCTTTTATAATTG
The DNA here is from genome assembly GCF_030144855.1 of Hypanus sabinus. Classification (NCBI taxonomy): domain Eukaryota; kingdom Metazoa; phylum Chordata; class Chondrichthyes; order Myliobatiformes; family Dasyatidae; genus Hypanus; species Hypanus sabinus. The sequence goes on from NC_082717.1 coordinate 7,647,587, forward strand.
ACTCCAGCATCTTTCCCACCACTGACGTCAGGCTAATGGTCCATAATTCCCTATTTTCTCTCTCCCTCCTTTCTTGAAAAGTGGGACAACATTAGCCACCCTCCAATCAGCAGGAACTGTTATACTTCTTCTCTTTTATTTTTATACCGCCCTTTACTTCCCTCGTCAGCCATGGCTGCCCCTTACTCCCCTTAGGATCTTTCTTCCTCTTTGGAATGAACCGATCCTGCACCTTCTGCATTATTCCCAGAAATACCTGCCATTTTTGTTCTACTGTCTTCCCTGCTAGGGTATTGTTCCATTGAACTTTGGCCAGCTCCTCCCTCATAGCTCCATAGTTCCCTTTGTTCAACTGTAATATTGACACATCCGATTTTCCCTCCTCCTTCTCAAATTGTAGGTTAAAACATATCATATTATGGTCACTACCTCCTAATGGTTCCTTTACCCCGAGGTCCCTGATTAAATCCGGTTCATTGCACAACACTAAATCTAGAATTACCTTCTCCCTGGTAGGCTCCAGTACAAGCTGTTCTAAGAATCCATCTCAGAGGCACTCCACAAACTCCCTTTCTTGGGGTCCAGTACCATCCTGATTCTCCCAGTCTACCTGCATGTTGAAATCCCCCATGACTACTGTATCATTACCTTTGCGACATGCCAATTTTAACTCTTCATTCAACTTACACCCTACATCCAGACTGCTGTTTGGGGGCCTGTAGATAACTCCCATTAGGGTCTTTCTACCCTTAGAATTTCTCAGTTCTATCCATACTGACTCTACATCCCCTGATTCTATGTCCCCCCTTGCAAGGGACTGTATATCATTCCTCACCAACAGAGCCATCCCACCCCCTCTGCCAGTCAGTCTGTCCTTTCGATAAGATGTATATCCTTGAATATTCATTTCCCAGGCCCTGTCTGCTTGAAGCCATGTCTCAGTTACTCCCACAATATCGTACTTGCCAATTTCCAACTGAGTCTCAAGCTCATCTACTTTATTCCTTATACTTCGTGCATTCATATATAATACTTTTAATTCGGTACTCCCCTCTCCTTTCATATCAATTCCTATTTTCACTTGGCCATACTGTATGATCTCTTCTTGAGCCTTCTACTCCATTGATCCTGTTGTCCTTTTAAACTTTTCTTATTTTCACTTTCCCTTTAACTCCATCCTTATATTTCCCGTTCATCCCCTCCCCCCCACTACTTAGTTTAAACACATCCGTGTTGCAGTGGCAAACCTGTCTGCCAGAATGCTGGTCCCCCACCTATTAAGGTGCAACCCGTCCCTTTTGTACAATTCATCCCTACCCCAAAACAGATTCCAGTGGTCCAAGAATGTAAATCCTTGCTTCCTGCACCAGTTCCTCAGCCACACATTCAGATCCATTATATCCCTGTTCCTGCCCTCTCCAGCACGAGGAACTGGAAGCAAACCAGAGATAACCACCCTGGAAGTCCTGCTTTTCAGCCTTCTTCCGAGTTCTCTGAAGTCCCGCTGCAGAATGTCCTTCCGCTTCTTCCAGATGTCATTTGTGCCAACATGCACTACCACTTCCGGCTGTTCACCTTCACCCTTGAGGGTCCCACGCAGAAGAACAATGTTGAGTTCCTGGCGCCTGCGATCCTGACTGTGCTAGATGCATAGAGTCAGACAGCACCACAGCGCAGAGAAAAAGCCTTCTACTCATAAACACAAGAGATTCTGCAGATGCAAATCTGGAGCAACACACACATGCACAAAAATGCTGGAGGAACTCCAGTCGAATGGAGAGCAAGAAACAGTCGATGTTTCACAAGGGTCTTGGCCAGAAACTTCCTCTGTTTGTTTCCGCCCTCCACCCCTCCCGCGCAATTGCCCTCTGGTCTGTTGTGTTCATCCAGAGATTTGTGTGTGTTGAACAAGCTTTCCAACATCTGCTGAATCTCTTGCGTTTATGGTTTGCTGCTCAGCTACAAAGTTTCTTCAAAGGTATGCTTTCCTGCAAAAGTTTAAACCATGTAGTCTACGACTGCCTGGTCTGCATAGTCCCATCGACCCATACGCGAACTGTAGCTATCTATACCCCTCCCATTCATGTAGTAATCCGAACTACACTTGAATGTTGCAGTTGAAGCGCCACCCACCACTTCTTCTGGTAGGTTGTTCCATATTCACAGCACCCTGTGTTGCTCCTTGGGTTCATTAAATATTTCACCTTTCTCCTTAAACCTATAACCTCCTGCACTAATGAAGTAACCTCTAGACTCTCCCAATGTGCATGACATTCTCTTTCTGGAGATTCACACTGAACAGTGGAAGTTGTCTGTGGATGGTTTCATGGGACAGAGTGCAGAAGAACAGAGGCATCTGGGAATGCAGATCCACAATTCCCTGAAAGTGACATCACAGATGGATAGGGTCCTAAAGAGATATTTTGGCATTTTGGCCTTAAATCAGAGTTTTGAGTGCAGGAGTTTGAGATGTTATGTCAAAGTTGTAAAAGACATTGGTGTGTGAAGCTTTGGTCTCCTACTGGCAGGAAAGATGTCAATAAGATTGAAAGAGTACAAAGAAAATTTACAAGGATGTTGCCAGGAGTTGAGGACCTGGATTACAGGGAAAGGTTGAATGAGCTAGGACTTTATTCCCTGGAGTGCAGGAGAATGAGGAGAGATTTGATAGAGGTATACAAAATTATGATGGTTATAGGCTGGATGTAAACTGGATTTTTACACTGAGCTTGGGTGAGACTAGAACTAGATGTCATAGGTTAGAGGTGAAAGGTGAGATATTTAAGGAGAACTTAAGGGAGAACTTCTTCTCTTAGAAGGTGGTGAGAATGTGGAATGAGCTGCCAGCTGAAGTGGTAGATGAGGGTTTGATTAAAACATTTCAGAGAAGTTTGGATAAGTACCTGGATAACAGGTTGATGGGACTAGGCAGAATAACAGTTCAGCACAAACTAGATGGGCTTAAGGACCTGTTTCTGTGCTGTAGTTTTGTACAGTATGATTCTATGATTCATTCTGCAAAGAACTCAGCAGTGGGCTAGTTATAGTTACCTTTGGTGTTGATCTACCAGGATCAATCCAGAATGCAGCTGATGGGAGCTTGGCATGAATTCTCACTGAGTCTCTGTCTGGTGGGGTGCTATGCACACTGGACTGAATACAGTTGGAAAGTGATAGGTGACTCTCCTGATAATAATATTCTATACAGAGCAAACTTAACACATTAATTATGGGTAGTCAAAACTGGCCAATGCAACACTGGATTCAGCCTACCCACCATCAAGGAGATATATAAAGAAAGGTGCCAGAAACATCATGAAGGATCACACCTACCATCCTCATGGACTGTTTGTTCCACTCCCATTAAGCTTCCACACCAATACTACCAGAACCAAAACCAGTTACTTTCCCCAAGCAGTATGGCTGATCAAAAGTTGCACCTTCTAACCCATCTCTCCACACCACCCACAACCACTACTTTATCATTACATGTCAGTCATCTTATGTACAGACACTCTTGTGCCTAGCATCACTTTATGGACATGCAATCAGTCTATGTATATAAGCTATCTTATGTATTTATATTTATTGTGTTTTTTATTACTATGTTCTTTATCTTATCATGTTCTTTCTGAGCTGCTTCAATCAGAAATAACAATTATTCCTTTACACTTATGTACAGAAAATGACAATAAACCATCTTGAACCTTGAAATATGATCAACTGGAGAGGTGAACACATGGATAAAATATCATGATAATGAAACAAAATTGTTAAATGTTAGAAGTAGTTTAAAAATATTAATGGAGACAGATAGATGAGGTAATAGGATTCTTTTTCTTTTAACTTTTAGAGGACATGCGAGGGGAGGAATTTTAAAGGAGGCAAGTGAGTGTTCAGAGAAGTGGTGGAAGGAGATGCAATAGTGATGTTTAAGACAAACCAATTTTCCTCAAACTCTGTTGTGCCTTCTTTGTAATTGCATCAATCTGTTGTGCCTGGGTATAATGTTGAATCTGGTTCATGGTTCTGGAAAGTGAGACAGAAAACACTGATTGCAAATAGGCATATTAATCATTTGTGTTGGCATGTGGCCAAGTGGTTAAGGCATTCATTTAGTTATCTGAAGGTCACTAGTTCGAGCCTTGGCTGAGGCTTGTGTGTGTGTCCTTAAGCAAGGCACTTAACCACACATTGCTCTGTGACGACACCGGTGCCAACCTGTATGGGTCCTAATGCTCTTCCCTTGGACAACATTGGTGGTGAGGGGAGGGGAGACTTGCAGTTTGGGCAACTGCTGGTCTTCCATTAAAAAAACCTTGCCCAGGCTTGCGCCCTGGAAACTTTCCAAGGTGCAAATCCATGGTCTATCGAGACTAACGGAGGCCTACACACGTTACACATTAATCATTTATTTACAAACAGTAAAATTTCAACCAAGCATTCATGTTCCCAAAGTTACAAACACTACAATGCTTAATATTCAACAGATATACTTAGTTAAAAGCACACACAGAGGATACCTTCCCAATGGTCATGTGCACTGCTTTTCTTAATCAAAAGGAGAGAGAGAGAGAACCTCCAACATACACTCTCTATATACCCAGGATATTTGAAATTGAACACCAGGCAGTTATCCAATGGGAAAAACAGCTGCAGTTTCTAAACTAACCAATCACGACGGAAGTACTTTCGACAATCAGAATAAGGCACGGATACCAGGATAAATCTTCAGAGATATTAACACCCAAGAACATGAAACTGCTCATCCTTTGCACTTCTGATCCCTTGATGAGGACTGTTGTGTGTTCTCTTGACTTACCCTTCCAGAAGTTCACAATTAATTGCTCTTATTGATGTCCAGTGCAAGGTTTTGTTGAGACACCACTCAACCAGCTGATCTATCTCACCCCTGTACGCCTCCTCGTCACCTTCTGAGATTCTGCCATCTGAGTAGTCATGTTATCAGCAAAGTTCTAGATGCCATTTGAGTTGTGCCTAGCCACACAGTTGTGGGTGTGGAGAGAGTAGAGCAGTGAGCTGAACGCACATCCTGAGCGGGCCAGTGGATTGTCAGCGAGGAGGAGATGCTATTTCAATCTATGTGTGGTCTCCCCGTGAGGAAGTCAAGGATCCAGTTGCAGAGGGAGACACAGAGGCTCAGGTTTTGTAGCTGTTTGATAGGAAATGACGGTATGATTGTGTTGAATGCTGAATTGTAGTCAATAGCAGCCTAACTTAGGTACTGCTATTGTACTTTTTAAGGTCATAAGACTGCCTGTCAGAATAGAAGGTGAAGCTAACAAGTGTAGGGGACCTTGGATTTCAAGAGATATTGAGTCCTTGGTTAAGAGAAAAAAGGAGTTGCATAGCAGGTATAGGCAAGTAGAAACAACTGAGGTGCTTACAGAGTACAAGAAATGTAAGAAAGAAATCAGAAGGACTAAAAGAAAGCAGGAAAATGCTCTAGCAGACAAGGTTAAGGAGAATCCTAAAGGATTTTACAGGTATGTTAAGAACAAAATGATTGCAAAGAGCAAAATTGTCTTCTGGAAGACCAGAATGGTAATCCATGTGTGGAGCCAAAACAGATGGAGGAGATCTTAAATGCTTTCTTTTCATCCGTATTTACCTGGGAGATGGATAGAGAATCTATAGCAGTGAGGCAAAGCAGCATCAACTTCATGTACAGATTACAGAGGAGGAGGTCTTTGCTACCCTGAGGCAAATCAGGGTGGATAAATCCCCAGGGCCTGACATGGTGTTCCCTCAGACTTTTTGGGAGGCAAGTGCAGAAATTGCCGGTGCCCTAGCAAAGATACTTGAATCTAAATCTGCTAAATCTGACATCAGTTGTGGGCAAGCTGTTGGAAGGTATTTCGAGGGACCATATATATAAGTATTTGGATATACATGGACTGATTAAGGATAGTCAGTGTGGCTTCGTGTGTGGTAGGGCATGTCTAACCAATCTTCTAGAGTTTTTTGAAGAAGTTACCAGGAAGTGGATGAAGACAAGGCAATAGATGTTGTCTACATGGACTTTAATAAGGCATTTGACAAGGATCCACATGGAAGGCTGATCAAGAAGTTTTAGTTGCTCGGCATTCTAGATGAGGTAATAAATAGGATTCAATATTGACTTTGTGGGAGAAGCCGGAGAGTGGTAGTAGATGGTTGCCTCTCTGATTGGAGGCCTGTGACCAGTGGTGTGCGCAGGGATAAGTGCTGGAACCTTTGTTGTCTGTCATCTATAACAATGATCTGGATGATAAGGTGATCAACTAGAGCAGCAGGTTTGTGGATGACACCAAGATTGGGGGTGTAGTGGACAGTGAGGAAGATTATCATGGCTTGCAGAGGGATCTGCATCAGCTGGAAAAATGGGCTGAAAAATGGCAGATGGAATCTAATGCAGTCAAGTCTGAGATTTTGCACTTTGGTAGGACCAACCAGGGTAGGTCTTACATAGCAGATAGTTGGGCACTGAGAACAAAGGGATCTGGGAATTTAGGTCCATAATTTGTTGAAAGTGGCATCACTGGTAAATAGGATCATAAAAAAATCTTTTGGCACATTGGCCTTCATTTTGAGTGCAGAAAATGGGATGTTATGTTGAGGTTGTATGAGATACTGGGGAGGCCTAATTTGGAGTATTGTGTGCAGTTTCGGTCACCTACCTACAGGAAAGATGGAAATAAGGTTGAAAGAGCACAGAAAAAATTTACAAGGATGTTGCTGGGTCTGGAGGACCTGAGTTATAAGGAAAGACTGAATAGGTTAGGAGTATATTCCTTAGAACATAAAGGATTGAGAGGAGATTTGATAAAGGTTTACAGAATTATGAGGGGGATAGATCGGTAAATGCAAGCAGGGCTTTTCTACCGAGGTTGTGTGGGACTACAACTAGAGGTCATGCGTTAAGACCATAAGATATAACAGCAGAATTAGGCCATTTGGCCTATCGAGTCTGCTCCACCATTCCATCATGGCTGATCCATTTCTTCTCTCAGTCCCAATCTCCAGTCTTTCCTCTGGTATCCCTTTATGCCCTGACCAATCAAGAATCTTTCAACCTCTGCCTTAAATAAAATCTTGGTCCCCACAGCTGCCTGTGGCAACAAATTCCACAGATTCACCACTCTCTGGAAAGAGAAATTCCACCTCATCTCCGTTCTAAAAGGATGCCCCTCTATTCTGAGTCTATGCCCTTTGGTCTTAGACTCTCCCACCATAATAAACATCCTCTCTACATCCACTCTATCAATGCCTTTCACCATTTGATAGGCTTCAATGAGGTCACCCCTCATTCTTCTGAATTCTAGTGAATACCCCAGGCCCAGAGCCATCAAATACTCTTCATATGACAATCCATTCAATCCTGGAATCATTTTCGTCAACCTCCTTTGAAATCTCTCCAAATTTAGCACATCCTTTCCAAGATAAGGGGCCTAAAACTGCTCACACTAATCCAAGCGAGGGCTCACCAGTGCTTTATGAAGTCCCAGCATTACGTGCTTGCTTTTCTATTCCAGCTGTAACCCTCAGGTTCGGCTGGCGGCGTTAGTCCAGGAAGACAGTCTCCAGCCCCACCAAACAAGTGCAATCTGAGGTGCAAAACATCTTGCTTGTGTGGATGAGATCAGTTCCCCCATTACAAGTCAGTACAATGAAATACCGGGCAGTACTCCATATGGAATTAAATGATTTAGCTTTATAATTTTTAATTTGACTAAAGTGTTAGTAAAGAAAACAGATAAAGGGCCCATTTTAATGAAATGGTCTAATGTGCCCAAGTTGGAGTACACGGTTTCCCTTCACCGATCCTCCATCGATTTCCCCGGGCTTCGTCGACCTCCGGCCCCACTCCAAGTCCACTCCGTCCTGCTGGCTACGACTTCTCCTTTCAGCCGTGCTCTCTCTTCATCTCTCGCCGAACAGAAGACCCAGATCACCTCACACACAACAAGAGAAAAACACTCCCTTCATTGGATGAGCACATTCCAAAGCTTCTGTTATCTCCAGCCATAACCCACGCACTGCTGCCTCAGACAAACCATTACATTGGCAGTGAAACCTTTCCCAGGGTGTTACATAGTCCTTTTGAAATGAATGGTAACATTGCATTTGCCTTCCTCACTACGGATTCAACCTGCAAATTAATCTTTAGGGAACCCTGCACAATGACCCCAAGTCCCTTACCACTCAGATGTTTTGGTTTTCTTTGTGTCTCCATTTAGAAAATAATCAACACTTTCATTTCTTCTCCTAAAATGCATGACGATATGCTTCTCGACACTGTACAGTGTTACAGTGAGGAGTGTGGGGTGTGTCAGTGTTACAGTGAGGAGTGTGGGGTGTGTCAGTGTTACAGTGAGGAGTGTGGGGTGTGTCAATGTTACAGTGAGGAGTGTGGGGTGTGTCAGTGTTACAGTGAGGAGTGTGGGGTGTGTCAGTGTTACAGTGAGGGGTGTGGGGTGTGTCAGTGTTACAGTGAGGAGTGTGGGGTGTGACAGTGTTACAGTGAGGTGTGTGGGATGTGTCAATGTTACAGTGAGGGGTGTGGGGTGTGTCAATGTTACAGTGAGGAGTGTGGGGTGTGTCAATGTTACAGTGAGGAGTGTGGGGTGTGTCAGTGTTACAGTGAGGAGTGTGGGGTGTGTCAATGTTACAGTGAGGAGTGTGGGGTGTGTCAGTGTTACAGTGAGGAGTGTGGGGTGTGACAGTGTCATAGTGAGGGGTTTGGGGTATGTCGGTATTACAGTGAGGGGTGTGGGGTGTGTCGGTGTTACAGTGTGGGGTGTGTCAGTGTTACAGTGAGTGGTGTGGGGTGTGACGGTGTCACAGTGAGGGGAACACCGCATCCTCTCCGAGGGAGGCAACTCGAACACAGCATCCTCTCCGAGGGAGGCAACTCGAACACCGCATCCTCTCCGACGGAGGCAACTCGAAGACCACATCCTCTCCGAGGGAGTCAACTCGAACACCACATCCTCTCCGAGGGAGGCAACTCGAACACCGCATCCTCTCAGAGGGAGGCAACTCGAACACCGCATCCTCTCAGAGGGAGGCAACTCGAACACCGCATCCTCTCCGAGGGAGGCCACTTCTTTGCCCATTCTCCTAATCTGTCTAAGTCCTTTTGTAGCCTCTCTACTTCCTTAAATCTACCTGTCCCTCCACCTTTCATATTATCTGCATACTTTGCATCAAAAGCATCAATTCCATCATCTAAATCATTACCATAGTCCCAACACAGACCCCTGTCGAACACCACAAGTCACCGTCAGCCAACCAGAAAAGGCTCTCTTTATTCCCACTCTCTGCCTCTTGCCAATCAGCCACTGCTTTATCCATCTTTCCTGTAATACCATGGGCTGATGGCTTGTTAAGCAGCCTCAAGTGTGGCACTTTGTCAAAGGCCTTCTGAAAATTCTGCAGGGTTCTCAGATTATTAACTGTATGTTAACTGTTAACTGCATATATAAAATGGTTTCTCTGTAGCATTATAATGAAATGGCTTCTTTGTGGGTAACTGATGAGGTAATGCTCTGTTTAGTTGAAATGTTTGGGTTATAACTATTGATAACGGAGGAACTAACCAATGGAACAATGTCGTTCTATCTGTATGTGTGGGAACCTGGCGAGAGTGTGTGGGTTTTGTTGGGAGCAGAACTGAAGAGGAAGGACACCAGTTTGGCGGGTGGACGGGTTTTCCCCTAAATACAAGCCGAAAGCCCTAAGCATTACAATTCAAACAGATAACATCAACTGATTCTCCTTTGTCTATCCTGCTTGTTATTTCTTCAAAGGTTTCCAACAGATTTATCAAGCAAGGTTTTCCCTTAAGGAAACCATGCTGGCTTTGTCCAATTTTAACATGTGCCTCCAAGAAACGTAAATGCATATCCTTAACCAGCTTCCCAACCACTGAGGTCAGGCTAAATGGCCTGTAGTTTCCTTTTTCCTCCTCTCTTCTTTCTTGAAGAGTGGAGTGACATTTGCAATTTTCCATTCTTCTGGAACCATTGCAGAATCTAGTGATTCTTGAAAGATCATTACTAATGCCTCCACAATCTCTTCAGCCACCTCCTTCAGAACCCTGGGGTGTACACCATCTGATACAGGTGACTTATCAACCTTCAGAACTTCCAGTTTACCAAGAACCTTCTCCCTGGTATTGGTAACTTCACACACTTCATGACCCCTGACTCCTGGCACTTCCACCATACTGCTGGTGTTTTCTACAATGGAGACTGATGCAAAATGCTTATTCAGTTCTTCCACCATTTCCTTGTCCCCATTTATACCTCTCCAGTGTCATTCTCCAGCAGTCCAATATCTATATCTATTCTTATCTCTCTTTTACACTTTATATATCTGGAGAAACTTTTTTTATGATCTTTAATATTATTGTCTAGCTTACCTTTGTAATCCATCTTTTCTTACTTAATGACTTTTAGTTGTCTTCTGTTGGTTTTTATATGCTTCCCAATCCTTTAACTTCCCAGTAATTTTTAGTTGCATTATATACCCTCTCTTTGGCTTTTATGGTGGCTTTCACTTCCCTTGTCAGCCATAGTGGTGACATCCTGCCTTTAGAATACTTCTCCTGTGCCTTCTGAATTGTTTGCAGAAACTCCAGACATTGCTGTTCTGCCATTGTCCCCTTGCAGTCAACTTTGGCCAGCTCCTCTCTCATGCCTCTGTAATTTCCCTTAACCCTCTGTAATACTGATACATTTGACTTCTCCCTCCCTCATTTGGCAGTCAATTCTACCATATTATGATCACTGCATATTAAGGATTCCTTTACCTTAACCTCTTTAATCAAAACTGGTTCATTGCACAACACCCAATCCAGAATAGACATCCCCCTAATGGGCTCAAACACAAGCTGCTCTCAAAAGCCATCTTGAAGGCATTCTGCAAACTCTCTCTCTTGGGATCCAGTACCAAACTGATTTTCCCATAATACTTACATACAGAAATCTCCCATGACTGTCGTAACATTGCAGTTTTGACATCTAAATTTCTATACGCCATTGTAATTTGATTCCCACATCCTGGCTACAATAAGACCACAAGACATCGGAGCAGAATTAGGTGATCTGGCTCATCGAGTCTGCTCCACCATTCAATCATGGCTGATCCTTTTTTTTTCTATCTCCTCCTCAACCTCAGTTCCTGGCCTTTTCCCGTAACCTTTGATGCCATGTCCAATCAAGAACCTATCAATCTCTGCCTTAAATATACCCGATGACTTGGCATCCACAGCTGCATGTGGCATCAAATTCTACAAATTCACCACCCTTTGGCTAAAGAAATTTCTCCGTATCTCTGTTTTGAAAGGGCTCCCCTCTATCCTGAGGTTGTACCCTCTTCTCCTAGCCTCTCCCATCATGGGAAACATTCTTTCCACATCTACTCTGTCTAGGCCTTTCAACAGTCAAAAGGTTGCTACAGCTCTGTTTGAAGGTCTATATATAATTCCCATCAAGGCTTTTACCTTGGCAGTTTTTAACTCCACATCTAATTCTGCATTTTAATTTGACATCTTCCAATCCTATTTGATCTCTTTCTGAGGATTTGATTTGATTTTTTAACCACAGTTCCACATGACTGCCTACCTGCCTGTCCTTTCAATGCAACGTGTATCCTTGAATGTTAAGCTCCAAACTATAATCTTCTTTCAGTCAGGACTCAGTGATGCCCATGATGTCATACCTGCCAATCCCTAACTGTGCTACAAGGTCATTCAAATTTAACACCTACAGTCCCGTATTTGTCCCCATTTTCAATTTTCTTCCCATGTTACACTGCAACCCATTCAATTGACTGCAATTTTGCCCTATCACATGCTTGACCCTCCTCACAATCTCACTACACACGGCCTCTGCTTGTATACCAACTGCCCCATCCACAGCCCTATCACTCCAATTCCCACCCCCAACCAAATTAGTTTAAACCCTCCCCAACAGCTCCAGCAAACCTGTGCCCAAGGATATTGGTCCCTTTTGGGTTCAGGTGTAACCCATCCCTTTTGCACAGGTCATACCTTCCCCAGCAGAGATCCCAATATTACATGAAACTGAACTCCTGACCCCTGCACCAGTTCCTCAGCCACACATTCACCTGCCAAATCATTCTATTCTTACCTTCACTGGCATGTGGCACAGGTAGCAATCCAGACATTACTGCCCAGGTGATCCCGCTTTTCAGCTTTCTACCTAACTCCCTATATTCTCTTTTCAAGACCTCCTCCCTTTTCCTGCCTATGTCATTGGTGTCAATATGTACCAAGAGTTCTGGCTGCTCACCCCCCCCCCCCCTTTAGAATGCTGTGGACCCAATCTGAGATGTCCCTAACTCTGACACCTGGGAGGAAACCTATCACCTGGGTGTCTCTATCATCACTGCAGTCATCCTCTCACCTTTCCCCTCAGCCACAGTACAGACTCAGTGCCAGAGACCTGGTCGCCGTGGCTCCCCCTGGTAGGTCATCCCTCTCAACAGTATCTAAAGTGGTATACATATTATTGAGGGGAATGGCCACAGGGTTACTCTGCACTGTCTGCCCATTTCCTTTCCCTCTCCTGAAAGTCGCCCAGTTACCTGCCTCATGCAATTCAAGGCTGACAATTTTCCTGTAACTCCGATCTTTCGTATGAGCCGAAGGTCATTGAGTTGTAGCACCATTTCTTTAACACATTCTCTGAGGAGCTGCTGCTCGGTGCACCTGGTGCAGGTGTGGTTATCTGGGAGTCTGAAGGGTTCCCAGAAGTCTTGCATCTCACACAAAGAGCACAACACTGCCCCTGGAGCCATGTTAATTCCACTCACCATGCTCTAGCTTACCTGAAACTTACCTCACCCAAGCCTGTTGAACCAAAGGCCTTCCCACTCCAACTCTAACACTGGTCCACTCCAACAATGACCGATCCACCTTATTTTTATTTGCCCTTGCTAATGAATTGTGATTGGATTGGTCTGCCCAAAAAAGGAAAAAAGACCATGGATGCTAATTTTGAAATGGCTTGTTCTTACTGTTGTGGAGCCTCCTCTGTCGATTCTAATGAGCTGCCAGAAAAATTGACCAGTAGAGAGGCATTGTGATTGCATCTGCCATGAACCTTTTGTGGTGAAAGGCAAATTGTAGCGGGTCCAGGTCCTTGCTTAGGTAGGAGTTGATTCTGGCCATGATCAACCTTTCAAAGCACTTAATCACCTTAGATGTGAGTGCACCTGGGCAATAGTTGTTGAGGCAGCTCACCACACTCTGCTTGGGCACTGGTGTGATTGTCATCCTTGAACACCCCCACCAGTTAGTTGACATAGATTTTTAGTGTCCTAGCAGGCACATCTTCAGGGCCTGATGCCTTGCAAGGGTTTGCCATCTTGAAAGGTGTTCTTTCCAATATTTTTATTAATTTATATATATAAGAATACAGAGTACAGGAAAAAATGTATATACATCAATACATTAAACTAAATTGCACATGAAGACTCCTTACCCTATATTCATCTAATTAGTTCATAACATTGAAAAATAATAATTTTATTATATTAAAAAATCTAACCCACTACCAAGACCGAAGCTGATTAGTAGAAAAAAAAGAAAAAAGATTATTAGTCATCATTTGTGCTTAAACAGCAAATCAAAGGTTTTGAAAATAATTCAGGAAAGGTCCCCACAATGTTTGAAAGTCTTGATAAGATTCAAAGATTGAATATCGAACCTTCTCTAAATTTAAACATGACATCACATCACATATCCATTGGGCGTGATTAGGAGGGACCAATTCTTTCCACTTAAGCAAAAGTGTCCTTCTGGCCATAAGAGACATAAAAGCCAAAATGTGCAAATCAGATGGCTCCAAAATAATATCATATAACCATATAACAATTACAGCATGGAAACAGGCCATCTCGGCCCTTTTAGTCCGTGCCAAATGCTTACTCTCACCTAATCCCACTGACCCGCACCCAGCCCATAATCCATTCCTTTCCTCCAACGATACCAAATAAAGCAGTCAAAGGCTTAGACTTGAAATTTACTTTAAAAAGTATTGAAAAGGTTTGAAATACTTCTTTCCAATATTTTCCAAGACTCGGATGTGTCCAAAACATATGAATGAATGAAGCTTCTCCATTATTACAGTTATCGCAATACAGAGATATATCTAAATAAAAACGAGACAACTTATCCTTGGTCATATGGGCCCTATGGACCACTTTAAATTGAAGGAGAAAGTGACGGGCACATAATGATGAAGTGTTAATCAATTTAAAAATTTGATTCCAAGTTTCCTCAGAAATTGAAGTCTGTAAATCTTGTTCCCAAAGATTTTTAATTTTATCTAAAGGGACACTTCTCATTCCCAACAGCATATTATAAATATTAGATATAGGTCCATTATAAAAAGGTTTCAGATTAAGGATTACATCTAGTAGATTCTTATCAGGGCTTTTAGGAAATGTACTTATTTGAGACCATAAAAAATCTCTTATTTGTAGATATTGAAAAAAAATGCATTTTGGGTATACTATATTTAGTTGACAATTGTTCAAACAAAAAAAGACTTCCCTCTACAAACAAGTCCTAAAGCATTTAATACCTAATCTATCCCATTCTTTAAAAGCCGCATCAATCATAGAGGGTTTAAAAAATAATTAGAAAAAATGGGACTCGAAAGAGAAAATCTCAATAAGCCAAAATATTTTTGGAATTGTATCCAAACTCTCATAGTGTGTTTAACTACCAGATTATCAGTTAACTTACTTAGAGACAAAGGAAGTGAGGATCCAAGAAAAGAAAATAATAGAGACTTTATTAACAGAATTAGCTTCTAAAAAAAACCCACATCGGGCAATCCTTATGATTTACATAATATAACCAAAATGTAAGATTTCTTATATTAACTGCCCAATAATAAAATCTAAAGTTTGGTAAGACTAATCCTCCATTCTTTTTATCTTTCTGAAGATGAATTCTATTTAATCTAGAATGCTTATTCTTCCATATTTAAGAAGATATAATAGAGTCAAGAGAATCAAAAAAGGATTTAGGAATGAAAACCAGCAATGCCTGAAAAAGATGTATAAATTTAGGTAATATATTCATTTTGATAGAGTTAATTTGACCAATTAACAATAATGAAAGAGGCGACCAATTTGATAGTATTCTTTTTACATGATTCAATAGAGTAAGAAATTTTTTCTTTAAATAGACACTTATAATTTTTAGTGATTGTTACTCCTAAATAGGTAAATTGGTTTCTTACAATTTTCAAAGGAAAGTTAGAATTTATTGGTATCAAATTGTTCAAAGGGAAAAGTTCACTTTTATGTAGGTTTAGTTTATAACCTGAAATCTGGCTAAAACAGGAGAGTAAAGAAAGCACAAGGGGTAATGAGGTCTCAACGTTAGAAATAAATAGCAACAAATCATCAGCATACAATGAACAAGACTTTATGAATAGTGTCTCTCCTTAAAATACCGGTGATATCATTAGATTCTCGAACAGCAATGGCTAAAGGTTCTAAGGCCAGATCAAAAAGCAAAAGGCTCAATGGACAACCTTGTCTAGTGCCACGTTGAAGTTATGAAGGTTTGGAGTTATGAAAATTAGTGATAACCCTAGCAGAAGGGGCTAAATTATGTAATTTAATCCACTGAGTGAAAACAGGTCCAAAATTAAATTTTTCTAAAGTTTTAAATAAATAATTCCATTCAAATCTGTTGACAGTTTTTTCAGCATCTAGGGATACCACACATTCCAATACCATGTTAGAAGAAGAATGAATAACATTTACTATCCAGCGAATATTAAAGTGAGACTATGGATTTTTGATAAATCTGGTTTGGTTATCAGAAATGACAGATAGTAAAATATTTTCAATCCTATGGACCAAAACTTTAGATAAGATCTTAGCATCAACATTAAGTAAAGAAATTGGTCTATAAGAAGAGCATTCAGTTGGATCCTTATTCTTTTTAAGAATGAGCAAAATGGAGGCCTCATAAAAAGATTGAGGAAGTCTGCCCGACTTAAATGAATCTGAAAAAACTGAATATAAATGAGGTATAAGCAGTGAGGAAACAGTCTTGTAAAATTCTCCAGAAAATCCATCTGGACTCGGAACTTTCCTCAACAATTTCCTCAAACGGAATAGGCTGTTCCAACAATTTTCTGTTGTTGTCAGAAATTATAGGACTATTTAGTTGATCTAAAATATTGTTCATTACAGTGTCATCCTTAGAAGATTCAGAACTATAGAGTAAAATTCTCTGGAAGTATCATTTATTTCAAAATAATCAGCTGTCCTATCACCATTAGCTTTGCATATTTCTTTAATCTGGTGTTTAGCTCTAAAGGTTTTAATCTGATCAGCCAATAGCTTACCTGTTTTATCTCCATGAATATAAAATTGACTTTTATCTTTTAGGAGTTGGGTTTCAATTGGATAAGTTAAAAGGAGATCATATTTAGTTTTAGTTTCAAGACGTCTTTTATATAAAGCAGGTTCTGGAGCCAAGGCATACTCTTGGTCTAACTGTTTCAGCTGATTACCTAAATCACTTCTCTCATTATTAACTTTCCTCTTAATACTTGCAGTATAAGAAATAATTTGTCCTCTAATATATGCCTTAAAGTCATCCCATCTGATAAGACTAGAATCTCTTCTAATGTATTTTCTTCAAGAAAAAAGGTAATTTGTCTCTCCATAAACTTTGAAATATCTTTATCAGATAACAAAGTTAGATTAAATTGCCAAAATCTATTCGTTTGAAGAAGACCAGGAAGATTTAAAGATAGAAACACAGAAGTGTGATCTGAAACAGCAATCTCTTTATATTCACAAGATTGAACTAATGGAATCATTTGACTATCAGTACAAAAATAATCAATCCTGGAATATGTATGATGAACATGAGAAAAAAAAACGAATATTGCTTATCTACTGGATGAAAAAAACACCAGATGTCAACAATGCCACATTTCATTAAAAAAGATTTAATAAACACAGCTGATTTATTTGGAATCATTGGTTTAAAAGGTGAGCGATCTAAAACTGGATCTAAGCAACAATTGAAGTCTCCACCCATCACCAATAAGTACAGACTTAGATCTGGCAAAAATGAAAAAAAAACACTCAGAGAAACCTGGGTCATCTATATTCGAAGCATATACATTGGCAAATACCATTACTTTGTTATTTAGCTTCCCTGATACTATAACAAAACACCCATTAGTATCAGAAGTTACTTTATATTGAACAAAGGGAACTTTATTATCTATGAGGATCGAAACCCCTCTTGCTTTGGCCTGAAGTGAAGAATGAAAATGAGATCTTCTCCATCAATAAAAAAAGTGTGAATTGTCACACTTACGTACCTGTGTTTCTTGACGGAAAGCAATGGGTACCTTAAGTTTTTTAAAATATGCAAAAATCTTATTTCTTTTCATGGGGTGTTTTAGTCCTTTTATCTTAAAACTAAGTAAGTTAATACTTTGATCCATTTTAAGGCCCTTTTATAAGAAAGATTGAAATAGCAATCAGAAAAATGTATATCAAACCCAAATAATAAACCTTGAAATATATTAACTAAGCAACAGAATTGGCTAGATTCCCAAATAAGCTTCAAGAAAAAAAGACTCCTCATCCGTCCTCCCCCACCCAAAGAGAGAAACTGGGTCATAGAGCAACTGATATCTACTTCCCCTAAACACACTCCCTTCGAAAGCCTGTTGGAACCGCTCCAATAATTCAAGGTTATTTAGTATTCCAACCAAGACTAAATAAAATACAGTGACAAACAAGCTTAGACAGGTTTATCAAACAGAAATAACAATTATTCATACTAAAAATATTAAACAGCCATTTTTAAAAATGTGGTATTTCTGCTTTTGCAAGATTTTTTGTCCATTCGATATATATAGTCATTCATTTTTTTAAAGTCTAAAAATTCTTTCTTTCTTTTCAAATCTTTTTATTATTATTATTGTTATTATTATTATCCAGAATACAGGAGTACATCAAAGTAAGTAACACTACAATGTCTCAAAAGAGAAAAAGAAAACAATATTAAGGATTGAAAAATATGGTGACACAAAAAAAGAAAAGAAAAATTCCCTACTAAAGCAAGAAAAATGTGAGAAAAAAAAGAACCCATTAGGTGTTCAACCCCAGAGCCGTGTGTCACACAAAAAGCTTCTAAAGATAAACATCAAACCGCCAGCAAAAAAAATTATACCAAAATTTACAATTAGACCAGGGAGAAAATCCATCAATTATCTCAAATGGTAGTAACGAGCAAATGAACCCTATCTTTTCTCAAAATCAAACATAGGTTTGAAGGTTCGACTTCTAATTTTCTCCAAACTAAGACATAACATCACTTGAGAGAACCATTGTGACAGAGTGGGAGCCGACATATCCTTCCACTTCAACAAAATGGCCCTCCTAGCTATCAATGTAACAAACACAATAACATGTTGGTCAGTCTAAAAATTCTTGCACATGTTCCTTCATATGAAACCATTTAAATGATCCGTCTTCCAATGTAATCCTCAGTTGAGCCAGAGAATGAAGAGAGGGTTTAAAATTTTGACTGTATAACTCTGTCATAACTTTTTTGAACTTAGCACATTCTGCCATAACTTCTGATGAAATGTCTTGAACAATACGTATCTTTTGATCTTGATAGTCAATCATACCTTTTCCATGGGCAGCTCGAATCAAATGATCCTTTATTTGAAATTCATGGAAGCATATAATGACTGATCTTGGTTTAGATTTTGAAGCCAATCCATGGATAGGTGACCTGTGAGCATGATCAATTAAAGGCAGAGACTTTATAATATCAGGGAATAGTTCCATCAGAAGATTTGCAAAGAATTCTTTAGGATTATCTCCTTCCATTTGTTCTTTAAGTCCCAAGATTTGTGAGTTGTTCCTCCTACTTCTGTTTTCCAAATCAATAATCTTCTGTCTCATCATTTTGTCTCATCATTAAATTGTTTTTCATTTGGCCTTTGCATATCATCCATTCTCCCATCCAGTAAAGTAATAACATCTTCATGTTCCTTTACCTTCTTATCATGTTTGGTCAGAATTGCTTGAATATCTTCTAATTTTGTACCTATTTGTTTAACTTCAGTGCTGATTTCTTTTCTAAACTGTTGAAACTCCTCGTAAGCTTTTGAATTGAACTCATAATAGCTTCCAAAGCTGCTTTAGTGGCCATATTAAAATAATATCCCGCCTAACAATAGTATTTCAAAAGGTTGGAGAGAAAAGTAAGTAAATTAGGAGCCACAGTAGAGAGCTGTTCCTCCATCAGTGGCCACCATGCAGTCTCGAAAGGTGTTCTGACGTTGATCTCTGAGACAGAGATCACAGGGTCACTGGGTACTGCAGGGATCCTGATAGCCATAGTTTTATTCTCCCTTTCAAAGCAAGCATAAGACCATAAGGCATAGGAACAGAATTAGGCCATTCAGCCCATCGAGTCTGTTCCACCATTCCATCACGGCGGATCCCAGATCCCACTCAATGCTATACACCTGCCTTCTTAGCATATCCTTTGATGCCCTGCTAACCGATCAGGACACTATCAATTTCTGTCTCAAATATACCCACCTACCTGGTCTCCACTGCAGTCTGTGTCAGAGCATTCTACAGATTTACTACTCTCTGGCTAAAGAAATCCTCCTTACCCCTGTTCTAAAGGTCATCCCTCAAATTTGAGGCAGTGCACTTTAGTTCTGGGTATCTCCACCATAAGAAACATCCTCTCCACATCTACCTTTTCTCATCCTTTCAACATTCTGCAGGTTTCAATGAGACCCCCCCCCCCCCCACCCACTGCATTCCTCATATGTTAAGCCCTTCATTCCTGGAATCATCCTTGTGAACCTCCTCTGGACTCTCTCCAATGACAACACATCCTTTCTGAGACATGGGGCCCAAAATCGTTGACAATACTCCAAGTGCAGCCTGACTAGTGTCTTATAAAGGCTCAACATTATCTCCTCGCTTTTATATTCTCTTCCCCTTGAAATAAATGCCAACATTGAATTTGTCTTCGTTACTACAGACTCAACCTGTCTGGGAGACTTGGACAAGGACTCCTAAGCCTCTCTGCATCCCTGATGTTTGAACCTTCTACCCATTTAGATAATGGTCCACACTGTTGTTCCTTTTACCAAAATGCACGATCATACATTTCCCAACACTGTATTCCATCTGTCACTTTTTTGCCCATTCTTCATATCATCCGCAAACTTTGCCACAAAGATACTAATTCCATTATCCAAATCACTGACAAACAATGTGAAAAGTAGTGGTCCCAATACTGACATAAAGGGGGTTGAGAACGTCTAGGAGTGAAGCATCACAGCCATGACATTTATGTTCACGTTACGTTACATTTCGCCTTGAAGGACGTATTGGCCTGCAAACCTTGACTGACCTGATGTGTATCTGATTCCATCTCTAACTTCAATCAGAATTGTTTGTTCATTCTCTTTTTGACCTTCTGTAAGTCACACCTGGAATCCTTGTCTAGAAAGCAGATGTACGCTCTTGGGCTCGGGCCCAAGTTAACAGATTTCACAATGTTTGCTGGGGATATTAAACCTGGTTCTGATGTATAGAGTCCAGATGAAGAAGGTGCTGGTGAAGCACAATGACAGCTTGGTGGGAGCAAACAAAACGAATGAAACTACCAACTATTTATTTAATCACCCTTTTTCTGGTATACTATCACTGCTATGAATAACCCGTAATTTCTCTTTCAGAGCTGAGCTTTTGAAATGCTTGTACGAGTTGGTATTTTTGTGGTGTGAGCTGAAATCCTGAAGGTGTGTGGTTGCGGTGTGGTGTTTATGGGCCAGGCATGGGCTTGAGAAGTGGCAGGTCCTTCTCAAAGAGTAAGGAATGAATGAGGCGTCAATGAGGTCACCCCTCATTCTTCTGAATTCTAGTGAATACGGGCCCAGAGCCATCAAATGCTCTTCACACGACAAGCCATTCAATCCTGGAATCATTTTTGTGAACTTCCTTTGAACACTCTCCAGTTTCAGCACATGCTTTTTAAGATGATGACCTTCCTGGGGAATGCCACTGAGACTTGGTTACTGACACTGAGCATAGGTCCATAATGTAGGAGGGAAAGAGGAGGAAGAAGGGAACGGTAGTGATAAGGGCTCAATAGTCAGGGGAACAGACAGGAGATTCTGTGGACATGAACTGAATGGTATGTCATCTCCCAGGTGCCAGGGTCAGGGACATCTCGGATCATGTCCACAACAGTCTGGAGAGGGAGGGACAGCAACCAGATGTCTTGGTACATATTGGTACCAGTGACTTAAGAAGGAAAAGCAAAGAGGAGCTGAAGTGAGAATTTAGAGAGCTAGGTAGAAAGCCGAGAAGCAGGCCCTCAAGCCAGTGAGGGTAGAAACAGGATGTTTTGGCAGATTAATGTGTGGCTGAGAAGCTGGTGCAAGAAGCAGTGCTTCCAGTTTCTTTAATCATTGGGATCTCTTCTGGGGGGGGGGGTGGGGTATGACTTGTACAAAAGTGACAGGTTGCATCTGAACCCAAGAAGGTCCAATATTCTCGTGGGCAGGTTTGTTAGAGCTGTTTTGGGAGAGTTTAAATGAATTTATCTGTGGGGTTGGAACTGGCGTGAAGGGACTTAGGGTAGGACGAATGGTAAAAAAGCAAAGATAGCCTGCAGTCAGACTGTTAGGAAAGGGAGGCAGATGATAGGACAAAATTGCAGCCAGCAGGGTGAGTATCAATGCATTAGGGATGTAGAATCAAAAAGGGTAGCAAATACAGTATTTGAAGAGTTGTATCTCAATGCATGGAGTATAAGAAATAAGGTGGATGATCTTGTTATTCTGTTACAGATTGTCAAGTGTGATGTTGTGGCCATCACTGAATCGTGGCTGAAGGGTGGTTGTAATTGGGAGCTGAATATCCAAGGTTACACGTTGTATCGGAGGGATAGGAAGGTAGGCAGAGGGGATGGCATGGCTCCGCTGGTAATGAATGGCAGCAAATTAGTAGAAAGATGTGACATAGGATCAGAAGATGTTCAGTCCTTGTGGGTTCAGTTAAGAAACTCCAAGGGTAAAAGGACTCCGATTGCATTAATATATAGGCCTCCCAACCATGGCTGGGAGGTGGACCACAGATTACAACAGGAAGTAGAAAAGGCATGTCAAAAGGGCAATGTTGTGGTAGTCATGGGAGATTTCAACATACAGGTCGATTCGGAAAATCACTTTGGAAATTGGTCTCAAGAGAGTGAGTTTGTTGAATGCGTACAAGATGGCTTTTTAGAGCAGTTTGTTGTTGAGCTTAAGGGATCATCTATACCGGAAGTGATTAGAGAGCTTAAGGTGAAAGAACCCTTCGGAGGAAGAGATCACAATATGATGTTCAATTTGACATTTGATAAGGAGAAAGTAAAGTCTGACATAGCAGTATTTCAGTGGAGTGAGGGAAATTACAGTGGTATGAGAGAGGAGTTGGCCAAAGTAAATTGGGAGGTGATGCTGGTAGGAATGATAGTAGAGCAGCAATGGCACGAGTTTCTTGGAAAAATGAGAAAGGTGCAGGATAGATATATTCCAAAAATGAAGAAATACTCAAATGGGAAAATAGTACAACCTTCGCTGACGAGGGAAGTCAAAGCTCAGGTAAAATCAAAAGTGTGGGCATACAACAAAGCAAAAATTAGTGGGAAGGCAGAAGATTGGGAAGCTTTTGAAATCCTACAGAGAGCAATGAAAAAATCATTAGAGGGAGAAGTTGAGATATAAAAGCAAGCGAGCAAACAAAATCAAAGTGGATTGCAAAAGCTTTTTCAAGTATGTAAAAGATAAAAGAGAGATGAGAGTGGATATAGGGCCACTAGAAAATGAGGCTAGTGGAATAATAATGGGGTCAAAGGGGTGGCAGATGAACAAAATGAGTAGTTTGCATCAGTCTTCACTGTGGAAGATGCTAGCAGTGTGCCTGATGTTGAAGGGTGTGAGGGAAAAGAAGTGAGTGCAGTTACTATTAAATGAGAGAAGGTGCTCAAAAAGCTGAAAGAGCAGATGAACTGGATGTCGTATATTTGGACTTTCATAAGGCCCTTGACAAGGTGCCACACGTGAGGCTGCTTACCAAGTTAAGAGCCCATGGTATTACATGGGAATCACGGGGATGGTTAGAGTGTTGGCTGATTGGTAGGAGGCAGTGAGTGGGAATAAGAGGATCCTTTTCTGGTTGGTTGCCAGGGTCTAGTGGTGTTCCACAGGAGTCGGTGTTGGGACCACTTATTTTTATGCTGTATATAAATGATTTAGATGATGGAGTAGATAGCTTTGTTGCCTAGTGGAGGGGCAGGTAGTGTTGAGGTGTTTCTTGTTTGGTAGACTGCAGAAAGGCATAGAAAGATTAGGAGAATGGGCAAGTAAGTGGCAAATGAAATACAATTTTGGAAAATGCATGTTCATGGAGTTTGGTAGTAGAAATAAATGTGCAGACTATTTTCTAAATGTGGAGAAAACCCAAAAATCTGAGATGCAGAGGAACTTGGGAGTCCTTATGCAGAACACCTTAAAGGCTAACTTGCAGGTTGAGTCGGTGGTGAGGAAGGCAAATGCAATGTGAGCATTCATTTCAAGAGGTCTAGAATACAAGAGTAGGGATGTGATACTGAGGCTTTATAAGGCACTGCTGAGACTTCAGCTTGTGTATTGTGAACATATTTGGGCCACTCATCTAAGAAAAGATGTGTTGGCTTTGGAAAGGGTTCAGAAGAGGTTCACAAGGATGATTCCGGGAATGAAAGGGATTTCATACGAGGAACGTTTGACTTTGCTCTGGGTCTGGACCTATTGGAATTTAGAAGGATGAGGAGGGGATCTCATTGAAACCTTGAAAGGCCTAGATAGAGTAGATGTGGAAAGGATGTTTCCCGTGGTGGGGGAGTCTAGGACAAGAGGATTAGGACAATAGACAATAAGAAAGAGGATGTGCTGGAGCTTTTGAAAAGCATTAAGTTCGGTAAGTTGCCAGGACCAGACAAGATATACCGCAAATACTGTGGGAAGCGAGGGAAGAGATTGATGAGCCTTTGGTAATGATCTTTGCATCATCAATAGGGACAAGAGAAGTACCAGAGGATTGGAGGGTTGCAAATGTGTTTCCTTTGTTCAAGAAAGGGAGTAGAAATTACCTGGGAAATTATAGACCAGTGAGTCTTACTTCAGTGGTGGGCAAGTTGTTGGAGAAGATCCTCAGAGGCAGGATCTATGAGCATTTGGAGACATAATCTGATTAGGGATAGTCAGCATGGCTTTGTCAAGGGCAGGTCATGCCTTACGAACCTGATTGAATTCTTTGAGGATGTAAGTAGATACATTGATGAAGGCAGAGAGTTGATGTTGTGTATATGGATTTTAATAAGGTTCCTTATGCAAGGCTCATTCAGAAAGTAAGGAGGCATGGGATCCTAGGAGACCTTGCTTTGTTGTTCCTGAATTGGCTTGCCCACAGAAAGCAAAGGGTGGTTGTAGATGGTTTGTATTCTGCATTGAGGTCAGTGACCGCTGGTGTTCTGCAGGGATCTGTTCTGGGACCCCTCCTCTTTGTGATTTTTATAAATGACCTGGATGAAGTTTGTGATTATTGTGGATCGTCTGGTGGGTTGTCAGAAGTTACAGAGGGACATCAATAGGATGCAGAACTGGGTTGAGAAGAGGCAGATGGAGTTCAACCCAGATAAACGTGAGGTGGTTTATTTTGGTAAGTCAAATTTAAAGACAGAATATAGTTTTAATGGTAAGGCACTTGGCAATGTGGAGGATCTGAGAGAAATTTGGATCTGTGTCCATAGGACACTCAAAGCTGCTGTGCAGGTTGACAGTGTTGTTAAGAAGGCATATGTTGGTCTTTATCAACCATGGGATTGAGTTCAAGAGCTGTGAGGTAATGTTTTAGCTATACAAGACCTTGGTCAGACCCCACTTGAAGTACTGTGTTCGGTTCTGGTCACCTCACGACAGGAAGGATGTTTATCATTGGTCTCTCTTCCAGGGAAGGTGGGACCTGTACAGAAGGGACAGTTTGCACCTGAACTGGAGAGGGACTAATATCCCAGCAGGAAGGTTTGTTAATGCTACACGGTGGGGTTTAAAGCAGAGTTGTGGGAGTGGGGGTAGGAACTAGAGTGCCAGAGCAGTTAGTGGAGAGGCTGTGAAGGCAGATGTTGGTCAGACCTCAGACAAAGTTAGGAATCAAAAGGTTGAGTATGGTGCAATATAATCAAGAAGGGCGAGTACTGGACTGAAGGCGTTGTATCTGAAAGTGCACAGTATTCAGGACACAGTATACTTGTAGCACAGTTTCAGATTGGCAGATAGGATGTTGTAGGCATCATGGCTAAAAGAGGATTACATCTGGGAGCTTAATGTCCAAGGATACACACTGTATCAAAAGGAGGTGGTGTTGCTCTGTTGGTAAAAAAATGAAATCAAATTATTAGAAAGAGGTAACATAGGGTTGGAAAGTGTTGAATCACTGTGTATAGAACTAAAGAACTGAAAGAGTAAAAATACCCTGATGGAAGTTGTCTACAGACCCCCAAACAGCAGTAAGGATGTAGCTTACAAATTACAACAGGAAGATAGAAAATGCTTGTCAAAAGGGCAATGTTACAATAATTATGGGAGACTTCAATATGCAGGTAGATTTGGAAAATCAGGTTGGTGCCGGATTTCAGGAGGGGGGGAGTTTCTAGAGTGCCTATGAGACGGCTTTTTAGAGCAACTTGTAGTTGAGCCCACTAGGGGATCAGCTATTCTGGATTAGGTGTTGTGCAGTGAACTGGAATTGATTAGAGAGCTTAAGGTAAAAGAACCCTTAGGGGAAAGTAATCATAATATGATCAAATTCATCCTGGGCCTCACAACCTCCATCTGCATTTGGATCCTCGACATCCTAACCAGAAGACCACAATCTGTGCGAATTAGTGATAACATATCCTCCTCGTTGATGATCAACACTGGCGCACCTCAGGGGTGTGTGCTTAGCCCACTGCTCTACTGTCTGTATACACATGACTGTGTGGCTAGGCATGGCTCAAATACCATCTACAAATTTGCTGACGATACAACCATTGTTGGTAGAATCTCAGGTGGTGATGAGAGGGCATACTGGAGTGAGATATGCCAACTAGTGGAGTGGTGCTGCAGCAACAACCTGGCACTCAACATCAGTAAGATGAAAGAGCTGATTGTGGACTTCAGTAAGGGTAAGATGAAGGAACACATACCAATCCTTATAGGGGGATCAGAAGTGGAAAGAGTGAGCAGTTTCAAGTTCCTGGTTGTCAAGAGCTCTGAGGATCTAACCTGGTCTCAACATATCGATGTAATTATAAAGAAGGCAAGACAGTGACTATACTTCATCGGGAGTTTGAAGAGATTTGGCATGTCAACAAATATACTCAAAAATTTCTATAGATGTACCATGGAAAGCATTCTGACAGGCTGCATCACCGTGGGGGCCGGGGAGGGGGTGGCTGCTGCACAGGACTGAAAGAAGTTGCAGAAGGTTGTAAATCTAGTCAGCTACATCTTGGGTACTAGCCTACAAAGTACCCGGGACATCTTCAAGGAGCGGTGTCTCAGAGAGGCAACACCCATTATTAAGGACCTCCAGCACCCAGGGTATGCCCTTTTCTCACTGTTACCATCAGATAGGAGGTACAGAAGCCTGAAGGCACACACGCACACACACTCAGCTTCTTCTTCTTCTTCTTCTTCTTCTTCTTCTTCTTCTTCTTCTTCTTCTTCTTCTTCTTCTTCTTCCTCTTCTTTTTCCTCTTCTTCTTCTTCCTCTTCTTCTTCCTCTTCCTCTTCTTTTTCCTCTTCTTCTTCTTCCTCTTCTTTTTGCTCTTCTTCTTCTTCTTCTTCTTCTTCTTCTTCTTCTTCTTCTTCTTCCTCTTCCTCTTCTTCTTCTTCTTCCTCTTCTTTTTGCTCTTCTTCTTCTTCTTCTTCTTCTTCTTCTTCTTCTTCTTCTTCTTCTTCTTCTTCTTCTTCTTCTTCTTCTTCTTCTTCTTCTTCTTCTTCTTCTTCTTCTTCCCCTCTGCCATCTGATTCCTAAACCCTTGGAAACTACCTCACTTTTTAATATATACTATTTCTGTTTTTTGAACATTTTAAAAAATCTATTCAATATACATATACTGTAATTGACTTATGTATGTATGTATGTACGTATGTATGTATTTATTTATTTATTTTCTCTATTCTGTGTTGTGTTGCATTGAACTGCTGCTGCTAAGTTAACAAATTTGATGTCACATGCCGGTGATAATAAACCTGATTCTGATTCTGAAATCTGAGAGTGAGAAGCTGAAGTCAGATGTATTAGGTTACAGTGGGGTGAAGGGAATTGCAGAGGCATGAGAGAGGAGCTGGCTAGAATTGATTGGAAAAGAACACTGACAGGGATGACTGCAGAACAACAACGACTGGAATTTCTGGAAGTAATTTGGAAGGGAAAGGATAAATACATCCCAAAGAGTAAGAAGGATTCTAAAGGAAAAATGACACAACTATGGCTAATAAGAGAAGTCAAAGCCAACTAAAAATCCAAAGAGAGGGAATATAATAGAGCAAAAATTAGTGGGAAGTGAGAGGATTGGGAAGCTTTTAAAAACCCTCAGAAGGCAACTAAAAAAGTCATTAAGAAGGTAAAGATGGAATACAAAAGTAAGCTAGCCAACAATATTAAAGAGGATACCAAAAGATTCTTCAGATACATAATGTGAAAAAGAGAGATGAGAGTGGATATCAGACCACTGGAAAATGATGCTGGAGAGGTCGTAATAGGGGACAATGAAATAGTGGACAATCTGAATAAATATTTTACATCAATCTTCACCGGGGAAGACACTAACAGTATAGCAGGAGTTCCAAGTGTCAGGGGTCAGAAATGTGTGAAGTTACCATCACTAGGGAGAAGCTTATTGGGAAAATGAAAGATATGACAGTAGATAAATCACCCGGACCAGATGGTATACACCCCAGGGTTCTGAAGGAGGTAGCTGAAGAGATCAGAGAGGCATTAGTAATGATCTTTCAACAATCACCATGTTCTGGGATCATTCTGGAAGACTGGAAAATTGCAAATGACACTCCACTCTTCAAGAGAGGCAGAAGAAAGGAAACTATAGGCCAATTAGTCTGACCTCAGTGTTTGGGAAGATGTTGGAGTCAATTATTAAGGATGAGGTCTCAGGGTACTTGTAAATAATTGATAAAATATGCAATGTTCAGCATGGTTTCCTCAAGGGAAAATCTTGCTTCAAAAATTTACTGGAATTCTTTGCAGAAGTAACAAGCATGATAGACTGAGTGGGATCACTTGGTGTTATGTACTTGGATTTTCAGAAGGCCTTTGACAAGGTTCCAAACGTGAGGCTGCTTTACAAGCTACGAGACCATGGTATTACAGGAAAGATACTAGCATGGATAAAGCAGTGGCTGGTTGGCAGGAGGCAAATAGTGGGAAGAAAGAGAGCCTTTTCTGTCTGGCTGCCAGAAACTAGTGAGTTCTACAGTGAGGGATTCACTCAGATTATATGTTAATGATTTAGATGATGGAATTGATTACTTTGCTGCAAAGTTTGCAAATGGTATGAAGATAGGTGGAGGGTCAGGTAGTTTTGAGGAAGTAGAGAAGCTACAGAAGGAATTAGACAGATTAGGAGAATGGGCAATGAAATGGCAGGGAATACAGTGGCGGGAAGTGTATGGTTGTGCACTTTGGTAGAGGAAATGAAAGGGTTGACTATTTTCTAAATGGAGAGAAAACACAAAAAAACTGAGATGCAGAGGAACTTGGGAGTCCTCGTGCAAGATTCCCTAAAGGTTACTTTGCAGGTTGAGGAAGGCAAATGCAATGTTAACATACATTTCAAAAGGAGTAGAAAATACAAGCAAGGATGTAATATTGAAACTGAATAAAGCACTGGTGAGACCTCACTCGGAGTATTGTGTGTAAATTTGAACCCTTTATAAGACCATAACATCATAAGACATAGCAGCAGAGTTAGGCCATTTGGCCCATCGAGCCTGCTCTGTCATTCAATCATGTCTGATCCTTTCTCCCCCTCCTCAGCCCCACTCCCCAGCTTCTCCCTGTAACCATTTTTGGTGCTGTGTCCAATCAAGAACCAATCAAGCTCTGCCTTAAATACACCCAACAACCCGGCCTCCACAGTGGCCTGTGGTAATAAATTCTACAAATTCACCTCCCTCCGGCTAAAGAAATTTCTCCACATCTCTTTTTTAAATGGATGCCCCTCTATCCTGAGACTGTGTACTCTTAGAATATAGAAATCTACAGCACGTTACAAGTCCTTCAGCCCACAATGTTGTGCCGACCATGTAACCTACTCATAATCCTCTATTTTTCTAAGCTCTATGTACCTATCTAAGAGACTGTTAAAAGACCCTGTTGTATCTGCCTCTACCACCATCACTGGCAGTGCATTCCATGCACTCACCAGTCTCTGTTTGAAAAGCTTATACCAGATATCCCCTTTTGACTATCAATGCCTCTCAACATCTTATACACCTCTATTAGGTCACCTCTCATCCTTCATCACTCAAAGGAGAAAAGGCTGAGTTCACTCAACCTATTCTCATAAGGCATGATCTCCAATCCAGGCAACATCCTTGTAAATCTCTTTTGCACCCTTTCTATAGTTTCTACACCCTTCCTGTAGTGAGGCAACCAGAACTGAGCACAGTACTCCAAGTGGGGTCTGACCAAGGTCTTATATAGCTGTAACATTACCTCAGGGCTTTTGAACTCAATCCTATGGTTGATGAATGCCTACACTCCATATGCCTTCTTGTCAAAACTGTCAACCAGCACGGCAGCTTTGAGTGTCCTATGGACACGGATCCCAAGAACTCTCCAATCCTCAACACTGCTATGGGTCTTACCATTAATACTATATTGTGACTTCAGATTTGGCATACCAAAATGAACCACTTCACCTTTATCTGTGTTGAACTCCATCTGCCATTTCTCAGCTCAGTTCTGCATCCTATTGATGTCCCGCTGTAACCACTGACAGTCCTCCAGACCATCCACAACACCCCCAACCTTTGTGTCATCAGCAAACTTACTAACTCACCCTTCTACTTCTTCATCCAGGTCATTTATAAAAATCACAAAGAGGAGGGGTCCCAGAGCAGATCCCTGCAGAACACCACGTGTCACTGACCTCCATACAGAATATAAACCATCTACAACCACTCTTTGCCTTCTGTAGGCAAGCCAATTCTGGATCCACAAAGCAAGGTCTCCTTGGATTCCATGCCTCCTTACTTCCTGAAGGAGCCTTGCATGGGGATCCTTATCAAATGCTTTACTGAAATCCACAAACACAACATCCACTGCTCTACCTTCATCAGTGTGTTTTGCTACATCCTCAAAGAAATAGACTCACTGTCCTATAATTTCCTGGGTTATCTCCACTCCCTTCCTTGAACAAGGCAACAACATTTGTAACTCTCCAATCCTTCAGTACTTCTCCCATCCCTGTTGATGATACAAAGGCCATCACCAGAGGCTCAGCAATCTCCACCCTCGCTTCCCATGTAAGCCTGGGGTATATCTTGTCCAGTCCTGGCGATTTAACTAAGTTACTGTTTTTCAAAATCAACAGCACAGTTTACAGATTCTGTTTACAGTTACTGTTCAATAGATTTGTTAATGAAATTAGCAAATGAATCTTAGCGTTGTATCTGGTGATAGGTATGTCCTGTGATAATAAATTTTACTTTGAACCTCTCCTGTTTGTGTTACTACTCATGCAAAGTCTAAGAAAGACCAAAACAGGAGTTCTGACACTGTCTCTGATATTGCCTTCTGTGTCATCTTTATGGCCAAAGGTGATGTAGATCTAACAAGGATTGGTCAGCTCTTCGCCTCTTGTGAACAGCTAGTGCTTGGATGGGAAATAGACTCTCTGTATCTCCTCTGTTTGAAGAGGTGGTCTCAGAGGAAGGAACCGCAGAGGCCCACTGTGGCTATTTTATTAGCAATGGAGTGTTGGTGAGAAAGTAGACTCCTCCAGAAATGTCCATTCGGGATGATTGGAGCTGTGCTTATCAGATTGTTTTCCTGGCCTGACATATTGCGTTTGGCTCATGGTCATTGTTTTGCCGGTCATTTGGGCATGAGGAAAACCCTTACTAGTGTGCGCAGGCTTTTCGAATGGCTGGTGTGATGCCGGATGGAGGTTATGCCAGGAGCGTCAGGTTCTTAGTAAGCCCATTCAAACATCCCTCTTGCTCCTTAATGACAAGCTACTCTAAAAAAACATCTCAGACATTGAGCAAACACACTCTCTTGAGATCCATTACCAATCTGATTCTCCCATTTGATCTGAATGTGAACTCTCTGCCTACCTTCCTATCCCTCCGACACAACATGTAACCTTGGACATTCAGCTCACAACTACAACCATCCTTCAGCCACGATTCAGTGATGGCCACAACATCATACCTGACAATCTGTAATAGTACAACAAGATCATCCACCTTATTTCTAATACTCTGTGCATTGAGATATAACAATTTGAGTACTGTCTTTGCTATCCTTTTTGATTCTGCATCACTAATGCATTGATACTCACCTTGCTGGCTGCAATTTTGTCCTATTACCTGCCTGCCCTTCCTGACAATCTGACTGCACACTATCTTTTCTTTTTCCCATCCATCCTATCCCGAGTCCTTTCACTCCAGTTCCCATCCCCTGCCAATTTGTTGCACGAGCATGGTGGTGGATGAACCCAAGTACAGAACACAGGCACAGAGGCAGAGTCGGGAGGCGTTATTGACATAGCAAGCATGGAATCTGTATCCAGGAGCGATGCTAGACTTAGAACTGACCGCCCGAAGAAACATGAAATGAGGTTATTCACACTGGAGTTGGCCAACAAACTGGCAGCTCCTTGTGATCGTAGGGTCTTTGTCCTGCATTTTCTGACGGAAAGCAGGTGTGTGTAGTTAGTGGCACCTGGGAATGATTGGAAACTAAACAAGGGGATTGAAGCCCAATTCCTGAGGTAAATAGCAAGGTGGGGGATCACCAGAAAGGACCATGACAAAATCAGTTTAAACCTTTCCCAGCAGGTCTAAAACACAGGCACATGAGAGTATTGGTCCCTCTCAGGTTCATTTGCAACCTGCTGCTTTTGTACAGGTCATACCTCTCCCAGCCGAGATCCCAATGATCCTAGAATCTGAAGTCTTGCCCACTGCACCGGCTGCTCAGCCACACATTTATCTGCCAAATCATCCTGTTTCTACCCTCACTGGTGTGTAGCACAGGCATCAATCTAGAAATTACTAGCCAGGAGGTCCTGCTTCTCAGCTTTCTACCTAGCTCTCTAAATTCTCTTTTCAGGACCTCTTTTCTTTTCCTTCCTATGTCATTGATACCAATATGTACTAAGTCATCTAGCAGCTCTCCCTCCCTTTCCAAAATCTTGTGGATGCAATTCGAGATGTCCCTGACCCTGGCATTTGGGAGTCCATTTGGGAGTCCTGTTCATGTCCACAGCATCTCCTGTCTGTTTCCCTCACTATTGAGTCCCCTATCGCTACCCCTCCCTTCCTCCTCCTCTTTCCCTTATGTGCCACGGACCCATGCTAGTGCCTGTAACCTGGTCTCCATGGCAATTCCCTGGGAGGTCATCCCCCACAACAGTATCCAAAGCGGTATACTTATTTTTGAGGGGAATGGTCACAGGGGTGCTCTGTGTTAACTGCCCATTCACATTTCCATTTCTTCTCAGAGTCACCCTCCTCCACTCGCCTCCCACAACTTCGGGGTGACTACTTCTCTGCAACTTTGATCAATTTCTCAAGGGCAGGTCGTGCCTTACGAGCCTGATTGAATTTTTTAAGGATGTGACTAAACACATTGATGAAGGAAGAGTAGTAGATGTAGTGTATATGGATTTCAGCAAGGCATTTGGCAAGGTACCCCAAGCAAGGCTTATTGAGAAAGTAAGGAGGCATGGGATCCAAGGGGATCTTGCTTTGTGGATCCAGAATTGGCTTGCCCACAGAAGGAAAAGAGTGGTTGTAGACGGGTCATATACTGCATTTTATAAATGACTTGGATGAGGATGTGAAGGGATGGGTTAGTAAGTTTGCTGATGACACAAAGGTTGGTGGAGTTGTGGATAGAACCATAGAACTGTAGAACATTACAGTACAGTACAGGCCCTTCAGCCCTCTATGTTGTGCTGACCCATATAATCCTTTTAAAAAAGTACTAAAGTCACACTACCCCATAACCCTCTATTTTTCTTTCATCCATGTGCCTGTCCAAGAGGCTCTTAAATAACCCTAATGTTTCAGCCTCACCACCATCCCTGGCAAGTCATTCCAGGCACCCACAACCCACAGTGTAAAAAAACTTACCCTGATGTCTCCCCTAAACTTCCCTCCCTTAATTTTGTACATATGCCCTCTGGTGTTTGCTATTGGTGCCCTGGAAACAGGTACTGACTATCCACTCTATCTATGCCTCTCATAATCTTGTAGAACTCTATCAAGTCCCCTCTCATTCTTCTACGCTCCAAAGAGAAAAGTCCCAGCTCTGCTAACCTTGCTTCATATGACTCGTTCTCCAAACCAGGCAACATCCTGGTTAATCTCCTCTGCACCCTCTCCATAGCTCCCACACCATTCCTATAATGAGGCAACCAGAACTGAACACAATACTCTAAGTGTGGTCTCACCAGAGATTTGTAGAGTTGCAACATGACCTCTCTACTCTTGAACTCAATCCCCCTGTTAATGAAGCCTAGCATCCCATAGGCCTTTTTAACTACCCTATCAACCTGCACAGCGACCTTGAGGGATGTGAATCCTTGAGGGATGTGAATCCTTGAGGGATTTGAACCCCAAGGTCCCTTTGCTCATCCACACTGACCATTAATCCTGTACTCAGTCTTCTGGTTTGTCCTTCCAAAATGCATCACCTCACACTTGTCCGGATTGAACTCCATCTGCCATTTTTCTGCCCAACTCTGCAGCCTGTCTATATCCTCTTGCAACCTTCGACAACCTACAGCTCCATCCACAACTCCTCCAATCTTTGTCTCATCCACAAACTTACTCACACATCCTTCCGCCTCTACATCCAGATCATTTATAAAAATCACAAATAGCAGGGGTCCCAGGACAGATCCCTGCAGATAGTGTGAAGGGCTGTCAGAGGTTACAATGGGACATTGATAGGATGCAAAACTGGGCTGAGAAGTGGCAGATTGAGTTCAACCCAGGTAAGTGTGAAGTGGTTCATTTCAGTAGGTCAAATATGATGGCAGAATATAGTATGACTATATAATAATGGTAAGACTCTTGGCAGTGTGGAGAATCAGAGGGATCTTGGGGTCTGAGTCCATAGGACACTCAAAGCAGCCGCACAGGTTGACTCTGTGGTTAAGAAGGTGTATGGTGTATTGGCCTTCATCAATCATGGAATTGAACTTAGGAGCCGAGAGGTAATGTTGCAGCTATATAGGACCCTGGTCAGATCCCACTTGGAGTACTGTGCTCAGTTCTGGTCACCTCACTACAGGAAGGATGTGGAAACCATAGAAAGGATGCAGAGGAGATTTGCACAGATGTTGCCTGGATTTGGGAGCATGCCTTATGAGAATAGGTTGAGTGAACTCGGCCTTTTCTCCTTGGAGCGAAGGTGGATGAAAGGTGACCTGATAGAGGTATAAAAGATAACAAGAGGCATTGATTGTGTGGATAGTCAGAGGCTTTTTCCTAGGGCTGAAATGGTTGCCACAAGAGGACACAGGTTTAAGGTGCGGGGGAGTGGGTACAGAGGAGATGTCAGGAGTAAATTTTTTTACACAGAGAGTAATGAGTGCGTGGAATGGGCTGCTGGCAATGGTGGTGGAGGCGGATATGATAGGGTCTTTTAAAGGACTTTTGGATAGGTACATGGAGCTTAGAAAAATTGAGGGTTATGGGTAAGCCTAGTAATTTCTAAGTTAGGGACATGTTCGGCACAACTTTGTGGGCCGAAGGGCCTGTATTATGCTGTAGGTTTTCTATGTTTCTATATTTCTAATTATCTCCTCACTCTCCTGTACAGGCCGCACGTCATCCAGATCCCCAACACAGTCTTCAAGTAACTGGATGTACTTCACTCAGATGTAGCTCCCTGGGAGGAAGAACCACCAGCAGTCATTTACTACTCTAGGTGCAGCAAGAGAAAACAAGAGGGAACCTTCACAGAAATTTACCCAGAGACAACACATCGTCCGAGCACTCACCCTTAGCCTAATCCCAACAATGGCTGCCCAGCTTGTCCCTTCTGTTCCTTTACTTAATTCACTGTGCTGTGCTCCTGCCACAGATTAGGCCTGAATGCCCACGAAACATCAGCAACATGCAAGAAAACTCGTCACTGTGGCCTGTTCCTGTTGCTTATTGGGTCTCCGGATATTTGACTGAGAAAGCAGCTGCTTAAGTTGGTCATTGTACCTCTTGCACCCTGATCTCTCTTGCCCTGAGAGAGCTCTCCACAGAGAAGTGCTTTCGGTAACCCGGAGTTGTCCATGCGAGGTACGTGGCCAGTCTGACCAGCAAGGTGGCTGCAAGGCTTGAAAGCGGAGCCTTCTCCGGGACCTCGTTGTTGGACACACAATCCTGCCAACTGATACCCCTGATGGAGCGCTGGATGGAATGGCACGAGCAACCGGATTTGTGTGTGGCCTAAGACCCAGTGTTGTGACGATGGCAGCCTTGTACACGTGGATTTTTGTGGACAGAAACTGCTGGTGGTTTTTCCACGAATGCCACACGGGGAGCTTATAACATTGAAATTTACAGCACATTACAAGCCTTTCGGCCACTATGTTGTGCTGACCATGTAACCTACTCTAGAAACTGCCTCAAATTTCCCTACCGCAGAGCCCTCTATTTTTCTAAGCTCCATGTTCCTATCTCAGAGGCTTTTAAAAGCCCATATTGTATCTGTCTCTACCACGTTCACTGGCAGTGCACTGCATGCACCCACCACTCTCTGTGTGAAAAACTGACCTCTGATATCCCCCTTGTACCTTCTTCCAGCACCTTAAAACTGTGCTCCCTCATGTTAGCCATTTCAGCCCTGGGGAAAAGCCTCTGGCTATCCACACGATCAATGCCTGTCATTATCTTATACACCTCTATCAGGTCATCTCTCATCCTCCGTCGCTCCAAGGAGAAAAGGCCAAGTTCACTCAATCTATTCTCACAAGGCATGCTCCCCAATCCAGGCAACATTATTGTATATCTCCTCTGCACACTCTCTATAGCATCCACATTCTTCCTGTAGTGAGGTGACCAAAACTGAACACAGTACTCCAATTAGGGTCTGACCAAGGTCTTATATAACGGTAACATTACCTCTCAAGCTCTTGAACTCAATCCCATGGTTGATGACTGTCAATACACTATATGCCTTCTTAACAACACTGTCAACCTGTGCAGCAGCTTTTGAGTGTTCTATGGACATAGACCCCAAGATCTCTCAGATCCTCCACACTGCCAAGAGTTTTACCACTAATACTATATTCTCTCTGAACTCCATCTGCCACTCCTCAGCCCAGTTCTGCATCCCCTATCGATGTTACGCTGTAACCGCTGACAACTCTCCAGCTTATCCACAACACCCACAATGTCTGTGTCAACATGGAGGATCACTGTTTTCTTCAGACTGACCATTAACCTGCAAGCCCTGGCAGCTTTGGCAAACTGAGTGACTGCAGCCTGTAGTTGTCCTGTGTGTGTGTGTGTGTGTGTGTGTGTGTGTGTGTGTGTGTGTGTGTGTGTGTGTGTGTGTGTGTGTGTGTGTGTGTGTGAAGAGCACAGTTATCCTCATATAGTAGCTCGAGAATGGGCTCTTGCAGGGTTTTTGTTAGGCAAGAAGGCAGCCACTCCCAAACAATACAACGTTAATGTATTGATGATATGTTACATGATGCTGAAGAGACAAACTGAAAAATAACAGCTTCTCTATCCATGTTTATATGTCAACAGCTTTTACCAATAA
Source organism: Hypanus sabinus (assembly GCF_030144855.1). Lineage (NCBI taxonomy): Eukaryota > Metazoa > Chordata > Chondrichthyes > Myliobatiformes > Dasyatidae > Hypanus > Hypanus sabinus. Next base: position 7,684,757 of record NC_082717.1, read on the forward strand.
ATATCACGTTGTATCATTTGTAAGATAGGTGAAATTCAATAAACTGTTTTCTGTCGGAAAGAGCTTCCCGAAATAAGCCGACGCCAAGATATATTTCGTCTTGTCTTTGTATCCAGAAACCAAAGGTCTGTCTTGGAGGAACTGCGTTAGCATCTGTACTGATGCTGCCTCATTCATGGTCCATCAGAGGTTTCATTTCTCTTGTGGAAAAAGAAAATCCTGACGTTGTCACAACACACTGCCTTCTTCACAGAGAGGTGCTGATGTCAAAGACTCTTTGAGATGAAATGAAAAAAGTTCTGGTTGATGCTACAAAAATTGTTACTTTATTAAACAAAGACCAGTTCACTGTGGATGTTAAAAAAAAGTGTGAAAATCTGAACAAAGAGCACAACAATCTCCTACTAGGGGCAAAAAGGTTGTGAAAGGCTGTCTTACACAGTCATGTACTGGTTAATATAGCACTTTACACAGTCACATAGCAGTCAGTGTAACATTTCACACAGTAACGTAGCAGTCAGTGTAACACTTTACACAGTCACGTAGCAGTCAGTGTAACACTTTACACAGTAATGTAGCTGTCAGTGTAACACTTTACACTAATGTAGCAGACAGTGTAACACTTTACACAGTAATGTAGCAGTCAGTGTAACAACTAATGCAGCAACATACCAGTCAGTGTAACACTTTCTGTGTCGATGATTATGATCAGCCTTTAATTTCCACCAGTCTGTAAGGAGTTAGTGCGTTTTCTCCATGACCAAAGGTGTTACCTCCAGGTGCTCTGGTTTCCTCCCATATTCCAAAGCCGTACAAGTTGGGGTTAGTAAATTGTGGGCATGGTATGCTGGTGTCATTAACATGGTAACATATGTGAGTTGCCTTGAGCACAGTGCTCAATTTGTGTTGGTCATTGACGCAAACACTGTATGCTTTGATGTACATGTGGGAAATAAAGATAACAGTCTGAACCTTTTTTAAATCTTCTAGCATTACTTTGTGGCTTCTGAACTCAATCCCTTGACTAATTAAGTCCAACTCACCATAGGCCTCCTTAGCACCCTATCAACCTGTGCAGCAACTTTGAGGAATCTTTGCACGTGCAGCCCAAGATTCCTCCTATTCTCCACCCTGCTTCGAATTCTGAGCTTAACCCAGTACTCTGACTGCATGTTCGACCTTGCAAAGTGAATCACTTCACACTTCTCCGGGTTAGAAACTTAGAAAACCTACAACATAATACAGACCCTTTGGCCCACAAAGCTGTGCCGAACATGTCCCTACCTTAGAACTACCTAGGCTTTACCCACAGCCCTCTATTTTTCTAAGCTCCATGTAGCCATCCAGGAATCTCTTAAAGGACCCTAATGCTTCCGCCTCCACCACCGTTGCCGGCAGCCCATTCCACACACTCACCACTCTCTGCGTAAAGAACTTACCCCTGACATCTCCTCTGTACCTACTTCCAAGCACCTTAAAACAATACCTCTCATGCTAGCCATTTCAGCCCTGGGGAAAAGCCTCTGGCTATCCACACAATCAATGCCTCTCATCATCTTATACACCTCTATCAGGTCACCTCTCATCCTCCATCGCTCCAAGGAGAAAAGGCCAAGTCCACTCAACCTATTCTCATAAGGCATGCTCCCCAATCCAGGCAACATCCTTGTAAATCTCCTCTGCACCCTTTCTATGGTTTCCACGTCCTTCCTGTAGTGAGGTGACCAGAATTGAGCACAGTATTCCAAGTGGGGTCTGACCAGGGTCCTATATAGCTGTAAAAATAGATAATAGACAATGGACAATAGGTGCAGAAGTAGACCATTCGGCCCTTTGAGCCTGCACTGCCATTCTGAGATCATGGCTGATCATCTACTATCAATACCCGGTTTCTGCCTTGTCTCCATATCCCTTGATTCCCCTATCCATAAGATACCTATCTAGCTCCTTCTTGAAAGCATCCAGGGAACTGACCTCTACTGCCTTCTGAGGCAGTGCATTCCAGACCCCCTCAACTCTCTGGGAGAAGAAGTTTTTCCTTAACTCTGTCCTAAATGACCTACCCCTTATTCTCAACCCATGCCCTCTGGTACTGGACTCTCCCAGCACTTGGAACATATTTCCTGCCTCTAGCTTGTCCAATCCCTTAATAATCTTATATGTTGCAATCAGATCCCCTCTCAATCTCCTTAATTCCAACGTGTACAAGCCCAGTCTCTCTAACCTCTCTGCATAAGGCAGTCCAGACATCCCAGGAATTAACCTCATGAATCTACGCTGCACTTCCTCTATAGCCAGGATGTCCTTCCTTAACCCTGGAGACCAAAGCTGTACACAATTCTCCAGGTGTGTTCTCACCAGGGCTCTGTACAAATGCAAGAGGATTTCCTTGCTCTTGTACTCAATTCCCTTTGTAATAAAGGCCAACACTCCATTAGCCTTCTTCACTGCCTGCTGCACTTGCTCATTCACCTTCAGTGACTGATGAACAAGGACTCCTAGATCTCTTTGTATTCCTCTCTTACCTAACTCTACACCGTTCAGATAATAATCTGCCTTCCTGTTCTTACTCCCAAAGTGGATAACCTCACACTTATTCACATTAAACGCCATCTGCCAAGTATCTGCCCACTCACCCAGCCTATCCAAGTCACCCTGAATTCTCCTAACATCTTCATCACATGTCACACTGCCACCCAGCTTAGTATCATCAGCAAACTTGCTGATTATTCTCAATGCTTTCATCTAAATCGTTTATATAAATTATAAATGATTCCTCTCGGCTCCTAAATTCAATCCCACGGTTGATGAAGGATAATACTGTACACCATACGCCTTCTTAACCAAGGTGTCAAACTGCGCAGCAGCTTTGAGTGTCCTATGGACTAGGACCCGAAGATCATATTTGACCTGCCAAAATGAATCACCTCACACTTATCTGGGGTGGTGCATGGCCAAGTGGTTAAGGCGTCGGACTAGCGATCTGAAGGTCATGAGTTCGAGCCCCATCTGAGGCAACGTGTTGTGTCCTTGAGCAAGACACTTAACCACACATTGCTCCAGTCCACCCAGCTGAAAATGGGTACCAGCAAAATGCTGGTGGTTAACCTCGCGATAGACTCGTGTCCTATCCTGGGGGGGGGGGGGGCACGGTGAGTGAGTCTCGTACTCTTAGTCGCTTCATGCCACGGAAACTGACATAAGCACTGGCCTGATGGGCCTATAAGTCTCAGGACAGACTTTAACTTTTAACTCACAGTTTTCTGGGTTGAACTCCGTCTGCCTCCTCTCAGCCCAGCTTTGCACCCTGTCAATGTCCCATTGTAACTTCTGACAGCCCTCCACACTATCCACAACACCCCCAACCTTCCCGTCAATAGCAAATTTACTAACTCATCCCTCCACTTCCTCATCCAGGTCATTTATAAAAATCACAAAGAGTAGCGGTCCAAGAACAGATCAACAAATGGCTGATTTCCATCTGCCACTTCTCAGCCCAGGTCTGCATCCTGTCAGTAACCTAACAAGGGCTTTCTACACTGTCTACAACTCCACCAATCTATGTGTCATCTGCAGACTTGCTAACCTGCCCTTCCACTTCCTCATTCAAGCCATTTATAAAAATCCCAAAGAGCAGAGATCCCCACAGAACAGAGTCAGAAATTGAATTCCCTATTTGCTGCATGGGGAGGTGTAAGAAGACCATTAGTGAGTTTTCCAGGACTCTAGTCCTGTTTCCTTAAGGTTTTCATAGCGAGGTGGAGGAATGGTGGGGCGGGTGGGGGTGGTGACAGTGGGGATAAACACCCACTGCCCGTTAAATGCTCCCAATGACGTGCATCCCAAATAGCCTCTGACAACCAAGTCCAGCTCCAGGCCTTCCCGGTTGGCTTAGCTACAAGGCCAGTTGGAACTGTTCCTACTGACAGGAGAAAGGGCAAAGGTGGGTTGTTGGCACCCTAAAACGAGGCGCTCCAGCAGATGGGGCTCATCAGCTATGGTTGCTAGCTCATCGAGAAGAAGGAAGACTCTGATTTGAAACCTTCACTGCCCTGTGGCTCTACTCACTCATTGGGAATTCCTCAGGTGTAAATCCTGAGGAATAATCTAGAGCTGAAGTCCCTAAGGCAGTCTTATGTGAGGACTGGCTATTCCTATGGCGTTGTTGATGCCAAACTGTATGATTCTCTGCCATTGCTTTGGATTCATCAGCTGCGTGGAGAGGGGGAGCCTGCTGCACATCGTACTGAAATGGCTTCCTTATCATATAGACAGCTGGGATGCAACATCCATGGTCAACCCTGGCCAACGGAGGGCCTCACGTTCTGGTTCAGAATCTGCCGCTAGTCCCCTACAAAAATGCAGATCTTGTTTCCACCCACGCTGTCTTTCCAGATGAAGTCACCACAACAAAAGATTGAAGTGCAATCACTGCAGAACTCCGAGTCCTGCCTTGTCACAGTGATCTGTGTAAGCAGGAACACCGAGTACGGTAAGCTCAGATTGCTGCAGAGGGGGAACTAAATTCGTGTGTCACGGTTCGTCAGTCCATAACACTGCCAACAGACTTTGCTCTGGGAGTCACGGCAGTCCTTGCTAATAGCTGACACAAAATGGGAACTGGAATAGGTTTACTATTGTCACAGATAAAGTGAAAACCTTGTCTTGTGTGCTGTTCATACAGATCAATAAATAAGAGTGACTGAGTAGGGAAAAACTTTCCCAGTGCTAGCAACCCAGATTCAGTTCCTGCCGTTGTCGGTAAGGAGTTAGTGCGTTCTCCCTGTGATCGCGTGGGTTTCCTCCAGGTGCTCCAGTTCTCTCCCACAGCCCAAAGACGTACTGGCTGGTAGGTTGACTGCTCGTTGTAAAGGCTAGGATTAAATCGAGGGATTGCTGGGAGGGCCAGAAGGTGCTATTTAGCGCTGTATTGCTAAATAAAATAAAATAAAAAGTTGAAGGTATAAATTCTTCACTGAGACTCATCCTTTCTTCTTCCTCAGGATTTCTTTGTCAATGAGGGACTTTACATGAGCTTGACAGAACAGGCAGTGGCTTGATGTGTTGACTCTGTTACTGGGCCATAAATCAAGTCACAGAGCCATAGAGTCAGGCCCTTCAGCCGATCATGCCCAAGCTAACCTTCAAGTACCCGTCTTCACTCATGCACTTAATCCGTAGCCATCTCCACCTTAGTGATCCCAATGCTTACCAGGTCTTGGCCTGCAACATCAGCTCCTTAATCCTTTCCATATATGCTGCCTGACCTGTTCCTCCAGCATTTTCTGTGTGTTCTGAATCTCTTGTGTTTATACACCATAATCCTTCCTGCTTTTATAGTCTGTGGCCTAGCTAATGAAGGCAATCATCCCCAATATCTTCCTGCCGTATCTTCTCATGCCCTATCCTCAGGCATCCTTGCATGTGTACACTGAAGTCACTCTGTTCCTCAGTACTGAGACCCTAACTTCCATTGTGAAAGCCCCATCTCAATGTCTTTGGTTGTCTGTTATATCTAACGATGACAGAACTGTATGAAGAAACCTGTGCAGGAGAGTTTTCAAAGTGGAAAAGCCATTGCACTGGGCCACTTCCCCTCTCCTGATCTTGGAAGTGCAGGTCCAGTGGTACGAGCAGTCGTCACAGCTGGCGTCTTCCTTGGCTGCAGTGGATGACAATTTGAAGTCCTTCCATTTCTCTACCAACCTTACTAACTCTACCCAAGAACACAACTTAGCACATCACCTTCCCCCCATGGAGTCTGCCTACACTTCTCACTGCCTCAATAAAGCAATCAAACACCCCACCAACCCCTGACAGTAATTCATCCCCCCCCCCACTTCCATCGGACAGAGGGTAGAAAAACGTTGTACTATCAGCCTCAAGGACAACTTCTACCCTGCTGTTATCAGAGTCTTGAATGAACCTCGTACAACAAAATGGACTCTTGCCCTCACAACCTACCTCATTATGATCTTGCACTTTGTTGTCTACCTGCTCTGTGCTCTCTCTGTAGCTGTTACACTTTACGCTGCATTGTTATACCTTGTTCTACCTCAATGCATTGTGTAATGATTTGATCTGTATAAACAGTATACGAGACAAACTTTTCACTGTACCTTGGTACATTGATAAAATTAAGCCAATTTCAATACCAATCGTCACTGGGCAGGTTCACTGTCTGTGACTGTTATGCCACTGAAGTTGTTAAGCTTTGGATTTGCCTTAGAAATCTGCCCCAAGTCTTACAATCATTGTAACCAGGTTAATGTGTCTGCTCTCACCAGGAACTGATAATTAACAGTGATTATTTGGTTGTCCGCCATATCTAACGATGACAACACTGTACAAAGAAACACCCACTGCCTATTAAGTACTCCCAATGCTGTGCACCTCAAATAGCTTCTGACAACTAAGTCCAGCTCCAGGCCTTCACGTGTGGCTTAGCTACAAGGCCCGATGGAACAGTTCCTACTGAGAGGAGAAGGGGCAAAGGCCGGTTGTTGGCACCTTGAAGCCAGACGCTCCAGCAGGTGGGCTCGTCAGCTGTGGTTGGCAGCTCACCTAGAAGAAGGAAAACTCTGATCTGAAACCTTCACTGCCCTGTGGCTCTACTCACTCCTGGGAAATGCCTCAGGAGATACCTACTTTGGAGACGGTGCAGAGGAGGTTCACCAGCTTGATTCCAGAGATGAGGGGGTTAGACTATGAGGAGAGATTGAGTTGCCTGGGACTGTACTCACTGGAATTCAGAAGAATGAGAGGAGATCTTATAGAAACATATAAAGTTATGAAAAGGATAGATAAGATAGAGGCAGGAAATTTGTTTCCACTGGTAGGTGAGACTAGAACTAGGGGACATAGCCTTAAGATTCAGGGGAGTAGCTTTAGGATGGAGATGAGGAGGAACTGCTTTTCCCAGAATGGTGAGTCTGTGGAATTCTCTGCCCAAAGAAGCAGTGGAGGCTACCTCAGTAAATATTAAGACAACGTTGGATAGATTTTTGCATAGTAGGGGAATTAAGGGTTATGGGGAAAAGGCAGGTAGATGGAGATGAGTCCATGGTCAGATCAGCCATGATCTTATTGAATGGCAGAGCAGGCTCGACGGGCCAAATGGCCGACTCCTGCTTCGATTTCATGTTATGTTCTTATATTGCATTGAGGCAGTTCCACTCTCCTGACCTCAGTAGTCGAGCAATCATCGCCACTGGGGTCTTCCTTGGTTGCAGTAGGTGACCATGATTCCTTCTGTGCTTTGTCTCGCCCTTTGCTTTCCATGAAGCGTCGCTCCACGAAGGCTTTGGTTCTCACCGTCGAACTCATCTACCTAGTCCAGCAGAGCTAACTTCACATGCTCCCCTCTCTCACTGGGGTATGAGGCTCGACGCCCACTTGGCAGAGGGGTGTACCGGGACGTGACTGCTGTTGCATGCATCTGATTCATAATGAATTAGCTTATTGTCACATGTACTGAGGTACCGTGGAAACAGTCAAGTGGAGAGACAAGGCTAAAGCTGCCATTTCAAATCCTTCAGTGGTTTACCAGTAAAATACGTTCAGTAAACAGCTTAGAAGGGTGATAACCAGTTCAAGTGTTAAGTGCTTTTGATTGAAGGCAACTCATTACACTTCTTAGCAAAGAAAGTATGTACTGGTATTGCAGAGGGTTCAGAGGAAGTTCAAGAGAATGATTCAGGGAATGAAAGGGTTAACATATGAGCAGAATTTGAGGTCTCTGTGTTTGTACTCACTGGACTTGAGAAGAATGAGGGAGGGGGAACCTTATTGAAGCCTACCGAATATTGAAAGGCCTAGAGGGAATGGGTGTGGTGAGTTTGTTTCTATAGCAGGGGAGACTAGAACTATAGGACATCAAAAATAGAACATACAACAGTACAGGACAGGAACAGGCCATTCGAACCAATTAAATTAGAAACCAAATGGCTAACTAAACTAATCTCTTAATGTCCTTATCTTCCATTTCCCTCGTTTTCTTGTGGCAATCTAAACCTCTCTTAAAATCCCAAATGTATCTGCCTCTCCTGCCACCCCAGGTAGCACATTCCAGACAGCCACCACTCTCTGTGTAAAAAAAACTTGCCCCTCACATCTCCTATGAAATTACCTCCCATCTCACCTTAAATACATGCTCCCTGGTATGAGACATTTCAACCCTGGGAAACAGATACTGTCTGACTACTCTATCTATGCCTCTCATGATCTTACAGACCTCTGCAGATCTCCCCTCAAACTCCACCACTTAAGTGAAAACAACCCAAGTTTATCCAGCCTCTCATTATAGTACATGCCCGCTGATTCAGGCAACATCCTGATAAACTTCTTCTGTACCCTCCCCAAAGCCTCAACATCCTTCCTATAATGGAACGACCAGAACCCTACGCAATACTCCAAAAGTGACCAAACCAGAGTTCTATAAATCTGCAACATAACATCCTGATTGTTGAACCCAGTCTCTCAATTAATAAAGGCAAGCATGCCACATGCCTTTCATACTACCCTATTAACCTGTGTGGACACTTTCAGGGAGCAATGAGCTTGGACCAGAGGACATGGTCTCAGAATAGAAGGACATCCCTTTAAAACAGGTGAGGAGGAATTTCTTTAGCCAGAGGGTGGTGAATCTGTGGAATTCACTGCCACAGATGACTGTGAAGGCTAAGTCATTGGGTATATTTAAAGTGATGGTTGATACGTTCCTGATAAGTCAGGGTGTCAAAGGTTACGGCAAAAAGGCAAGAGAATGGAACTGGGGGAGATAATAAATCAGCCATGATGGAATGGCGGGCGCCTCATTCTGATTCTCTGTGATTTGGTCTTACGTTCCATGCCTTGATTGCTTTTGTGAATTTCATGGGATTAACTGATTACAAGTGTTGAAACGATTTCCACAGATAGAGTTCTGAAAGTTCGAGATTTTCCACATACCCTCTGTAAATCTCAACAATGTAAAGGATTCCTGGGAAATTCAATGGGTCATACAGCCTCTTTGGAGCACCTCTGCTCCATTTGCCAAAAGCAGATTTTCCTGGTGGCCAACCATTTCAGTTCCTATCCCCATTCCTCTTCTGACACATCAGTCCATGGCCTCCTCTTTTGCCATGATGAGGCCATCCTCAGGCTGGAGGAACAGCACCTCATATTCCGTGTAAGAAACTTTCAACCTGATGGCATGAATATTCACTACATAACTTGTAATTAATCAAAGCTCACACTTTATTATCTCTGTACAACAACAACATAACTATGTTGACTCCGAGCCAATAGCTTAGAACATGAATTCTACTGTTTCCTTGACACAGGAAAGAAGTTATCTCTCTGACACAGTAGTAACAAGAAAACAACCTCTCCCTCAGTGTCGCAAAAACAAAGGAGATGGTTGTGGATTACAGAAGGAATGGAGACAGGCTAACTCCTATTGACATCAATGGATCTGGGGTTGAGAGGGTAAACAGCTTCAAGTTTCTCAGCATCCACATCACTGAGGATCTCACGTGGTCTGTGCACACCAGCTGTGTGGTGAAAAAGGCACAACGGCACCTCTTTCACCTCTGATGGTTGAGGAAGTTTGGTATGGGTCCCCAATTCCTAAGAACTTTCTACAGGGGCACAATTGAGAGCATCCTGACTGGCTGCATCACTGCCTGGTATGGGAACTGTACCTCCCTTAATCGCAGGACTCTGCAGAGAATGGTGCAGACAGCCCAGCACATCTGTAGTTATGAACCTCCCATGATTCAGGACATTTACAAGGACAGGTGTGTAAAAACGGCCTGAAGGATCATTGGGGACCCGAGTCACCCCAAACCCAATCTATTCCAGGCTGCTACCATCCAGGAAGCAGTACCGAAGCATAAAATCCAGGACCAACAGGCTCCAGGACAGCTTCTTCCATCAGGCCATCAGACTGATGAACTCAAACTGATTTGAGTATACTCTATATTACATTGACTGTTCTATTTATTATAAATTACAATGATTGCACATTGTACATTTGACGGAGACGTAATGTAAAGATTTTTACTCTTCATGTATATGAAGGGCGTAAGAAATAAAGTCAATTCAATTCACTTTAATCCAATACTCACTCAGACCACTTTGCCAATTTATAACACTGAAACAGGATCTCCATTGGCCAGACGACCGATCCTTTCTTCACCAGCCCCTGGCATGGGGTTTCTTCCTTGTGATGGTGGGTCTTTTGAGAGAGCTATCACCGTTAGCATGCTCGGTGTCCACTTTCATACTTGTTCCTTACCAATTTAAATATTGCATTCCAGTGTCATTGGCTGATTGAACTTTAACACCTACTGCTGCAGGCCGGTATTTATTTATTGCCCTCTTCCCAGCAAGTGACAGAATTAATTTATTGCTCTTCAGTGACCAGCTCGAAACATTCCAGGCAGACATCAACCCCAACGTTCACAAACCTGCACGTTATGTTGTATTAAAGAACATCTCACAAATAACTTCTTATTTGGAAATGATCTCCAGTCCAGTCCAGCAGATTATCTGAAACATCATTGTGTCTTCTTTAAAACATAGAAGGTGAAGCAACTCCAGCTTGCAAAATGGAGGATGTAAAACACTTCTACAAAATGGTAGCCTCCATCTCCAAACATATAACAGGAACAAAGACAATTGATTTGTCTGCTTCCACTGTCCTTGACTCATTCGAGTTTAAAGTTTTCTTTCATATTTTAAATCTACCACGGCCAACAATACCATAAGACCCAGGAACAGAATTAGGTCATTTGGCCCATCAAGTCTTCTCCGACATTTCATCATGGCTGAGCCATTCCCATGTCAGTCCCATTCTCCTGGTTTCTCCCCATGACCTTTCATGCCCTGACTAATCAAGAACCCATTCCTCTCCTGTCTCCTTCTTATTCCGGCTTCTTTGCAATTCTGATGATGAGTGTCTGCTCAAAATGTCGACTGTTTATTCCTCCCCATACATTTGCTGAGTTCTCCCAGCATTTTGTGTGTATTACTTTGGATTTCCAGCATCTGCAGAATCTCTTGTGGAATTGAAATTGGAATCAATTCCAATACCAATCAGACTCCATCATCTCTAGCCCTTTGTCAGCTCTACCTATCACCTCCCGGCTTCTGAAACCATTCCTATCCTCATCTTCCTATCCACCCCTCACCTGGATCCACCTATCCCCTCCCACTTTTTGAATTCATTCCTACCCTCGTTTTACAAACAGGAGAAAATCTGCAGATGTTGGGAATCCGAGCAACACACATGCAAAAAAGCACAGTCGACATTTCGGGCCGAAACCCTTTGGCAGGGTAGAGCGGCAGGGATCACAGTGGTGAGTTCACTGAACTCCCGTCGAAGGGAAGATTTAAACTTCTTCAGTGCAGGCATCCCTGGAAGAGACTTCGCAGAGCAGTAATCAAATCACAAACAAGAGAAAATCTGCAACACATGCAAAATGCTGGAGGAATTCAGCAGGCCAGGCAGCATCTATGGAAAAAACTACAGTTGGCGTTTTGGGCCGAAACGTTGACTGTACTTGTTTCCAGAGATGCTGCCTGGCCTGCTGAGCTCCTCCAGCACTTTGTGTGTGCTACACTCATCTCCCTATCACACCACCACACCTCACTTGGATCCACTTATCACCTTCCAGCTTCTGATATAATTCCTGCCCTCACTCTGCTGCCCCTCACTCCACCCTTCCCTCCACCGTTGTATGCTGGCTCCCTCTCCTCCTTCTTTCCAGTTCCGATGATTGGGAGAACTGGAGCCTGTTTCTGTGCATCCACAAGTGCACTGGACGCCAAAGATGTCCTGTTCTGGGACTGGAGGACTGTGTGTGTGTGTGTGCGGGAGTAATTCTGGGTGGGTTGGGGTGGGGGGGAGGAACTGTGGTTTTGTTGTTGTTTTGTTTCTTGTGGTGTTCTGTGTTTGTCTGAGCTGAACTGCCCCAGGGAACACTGGGGCAAACCTTCTCTAATTTCTGCTGATTGTGATAATGACTCTACTGACGTTGTCATTTTTTTCTTTCACCCAGGCGTGTAATCGATAAAATAACCATTACTCATTCATTAAGTTTATCTAAATCCACTTCTCTGTGCTAAGTGGTGCTTGATGTGTTGGGTACTGTGATCAGTATTTTTATTTGCATTGAACTAAAAGCTCCAGGAGCACACAGCATCCGAGGCAGGGGTATAATTTGCTTTCATACTTTCATTCATGTGGCACAGTCATTGCAGAGAATAGAGTTTAATCCATCCACGGTTATGGCTTGGCGAGGAGCCGTTGCCATGGTGAAGTACTAATGACTGCACTGATGGAAGATGTGTTCTCCGTCTTCCTTTCCAACCCAGCCCGTGCAGTCAGAAGCACTCTGGGCAAGTACAATGACTGTGGTGACCCAAAATGTGCTTACAGGAAGTTCAAAGCCTGGGCTTTAATTATTGGACCAGGTACACATGGAGTCATAGATTTGCACAGCATGGAAACAGGTTCTTCAGGCCAGCCCGCGCATGTCATCCAAGATGCCCTTCTAGCGCATCACAGGAAGCAGTCTCCGCTCCACCCTGTCCCATCATAATGTTGTCATGACCAAGAAAGCTTACCAGTGCCTCTACTTTCTCAGGGGGCTAAAGAAATTCAGCATGCCCTGGTTGCACCTTACCAACTTTTACCAATGCTCCATAGAAAGCACTCTGCCTGGAAGGACAACTGCTTGGCATGGCGTCTGCTCTGCCCGTTTCTGCAAGAAACAGCGGAGAGCTGTGACCACTCTGTCTCTTCCTCTCGATGGTGGGGTGCAGGGGAGTTTGCTGCCAATTCTCGAGTCGGATAATCATGGGAAAAAAAGCAACACAGAGAAAAAAGTAACATCATAACAACGACTGTTGTTAGTCTCCCCTTTGGTTGTGAAATGGGTGACATCTCTCTCTCCCTTATTGGTGAGAGAGGGAGCCTGTGGCATGTCGAACCATCGGGCAGACAATAGTCTTTGTGGACTGTGGGTGCTCTGCCGTTGCTTGCTGAGTGGCGGGTGCTGACACTTTCTGCTGAAGTGAGTCGGGGCAGAGGGGGGAGCTTGATGCTTTGCTGCTGCTTGTGTCGGAGGGCTGGAGGGGACCTTTGGGCTTCTAACACTTTTCTGTCATTCATTCATTTGCGGTTCTCTGTTGTTCATGGACATCTGTGAAGAGTAAGAATTTCAGGTTGTATGCTGTATACGTTCTCTGATAATAAGTGGAGCCATTTGAACCAATTGAACCCTCACCAGTATTTTTTTATCAAAACACCATAGAAAACATTTTAACCAGATACATCATAAGAACATAAGAAATAGGAGCAGGCGTCGGCCATCTGGCCCATCGAGCCTGCCCTGCCATTCAATAAGATCATGGCTGATCTGTCCGTAAACTCAGCTCTATCTACCTGCCTTTTCCCCATGATTCCCTTACTATCACAGCTTGGGATGCCACTGCTCTGCACTTGGCCACAAGAAACTTCAGAGAAACAGACGCAAAATGCTGGAGGCCCTTAGCATGTCAAAATCATGGGCACAGCTCAATGCAGAAATTAGATTCCCCTTTATGGACCCCTCTACATTTCTCACTGCCTCAGTAAAGTTGCTGGCATTATCAAAGACCTCCCACTTCTTTGCTCATTCTCCTAATCTGTCTAAGATCTTCTGCAACCTCCCTGCTTCCTCAACACTACCTGCCCCTCCACCTATCTTTGTATTGCCTGCAAATGTGGTCACAAAGCCATCAATTCCATCATCCAAATCATTGACATACAATGTAAAAAGCAGTAGACCCAACACAGATTCCTGTGGAACACCACAAATCACTGGCATCCAAACAGAAAAGATCCCTTTTACTCCCAACCTTTGCCTCCTGTCAATCAGCCAATGCACTATCCATACTAGAATCTCTCCTGTAATATCAAAGGCTCTTATCTTGCTAAGCAGCACCTTGTCAAAGGCCTTCTGAAAATGCAAGTACTCAACATCCACCATTTCTCCTTTGGCTATCCAGCTTGATATTTCTTGAAAGAATTCCAATAGATTTGTCAGGCAAGATTTTCCCTCAAGAAAACCATGCTGATTTTGGGCTATTTTTATCATGTGTCTGTAAGTACCCCTAAACCACACCATTAACAATTGACTCCAACATCTTCCCAAACACTGACATCAGGCTAACGGGACTACTAATAATAATAGACAATAATAATAATAGGTTAGTCTCAAGAGACCACGAATTTGAGCCTTGGAGAGTCTCCAAGGCGCAGGCCTGGGCAGGGTTGAATGGGAGACCAGTAGTGTCCATGCTGCAAATCTCCGCTCTCCACGTCACTGATGTTGTCCAAGGGAAGGGCAGGGGCCGATACAGCTTGGCACTGGGTGTTGTTGCAGAGCAATGTGTGGTTAAGTGCCTTGCTCAAGGAATCAACACGTGCCTTAGCTGAGGCTCGAACTAGTGACCTTCAGATCACTAGACCAATACCTTAACCACTTGGCCAACATAATCTCCTCAGCTATCCCTTCTGACCTCTGTACACCATCTGGTCCAGGTGACCTATCGATCTTAAGAACCTTCTCCCTAGTAACAGCAGCAACACTCACTTCTGTAATTCCCTTTACTCCACCGTAATACATTTGACCTTAGCTTCTCCCTCTCGCGTTGCAGGGTGAGTTCTATCATATTATGATCACTGTCCCCTAAGGGATCCTTTACCTTAAGCTCCCTAATCAAATCTAGTTCATTGCACAACACCCAATCCAGAAGAGCTGATTCCCTGGTGGGCTCAACCATGAGCTGCTCTAAGAGGTCATCATAGGCATTCTGTAACTTCTCTCTCTTCAGATCCAAAGTCAGCGCCAACCTGATTTTTCCAATCTATCTGCATACTGAAATCCCCCAACTATTGTAACATTATTTTTTAACATGCATTTTTTTATCTTCCATTGTAATTTGTAGATCACTTCCTGGCTACTGTTCAGAGGCCTGTATATAACTCCTATTTGGGTCTTTTTTTATCTTTACAGTTCCTTAACTCTACCCACAATAGCTCTACATCTTCCAAACTCTTTGTAAGCATTTGATTTCATTTTTTTACCAGCAGAGTCATGACAGCCTCTCTGCCTTCCTGCCTGTCCTCCTGATACAATGTGTTCCCTTGGATATTAAATCCTAATTATAATCTTCTTTCAGCTACCATCAAATTGAATAAAGCTGAAATTAACGTCCTTTGCTGTTTACATTTAATAATGACTCTCATAAATAAACAATGGAAATTAATAAGATCTTTTTGATGTTGCAAAACTTGTATCATTTTATTGAATCACAATATATTTATAAAGAGTGATTGATAATTCTGATCATAGTCAGAATCAGAATTAGGTTTAATACCTCTGGCATATGTCGTGAAGCTTGTTGTTTTGCGGCAGCAGCGCATAGCAAAATATAATAATGAAATTGTTATATTACAATCAGAAGTATATATATAAAGAAAAGTAAATTAAGTAATTAGTGCAAAAAGAGAGATAAAATAGTGAATCGTGTACATGTGTTCATTGTCCATTCAGAAATCTGATGGCAGAGGAGAGGAATTTGTTTCTAAAATATTAAATATGTGTCTTTAGGCTTCTGTACCCCCTCCCTGATGGCAGCAATGAGAAAAGGGCATATCCTGGGTGATGGGGATCCTTAACAATAGTTGCCACCTTTTTGAGATATCATCTTTTGAGGATGTCTGGACTGCAGGGTAGGATAGTGACCACGATGGACCTGACTGAGTTTACAACTTTCTGTAGCTTTTTCCAAGCCCGTACAGTGGCCCCTCCATAGCGGATGGATACAATCACTTAGAATCCACCAGCCAATTATTCTGATGTCTTAATGAGATTTACCCCAGGTTATTCAAGGAGGTAAAAGATGAGATTGCTGGGCCCTTGACCAGTATCTTCATGTCCTCTCTAGCCACAGGCAAGTAAATTTGACGATGATACCAAGATTGATGGAGTTGTGGATAACATAGAAGACTGGCAAAGAACATAGCACGATATAGATCAATTGCAGATATGGGCAGAGAAATGTCAGATGGAGTTTAACCTAGATAAATGAAAGGTGTTGCACCTTGGTAGGGCAAATGCAAGGAGACAATACATTGTTAAAGGCAAAACCCTTAACAGTGTTGCTGAACAGAGTGACCTTGGGGTTCAAGTTCACAACTCCATGAAAGTGGCTACAGAGGTTGCTAGGGTGTTGAAGAAAGCATATAGAATGCTTGCTTTTATTAGTTGAGGTATTGGGTTCAAAAGTCAAGAGGCTAAGTTGCAACTTCATAGAACTCTGGTTATGCCGCATCTGGAGTATTGCATGCAGTTCTGATTGCCCCACTATAGGAGGTATGTTGAGGCTTTGGAGAGGGTACAGAAGAGGTTTACCAGGATGCTGCTTGGTTTAGAGGGAATGTGCCACCATGAGAGGCTGGAGAAACTTGGGTTGTTTTTTTATGGAGCACCGGAGGCTGAGGGAAGATGTGATGGAGGTTTATAAGATTATGGAGAGGCATAGATAGAGTGGACAGGGGATTTTTTTTCTCAGGGCTGTAATGGCTATTCCTGTGCTGTACTCTTCTCTGTTCTGTTATCTGAAGATCAATTGGTTTCACACACAGCATTCTCCAAAGATCAATTGAATAAAACTGAAATCAATGGTCTTTGCTGTTTATATTTAATAATGAATCTCACAACTAAACAACAATAATTGAGGAGATCTTTTTGAAATTGTAATAGTTGTATTTTAGATTGAATCGCAATATATTTCTGAAAAATGATTGATCATTTTTATGTATGCTGTTAGCAGTGGAAAGGGTGAAGTGTTTCAAATTCCATATTGATGCAATCGTGTAGATGGCATGACAGTGACTATATCTCATTAGCTGTTTGAGGAGATTTAGTATGTCACCAACGACTCTAGCAAATTTCTACAGATGTACCATAGAGAAAGTTCTAATTGGTTGCATCACCATTTTAAAACAGAGTATAATTTGGCCTAAAGAAGGGCTGACAGATGGTGGTGAACACTCGCTTGCCTTCCACACTTGCCTCAATGGCTCAGTCTTCCTTGATGCTTTAATTGACGAGATTTGGAAGAAATGAAGTTGATCATGGGCTCGCACTCCATCTCTAAGCTCCTAGGACTTGAGGGTGCTTGCCTCCTGGAATCTGCTCGGAGACAGCAAAGTGCCAGATCGCTCAATCAACCTTCAAACTGTAGATTGCAGTATCTAACAGTAGCAGAGACACATTGAAAATGAAAAGAAGATGGAAAGAAGTAAAAGAAATGGTTTTGTGAACTATCTGGAAGATGTTGCCTGAGGTAGCATTGTTCGCTGGTGCCATCTTGACTGGAAAAGATTTCCATGGTTCTCTTCATTTCATGGCTGTCTGGAGAAGATGAATCTCAGAGATGAATACTGCATACATACTTTGATAATAAATGTACCATGAATCTTGTACCTAGAAGTTAATGAAAAAGTTTCAGCCATCAACTGACATAATTTAATTTATTTATGTACTGTATTTATATTCTTTATATTTATACTCCGTCTTAGCTCCCTGTATACCCATGACTGTATCGCCACCCATAGCTCCAATCTGCTAATTAAATTTGCCGACCACACTACATTGATTGGCTTTACCTCAAACAATAACGAGGTGGTCTACAGGGAAGAAGTCATCTCTCTGGCACAGCGGCATCAAGAAAACAACCTGTTCCTCAATGTGGCAAAAACAAAGGAGATGGTTGTGGATTACAGAAGGAATGGAGACAGGCTAACTCCTATTGACATCAATGGATCTGGGGTTGAGAGGGTAAATAGCTTCAAGTTCCTTGGCATCCACATCACTGAGGATCTCATGTGATCTGTACACACCAGTTGTCTGGTGAAAAGGCACAGCTGTGCCTCTTTCACCTCAGACAATTGAGGGTTTGGTATAATCATATAACCATATAACAATTACAGCACGGAAACAGGCCATCTCAGCCCTTCTAGTCCGTGCCGAACACTTACTCTCACCTAGTCTCACTGATCCGCACTCAGCCCATAGCCCTCCATTCCTTTCCTGTCCATATACCTATACAATTTTACTTTAAATGACAATTTAAAGTGGGCCCCCAAATCCTAAGAGCTTTCCACAGGGACACAATTGAGCCTGACTGGCTGCATCACTGCCTGGTATGGGAACTGTACTTCCCTCAATTGCAGGATTCTGCATAGAGTGGTGCAGTCAGCCCAGTGCATCTGTAGTTGTGAACTTCCCATGATTCAGGACATTTACAAGGACAGGTGTGTAAAATGGGCCCATAGTATCATTGGGGACCCGAGCCATCCCAACCACAATCTATTCCAGCTGCTACCATCCAGGAAGCGGTACTGCAACATAAAAGCCAGGACCAACAGGCTCCAGGACAGCTTCTTCCACCAGGCCATCAGACTGATGAACTCATGCTGATTTGAGTGTACTCTGTATTACATTGGCTGCTCTATTTATTATAAATTACTCTGATTGCACATGGCACATTTAGATGGAAACGTAACATAAAGATTTTTTCCCTTCACATATGTGAAAGATGTAAGGAATAAAGTCAATTCAATACAATCTTTCAACTTTTCAGAAACAATAACAATTACCTTCCTCACAGTACCCAATAAAATGTCTCATTCCCTCTATTCACTTTGAAACTTTCTACAGAACACCACAGACCCTGTGTCCCTACCTTGCTCCTTTCCTCTCCATAGCATACCACTTGACAAACTCATCTAATGCTGTTCAGCCAAATCAAACCCAGACAAATTTGCCAGGTGCCATGACTGTAGCCCACAACTCACCTGGTTTACTCCAAGAATGCCAGTAAATCAGACTACCCTTGTCCCGTCAACAACTCTTCACTGTGTGATCGCCAGCATTGAGGACATCTTCAAAGGAAGATTCCTCAGAAAGGCATCCATTATTAAGGACCAACGTCACTCAGGACGTGTCCTGTTCTCATCAGGGAGGAGCAGGAGCCCGAAGACATGCACTTAATGTTTCAGGAACAGCATCTTCCCAGTGACATCAGAGTTCTGACTGGACAATGAACCCATGAACACTACCTCACTGTACCCATGGCACGTGACAGTGAGACCAGAACTAGGAAGATTAGACAGTTTAATGCGTGGCTAAGTAGGGGAGAGTTTAAACTGGAATTGCAGTGGAATGGGATTCAGAGTGTCGGAGCAGTTGTAGAGGCAGATGTTGATAAGACCTCAGACAAAGTTGGCAATCAAAAGGTTGAGCATGGAGTGACTAGTACCCTGAGTTGTGAAAATTTCAATGCAGGAAGTATTGTAGGAAAGGCAAATAATAGTGCTGAAGATGAGGTAGCTGGTTTACAGATAGAGGAAATGTTTAGTGAGGAGCGGCTGCTGACGGGAAAATTGCAGTCAACAGGATGAGTTGCAACATAAAAGGTGGACAAAATTGAAAAAGATGAATACAGGATTGAAGGTTTTATATTTGAATGTGCACAGTATACAGAATAAGGCAGATGAATTTGTAGCACAGTTACAGGTATGATGTTGATGACGTCACCGAGTCAGGACTAAAAGACGGTTACAGCTGTGAGGTTAGTGTCCAAGGATACACATTGTGTTGGAAAGACAGGCAGGAAGGCAGAGATGTTGCTCTGTTGGTAAACAATGAAATCTAATCATTAGAAAGAGGTGACATAGAGTTGGAAGATGTTGAATCATTCTGGAAGAGAGCTAAGGGACTGCATGGGTAAAAAGACCCTGATGAAAGTTGTATACAGATCCCCAAACAGTAGTAAAGATGTGGTCTGCAAATTACAACAGGAGATAGAAAATGCATGCCAAATGGGCAATGTTATATGGGGGACTTCAATATGTAGGTAGATTGGGAAGATTAGGTTGGTGCTGGATTCCAGGAGGGGGGCTTTCTAGAGTGCCTATGAGACGGCTTTTTAGAGCAGCTTGTGATTGAGCTGATGAGGGGATCATCTATTCTGGATTTGGTGTTGTGCAATGAATCAGATTTGATTAGAAAGCTTAAGCTAAAAGAACCCTAAAGGGAAAGTGATCATAATATGTTTGAATTCACCCTGAAACTTGAGAAGGAGAAGCTAAAGTCAGATGTGTCAGTATTACAGCAGAGTAAAGGGAACTACAGAGGCATGAGAGAGGAGCTGGACAGAATTGATTGGAAAAGAACACTGGCAGGAATGATGGCAGAGCAGCAACGACTGGAATTCCTGGGAACAATCTGGAGGGCATGGGATATATACATTCCAAAGAGGAAGAAGTATTCTAAAGGAAAGTTGACACAACCGTGGCTAACAAGAGATGCCAAAGCCTAATAAAAGCAAAGGAAAGGGCATATAACAGAGCAAAAATTAGTGGTAAGTTAGAGAATTGGGAAGCTTTTAAATACCAACAGAAGGCAATTAAAGAAGTCATTAAGAAAGTAAAGGTGGAATACAAAAGTAAGCTAGCCAGTGGTGTTAAAGAGGATACCAATAGTTTCTCCAGATACATTAAGGGTAAAAGAGAAGCAAGAGTGGATATCAGACCCCTGGAAAGCGATGCTGCAGAGGTAGCAATGGGGGACAAGGAAATGGCAGATGAACTGAATAAGTATTTTGCATTAGTCTTCACTGTGGCAGACTCTAGCAGAGTGTCAGGGGTCAGAAATGTGTGAAGTTACCATAACTAGGGAGAATGTTCTTGGGAAACTGAAAGGTCTGAAGGTAGATAAGTCACCTGGTTCAGACGATATACATGCCAGGCTTCTGAAAGGGGTGGCTGAAGAGATTGTGGAGGCATTTGTAATGATCTTCCAAGAATCTCTAGATTCTAGAATGGTTCTGGGGAACTGGAAAATTGCAAATGTCACTCCACTCTTCATGAAGGGAGAGAGGCAGAAGAAAGGAAACTATAGGCCAGTTAGTCTGACCTCAGTGGCTGGGAAGATGTTGGAGTCAGTTTTTAAGGGTGAGGTCTCAGGGTGCTTGCAGGCAGATTAGGTTGGAGTCTGCATGGCTTCCTCAGGGGAAAATCTTACCTGACAAATCTGTTGGAATTCTTTGAAGAAATAACGAGCAGGATAGACAAAGGTGAATCAGTTGATGTTGTGCACTTGGATTTTCAGAAGGCCTTTGACAAGGTGTTACATATGAGGCTGCTTAACAGGCTACAAGCCCACTGTATTACAGGAAAGATAATAACATGGACAAAGCTGTGGCTGACTGGCAGGAGGCAATGTATTGGAATAAAGTGAGCCATTTCTGGCTGACTGCCAGTGACCAGTTGTTTTCCACAGGGATCTGGGTTGGGACCAATTATTTAATGCTAAATGTCAATGATTTGGATAATGGAATTGATGGCTTTGTTGTAATGTTCATAATGACCAATTGACCTACCGACCAGTATGCCTTTGGACTGCGGGACGGAAAATAGAGCATCTGGAGGAATCCTACATGGTCATGGGTGAACGTACAAACTCCTTAAAGAGAGGTTGCCGGAATTGAACTCTGAACTCTGGCGTCCTGGGCTGTAATAATATTGCATTGATCTCTACTTCACCTTGGTTCCTCTCAGTGCATTACTGTGCAATGCATTGAGGTACTGCATCACCTCAGTGCATTAACTAATTAATTAGTTTAATGAGATACAGCGCAGAATAGGCTATTCTGGTCCTTCGAGCCGTGTTGCCCAGCAATCTGAATTACAGTACAATTTGCAATGACCAATTAACCTGCTAACTGGTACACCTTCGGACTGTGGCAAGAAACCAGCCACCTGGGGGGAACCCACATGGTCACGGGGAGAACTCCTTCTAGGCTGTGGCAGGACTTGAACCCGGATCACCTGTACTGTGAAGCGTTGTGCTAACCACGATGCCTCCTTGGTGCCCCATCCATACGGATTATCATCTATATGATGAATTAATCTGTATGGATGATCAAGTTTCTCGCTGCATCTCAGCACACGTGACAATAATAAACCAATTATCAATTGCCAAGTGTGACGCCACCTCACAAGGGTCGACAAATACAGTAGGTGTTCACCTCTCCCTAATACAGTAATGCAACTTCTGCCTGAATGGGAGATTGAAAACACGCTCTCCGGAACCTGGAGCACCAAGGTCTCCCAGAACTGCGAAGTACTCCTCCGTCCGTCTCCCCAGGAGAAAATCAGGAAGGTTTCCTCGGTGTCCTTAAGTTCATCCACAGAGCACAGGAGAATGAGGGGAGGCTTGATCGAGGTACACAAAATTATGAGGGGCATCACCACCATCATTATTATATGCCGTATCATGACATAGGTGATCATGGTCTAATGTGACGGAGGTGGAACTGAAGATGGACCTAGAAGGGGACTTCTCCCAGCTTATCAGCAAAACAGTTTAAATTCTTCTTCTCATGTCTCTATTTTCCTTTCCAAGGTGGCTGGTGTCTTGTCAGAGACTGTGATGCACAGCTGCACTCAGACTGCAGTTCTGCACAGCAACGTGTGTGTTCCTGTCCCAGGAGCCCGGCCGATTGGCCGCATTTTCGACATCTCCAGGAGCAGCTCAGAAAGCAGGTGCTCCCGGGTTGCTACCCCATGAACCCAATTTCTCGCTGGCATTGCAAACTGAAGCTTCGCATGGAATTGGAACATCGAGGCAGCTGGTGTGGCTGTTGGAGGCCTCTGCACTCAGGTGATCGGGATAGTAGAGGCTCTTGTGATAATCTTCCAAAATTCCCCAGACTCTGGGCAGGTCCTGGAGGATTGGAAGATGGCGAATCTCACACCGCTGTTCAAAACAGGATGTAGGCAAAAGGTAATTAACAACAGGCCGGTTAGTTTAACATCTGTAGTCTGCAAAATGCTTAAAGCTATCATTAAAGAAGAAATAGCGAGTCATCTGAAAAGAATTGGATCCACCAGGCAGACACAGCATGGACTCAGCAAAGGCAGGTCCTGTTTGACGAACTTACTGGAGTTCTTTGAGGATGGGCATGGGAACACCATCAATGGGATAGAATTCAAGTTCCCCTCTCACCCCTTCTCTTCTCCTCACCTGCCCATCACCTTCCTCTGGTGCCCCTCTTCCTTCCCTTTCTTCTATGGTCTCCTATCAGATTCCTTCTACTTCAGCCCTTTGAGTCTTCCACCTATCACCTCCCAGCTTCTGACTTACTCTCCACCTCCCGCACCCACCCAGCTCTCCCATACCTGGTCTCACCTATCTTCCACCAGTTTGTACACTTGCCCTACCCCACCTTCTGTTCTGACTCCCCCCTCCCTTCAATCCTGATGACGGGACTCAGCCTGAAATTCATTTCCATGGATGCAGCGTTACCTGCGGAGTTCCTTTGGCATTTTGTGTGTGTTGCTAGAGATGGAGAGGTTTGTAATTCTACTTTATGCAGATTTCTAAATATCTGACCCGCTCTTGCAAATGTTCTAGTGAACACCTCTGTGGGGTAGCTATTTGTTCGTTCATTATGTGCCATGTTCTATGGCATGGATGATCATGCTTTTTCCATGACCATGATTGTTCTTGACTAATTTTTCTACAGAAGTGGTTTGCCATTGCCTTCTCCTGGGCAGTGTCGTTACAAGATGGGTGATCCCAGCCATTACTAATACTCTTCAGAGATTGTCTGCCTGGCATCAGTGGTCACGTAACCAGGACTTGTGATATGCTCCAGCTGCTCATATGACCATCCACCCCCTGCACCCCTGGCTTCATGTGACCCTGATTGGAGGCTAAGCAGGTGCTACACCTTGCCCAACGGTGACCTGCAGGCTAGCGGAGGGAAGGAGCACCTTGCACCTTTTTTGGTTGAGATATATCTCCACCCCGCCACACAGTTAGTAGCTACTGGGAACATAAATCTATGCAACCTGTCCTTATGAATGAACTCCTTCCACCATGGAACCACCGAGAGCCTCAACATCACCACCCATGCAGCCCTGCTGAACCGTTGTTCTCCCTAGTCCCGCTGACCTGCACCTGGACCATAGCCTCCACAGCCCCCTCATCCAAGTAGATAGCCAAGCTTTTCTTAAAGGCAGAAATTAAACCCACATTCACCACTCACCATCCTCTGAGTGAAGAAGCTCCCCCTCAGAGTTCCTTAACTATTTCACCTTTCACCCTTAGCCTATGAGCTCTAGCTCTGGTCGAACCCAAGATCAGTGGAAAGAGCCTGCTAGCATTAACCCTGTCTTTACTCCTCATAATTTTGTATACCTCTGTCAAATCTCCCCTCACTCTCCTACGATCCAGGGAATAAAGTCCTAAACTATTCTGCCTTTACATAACTCAGGTCCTCAAGTCCTAGCAACATCCTCGTACATTTCCAGAATCAGGTTTATTTTCACTGACATGCAGCATGAGACTCATTGTTTTGTGACAGCAGTACAATGCAAGATATAAGAATGACTGTCAATTAAAAAAATAATTAACGCAAAACAGGATTAGCAAGATGAGTTCATGGACCGTTCGGAAATCTGGTGGGGGAGGGGAAGGAACGGTTGCTGAATCATTGAGTGTGGGACTTCAGTACCTCCTCCCTGATGGTAACAATAAGAGAACATGTCCTGGATGGTGAGGCTCCTTTTTGATGAATGGCATTTTCTTGAGGCAGTACCTCTGGGAGGTGCCCTCAATGGTGGGGAGGCCAGTGCCCGGTCTCAGGACTCTCCAATCCTGTGCAGTGGATCGTCCTTACCAGGCTGTAATGTAGCCGGTCAGAATGCTCTCCAGCATGGAAGCCTGACCATACCGAAGCTTCATCTCCTCCCCTTCTGATAAGAGCCAACCTTCCTTTTCAGTGTTTTATTCCTCCCCCCACCCACTGCCATCCATTACTCTCAAAGACTTCTCGTGAGCCTCTAAACCTTCTCCCACCACTTTCCCAGCTGAAATCCTTCTCCTGGTGATAGATAAGAATCTGCTGGAATGGGTTGCATATTGTCATAACCGAGAACAGTACAGTACCGACATACCACTAGCTCTCTCTCCCTTTCACAGCGTATGGGGAGACGTAACAAAACAACTTGCTGATTTCTGATGGTAAAATCTGCCACATCACGTTTTTTTTTGGTAACAAGCTCTCCTCCACCAATGAGAGCAGTGAAGCCTCAGAACCCAAAGGCATGCTCGTCTGACAGGCCGCATCCTTGGGATATCGAAAAGCAGCTGGTCGTGAGCCCCCAGGAGCAGGTTCCACCACCGCAAGGAACTGAAGTCTGAGTGTAACTCCAGGTCAGGATCTCTAACAGAATCCCATCCACCCTGAAAAGGGAAAAGAGAGACATTAAAGGTCGAAATCAAGCTGTTTCCGCCGGTGAGCTTGAAGCAGTCGCTGTTAAGCACCATCATAGCTTCGTCCCCAGCATAAGACCCCTTGACACTGAGGAACTTCAAGTTGCTCATTCTTTCAACTTCTGACCCCTCGATGAGGACTGGTGTGTGTTCTAATCTTTCTGTCACACATAGGCCTCCATTTTTCTTTCTTGCATTTTGGGGCAGCATGGTAGCATGGCTGTTAGTGTAACCCTATTGCAGCGTCAGTGACCCAGGTTCAACTCTGCCTCTATCTGTAAGGACATTACACTTTATATTTATTTAGAGATACAGTGGGGAACAGGCCACCCATTGATTTTAACCCAAGACTAATCACAGGATAATGAAGTGGGTTTTCAAAGCTTGCAGAGAGATTTAGGCCAGTTAGAAGAGTGGGCTGAAAGATGGCAGATGGAGTTTAATGCTGATGAGTGTGAGGTGCTACATTTTGGTGGGACTAATCAAAATAGGACATACATGGTCAATTGAGGAATGCAGTAGAACAGAGTGATCTAGGAATAATGGTGTGTAGTTCCCTGAAGGTGGAATCTCATGTGGATAGGGTGGTGAAGAAAGCTTTTGGTATGCTGGCCTTTATAAATCAGAGCATTGAGTATAGGAGTTGGGATGTAATGTTAAAATTGTACAAGGCATTGGTGAGGCCAAATTTGGAGTATTGTGTACAGTTCTGGTCACCGAATTACAGGAAAGATGTCAACAAAATAGAGAGAGGACAGAGGAGATTTACTAGAATGTTCCCTGGGTTTTAGCACCTAAGTTACAGAGAAAGGTTGAACAAGTTAGGTCTTTATTCTTTGGAGTGTAGAAGGTTGAGGGGGGACTTGATAGAGGTATTTAAAATTATGAGGGGGATAGATAGAGTTGATGTGGATAGGCTTTTTCCATTGAGAGTTGGAGAGATTCAAACAAGTGGACATGAATTGAGAGTTAAGGGAGCAGATGTTCAGGGGTAACACCAGGGGGAACTTCTTTACTCAGAGAGTGGTAGCTGTGTGGGATGAGTTTCTAGTAGAAGTGGTAGAGGCAGGTTCGATATTGTCATTAAAAAAAAATTGGACAGGAAAGGAATGGAGGTTTATGGGCTGAGTGCAGGTCGGTGGGACTAGGTGAGAGTAAGCGTTCGGCATGGACTAGAAGGGCTGAGATGGCCTGTTTCCGTGCTGTAATTGTTATATGGTTATAGGACAATTTACAATGAGAAGTTAACCTACGAACCGATATGTCCCATGGGTTTCTTCCCAAACTCATTGGTCACACGTGCATACTTGGGCAGCGCTGGCTTGCTGGGCCAGGAGAGCCTGTTAGCATGCTAAATAAGTAAAATTTAAAAAAAATTAAGTGCCTATCATGTCAGCAACAGCCACTAAGATGGACTGGATTCAGGTTTCAGCGTTCTAACTTCCCGAGCCTGTTTTTGACAGTACTGTGATCTGTTAATCCAACCATCTGGTTCCAACCTGTTGCCATCTTTATTCAGAAGGTAAACATGCAACTGATAAAGTTCATGTGGATTCAAAGGGCACCAGTCCAAAAGGAGCAATATTTGCATTGAGTGGAATAGGTGAGAGAGACACAGAGAGGGGGAGAGGGAGAAGGGGGGGGGGTGAAGGAGACTCTGTGTTGCCGGGTCTGCACTGGTAGTGTTTCCCAGTGTTTTCTCTGCTACATCAACAATTGCTTTGGTGACTCTTTGGAGAGGGTGCTGAAGAGCTTCACCAGGGTGCTGGTTGGATTAAAGGGTCTGAGGAGAATTTGGACCATCTTGAGCTATTTTCTCCGGAGTGTCAGAGGATGAGAAGCGACCTGATAGAAGTTGATATGAATCCGATCTAGGTAGTAACACCATCAGACCATGAACTATCGGAGCAGAATCAGGCCATTTGGCCCATTGAGTCTGCTCTGCCATTTCATCATGGCTGATCCAATTTTCCTCTCAGCCCCAATCTCCTGCCTTCTCCCCATATCCCTTCATGCCCTGACCAATCAAGCTCTGTCTTAAATAATCAAAAAGACTTGGCCTCCACAGATGCCTGTGGCAAGGAATTCCACAGAATCACCACTCTCTGGCTAGAGAAATTATTCCTTATCTTCATTATAAAAGGACACCCCTCTATTCTGAGGCTGTGTCCTCTGGTCTTAGACTCTCCCACATATCCTCTTCACATCCACCCTATCAGGGCCTTTCAGCACTGAGTAGGTTTCAATGAAGTCCAGTGAATTCTAGCGAATACCGGCCTAGAGCCGTCAAATGCTCTTCACACGACAAGCCATTCAATCCTGGAACCATGTTCGTGAACCTCCTTTGACCCCTCTCCAGTTTCAGCACATACTTTCTAAGATAAGGGGCCCAAAACCGCTCTCAATAGTGAAACTCAATGCTTTACAATGCCAGCAATTGGATGATTGTGGTTCAATTTCCACCAAGGTTGTAAGAAGTTTGTACATTCTCCCTGTGACTGCGTGAGATTTTTCTCACAATTCAAAAGTTAGGTCAGTAAGTTGTGGGCACGCTATGTTGGCACTGGAAGTGTGGTGACATTTGCAGGCTGCCCCCAGGACAACCCTGAATTGATGCAAATGACACATTTCATTCTATCTTTCAATGTTTTGATGTACATGTGACAAGTAAAGGTTAAAGATATAGCTAAAGTCTAATCTGTATCAGAACCGGGCACTACCGCCTGCCTTCACCTCTTGGCCAAGTCCTCAGGTAAACCCACACGTACATCTGTCACTGGAAACTGTATTCCTGAATATGGAACAGCAGTGATGTGACTGTCCCTTTCCGCTTGTTTATTGTGAACTTTAATGATCAGTTTGAACCAGCAAAGGGGGATTTGAACAAGGGTCTCCGCCAACAGCTTTCTGAATGGTCCATGAACCCCTGAACTCTACCTCTCTATTGTTGCTTTCTTTCTTGTATAGTTGTATTGTCATTTATAGTAACTTTTATGTATTATTCTGTACTCCTGCTGCAAAACAACAAGCTTCAAAATCTGAATCAGAATCAGGTTTAGTAAATATATATCTATCATTAAAATAAATAGAGCAAGAAAGGAGCAAAAAAAATAGAAAAAGCTAGTGAGGTAGTGTACACGGGTCCATTGTTCATTCAGAAATCTGTTGGCGAAAGGTGAAAATGATGAGTGTGTGTCTTCAGGCTCCTGTACCTCCTCCCTGATGGTAAATGAGAAGGGGACATGTCCTGGGTGATCAGATTAGATTAGATTCAACTCTATTGTCATTGTGCTGAGCACAGATACAAAGCCAATGAAATGCAGTTAGCATCTAACCAGAAATGCAAAGAATAGTATTATTTCCAAAATACCTGCAAATAAAAAGTAAGTGCTACAGCATACAAATATAAAAGTACTGAGACAGTACAATATGGGTGCAATACTGCTTAGCACTGTGATGAGAGGTTCAGCAGGGTCACAGCCTCAGGGAAGAAGCTCTTCCTGTGCCTGCTGGTGCGGGAGCGGAGGATCCTGTAGCACCTACCGGATGGGAGGAGAGTAAAATGTCCATGGTTAGGGTGAGATGCATCCTTGATAATGCTTTTTGCCCTGCCCAGCCAGCGTTTATGGTAGATGTTCTCAACGGTGGGCAATTGGGTGCCGATAATCCGCTGGGCAGTTTTCACCACCCACTGGAGTGCTTTGCAGTCCAATCCGGGACAATTGCTATACCATACTGAGATGCAGTTGGTGAATATGCTCTCCATGGTACAGCGGTAAAAGTCCATCAGTATCCTGGGACAGAGATGAGCTTTCTTGATGCTCTGCAGGAAATAAAGGCACTGTTGCACCTTTTTGATCAGGATGGGGGTTCCTTAATGATGGATGCCACCTTTTTGAGGCGTCGTCTTCTGAAGATGTCCTCGATACTGGAGAGGCCAATGCCCATGATGGAGCTGACTGAGTTTACAACTTACTGTGGCATTTTCCGATCCTGTGCGGTGGTCCCCCCACACCAGAGGTGATGCAGCCAGTTAGAATGCTCTCTACCGTACATCTGTAGAAACGTCCGAGTGGGTTTGGTGTCATACTGAATCTCCTCAGACTCCTAATGAAATACTTCACAGCATTTGTCATGTTGATATACCTGATCCTGATTCCAATTCTGATTCAATTTCAATTCCGATTCTGATCTGCCGTAGTTTATTTCCACATCGAAAAAGGCATGCTGTAGAGGTGTGTAAACTCTGCCAGCTCCACCATGGGCACTAGCCTCCTTTCCTTCAAGGACATCTTCAAGAGGTAATGCCTCAAAATGGCAGCATCTGTCATTAAGGACCCCCACCTTCTGAAACAAGCCCTCTTCTCATTAGTCCCACCAGGAGGGATGTACAGGAGCCTGAAGACACACACACAACAACTCAGGAACAGTTTCTCCCCCTCTGCCATCAGATTTCTGTATGATCCGTGAGCCCATGAACACTATTGCACTTTCTTGCTATACTTATATACTAGTTATTTATTTTTATATACTTCTTGTTGTAGCTTGTAGTATTTTTATGTCTTGCTCTGCAATGCTGCTGCAAACCCACAAATTTCATGACATATTTGTGAGTCAACAAACCCGATTCTGATCCTGGCAGTTGAAGTGACTGTCATCACTGACACTCAAATAACTGGGCCCTGAATAGATGCACTCTGACGACGCAAACATATTTTTATTTCACTTGTGCACAAGGAGAACAGCATGGCCCCCTGTCACCCACACTGTCATCCTAAGTCTGAACAGAAAACTCTATTTTTATACAGAATTGGCTTACTAGTTATGGCTATTGATCACTATAAATTGTATATGTCAAGTTAAGTCAAGTCTATTGTCATTTAACTATATACATGTATATAACAAGACAATGTTTCTCCAAACCAGTGTGTAACACACATAACGCATTAAATACTCAATAATTTACGAAAATAAGGATAAGCTCTACAGATGAATCACACATAAATAACAAATTAATATTAAAATTTATATAAATATTAAATATTAATATTAATATTAATATTAAATTGATATTAAATATTCTAAGATACGGAACAGGTACGGCACATGGAGCTTAGAAAAATAGAGGGCTATGGGTAACCCTAGTAATTTCTAAGGTAGGGACATGTCTGGTACAACGTTGTGGGCCGAAAGGCCTGTATTGTGCTGTAGGTTTTCTGTCTTTCTAGGTTTCTAGATTAGCCAGTGACACCAAATATGATGCAGTCGGGAGTTCAGAAGCCTAATGGCCTGGGGGAAGAAACTGTTTCTCATCTGACCATTCTTGTTTTTATGCAACGGAGTCTCTTGCCTGATGATAGAAAGTCAAAGAGGATGCTGGATGGATGGGTGGGATCCTTGATAGCACTAAGTGCCCTGTGATTGCAGCTCTACTGATAAATGTCCTGGATGGATGGTGGGGACTTCCATTCCAATGCTCGACTGCTCCCATACCAGATGGAGATGCAACTTGTCTGGATGCTCCCAATGGTGCTCCTGTAAAATGCAGGTAAGATGGGGGTGGGCACCTTGTTTGCCTCAAACTTCTTAGGGAATGGAGGCACTGCTGTGCCTTCCTATTCAGAGAGGTGATATTAAAGAAGGCGAGGTCATCCATGATGTGAACTCACAGGAACTTGATGTTCTTAACACTCTCCACGGAGGCGCCATGCATTCGCAGAGGGAATGGTTTGTCTGCACCTTCCTGAAGTCCACAATGCTTTCCTTTGTCTTCTCCATGTTCAGGCTTAGGTTGTTCTTCTGACCAGCCATTCCACTCCCTCTCTATACTCCATCTCGACGTTGTTCTTCCAAAGGCCAACCACTGCTGTGTCATCCGCAAACTTGATGCCACGGTTTGAGCTGGATTCTGTGACACAGTCATGGGTCAGCAGTGTGAACAGTCGTGGGCTGAGCATACAACCCTGGGGAGCGCCAGTGATCAATGTAATGGGACGAGAGACGTTGGTGCCCACACAGACTGACTGTGCCTCACTGTTAAGAAGTCCAGTATCCAATGGCAGAGGGAGGTGTTGAGACCCAGCGAGGACAGTTTCTCCACCAGTTTCTGGGGTATGAAGGTGTTGAACACCGAATTGAAGTCCATAAACAGCAGTCTGAATTCCTTACTTGCAAGTCAATCGTCATTCAGAATGGAATTGTTAAAGTCAATCGAAACTCAACTGGACAGCCGATGATAGCTTGAAGATAGTAAAGACAGTAGAACCCTGGTTATTGGGTTTGTTTCACATCCTTCTGTTATCTCGTACCTTGTCTGTCTCCAGGAGCCCTCCCCCCATTGCCTCAGGAAGGCCTTTCCGGACAAGATTCACTACAGAGGCCTAACTCGCCAGGCTTGAGTGCACACTGCCAGAGCCAACCCAGCCTATCTCAACTGTAGAAAGCAGAGGTGGTCTCACTACAACAATCTCACTTGTCTACAACTGCCCCAAGCTATCCTTGCCCTTTGGCAACTTCCACAACTCATTCAGCGATGTGGTTTCTGCAGCTTAAATGCCCCAGTGCTGCTCCACCGGGGGGAGGCGGGTGGAGCGGACCCTGGTCACACCTTTCCCTGGGGCAGACATCAGTATAGTTACGGGTTTGTAACAAGTCAAGTTGGGGGTCATGTACACAAGAAACCCTGCGCACGGGCGCGATGAAATACTTGCGGTAGCATCACTGTCACAACCACGGACCCTGTCACGGAGTCTGTGTGCCCGTGCAGGTGGGCTGGTGACCACGGTCATGAATATGTACATACCAGCCAAGCAGTGTTTCACTGTGGTGGCATTGAACTCCCTTCCTCTCATTCCAGTCTTGTTGAGCCTTGACCAAAAACACAGCAACGTCAGTGCTCCCTGGTTCCAGGAACGAAGACAGCCCTTTAGATGGTTGCTGTGAAGAAGCGATATTTATTTATTGTTAAATTACTACTTTCGAGCCACGGTGTTGGCCTTAGTTTGAAAGTTCTAGTTAACGGCCCTGTTGGCCTGGCGTTTGTTGTTTTTCTTTTACATCTCCACAGTTCCCGGTAAAGGTCAGTGAACTATTGATTGGCTTTCGTGTCTATCCCTCTGCACTTGGGTCATTTCTGCATATACTTCTGTACTTGGGCCATCACTGCACATTCCTGTCAATCACAGGCACATAGAACATAGAATATTATAGCACAGTACAGGCCCTTCAGCCCCTAATGCTGTGCTGACCTTTTAACCCACTCTAAGACCAATCTAACCCTTCCCTCCTACAGAGCCCTCCATTTTCCTTTCATTCATCTGCCTATCCAAGGGTCTCCTTAATGTGTCCATTTCTACCACCACCCTTGGCAGGGCGATCCACGTATCCACTATCGTCTGCGTAAAAATCCTGCCTCTGACATCCTCTCTTATTCTTTCCTCCAATCACCTTAAAATTACCTCCGCCTTGTAATAGCTACTTTCACCCTGGGAAATTGTGTCTGGCTGGCCACTTGATCTATATCTCTTTTCATCTTGCAGACCTCCATCAAGTCACCCCTCGAACTCCTTTGTGCCAAAGATAAAAGCCCCAGCTCACTCAACATTTCTTCAAAAGACACTCTCTCTAATCCAGGCAGCATCCTGGCCTCTACAGCGTCTCGAAAGCTTCCACATCTTTCCTATAATGAAGTGACCAGAACTAAACACAATCTTCCAAGTGTGGTCTAACTGGGGTTTTACAGAGCTGCACCATTACCTCATGGCTCTTGGACTTGTGGGAAACAAATGAAAGGCAGCACACCATAGGCCTTTTCAACAACCTGTCAACTTAGGTAGGCAGGTACTAAGCTGAAAAGAGTGCAGAAAAGAATGATGAGAATGTTGCTGGGACTCGAGCGACTGAGTTATGGAGAGAGCACTGGAACTTTATTTCCTCGAATGTATGAGAATGAGGGTTAATTTGTAGAGGGGCACTGGTGAGGGTGAATACACTCAGTCTTTTCTCCCAGGGTTCTGGAAGCCAATAACTAGATGGTACGGGCTTAGACTGAGAGGGAAAGATTTATTAGGGATGTGAGGTGCAACTTTTTCAATGGGAGGGTGGTCCGTATTAAAAATGAGCTACCAGAGGAAGTGGCTGAGGCAGGTAGGTTATGACATCTATAAAAAAAAACAGTTGAACAGGAAAGGGAAGGTTAGAGGGATTTGGAATATGGAGGGATAGAGGGAAAGACACAAAAGGAATGGGGAGGGTTAGATTAATCTTGGAGGAAGTTGCAAGGTTGTACCTGTTCCAGGCATTCTCAGTTTAACTCAAGATGATGAAGATGAAGATCTTTCCCACCAGACTGGCATTTATTGGAGTCTTCCTGCACTGTAATCAGCAGCAAAGGCAAATTAAATTTCATCAAATGAAGGTGACTTGTTTGAAATGTGCAATAAATCTGTCCATTCACAATACAGCTCCCATATTTCAATCTCAGAGCCGGACAGCCGGAGGAGAAATGAGATTATGAAGGGTCATCAGTTTGAGGCTGATCAGGGACAATGACAGGTCAGTCACGAAACACCATCACTCCAGGAGCAGGGAGACAGAGTCCACTGTATCCAACTCAGTATCAGGGGATGGCATGGTCAGTCTGGGGAGATGGAGATGGAGTTGGAGAGATGGTGTGAGGGAGAGGAGGAATGATGAGGATAGAGAGGGAGAGTGAAGGGGAGGAAGAGGGGTAGCAGAAAGAGAGAGGAGGAGTGAGTGAGAGGAGAGAGAGAGAGAGGGAGAGAGAGATGGGGAGAGAGAGGGTGGAGAGTGAGAGGGAGAGTGAGGTGGGGGGAGAGAGAAGGGGAGAGAGAGGGAGAGAAGGGGGAGGGGAAGAGAGAAGAGAAGTGATAATAACTGTTAAGGGGTTATAACTGTTCCTGAACCTGTAGTTTGGGACTCGAGGCTCCTGCATCTTCTTCTTGATGGCATCGGAGAACGGAGGGAATGGATGAAGATGGATGCTGCTTTCCCAGGAGAGTGCTTCATGTAGGTGTGCTCAATGGTGGGGGGAGCTTTGGAGGACCAGGGGAAACCCATGGGGTCATGGGGAGAATGTGCAAAGGGGCGGCATTGTAGCATATCGGCTAACGACACACTTTACAGCATCGTCTATCAGATCGTGGTTCAGTTTTTGCCACTGTCTGAAAAGGAGTTTCAAAACCCTGTAACCGCACGGGTTTCCTCTGGGCACTTTGGTTTCCTCCCACACTCCGAAGGTGAGCGAGTTAGCATCAGTAAGTTGGTGCCAGAAGCATGGTGACACTTGGGGCTGCCACCAGTACCTCAGACCATTGACGCAAATGACACATTTAATTGAACGTCCTGATGTTTCGCTGTACATGTGGTGTAATGCAAATAATGAATTTGAACTGTCACACAGTTGGCCAACATCTGTATGCAAGTGGTCAATTGCACATAAAAATGGCATTTCCTCGTTCATATGTCAGAAGAGTGTGGGTAGAAAGATCCCTGCTGTTATCGTTGTGCACAAACAAGTAAAGTGCGATTGAGGAACGAGTGAGAGTTTTCAGAGCCCAGTTCATCGGTGACGTTGGATTCAAGAATCTTTCTGAAGCAAGGAGAGAGGCACAAAACTTGTTGCTTTACAATCACTTTATGAAGTGTTGATAGAGCAAAGGAAAGTTGAACAGGCAGTGTCAAAATTCTACTATACCAAGGAACTGAAGGAGGAGAAAATTAAGAAGATGGTGCTGTTCTGTGTTTAGATATTTTATGCCCACAGACAAGAAAAATTCCATTCAAATTTATAGATAAGAGTTAACCAATTAGAAAATCTTTATTCAAATAACGTGGTACAAATGAGCCTCCAGAGCTCTCCAGAATTATATTTTGTATAACCCCTGGACCCTAGGGCCTAGAGTCATATTAAACATATATTAAAACATAGTAAGCAGTTACTTGTGTATAAGCAATTATATAAAACACAAGCAGGCAATTAATTGTTAAACCACAAAAAAAATTAAACAGTCTAATCTAAGAATTCAACAGTTGGATTCAACAGCAATGACAGAAATTTCTGCCTTGTTCAATGCCATGAGGATGTGGCCCCCTGGTTTTCCTCTTTCTCCTGGTGTATGTACAGGGTGCCCTGTGATTCTATTGATGCTTACTTGCCAAGGACTGTGTGCAGTTTTGGGCTCCTTATTTAAGAAAGAATGTGCTGACATTGGAGAGGATTCAGAGAAGATAAACTAGAATGATTCTGGGAATGAGAGGGTTAACATATGAGGAATGTTTGACTGCTCTTGGACTTTACTCCTTGGAGTTAAGAGGAATGGGGGCGGAAACAGGATTGGGAGAAGGAACTCAATTTGACTTTTATATGGGAGGATTGGACGCGGATTCTGAAGCTGGTTAACTCTTCTTCGATCTGTGCTAGTCATTCACTGATTCAATTTAAAATTGTACATCTTTACCATTTGACAAAGGAGAGACTTTCTAAAATATTTCCCGATGTTGACAAGTATTGTGATAGATGTAAAACTGAGATAGCTACACTGACACATATGTTCTGGTCATGTTCAATATTAAAACAGTTTTGGAATTCAGTCTTCTCGACAATTTCTAAAGCACTCAGAATCAATTTACAACCTAATAAATTGACTGTGCTTTTTGGAATAATTCCTCAAAATATCCATGGTATTTCTGTGTCTGACCAACATGTTATTGCGTTTGTTACATTGATAGCTAGGAGAGCCATCTTGTTGAAATGGAAGGATATATCTGCTCCTACTTTGTCACAATGGTTCTGTCAAGTGATGCTGTGTCTTAGCTTGGAGAAAATTCGAAGTCGAACCTTTGAACCTTTATTTGATTTTGAGAAGAGATGCGGCTCATTTGCTGGTTATTATCATTTCAGTTAACTGATAGATTTCCTCCACGATCTAAATGTAAATTTTTTTGATTTATCTTTTTTGTTGGCGGTTTGATGTTTATTTTTAGAAGCTTTCTATATGATGCATGGCTCTGGGGTTGTACCCCCAATGGGTTGCTTTTTTTCCCTCACTTTTCTTGCTTAGTAGGGTTTTTTTATTCACAAAATTTTTAATCCATAAGATAATTTCTTCTTTTTTGAGGCATTGTAAGTGTTGTTACTTTGATGTACTTGTGCTATTTTTGAATAATAATAATAATAATAATAAAAAGATTTGAAAAGAAAAGAAAGAACGTTTGACTGCTCTTGGACTGTACTCCTTGGAGTTTAGAAGAATGAGGGGGGACCTCATAGAAACATTTCGAATGTTGAAAGGCATGGACAGGGTGGATGTGGCAAAGTTGTTTCCCAAGGCTGGGGAGTCTAGTGCGAGAGGACATGACTTGAGGATTGCAGGGTGCCCATTCAGAACAGAGATGCGAAAAAATTTTTTTAGCCAGAGGGTGGTGAATCTATGGAATTTGTTGCCATAGGTGACAGTGGAGGCCAAGTCATTGGGTGTATTTAAGGCAGAGATTGATAGGTATCTGAGTAGTCAGGGCATCAAAGGTTATGGTGAGAAGGCGGGGGAATGGGATTAAAGGGGAGATTGGATGAGCTCATGATGAAATGGCAGAGCAGACTCGATGGGCCGAATGACCGACTTCTGCTCCTTTGTCTTATGGTCTTATGGACTTTTCAAGGCTGTCCCATGATTCTCTTCATTCCCTTTATTAGTAGCTTTATTATAACTTTCAAGAGCTCTGTTTGACTTCAGCTTCCTAAACTCACATAGAGAAGGATAGACACAGTGAGCGGTAGGGCATTGAGGAGCGTGATAGAACGAGGGATCTAGAAGCATTGATTCAGAATTCCTTGACGGTGGCAGCACAGGCAGATAGGGTTGTAAAGAGAGCTTTTGGCACATTGACTTCTTAAGTAAGAATATTGAGTGCATGAGTTGAGATGTTATGCTGAAGTTGTATAAGGTGTTGGCGAGGCCAAATTTGGAGTACTGCGTACAGTTCTGGTCATCTCTCCATAGGCTGGGGCCGACCTTGGATGTTGTGTCTTAGCTGTGTACACAGTCGATATGTAAGACGGAGCAAGTTGTTGGCCTTGCAGCACGCTCCCCCTCTCCATGCTGCTGATGAATTCAAAGGAACGGCAGAGACCGATACAGTTTGGCACCAGCAGCATCGCAGGAGTTGCCAGTCAGCGTTGAACTCGATGTAGGACTGACCGCCGTAGGGACCCCAGGTCCGGATTTTTCCCTCAGGGTCTACTCCGGAAGCCTTCTCCGTGAGTGGGTTTAGATCAGAGTTCTCTTTCTCCTAGATGAGCTGCCAGCCACAGTTGATAAACCCCACCTACCAGGAGCGACGGGTTTTATGGCGCCTGTAACTTGACCTAACCCCTTCTCCTGTCAATAGAAACAGTTCTGGCAGGTTTAGTAGATAAGCTCCGTGTGAAGGCCAGGAACTGTCAGAAGTTATTTGAGATGCACACCATTGGGGGCGTTTAATAGGTAGTGGGAGCTTATCCCCACTTGTTTGAAAAAGGTATACAGAATTATGAGTGGGATAAATCTATCTGATGGTGGGTGAGACTACAGCTAGAGGTCATGGGTTATAGTTGAAAGGTGAAATGTTTAATGGGAACCTGAGGGTGAACTTCTCCACTCGGAGGGTGGTGTGAGTGTGAATTGAGCTGCCAGTGGAAGTGGTGGAGTGGGTTCGATTTCAATGTTTAAGAGAGGTTTGGTTAGGTACTTGGATGGGAGGGGTATGGTCCAGGTCCAGGTTCACGGGACTTGGCAAATTAATAGTTCAGGACTCCGCCTCCCGCTTTCAGACATGTAAGACTCAGTTACTTTACTGTCCGCCTTTAATGAATTAAGATATGGCATACGCAGATAGATGAATTATTGACTAGATAATAAATTTTACTCCATTGATTGTCTGAAAGTGAATGTTGAAGTTCGATTTCCCAGATGCATTGAACCTTATCATTAGGCGACATGCGAGCATTCATTAACTGTTTATAAATGATAGCTATTAATCGTTTTTGAAAAGGTTTAAGCTGAAAAATAGCATAAGCCAAATTTAAAGAGCAGGCCAAGGGGTAATTCGGGTAAAAAAATCACGTAAAAAATTCCTAACCTGTAAATATCTGAAAAAATGTGTATTAGAGACATCGTATTTATCCATTAACTGTGTAAAGGGCATTAAACAGTCCTGTAAAAACAAATCTAAAAGTTTTTATTCCCTTAATTTTCCATGTTAAAAAAGCCTTATCCAAAGTTGATGGCTTAAAAAAGAAATTAGTATAAATATTTCTAGAAAGTAGAAAATAATTTAATTCAAAAAATCTACGAAATTGAAACCAAATTTTTTAAGTATGTTTAACAATAGGGTTAAGAGCTTGTCTACCTATTGTGCAGAGTGAAAACGGAAGAGGAGCTCCTAATGAAGAAGCTAACAAAAACCCCGTTACTGAATTTTCCTCCAACTGTAACCATGAAGGGCGATCTTGATCTATATCATAAATGATATCATATCTATATCATAAATCCAAAAAGTAATATAACGAATATTAATTGCCCAATAATAAAATCTAAAGTTTGGTATGGCCCGTCCTCCATCTTTTTTTGGTTTTTGCAATAAAAGTTTATTCACTCTAGAGCTTTTATTATTCCTAACATAAGACAAAATCAGAGAATCTATTTTATAAAAAAATGTTTTTGGAACAAAAGAGGGAACTGCTTGAAATATATATAAAAATTTCAGTAGAATATCCATTTTTATAGCATTTATTCGACCTATCAATGACATTGATATAGGTGACCATTTAGAAAGCACCTGTTGAGTATGTTCAACTAAAGGGGAGAAATTATATCTATATAGGTCTTTAAAATTTTTAGTAATTTTGATACCAAGGTAAGTGAAATGGTTTTTGGCAATATGAAAAGGTATTTGATCATAATAATCAGAATAATTATTAATAGGAAATAATTCACTTTCATGTAAATTAAGTTTATATCCAGAAAAGATACCACATTCCATAAATATAGATAACATAAAAGGAATAGATTTCCTAGGATTTAAAATGTAAACTAATAAATTATCCACATATAATGAAACCTTATGTAACTTATCCCCTCTCTTAATACCCTTCACAGAATTAGAATCCCTAAGAGCAATAGCAAGTGGTTCTAAAGCCAAATTAAATAATAAAGGACTAAGGGGACAACCCTGACGGGTACCTCTATATAATCTTGTTACAAAGGATGAACAACTCTGACGGGCAGAAGGGTGCAGAGTTGCCCATGCCCCCCTTTTGGAGAATCGCAAACCGTTACTATTTCAATGCTGCTAACAGGAGAGTAAAGGAGACAAAAGAAAACATGCCAGGACAGCTGTTACTGATAACAGCTCATGAGAGAGAATGAGGGAGACACTGATAAGAGAGGAGAGGAGCCATTGATTTACTGTTATTGTCTTTTGGAGAAGGATTGTTTACTTGGTACTATTCTGTTCATTGAGATTCCTCGGTGGACAGCTGGACTGGGCTGGTTTGATGGGTTAAGTCATTCAAAACTGATTGACACTTGAGACCCCGTGAGTGGGGATAAAACTGAGGTCTGGGGTGACACCCCTCAGACACACCAGGAGACACACTAGTGAGCATCAGACACCCATGAGAAAGTGTGGGGCATCGGAGACAGAACGAAGGATCGGTAAATTTTAACTCACAGTGTTTATAGCGAGGCCGGTGGGGGCTTGTGTGTGTGTCCACCCTTGCCTGGGTGACGAGTCCACCACAGAAGAATGGCCTAGCTAAAGGACGGAGGGGTCATACTTGAATGGCCACAGCAACAACACATCGACAGATCAAGATTGTAAAGGAAGGATTGCACGACAATAGCTGTTACTGTTTGCGCTCTCTCTCTCTCTCTCTCTCTCTCTCTCTCTCTCTCTCTCTCTCTCTCTCTCTCTCTCTCTCTCCAACAATTACAACACATCGACCAACAACTACCGCAGCCTGCATGAACTGAACTGAACTTTATATCTCCATGTGGTAATTCATTATCCCCTAGACAATGATAGAGCTGGTTTATTATTGATTACTATTATACCCACACTTTTAGGTTTAGTATTGCTAATGTATATTATCTGTATATTTGCATTGATATTGTTTTGTATATTTTTACTAATAAACACTGTTGAAAG
Organism: Hypanus sabinus; assembly: GCF_030144855.1. Taxonomy (NCBI): domain Eukaryota; kingdom Metazoa; phylum Chordata; class Chondrichthyes; order Myliobatiformes; family Dasyatidae; genus Hypanus; species Hypanus sabinus. The sequence continues at coordinate 7,725,352 of NC_082717.1, forward strand.
TAGTTCCACCAGACTCCAACAGACACTTCTATCTTTGCTGGTAAGACACCCAGTTACGGGATACGTAACAATCTAAAATAAGGAGACTTTTGGTTATTAGTTATAACTGCAGCTACTGGGGGCATGATAAATCAATTTAATCCAGGAAGTAAATCCCGGGCCAAAATTAAATGTCTTCAAAACATTGTTACATTGTTGACAGGGCTATTTTATTAAAGTGAAAAGATATCTCTTCCCGTACATTAATTGAATTGTTTTCTCAAGTAATGTTATGTCTCAGCTTGGAAAAAATTAGTAGAACTTCTGAACCTCGATTTGATTTTGACAGAAGATGGGGTTCTTTTGCCAATTATTACCATTTAATTTGAATTATTCTATATGGTTTCCTTCCAATTTTATTATCTTTTTTAAAAAATGTGAATTGGCGGTTGATGACTTTTAAAAAATATATCTAGATGATGGTTAAACGTATTGCTTCCGGGGGTTGATTCCTAATGGGTTTTTTTTCACAGTTAATGGGGTTTTGTTTTCTTAGTTAGATGGGGTTCTTTTTTTCCTTTTTTTCTATATAATTTTTTTTCATTTTTATATATTATGATTATTTTTTTCTTCAGCTTTATTAATTGTATACATAAATTTGTTGAAGTTTTGTATTATTCTATAGTTGTAGAAGATTATGTATCAATACTATATACTAAGATATACCGATGATACTAAGGTAGGAGGTGTTGTGGATAATGAGGTGGATTTTCAAAGCTTGCAGGGAGATTTATGCCAGTTAGAAGAATGAGCTGAACATTGGCAGATGGAGCTTAATGCTGAGAAGTGTGAGGTTCTACATTTTGGCAGGAATAATCCAAATAGAACATACAGAGTAAATGGTAGGGCATTGAGGAATGCAGAGGAACAGAGAGATCTAGGAATAACTGTGCATAGTTCCGTGAAAGTGGAGTCTCATGTAGATAGGGTGGTGAAGAGGGCTTTTGGTACGCTGGCCTTCATAAATCAAAGCATTGAGTACAGAAGATGGGATGTAATGCTAAAGTTGTACAAGGCATTGGTAAGGCCAAATTTGGAATATTGTGTGCAGTTCTGGTCACTGAATTATAGGAAAGATATCAATAAATTAGAGAGAGTGCAGAGACGATTTACTAGGATGTTACCTGGGTTTCAGCAATTAAGTTACAGAGAAAGGTTGAACAAGTTAGGTCTCTATTCATTGGAGCGTAGAAGGTTGAGGGGGGATTTGATTGAGGTATTTAAAATTTTGAGAGGGATAGATAGAGTTGACATGAACAGGCTGCTTCCATTGAGAGTAGGGGAGATTCAAACTAGAGGACATGATTTGAGAGTTAGGGGGCAGAAGTTTAAGGGAAACACGAGGGGGTATTTCTTCACTCAAAGAGTGATAGCTGTGTGGAATGAGCTTCCTGTAGAAGTAGTAGAGGCCAGTTCAGTTGTGTCATTTAAGGTAAAATTGGATAGGTATATGGACAGGAAAGGAGTGGAGGGTTATGGGCTGAGTGCGGGTAGGTGGGACTAGGTGAGATTAAGGGTTCAGCACGGACTAGGAGGGCCAAGATGGCCTGTTTCCGTGCTGTGATTGTTATATGGTTAATAAAAAGATTCTAAAAATGAAATTAATAGTTCAGCACAGACTAGATAGGCCAAAGGGCCTTTTTCTGCGCTCTAGTGTTTTATGAGTCTACAACTATTATTTCTTAGATATGGAGCCCAAAACCACTCACAATAACAGAAGCATCTACAGAAGGAACATTACCACCCTCTTTGTCACAGTGACAAAAAAAAAACAAGATTCGCCTTTGTTATAAGAGTGTAATGCTACCTATTACAGCTCCTGTCACTTCAATCTTTTCACTGTTTCAGAGTGATTGCCTCAATGTTACAGTGATATTTCACACAACTTATTTCCTTTCATTACATAATTCTTTAATTAAATTATAAGCAGAGAATCCTTTGAAGCCAGCCATTATTCTCCATTTCAGAAAGAAGTGTGACTGGTACTTATTGGTTTAATTTACTCAAGAATCTGATATGACAGTGTTGTCATGGAAACAAGTGCAGTGAAGCTCTCAGGCACACACCTTACCTCTCTAGGCCTGAGCGCGAGCAAAGAGTGGCTCTGGATTTCTGGACATGACACATACAGTTGCTGTGATCAGGTTGTCATAGCCAGGGGATAGTAATGGGGACAAGCTCCCACTAGCCATTAAATGTTCCCAATGGTGCGTGCCTCAAATAGCCTCTGACAACCAAGTCCAGCTCCTGGCCTCCATGTATGGCTTAGCAACTAAGCCCGGTGGAACTGTTTCTACTGACAGGAGAAGGGGCAAAGGCAGGTTACTGGTGCCTTAAACCCGCTGCTTTGGGCAGATGGGACTCTTCAGCCATGGTTGGCGGCTCATCTAGGGGCAAAAAACTCTGATCTCAAACCTCCGCTGCCTTTCAGCTGTACCTGCTCATGGGGAAGGCTTCAGAAGTAAACCCAGAGGGAAAAATCCAGAACTGGAGTCCCTAAGGCAGTCCTACATTGAGTTTAATGCTGACTGGCAACTCCTGTGAAGCTGCTGGTACCAAACTGAATCAGTCTCTGACGTTCCTTTGGGTTCATCAGATGCGTGGAGAGGGGGAGCTTGCTACATGGGCAACAGCTTGCTCTCTATATTGTAATGCCCAGGCTTGTGTACTTAGACAGCTAGGACACAATGGTCATGGTCAACTCTGACCGATGGATGCCTCAGACTCTGATCAATGTAAATGAACAACCACATTCACATTTGAAGAGGGCTTTCGACCTGTCGGGTAGATGCCACTCCTGAAGCAATCACATCATTCCTGTCCCACCAACCCATTTCACTGCCACACAATGTGATCAATTCCACATTAAAGTACTGCCTTTTGGCAGGTACTGTCCAGAGTCGGGTGCCTGGAGAAATAGCTCAGGATCCTGCAGCTCTTACACAATGATAGGAGTGTAACAGCAGCTCTGAAACAGCACCTTTTAAGGTTGAGACCAGGGTGAAACGGGGAGCATCATTGTTCCAACTCTGTTTGCTGTTTTCATTGCAACCATGCTTCATCTCATGGGCCAAGACCTCCCTCAAGGAGTCCAGATTCTCTATAGGATGGACAGGTGTGCTCTAGAATCCCGGGAAACGTACCGTCAAAAGTGCCTCCAAAAGATTCTTGGAGTTAGCTGGAAGAACAGGCAGACTAGCTCCAGCATCCTGGAGGGAGCTAATGTTAGCTCCATAGCCACAATCGTGACGCAACAGCAATTGCAATGGGTTGGGCACATCATCCATCTGCCTGACTCCTGCCTCCCTAAACAACTCCCGTTCAGCCAACTCAAGGATGCAAAGAGCGCTCCTGGAGGGTTCAAGGACAATATCAAAACCTACCTGAACAAGTGCCACGCCAGCCTGAATGGATGGGAGAAATTAGCACAGGATAGGGAAAGCTGGAGAAGGACTGTCTATGAGTGGATTCCACAGCTCGAAGAATACCTCCACCGTGCCGCTGAGACTAAGAGGCTTCAACGTAAGGAGAGACTGGGAAAAGTCCTGTCACATACATCCGCCACCAGCTCAATGACCTACACCTGCTGACACTGCACTAAGACTTGTGGGTCATGGATCGACCTCTTTAGTCATCTCGAGACCCTTAGTGACCTGATCAGCCACCAGGAGAATCATACTCGACTACGAGCGATCGCTGATGATGGTGATTCTGGGCAGTTTTGGGCCCCTTATCTAAGAAAGGATGTGCCAACATTGGAGAGGGTGCAGAGGAGGTTCACAAAAATGATTCTGTGTGTGAAAGGGTAATTATATGAGGAGTGTTTGATGGCTCTGGTCCTGTACCCACTGGAATTTAGAGGAATGGGAGGGGGGATCTCACTGAAAAATATCAAATGTTAAAAGGCATAGATAGAGTGGATGTGGAGAGGATGTTTCCTATAATGCGAGAGTCTAGGACCAGAGGGCACAGCATCAGAATAGAAGGATGTCCTTTTAGAACAGAGATGAGGAAGAATTTCTTTGGCCAGAGAGTGGTGAATCTGTAGAATTTGTAGCCTCAGGTGGCCATAGAGGCCAGATCATTGAGTGTATTTAATGCAGATGTTGATAGTTTCTTGGTTAGGTGGGGCATCAAAGTTTACGGGGAGAAGGCAGGAGCTGGTGCTGAGAGGGAAATTATTCAGCCGTGATGGAACCACGCAGAAGACTTGATGGGCCAAATTGCCTAATTATGCTCCTGCATCTTATGGTCGCCAGTTTTTCTGGCTGCCATTCTAGTTGGGAGTGAGAGAGGATGCAACCCACAGGTGCCTGAGTGAGCTCTCGCCGGCTTTCAGCATTTTCCAGCGGCTGAATCAAATTGTGATTCATTCACAAGAATAAACAACAATAAGGCAGGGACAAGTGGAGTGGCCACCGTTGGAGTGGACCTGTGTTAGAGTGGAGAGGCTTTGGTTGATCAGGCTTGGGTGAGGCATGTATCCGGTCATTTTCTTCATTCTTCCTCTGTTAGTGCACAGTTAGAGCAGTGAGAATGGCTCCGGGGCAGTGTTTTGTACTCTTTGCGGGGTGTGGGAATGCTGGGAGATAAGCACATCTGCACCAGCTGCACCCAGCTGCAGCTCCTGTCAAGGAACTGGGGCAAAAGTTTGGAGGTAACACGAGGGGGAACTTCTTTACTCAGAGAGTGGTAGCTGTGTGTGGAACGAGCTTCCCTTAGAAGTGGTAGAGGCAGGTTCAATTTTGTTATTTAAAAAAAATTGGGTAGGTATATGGACAGGAAAGGAATGGAGGACTATGGGCTGAGTGCGGATCAGTGAGACTAGGTGAGGGTAAGTGTCCGGCACAGACTAGAAGGGCTGAGATGGCCTGTTTCTGTGCTGTAATTGTTATTTGGTTATCTGGAGCTGCAGCTCAATGATCTTCAGCTCTTACAGGGTACTAATGAGTTAATAGATAGGAACTCCAGGGCAGCAGTCACCCCGAAGTTGCAGGAGGCAGGTGACTTTCAGGAGAAAGAAAAGGAATGGGCAGCCAGTACAGAATACCCCTGTGGCTGTACTCTCAATAATAAATGTACCCCTGAGGATACTGTTAGGGAGGCAACCAGGGGTGAGTTACAGCAACTGGTCTACGGCACCAAGTCTGGTGCTGTGGCTCAGGTGGGAAGGAGGGAAAAGAGGACTGCAGGATTCCATAATTAGAGGAGTAGACACGAGATTCTGTCAGTGTAATAGAGACACCCAGGTGCTGGGGTTAGGGACATCTCAGATCGGCCCCACAGCATTCTAAAGGGGTATGGTGAACAGCCAGAAGTCTTTGTACATATTGCACCAACGACGTAGGTAGTAAGAGGAAAGAGGTCCTGAAGAAAGAATTTTGGGAGTTAGATAGAAAGCTGAAAGGAAATACATTCAGGGTAGTAATCTCTGGGTCGCTGCCTGTTCCACATGCCAGTCAGGGTAAGAAAAGGATCATTTGGCAGATGAATGCGAGGCTGAGGAATTGGTCCAGGGGCAGGGTTTCAGATTTCTGGATCACTGGGATCTCTTCTGGGGAAGGTATGATCTGAACAAAAGGGATGGGTTGCACCTGAACCCGAGGGGGACCAATACACTTGCAGGCAGGTTTGCTAGAACTAATTTGGCAGGGGAATGAGAAACAGAGTGATGGGGCAGTTGGTATACAAGCAGAGGCCGTGTGTAGTGAGACTGTCAGGAAGGACAGGCACGTGATAGGGTAAAATTGCAGTCAGTTGGATGAGTTGCAGTGTAACATGGGAATAAAATCAAAAAGGGTGATGAATACAGGACTGAAGGTAATATTTTTGAATGCACACAGTATACGAATACAAAGGGTTTGGGCTGCTTATCTGAGAAGGGATGTGCTGACGTTGGAGAGGGTTCAATGGAGGTTCACAAAAATGATTCTGGGATTGGAAGGCTTAGCATATGAGAATCGGTTGATGGCTCTGGGCCTGTACTCAATGGAATTTAGAAAAATGAGGGAGGATGTCATTGAAACCTATTGAATGTTGAAAGGCATAGATAGAGTGGATATGCAGCGCATGCTTCCTATGGTGGGGGAGTCTAGGACCAAAGGAAACAACCTCAGAATAGAGAGACATCCACTTAGAACAAGTCAGGAGGAACCTCTTTAGGCAGAGGGTGCTGATTCTGTGGAATTCATTGCCACAAGGGGCTGAGGAGGCCAGTTCATTGGGCGTATTTAAGGCGAGGGCATCAACGTATGCGATGTACTGGCAGCAGCCAGCAAGTGTTGGCTTTTGATTAGTCAACGTGCAAAAGGTTACAGGGAGAAGGCGGAAGACTGGGGTTGAGAAGGAAATGGATCAGCCGTGATCGAATGGTGGAGCGGACTTGATGGGCTGATTGGCCTAATTCTACTCCAATAGTGTGTGGAATTCATTGCCAGGGGTGGTGGTAGAGGCAGATACATTAGGGACTTTTAAGAGACTCTTAGATAGGTACATGGACAGGAGAAAAATGGAGGGCTTTGTAGGAGGCGAAGGGTTAGATTTATCTTGGAGTAGGTTAAAAAGTGTGCGCATTGTGGGACCAAGAGTCTGCTGCGCTGTAATGTTCTATGTTCCATGTACAACTCAGCAGCTTCTCTGGAGGGGAATAAACAGTCGACTTTTCAGGCCGAGACCCTTCATCACGTCCCAAGGGATGGTTAGTGAGTGTGGGAATCAGAATGAGATGCGTTATCACCGACATACGACGTGGAAATGCTGCTCCTCAGAACAGTGCGAAGAAACAGAAGTCAATAAATTAGAGAAATAAGTAATTGCGAACTAAAAGGAACAACAAAGGGTTCATGGACTCTCCAGAAACGTTTCATTAGCATCAACGTTTGCATTGTACGGGCAAATGTTGCACACTATTGGCACCAGCATAACATGCCCACCAGTCACTGACCCTAACCCAAACATTCTCGGACTGTGGGACGAAACCAGAGCACTCGGAGGAAACCCACGCAGTCACAGGGAGAACGTACAAACTCCTTACAGGCAGCAGTGGGATTTGAACTCATGTCAGTGCTACTGTAAAGCATTGTGCTGACCACTACACTACTGTTCCACCCCATGCCATTATATTCCTACATGTCACTCCTACGAGAGGTGATCCTTTCAGAGATTCAGTCCCTAAATTAGAACCATGAAATGATTAGAATTTACAAGGCAATAAACCAGAGGGTGTAAAATTTGTTCCAGTGAGATTTCCTCTGTTAATCTAAGACTCCCTGTGGCAGTCCAGGAATTGATCGCGAGTCCATTATAACACGTCTAGGCAATCCCTGGACACAAACAGCTTGCTTCTTCTAATCAGAACATTTTAAAATTGATTCTCAGCATGTGAGCTTTACGTTTATTGCACATCCCAAACAGCTCTTGAGATTTTGATCAATTATAGAGAGCAGTCACAGCTTAGACTTTCTCTCTTCTCCCCTTTCCCATAGAAGATACAAAAGCCTGAATGTATGTACCACCAGGCTCACGGACAGTTTCTACCACTCTGTTATAAGACTCCATCGAGCCTGCTCCACCATTCAATAAGATCATGGCTGATCTGGCCATGGACTCATCTCCACCTACCTGCCTTTTCCCCATAGCCCTTCATTCCTCTATTATGCAATAATCTATCCAACCTTGTCTTAAATATCTCCTGAGGTAGCCTCCACCGCTTCATTCCACAGATTCACCACTGTCCAGGAAAAGCAGCTCTTCCTCATCTCCATCCTAAATCTACTCCCCCAAATCTTGAGGCTATGTCCCCAAGTTCTAGTCTCACCTACCAGTGGAAACAACTTTCCTGCCTCGATCATAGCTATTCTTTTCATAATTCTATATGTTTCTATAAGATCTCTCATTCTTCTGAATTCCAGCAAGTACAGTCCCAGGCGACTCAATCTTTCCTCATAGTCTAATCCCCTCATCTCTGATATCAACCTGGTGAATCCTCTCTGCACCACCACCCAAGCCAATATATCCTTCCTCAGGTAAGGAGACCAGAACTGTAGGTGCCTCACCAGTACCCTGTACAACTGCGGCTTAAGCTCCCTGCTCTTAAATTCATTACCTCCAGCAATGAAGGCCATCATTATATTTGCCTTCTTGATAGCCTGCTGCACCTCCAAACTAACCTTTTGTGATTCATGCACAAGCACTCCCAAGTCCCTCTGCACAGCAGCATGCTGCAATCTTTTACCATTTAAATCATCTGCTCTTTCATTTTTCCTTCCAAAGTGGATGCACTTGCATTTACCAACATTGTACTCCATCTGCCAGGCTCTTGCCCACTCACTTAACCTATCTATATCTCTCTGCAGACTCTCCATATCTTCTGCACAATTTGCTTTTCCAGTCAATTTAGTATCATCAGCAAACTTAGATACACTGCACTCGGTCCGCTCTTCTAGATCGTTAATGTATATCGTGAACAGTTGCGAGCCCAGCACTGACCCCTGCGACACACCACTCACCACTGATTGCCAACCAGAGTAACACCCATGTATCCCAACCCTCTGCTTTCTATTAGTTAACCAATCATCTATCCATGCTAATACATCACCCCCAACTCCATGCATCCTTATCTTTTGGATAAATCTTTTATTTGGCACCTTATTGAAAGCCTTCTGGAAATCCAAGTAAATAACATCCATCTGTTCTCGATACACTGCACTTGTTGTATCCTCAAAGAACTCGAGTGGGTTTTCAAACAGGACCTGCCTTTGCTGAATCCATGCTGTGTCTGCCTGATGGATCCATTTTTTTCCGGATGCCTCGCTATTTCTTCTTTAATGATAGCTTCAAGCACTTTTCAACTACAGATGGTAACACAAACTATTGTTTGTGTTAACAAGCTCACAACTGAAGGATGTGCTGGGAGCAACCCACAAGTGACAGCAGAGATTCTGGTGACAACATAGTATGTCCACAATGTTCAAACAACTACAACAAAACAAAAGCAGAGCAAATCCTTTTCCTCTCTCTGACCAACTCACCCATTCACACACAGAGCCAGACTTCCTTGAAGTGATGGAGGATGAGAGGTGACCTGATACAGGTGTACAAGATGATGAGCGGCATTGATCATGTGGATAGTCAGAGGCTTTTTCCCAGGGCTGAAATGGTTGCCACAAGAGGACACAGGTTTAAGCTACTGGGGAGTAAGTACAGAGGAGATGTCAGAGGTAAGTTTTTTACTCAGAGAGTGGTGAGTGCATGGAATGGGCTGCCGGCAATGGTGGTGGAGGCAGATACAATAGGGTCTTTTAAGAAATTTTTAGATCAGTACATGGAATTTAGTAAAATAGAGGGCTGTAGGTAAGCCTAGTGATTTCCAAGGTAGGGACATGTTCGGCACAGCTTTGTGGGCCAAAGGGCCTGTATTGCGCTGTTGGTTTTCTATGTTTCTATGACATCTAAAAACTTTTACAAACTTCTATAGATGTGTAGTGGAGAGTATATTGCCTGGCTGCATCACAGCCTGGTATGAAAACACCAATGTCTTTGAACAAAAAATCCTACAGAAAGTAATGGACATGGGCCAGTCCATCATGGGTAAAACCCTTTCCACCACTGAGCACATCTACACAGAGCTTTGCGCCAGGAAGGTAGACACCATCATCACCGACCCTCACCATCAGGCCATGCTCTTTTCTCGCTGCTGCCATCAGCAAGAAGGTTCAAGAGCCTCAAGACTCACACCACAGGTTCAGAAACAGTTATTAGCCCTCACCCATCAGGCTTGTGAACCAAAGGAGATAGCTTCACTCAACTTCACTTGCCTCATCACGGAAGTATTCCCACAACCTATGGACTCACTTTCAAGGAATCTCATGTTCTTGATGTTTATTGCTTATTTATTATTATTATTTTCTTTTTTCTCTTGCACAATTTGCACTCTTGACTTCCAGTTAAGATGGCACTACCGAATGGGTGCAATAACTCTTTGGTTGAACACTCAGTATGGTGTGATCTTCCATTGATTCCATTATGGTTATTATTCTATTTTGAAGTTATTGAGTATGCCTGCAAGAAATAAATGTCGGGGTTGTATATGCTAACATACAGTACAGTAAATGTACTTTGATAATAAACTTACTTTGAACTTACTCGTAGTAGTAATGTGATGAAATGATCTGTCTGGATGGCATGCAAAACAAAGTTTCTCTCTAACACAAGGGGTTCTGCAGATGGGTGACAGGTGGAACTTAGTCCAGAAAGAGTGAGGTAATTGTAGACATTCTGCAGTTGCTGGAAATCTAGAGTAACACACACAAAATGCTGGAGTAATTCAGCAGGACAGACACCATCTGTGGAGATGAATAAACAGTTGATGTTTTGGGCTGAGATACAGGGATTCACTGTACATGTGACAATAATAAACTAATTTTCCAATTTACAATGTGGTCAGCTGTCTCCTGCTGCCTGGTGAAATCCTGGGCCCTGACATATTGGTGCAATTACAAGGAAGGAACGGCAGCAGCTGAGGATGTCTGGAATGTCAGCACAGATGGAGATGTGTCTCTACCAAGGAGATGTAAGTTGCTTGGTAGACCTGAGGGTCAGGCTTGGGCAATTTGTAGCACCTGCTTAGCCCCTGATCAGCAATGTTCCCTCTAATTTGTGATGACCAGTATGCGCAAAAATCTCGTCCTGGGCAATTTTTTCTGCCCAGTGACGACAACATGTGTACACTGAATAATTTCTTCAATAAAAGCTGAATCAAATTCATTTCTAAAATCTGCAGACAAATCGTTGCATTCTCCATGTTGTCAACACCGTCCGCATCAGGAACTGGTAAAGGAAATGTGATTGTGTATGAGCGTGGAATATACTTAAAATGCCAGTGAGGCGGATGGTGACAACCTTTTGTACATGGTTTAAAATCCTTTGTGTGCTAGTAGCTAAAGATTTGTGCAAGCACATCTCAGAGGGAACGTTGCCGATTAGGGTCACGTAAAGCCATGGGAGCAGGTGGTGCGTATTGCAAGTCCTGGCTACGTGACCACTGATACCAGGCAGACAATCTCTGAAGAGTATTGATTATGGCTGGGGTCACCATCTTGTAATGACACGGCCCAGAAGAAGACAATGGCAAACGACTTCTGTAGAAGACTTGCCGAGAACAATCATGGTCGTGAAGACCATGGTCACCCACATCATACAGCGGGCACATGATGATGATGGAGTGTCCCAAATAAACAAAATGAATCCAGGCAATTTCCTCAATCAGTTTTTGTTCTTTGTCTCAAATAAGTAGCTGCCCTGGTTAAATGATCCGAAATCCACTGAATTTCAAAAATAAATTGAAAGGAGAGCAACATAGTGAGGTCGTGTTCACGGTCCGTTCAGAAATCTGATGGAAGAGGGGAAGAAGTTAAAGTCAGTCCTGAGCCTTATAGGCTCATCAGGCCGGTAATTATGTCGGTTTCCATGGCGTGAGGCGACTGAGAGTACGAGACTCCCCCCCCCAGATAGAACACCAGTCTGTCACAAGGTTAAACCCCAGCGTTTTGCCGGTGGACTGGAGCAATGTGTGGTTAAATGCCTTGCTCAAGGACACGACACACTACCTCAGCTGGGGCTCAAACTCACGACCTTCAGATCGCTAGTCCAACACCTTAACCACTTGGCCACGCACTACAGAGGGCAAGAAACTGTTCCTAAAACTTTGTGTATTGGTCCTTAAGCCCCTGTCCCTCCACCCTGATGGTAGTAATGAGAAGAGGACATGTCCGGGGGGTGGGGGGGGGCGGTGTCATGGATGCTGGCTTCTTGAGGCATTGCCTCTTAAAGATGCCTCCGATTGTGGGGAAGTCAGCTGCTGAATACCTAACCCTAACCCTAACCCTAGTCATTGGGTGCATTTAAGGCGGAGTTTGATAGGTTCTTGATTAGGCAGGGTGTGAAAGGTTATGGTGAGAAGGCAGGGGAATGGGGTTGGAAGGGAAATGGATCAACCATGATGAAATAGCAGAGCAGATTCGATGGGCTGAGTGGCCTAATTCTGCTTCTATGTCTTATAGTCTTATGGGCCAAGTCTACAACCCTCAGCAGCCTCTTGCGACCTGATGCATTGGGGACTCCATAGCAGGCTGTACTTCTATCAGTCACGGTGTTCTCCATGGTACATCTGCAGAAATTTGCCAGAGTCATTGACAGCTTGCCAAATCTCATCAGATTCCTAATGAAGTAGAGCTGCTGTGATGCCTTCTTAATGATTGCATCAATCCGTTGGGAACAAGACAGGTTCTCTACGATAAAGACACGCAGGAACTTGAAGCTGCTGGCCACTGGCCCCTTGACGAGGACCGGAGTGTCCTCTCCCGACTTCCCCTTCCTGAAGTCCACGTTGGAAAGTGGGAAATTCCATCACACTCCTGTAGACGCCAGATAAGGTAAAGATGTGAAAGGTTAGCTTTATTTGTCACATTTACATCAAACGTACAGTGAACTGTATCAATGGCATCAATGAGTGCCAATACAGCATGCCTCCAGCCACGAATCCTTGATCTGACTTGCAGACATCGACCCTCCAGCCTCCAGTCCCGGGCTTGTAGTCGCAGACTCGCTTTGGTATCTTAGCAATTCCGTGTGTCTGTTAAGTTGCATCATAACGAACCAATTCTTGAACTCAACGCCTTGATAACAAAGGCAAGCAGGCTGTCAGTCTCCTTCACCAGTCTGTGCAGACACTTCCAGGGAGTTGTAGACTTGGACCCCAAGATCCCTCTGCTCATCAACACTGCTGTTGGCTTTCTTTGTCACAGGGACGCCAAAACATACAATGAAATGCGTTCTTTTGCATCCAAGGCCAACATAGTCCAAGGGGGCAGTCTGCAAGTGTTGCTATGTCAACATATCATGCCAGCGACTCACTAACCCTAACCTGTACATCTTTGCAACGTGGGAGGAAACCTATGTGGTCATGGAGAGAACGTACAAACTCCTTACAGACAGTCTCGGGAATTTTACCCCATCATTATAAAGCACTGTGCTAACCACTACACTACTGTTCTACCATTAACTGTGTACTGTTATCTTACATTACACCTCTCAAAGTATGACACCTCAAACTTGCCTGGATTAAACTCTGCCTGCCATTTCTCTGTCCATGTCTGTAATTGGTTTACATTCCGCTGTATGCGTTGTCAGTCTTTTACATTATCGATCTTGGCCAAAGTTTTCTTCGGAGCCCGGCAATGGGATCCTTCACAGTCAAGTTGCAGAGCAGAAGGTGGCTGCATCTCACATCTCAACTGATATTCGGCCCTGTCGCCAGTACAGAGCTCCCTCAGAGTGGCACTCGGAGCATCGTTCCAGGACCGGTGTTCACAGGACACCAACCCCCAAAACAAACAAGGCTGACATCTAGTGGGTACTGAAGGGACCTCAGGGAGGGACTTAAATTTCAGTCACTGGTGTTTAGAGGAATGTGGGGGGTGGGGGAGGGGGTGGAATCTCACTGAAACCTATTAGTGAAAAGCATGGATATAATGGTTATGGAGAGGATGTTTGCTATAGTGGGACCAGCTAGGACCAGAGGGCATATCCTCAGAGTGCAAGGGTGTTTCCATAGAACAGAGATGAGGAGGAATTTCTTTAGGCAGAAGGAGGTAAATCTGTGGAGTCATCACGATAGACAGCTCTGGAAGCCAAACCACTCGGTATATTTAAAGTGGAGGATGATAGGGCATCAAAGGTTATGAGGAGCAGGCAGGAGAATGGGATTGAGAGGGATAATAGATCAGCCATGATTGAATGATGGAGTAGACTCGATGGGCTGAATGGCCTAATTCTGCTCCTATGTTTTATGGTATTTTGGTGCATTTTACTTCTATGGAAACGCACCACTCAAGTTCTTCTCCATTACTGTCAGACTCCTGAACCAGTCACATCCCTCTCTCCCACATCCCTTTCTCAATGGGGGTGCCACATTCTCCTGCCCTTAATGTTTCTTTTTGCACTACTTCAGCTTGCTTTATTTGAACATGTACAGTGAAAATTGAAAACATACAGTGAAATGTGTCATTTGTGTCAATAAACCAACACAGTCAGCGGATGTGCTGCGGGCAGCCCACAATTGTTATTGCCCAGAACTCACTAACCCAGCCTATACGTCTTTGGATTGTGGGAGGAAACTGGAGCACGCAGAGGAAGCCCACGTGGTCAAGGGGAGAACATAAAACCCCTTACAGACCGTGGCAGGAATTGAACTCAGTTCGCTGACGTTGTAAATCATTACTTTAACTGCCATGCTATCGCGCCAACCATGTGTACTGCTGGGCGCCATTTTGTTGTTTTCCACTTGTCGCTGTGTTTAGTGTTATATTGCAGTGTCCATCATTAAGGACTCCCACAATCCAGGACATGATCTCTTCCCATTGCTGAAGATGAGGAGGCTGAAGACACTCACCACACATTTTAGGAAAAGCTTTCTCCCCTCTGTTGTCAGATTTCTGAACAGTCCACAAACACAAGAACACTTTTTCTCTCTTTTGGCACTACTTGTTTAATTTAATTTTTTATTTATATATTCTTATTGTAACTTATATTTTATATTATGCATTGCAGTGTACTGCTGCTGTGAAACAATGAACTTCATGTTATACACCAGTGATATTAAACCTGATTCTGGTTTATATTACCATCATATCGCCACTTATTGTTGCAACTTTATAGTTCCTCCTCTGTGAGATTCATCTGACCAAGGCATCCATCACTCAGGACTCTCTCCATCTGTTCTATACTACTGAAAACCCACACTCAATGCTTTAGAGACAGTTTCTTTCCACCTTCCTCCACCCCAAATGGTCCATGGACCCTCAGACATTATTTCAATATTCCTCTTTTGCACTGTTTATACTTTTTGTAACCTATAATAATTTTTAGCTGAGGCCTCCGTCAGTCCGGGCGTCCCAGCTATCTAGATGCAGAAGCCTCAAGTGTGAATACCAATGTGACATTTCCGAAGCGGAGAGCAAGCTGTTGCCCATGTAGCAACTCTCCATGCCTCTGGTGAACCCTAAGGAATGGCAGAAACAGGAGTTGCCAGTCAGTATCGAGCTCAATGTAGGACTGCCTTAGGAACCCCAGCTTCGGATACTCTCCTCGGAGTTTATTCCCAAAGCCTTCCCCATGAGCCGGTGTACCTGCAAGGCAGCTGACGTTTGAGGTCAGACGTTTTCCTTCACATAGATGAGCTGCCAACTTCAGGTGATGAGCCCCATCTGCCGGAAGCGACTGCTTTTAAGCGCCACTAATCCATCTTTACCCGTTCTCTTGTCAGTAGAAAAGGTCCAGCTGTAGTCACCAGATAAGGGACATATCAGATATTAAACTGATGAGGACAGATATTAAATTTTAGTTACTATTAAATAGCGTAGCATGGAGGTTAGCATAATGCTTTAGAGTGCCAGCTGTAAGAATGGGGTTCAATTCCCACCGCAGTACGTAAGGAACTGGTACGTTCTGTCATGGTCCTGACTGAACAGCGGCAGGTCTCCAAGTTTCAGAGCTCCAGTCTGAATCTGAGTCCACTCCAGACCTTCCTCTACCCCTGGGTTCCCCTCCATCCCTAGCTCTCTTGTTACTGTTCTTCCTGCGACCATTCGGGTTTCACCCATGTGCTCTGCTTTCCTCCCAAATTCCAAAAGTGATGTATAGGTTAGGGTTAGTAAGCTGAGCACCGGGGGCACGGCAAATCTTGCAGGCTGCCCCTCCCGGCACATCCTCGGGCTGGGTTGGCCATTGACTCAGCAGAGCTTTTCACTGTATGTTTCATTGTACATGCGGCAGCGAAAGCTGATCTTCATCACTATATTGCTGCCACAAAACAACAAATTCCACGAGCTATGTCAGTGATAATAAACCTGATTCTGCTGTACAGGACAGTGAACTAATCTGTGAAGAGTAAGAGTTTCAGGTTGTATATTTCTCTGATCTGGAATTGAACCATTTGAACCTGGACCGGATGGTCTGCCGTGATCATCCAGGTTTTACGGTGACAGTTTACGTAGCGGGATTTCACACAAGACTCAGCAATTCCTGAGGGACCGTCAGAAACGACGATCTCTGCATGCAACCACATGCAGTGCTTTCGCGGGAAAGCAGCATTCATCATCGAGGAGCCCCACTATCTCAGCCATTCCTTTTCTCACTGCTGCTATCAGGAAGGCGTACAGCAGCTTCAGGACCCACACTTCCAGGTTCAGGATCAGTTATTACCCCTTAACAATCACGTTCCTGCACCAGCATGGATAACTTCAATCACTCCAACACTGAACTGATTCCACAACCTACAGGCTCTGTAACTTGTGTTCTCAGTACTTATTACTTATTCAGAGTTATAATAAGGAAGTACAGCACAGAAACTTGCCCTTCGACTCATCTAGTCCATGCTGAACCATTTAAACTGCCTACTCCCCTCGACCTGCACTGAGGCTATAGCCCTCCATACCCCTGTCATCCATGTACCTAGCCAAACTTCTTTTAAACATTGAAATGGAGCTCACAATGACCACTCATTCCACATTCTCTCGACCCTCTGAGTGAAGAAGTTTCCCCTCATGGTCCCCTTAAACCTTTCAACTTTCACCCTTAACCCATGACCCGTGGTTATATTCCCACCAAGCCTCAATGGAAAAAGCCTGCTTGCATTTACCCTATCTATACCCCTCATAATCTTGTGTATCAAGTCTCCTCTCAGTCTTCCACATTCTAAGGAAGGTATTTTATATTATTGTTATTTTTTTCTCTTTTTTGGATTTGCTCTCTTTCTTACCTTTTGCACATTGGTTGTTAGTGTGCAGTTTTTCATCGATTCTGTTGTTTCTTTGTATTTGCTGTGAATGCCCACAAGAAAATGTATCTCTGGGTTATATATCGTAATGTACTTTGATAATAAATTTACTTGGAATTTTTGTACAACCATTGATTTTTTTTTAGAATTCCCTTGAGGTGAACTTATAAGCTGAGTCAGTGGAAAGGAAGTCAGCGTTCATTTCACGAGGACTCGGTATAAAAGCAAGGATGTAGTGCTGAGGGTCGGACCCCACTTGGAGTATCGTGAACGGTTTTGGGCCTCGTATCAGAGTACTGGTCCCAGAAAGGGTCCAGAGGAGGTTTACGATAATGATGCCGTAATCAGTACGAATCAGAAATAACACCTCCACCTTGCTGACACTCAACACAGGCACAATTCAAGAATGCATGCTTTACCCACTGCTCTACTCTCTCTACTCTCATGACTGTGTGGCTAGGCACAGCTCAAATACAGAAGATAGAATGCAGAGCAATACTGGAGCTTAGAAAAATAACCCATAAGACCATGAGATATAGGAACAGAAGCAGGCCATTCAGCCCATCGAGTCTGATCCACCATTCAATCATGGGCTAATCCAATTCTTCCAGTTATCCCCACTCCCCTGCCTTCACCCCATATCCTTTGATGCCCCAGCTAATCAAGAACCTATCTATCCCTGCCTTAAATACACCCAATGACTTGGCCTCCACAGCCGCTCGTGGCAACAAATTCCACAGATTTATCACCCTCTGACTAAAGTAATTTCACCGCATCTCAGTTCTAAATGGACATCCTTCAATCCTGAAGTTGTGCCCTCTTGTCCTAGAAACCCCTACCGTGGGGAATAACTTTGCCATATCTTATCTGTTCAAGCCTTTTTAACATTCAGAATGTTTATATGAGATTTCCCCCTCATTCTCCTGAACTCCAGGGAATACAGCCCAAGAGCTGCCAGATGTTCCTCATATGGTAACCCTTTCATTCCTGGAATCATTCTCGTGAATCTTCTCTGAACCCTCTCCAACGTCAGTATATCCCTTCTAAAATAAGGAGTCCAAAACTGCACACAATACTCCAAGTGTGGTTTCATGAGTGCCTTATAGGGCCTCAACATCTCATCCCTGCTCTTATATTCTATACCCATAGAAATGAAAGCCAACATTGCATTCACCTTCTTCACCACTGACTCAACCTGGAGGTTAACCTTTAGGGAAGATACTCCGAAGTTCCTTTGCATCTCTGCATTTTGAATTCTCTCCCCATCTAGATAATAGTCTGCCGTTTATTTCTTCCACCTAAGTGCATGACCATACATTTTCCAACATTGTATTTCATTTGCCACTTCTTTGTCCATTCTCGTAAACTATCTAAGTCTCTCTGCAGGCTCTCTGTTTCCTCAACACTACCGGCTCCTCCACCTATCTTTGTATCATTGGCAAATTTAGACACAAATTCATTAATACCTTAGTCCAAATTGTTGACATACATTGTAAAAAGCAGTGGTCCCTACACAGACCCCTGTGGAACTCCACTGGTAACCGACAGCCAGCCAGAATAGGATCCCTTTAATCCCACTCTCTGTTTTCTGTCAATCAGCCAATGCTCCACCCACGCCAGTACCTTCTTTGTAATTCCATGGGCTCTTATCTTGCTAAACAGCCTCATGTTTAGGTGTTAGGTGTTTAGCCTCATGGCAAGGTGCTAAACACCTTGTCAAAGGCCTTCTGAAAATCCAAGTACGCCATGTCTACTGCATCTCCTTTGTCTACCCTGCTTGTAATTTCCTCAAAGAATTGCAGTAGGTTTGTCAGTCAGGATTTTCCTTTCAGGAAACCATGCTGGCTTTGGCCTATCTTGTCATGTACCTCCAGCTACTCTGTAATCTCATCCCTAACAATCGATTCCAACAACTTCCCAACCACTGATGCCAGGCTAACAGGTCTATAGTTTCCTTTCTGCTGCCTCCCACCCTTCTTAAATAGCGGAGTAATATTTGCAATTTTCCAGTTAGTTGGTACATTCAAGAATCTATCAATTCTTGAAAGATCATTGTTAATCCCTCCACAATCTCTCCAGCTGCTTCCTTCAGAATCCGAGGGTGCATTCCATCAGGTCCAGGAGATTTATCCACCCTCAGACCAGTAAGCTTCCTGAGCACCTTCTCAGTTGCAATTTTCACTGCACAAACTTCACTTCCCTGACACTCCTGAATGTCCCGTATACTGCAGACATCTTCCTCTTTGAAGACTGATACAAAATACGCATTCAGTTCCTCTGCCATCTCTGCACCTTTCATTACAATATCTCCAGCATCTATGAGACCCTAGGTAATTTCTAAAATAAGTACATGTTTGGCACAGCATTGTGGGCTGAAGGGTCTGTATTGTGCTGTAGGTTTTATATGGTTCTATGTTTCTACTATAGAGGCCATTCAGCCCACAATGTTGTGCTGAACTTTTAACCTACTCTAAGACTACCCTTCCCTTCCACATTGCCCTCCATTTTTCATTTATCCATGTGTCTATCTAAGTGTGTCTTAAATGCCTCTAATGTATCTGCCTCTACTGCCACTCCTGTATCTGTGTAATAAACTTACCTCTGACATCCCCCCCCTATGCTTTCCTTCAGTCACCTTAAAATTATGCCTCTCACTTTAGCCATTTCAGCCCTGGGAATAAAAGTCTCTGGCTGTCTGCTCAATCTCTGCCTCTTATCATCTTGCACACCTCTATCAAGTCACCTCTCATCCTCCTCCACTCCAAAGAGAAAAGCCCCAGCTCACTCAAATTATTCTCATCAAACATGCTCTAGTCCAGACAGTGTCCTGGTAAATCTCCTCTACACTGTCTCTAAAGCTTCCATATCCTTCCTATAATGAGGTGACCAGAACAAAACACAATATTCCAAGTGTGGTCTACACAGTGTTTTATAGAGCTGCAACATTACCTCATGACTCTTGAGCTCAATTCCCCAGTTAATGAAGGCCAGTACACCATATGTCTTCTTTATAACCCTATCAGCTTGCACGGCAACTTCGAGAGATCCGTGGATGTGGAATTCCAGATCCCTCTGTTTTTCCACACTGCTAAGAATCCGACCATTAGCCCTGTATTCTGCCTTCAACTTTGTCCCTCCAAAGTGAACCACTTCACACTTTTCCGGGTTGAACTCCATCTGCCACTTCCCAGCCCAGCTCTGCATCCTGTCAATATTCCATTTCAGCCTACGACAACTTTCTACAGAATCCACAGCACCAGCAGTCTTCGCGTCACTTGCAAACTAACTAAAGCAACCCTTCCACTTCATCACCCAAGTCATGTACAAAATCATCCTCTATAAATCTGCCGACTCACTGCTGTTGTTGGCCGGATGAGGTGTAGGTAGGATGATGTCACAACAACAACCATACACACGACCTCAGCAAGACCAAGTAACTGACTGTGGACTTCAGGGAACATGCACCAGTTCTCATCAATGGATCAGAAGTAGAAAGTTCCAGGTGTCATTACTGCGGAAGATCTATCCTGGGCCCAACATACTGATGCAGTCACGAAGAAGGCATGCCAGTGGCTGTACTTCATTCAGAGTCTGAGGAGATATGGTGTGGCACCAAAGGTTCTAGTGAATTTCTGCAGTGTGATGGAGTTGCATCACTTTCTTGCATTTTCCCCATGACCTTTGATGACCTTACTAATCAAGAGCCTACCGGCTTTAAATTTATCCACAGCCTTTCGTGTCAATGAATTCCACAGATTCACCACCCTCTGGCTAAAGAAATTTCTCCTCATCTCTGTTCTAAGGGGGAAACCTTTTATTCTGAGGCTGTATCCCCGGTCCCAGAGTCTCCCACAATTGGAAATATCCTTTCCACTTCCACTATGTCTAGGTCTTTCAATATTCGGTAGGTTGCAATGAGATTCCCCCTCATTCTTCTAAACTCCAGTGAGTTCAGCCCCAGGGCCACCAAATGCTCCTCATATGTTAACTCTTTCATTCCAATACAGAGGCAGAGAGTGGATTAGCTCGGTTTCTGTGACCTGCTCAGTGTCTCCTTGTCCCTTCCCAATGAACGCCTAGTGAGCGCTTTCAGAAAATTGGCAAGGTAATTCAAAGCACAGAACACAGATCAGATAAGTGGCTCGAGAACATTATCTACGTTTACACTGTTAATCCGAGGAAAGTTACCAGGGAAACAACGTTTCGATGCTCATAGGATTCTGAAACATGGGGGTGTTAACCCTTGCATCGCCAAGGAGTTTCTCATCTCTCTGCATCTCTGCGTGGACACGCCATAGAGATCCCTCACTCCTGAACCACCGACATGAACAAGTCCAAGTGAACGGGCACAGGAGGACACCACCACCTGCAGGTTCCCCTCCCAATAGCCCACTGTTCTGACAGGGAAATACAGCTTTGGTTCCCTTGTCTCTAACAATTTAAAGATTAGCTTTACTTGTCACATGCACATAGAAACATACATTGAAATGCATAATTTGTGTCAACAACCAACACAGCCCGAGGATGTACTGGGACCCGTGAGTTTTGCCAGGCTCCCAGCACTAATAGAGCAAGCCCGTAACTCAGTTACCCTAGCCTGTGGGTCTTCGGGCTGTGGGAGGAGAATTGTTACACTCCTTACTGACGGCGGTGGGAATCGAACCCTATTTGCTAGCGCTGTAAAGCATGTGTCGGTGGCCTGGAAAAGCAGCTTCCATGCTAAATGACTCCATGACCCCATGGGGTTTGGAATAAGTTATGTACGCTCGGTACTGTGGGGCATCACGTGAGTGATGATGTTGATGACTAGGCCAAGGAAAGGCAGAAGGAGTCTGGTGCGAGGCTTTGTGTTTTGTAGGCTAAGCCAGGGCAGGCTGCAGGAAAACAGACAGACCAGTTGTTGCCACTCACCTGCTGGATATGCGGTCTAGCCAATGTAAGGAGCATTGCAGTACCTCCCAGTAACTGTTTAACTGATAATGACATGTGCCGGTGGGGTTTGAATCTAGTGCAGTCTCCTTTCTTCTCCAGATGCCATGGACCAGGTAGACCACAAGACCAGAACATGTAGGAGCAGAATTTGGCCATGTGGCCCAACGAGTCTGCTCCGCCATTTCATCATGTCTGATCCAACTTTCCTCTCAGCCCCAATCTCCTAAATTCTCCCTGTATCCCTTCATGTCCTGACTAATCTAGAATCTATTTACCTCTGCCTTAAATGTACCCAATAAAGGCCTCCACAGCAGCCTGTGGTAAGGAATTCCACATATTCATCACTCTCTGAAGAAAGAAATTCCCCTCATCTCCATTCTGAGGCTGAGTTCTCTGGTCTTAGACTCTCCCACCGGAGGAAACATCCTCTCCACATCCACCCTATCAGGGCCTTTCACTGTTTGATAGGTTTCAATGAGGTCACCCCTCATTCTTCTGAATTCCAGTGAATACAGACCCAGAGCCATCAAACACTCTTCAAATGACGTCATTCAATCAAGGAATAATTTTCATAAGGATGTGCTGAAACTGGAGACGGTTCAAAAGTGCCTTTGAACCCTGCTTTGAACCCTCTCCAGTTTCAGCACATCCCTTCTAAGATAAGGGCTTCAAAACTGCTCCTAATACTCCAAGTGAGGCCTCACCAGTGCTTTATGAAGTCCCAACATTTCACCTTTGCTTTTATATTCCAGTCCTCTTGAAATGAATGCTGACATCATATTTACCTTCCACATAACAGACTCAATCTACAAATTAACCTTTAGAGAATCCTGCACAAGGACACCCAAGTCCCTTTGCACCTCAGTTTTTTTGTATTTTCTCCCCATTTAGAAAACAGTCAATACTTTCATTTCTTTTACCAAAGTGCATGAACACACACTTCCTGACACTGTATTTCATCTGCCGTTTCTTTGCCCATTCTTCTAGTCTGTCTAAGTCCTTCTGTAGCCGCTCTACTTTGTCAGAACTACCTGCCCTTCTGTCTGCAACTTTGCAGCAAAGCCATAATTCCATCATCTAAATAAATAACATATAACACAAAACGAATAGGGTTCAACACAGAACCTTGTGGAACACCACTAGTCCCCAACAACCATTCTGAAAAGGTTCCCTTTATTCCCACTCTTTGCCTCCTGCCAATCAGCCACTGCTTTATCCAAGTTAGAATTTTTCCTGTAATACCAAGGGCTCATAACTTGTTAAGTAGCCTCATGTGTGGCATCATGAAAAAAACCTTCTGAAAATCCAAAACACAACATCAACCAATTCTCCTTTGTCTATCCTGCTTGTTATTTCTTCCAACTGATTTGTCAGGCAAGATTTTCCCTTGAGAAGACCATGCTGACTATGGCCTGTTTTATCATGTGCCTCCAAGTACACCGAAACCACATACTTAGCTATCAACTCCAACATCTTCCCTATCACTGAGTCAGACTGACTGGCTTATAGTTTCCTTTCTTCTGCCTCTTTCCCTTTTTGAAGAGTGGAGTGACATTTACAATTTTCCAGTCTCTCGGAACTATTCCAGCATCTAGAGATTCTTGAAAGATTTACTACTGTCTCCACAATCTCTTCAGCCACCTCTTTCAGATCCCTTGATTGTAGACCATCTGGTCCAGGTGGCTTATCCACCTTCAGACCTTTCAGTTTCCCCGAGCCTTCTGTCTTGTAATGGTAACTTCAACCACTTCATGAGCTTTCACCATACAGCTACTGTCTTCCACAGTGAAGACTGATGCAAAATACTTATTCCGTTCATCCCCATTTCCTTGTCCCCCATTACTATCTCTCCAGCATTGTTTTCCAATGGTCAGATATCCACTCTCACTGCTCTTTTACACTTTATGTATCTTTAGAATCTTTTGGTATCCTCTTTAATATTACTGGCTAGCTTACTTTTGTATTCCACCTTTACTTTCTTAATGACTTTTTAGTTGCCTTCAGTTGGCTTTTAAACATTTCCCAATCCTCCAACTTTCCATTAATTTTTGCTCTACATATGCCCTTCCTTTGGCTTTTAAGTTGACTTTGACTTCTCTTGTTAACTAAGGTTGTGTCCTCTTCCCTTTAGAATACTTTTCTCTTTGGGAAGAATTCCTCTTCCGGATTGCTCCCAGAAATTCCAGCCTTTGCTCCTCTTCCGTCATCCCTGCCAGTGTTCTTTTCCAGTCAACTCTGGCCAACTCCTCTCTCATGCCTCTGTAATTTCCTTCATTCCATTGCAATACTGATACATCTGATTTGAACTGCTCCTTCTCAATTTTCAAGGTGAATTCGATCATATCACGATCATTTTCCCCCAAGGGTTCTTTTACCTTAAGCTCTCAAATGAATTCAGGATCATTGCACAACACCCAATCCGGAATTGCTGATCCCCTAGTGGGCTCAACCACGAGCTGCTCTAAAAAGCCAACTTGTAGACATTCTAGAAATTCCCCCTCTTGAGACCAGTACCAACCCGATTTTCCCAATCTACCTGCATATTGAAATCCCCCAACGACTATTGTAATGTTGCCCTTTTGACATGCATTTTCTGTCTCCCATTGTAATTCGAAAACCACATATTACCACTGTTTCAGGATCCGTATATACCTCCCATCAGGGTCTTTTTACCATTGCAGTTGGTTAGCTTTATCCACAAACACCTTCTGCCCTTATGTCACCACTTGCTAATGATTTGGTTTCTTTTTTTAACCAACAGAGCAATGCCATCTGCTTTCCTGCCTGTCCTTTTGATACAACATGTATCCTTAGACATTAAGCTCCTAGCTGTAATTTTCTTTCAGCCATGACTCAGTGATGCCGACATCATGCCTCCCAATTTGTAACTGTGCTGCAAGTTCGCCAACCTTATTTGATATACTTCATGCATTCAAATCTCACATCTTCAGTCCTGTGTTTTGATTTTGTCCACGTTTTACATTCCAACTCATCCTGTTGACTGTAATTTCACCCTTTCATCAGCCTTTCCTTGCTTAAAGTCTCACTACACATTGCCCCTGTTTGTAAACCAACTACTTCATCCTCAACACTATCAGCCCGGTTGCCATCCCCCTGTCAAATTAATTTAACCACACCTGAACAACTCTAGCCAACCTGCCTGTAAGGATATTGGACCCCGTCGGGTTCAGGTGTAGCCCGTCCCATTTGTACGGGTCACATCTTCCCCAGAAGAGATCCTAAATGATCCATAAATGTGAACCCCTGCCCCTGCACCAGTTCCACAGCCAAGCCGAATCATTCATTTGGATGTTGCTGGGATTGGACAGAGCAAGTTATAAGGAGAGTCTTGAGACTGAGTAAAATACATGATCAAATGGCCTCTGGATGGCCTTAAGCATTCGCTGGTTCTGTCATTCAATGGCTCAGTGATTTTACACTCCTACCTTTGGCATGTTTCCAGAAAGTGAAAAGAAATGCAGACACCTCCTCCTGTCAGGTCATTTTAACTCTAAACGCCTGAGACCATCAGACATACGAGCAGAGCTAGGCCATTCAGCCCATTGAGTCTGCTCTGCCATTCCAACCCCATTCTCTTGCCATCTCCCCGTAACCTTTGATACCCTGACTAATCAAGCACCTATCAATCTCCACTTTAAACATACCCAATGACTTGGCCTCCACAGTCAGCTGTGGCAATGAATTCCACAGATTCACTACTCTCTGGCTAAAGGAATTCTTCCTCCTCATCTCTGTTTAAAAGAGTCATCCTTCTATTCAGAGGCTGTGTACTCTGGTCCTCGACTACACAACATCCCCTCCACTTCCACTCTCATCTAGGCCTTTCTGTATTTGATAAGTTTCAATGAGATGCCCACCCCACCATTCTTCTAAACTTCACTGAGTACAGGCCCAGATCCATCACATGTTCCTCATATATTAACTCTTTCATTCTTGGGATCATCCACATGAACCTCCCCTGGACTCTCTCCATTTCCAGCACATCCTTTCCCAGATATAGGGCCCAAAACTGCTCACAAAACTCCAATAAAACCTCAGCTTTATAAAACCTCAGCTTTACATCCTTGCTTTGAGATTGCAGTCCTCTTGAAATGAATGCTAACATTGCATTTTCCTTCCTCAGCACTGACTCAGACCTGCGAGAGTCCTGAACAGGATTGGCCAATTTCCTCTGCACCTCTGATTTCTGAATTTGCTCTTTGTTTAGAAAATACTTCTTTATCACTTCTACCAAAGTGTACAACCATACACTTGCTGACACTGTATTCCATCAGCTACTTCTTTGCCCACTCTCTTCATCTGTCAAAGTCCGATTGCAGACTACCTGCTTCTCAACGCTACCTGCCCCTCCAGCAATCATCGTATCGTTCACAATCTTGACCGCAAAGCCATTAACTCCATCCTCCATATCACTGACATATAATGTAAAGGGAGGTGGTCCAAATTCTAACCGCTACAGAACACCACTAGGAACAGCTGTCAACCAGGTAAGGCCCCATTATTCTGACTCTTCACTGGTGACGCCGCAGAGTGGGGAGAGCACTCCACTG
Organism: Hypanus sabinus; assembly: GCF_030144855.1. NCBI lineage: Eukaryota > Metazoa > Chordata > Chondrichthyes > Myliobatiformes > Dasyatidae > Hypanus > Hypanus sabinus. The sequence continues at coordinate 7,751,728 of NC_082717.1, forward strand.
GGGGAAAAGGAGGGAACTCCTCTCTGAACCTTTACAGAATCATACGTTGGGATTCCCAATTCCCTTTGCTCCTTTGATTTTGGAATTTGCTCCTGAATTTATTCCTTCTATCTGAATGCATGACCATGGAGCTGAGAGGGGAATGGTTTAAAAGGGGAGCTGAGGGGTACGTTTATTGATTGACTGAGATAGGCCATTCTGCTCCTTTGAGTCATGTCACTCAGCAACCCCAATTTATCCCTTGTCTAATCACAGGAGAATTCCCATTGACCAGTTTACAAACCGGCACATCTTTGGGAAGAAAAATTAAGCACCCGGTGAGGAGCCATGGATTCTATAGCGAGGACGTACAAACTCCTTACAGTGTCAGAATTGAACTCTGATCTCCGATGACCCGAGCTGTGATAGTGTCGTGCTAACCGTTACACTGGCAATGTTTACCCGTGGCAGAGACGATCAGGGATGCACTCGGAGATCACTCAGCTGACTGGTTGGCTGGGAGCCAGACTAGACTAACAGCCAATGTGACAACCAACCAAACGGAACGAGTCAGACCAATATAAACGCGGGCAGTCAGCAGAAATAACACCCAGTTGTGTCCTCATGATGTCACATCGCCTGATGATAAACAAACTGCCAGGCTCAGTGAAAACCCCTACAACAAGAGACTTTCCCATTTCAGCAGCACTTGGACGAGCAAGTGAATTATCAAGGTATAGCAGAATGGATTAGTAGAGCTGAGTGCTTAATCGCTAAAACAGAGAATGTGGGCAGTGGTTCCATTGCTCGATTTGATGACTGTGAACATAACAGAAAGAATAAGCATTGATGTTTACAGCACAAAGTACAAGCCTGAGTTCCTATTTGTCTGGTCTGCTGGACAAGCTGGAGAAATGGGCCGAAAAATGGCAGGTGAAATTTAAAACACAAGATATCAAGCAGTAGTAAATCAAGCTAACTCGTCTTGCTGTGCTGCCTAGAAGCTGCATCGTAAGAACATAAGAAATCGAAGCAGGAGTTGGCCATCTGGCCCATCGAGCCTGCTCTGCCATTCAATAAGATCATGGCTGATCTGGTCATGGACTCATCTCCACCTACCTGATTTTTCCCCATAACCTTAATTCCCCTACTATGCAAAAATCTATCCAATCTTGTCTTAACTATATTTACTGAGGTAGCCTCCACTGCTTCATTGGGCAGAGAATTCCACAGATTCACCACTCTGGGAAAAGCAGTTCCTCCTCATCTCCATCCTAAAGCTACTCCCCCGAATCTTGAGGCTATGTCCCTTGGTTCTAGTCTCACCTACCAATGGAGACAACTTTCATAATTTTATATCTAGGTGAGAGTAAGCGTTCGGCAAGGACTAGAAGGGCCAAAATGGCCTGTTTCCGTGCTGTAATTGTTATATAGTTATATGTTTCTATAAGATCTCCTCTCATTTTTCTGATTCCAACGAGTATAGTCCCAGGTGACTCAATCTCTCCTCATAGTCTAACCCCATCATATCTGGAATCAACCTGGTGAACCTCCTCTGCACCACCTCTGATGCACCATCAATAACTCACTCTGAGACGTAAGGCGAGATATCGGCTTTTATTGACTGGAAGAAGGAACCAGGAGTGAGTGTCCATCATACTATGACCTGGAGACTGAGGCCGAGCGTCAGGCCTCAGATCGCCTTTATACAGGGGCCTGTGGGAGGAGCCACAGGAGCAGTCAGCAGGGGGCGTGTCCAGACAGGCACATAGTTCACCACAACCTTCAATGTCAGTATATCATTCTTCAAGGAGACCAGAACTGCACACGGTACTCCAGATGTGGCCTCCCCAGTACCCTGTACAGTTGCAGCATAACCCCCCTGCTCTTATATTCAATCCCTCTAGTCTCACCGCTCATACAAGTAGCTTCTTCAGTTCTGATTCGTGGTGAGTAGTTTTCAAGTTTTTAATCTCTGTGAGTTGTTTAAAGGTACAGCAATCACATGAGGGTGGTTAAGAGTCATAGAGGTAATGAGAGTGTCATTAGTCTTAATTTTGCATGAATGGATGTGTGAACTGTTGTGGAGATGCAGGGGTAAAGATGTTAGGCCTACGGCTACATTGGCCCTAGACCGGATAAATCCGTAACCAAAGCTTCTTCTCTTCGTTTTGACCCTCCGTCCACACTGAAACGGCATTCTCCTCCCCCGAAAATGAAACTTTTCTAAAACGTTCTCCAGAGCGTTTAAATCTGAAAACGCTGATTAGCCAGTGTTGTGTGTACGTGCTAACCGAAGCTTTTTAAAAACACTGTGATGACATGCCGGAACAGATGGTATTGGCAATGCGGCATTTCATAGTTTTCTTGAACGCAACCTCCAACACCACAACAATGGTGGATGGCTTCAGGAGACTGTCCCTGAGCAGAACGTTTTTGCAGCTTTGCAGTATGACAGAGAATTTCAACCCCCACACAACCTAACAATTTCAGAACAGACGGCAACGAGACTGAACTCAGAAGAGTTAGCAATGTACTCACCAAATACTTTGACCTATAACTTACTGAATAAATAAGTATACTTGCTTTGCCCGGTTTTCTGTCCTTGCTCGTATGAAGGTGGTTTACGTATTTATGCAAGGACTTCTCTGACAATAGATGTGTACAGTCTAATGTAACATTGTATGGAAATACAAGATAACACTGATGCAGACATGTTTTATACATCTAACAAGGTGCCTTTAGATGCAATTGTCACTACTTCCAAAATGTCATTTTTAAGTAGTAGCTTATGTTTGGCATAGACGTGAAAATGTTAAGGCCAAAAAAGGAAAATCGTAAGTTTAACTTTTACTCAGGTAAAAATAAAACCACTTTTGCCCAGTAACCCGATATATTGCACATGCTAAATACAGCAAAATAATACAGAAAGACATGGCAAAAGAAAAGGCAAACAAATGAGGTAACAGCAAATTTCACCTTTTCCCAGTAACAAGCCTTATTGCATTTAGTTGTAGCTGTTGTCCCTTTCATCGGTGAAGAGACCATGGCTGTAGGAAATGTTTCCAATACTGTCCGTGAACTCCCTGTCGGTTGCCTCCACACGCTCCAGTATTTGTTTTTTTAGTTTTAAGTCCTCCTGCGTTAGAGTCAACAGCTATCTGTCGTTTGGCAACTTCCTTTTAAGTTTTTCTAGTCTGTAACTGGACAAATACTCACCAAGTCTTTCACGGTGAGATTCAACAGCAAACATGTCACTTGTTTTCTGTAGATGTGTCCTGCGCTTGCCCAGTAGGAGGAGATTTGCCCAAATACCCATTTTAATGTGGATGGAGGTATTTTCAAAAATACTTGGTGTGGACACCTATCGTTTTTACACGAAACCAGCGTTTTCAGATTTATCCAGTCTAGTGTGGACGTAGCCTACATCGGAAGTAGCTGACAGGTGCTGTCGTATCCCAAACCCTCTGTTCAGAGGTGGGTTTTCCAGTTTGACAACGATGTCTTCTTTATCCCCTCTTTCAAACCACCTGCCCAAAATGTGCACATTGCTGCCATCAAAGGAGCGTCCCTTGTCCTTTAGATGTGGATATACAGCCGAGTCTCGACCTGAGCTGTCTGTGATGGAAGTTTTTTGTCTCACTGATACAGTATACAGACTTGGGCGGTTCTCATTGCTTCATTAAGACAGCCAGAAAAACCAGCAGGGACATCAGACGGAGGTAAGGAGCAGAACAGACACAGTCATCCCATATTTAGCTGGAGTTTCAGAGCAACTCAGAAGGATTTTCAATATACACCAAATCCCTGTCTTTTTCAAAAAAACACACTCAGACAGAAGCTGGTCCAGCCCAAGGATCCTACACCCAAATATCGACAGAGCAATGTTGTGTATGCTGCCCAATGCAATGAGATCAGTGAGACAAAACAGCCACTTCAGAAACAGATACCCCAACATATGATCCTCTCATTATCTCTATGACTCTTAACTTGATTGCCATACCTTTAAACAGCTCACAGACTTTATCAGCTGGAAAACTGCTGGTTGAGGTGGTGTTAACTTTTCCTCAACCCGCTGCTGTTCAGAAGCGGAACACAGCAGACACAGCCTCAGAATAGACGGGCATCCTTTTAGAACAGAGGTGAGGAGGAATTTCTTTAGCCAGAGAGTGGTGAATCTGTGGAATTCTTTGCCACAGGCAGCCGTGGAGGCCAAGTCTGTATGTATATTTAAGGCAGAAGTTGATAGCTTCTTGATTGGTCAGGGCATGAAAGGATATGGGGTGAAGGCAGGAGACTGGGGCTGAGAGGAAAATTGGATCAGTCATGATGAAATGATGGAATGGACTAGATGGGCCAAATGGTTGAATTTCCCCCCCCCCCCCCCCCCCCATTAAAGACTTTAACACTCTTTTGGTGAGTAACAGACTTGGGACTTGAGACCGAGAGAATTTCTGTTGGAACCCAGAGTAAGGGAATGTTAGGACTGAGATCAGTACCACACAACGAACTGTAACGTACAAAAAGCTGAAGAACTCAGCTACTTGGGCAGCATCAGTGGATCTCTGGCAAGGACTCCCTACCCTGCACCCATGACCCTCTTCAGCCTTTCCCCTGTTCTTGAACACCTCTCTCTGCTCTTCAGCCTGCTCTGGATTGTTCCATCTCTCAGAAGGGAGCAGAACTTTAAGGTGATTGGAGTGAAGTATGGGGGGCGGGCAGAGGTCAGAGGTAGGTCCCGTACACAGAGAGTGGTGGGTGTGTGGAACACACAGCCAGGGGTGGTAGCAGAGGCTGACACAGTAGGGGCATTTAAGAAACTCTTAGATTGGCGTACAGATGACAAAAGAATGGAGGGCTGTGTAGGAGGGAAAATTAGATTAATAAAAACAGAAGAACATAAGAAATAGGAGCAGGAGTCGGCCATCTAGCCCATCAAGCCTGCCCTGCCATTCAATAAGATCATGGCTGATCTGTCCGTAAACTCAGCTCCATCTACCTGCCTTTTCCCCATAACCCTTAATTCCCCTACTATGTAAAAATCTATCTAACTGTATCTTAAATATATTTAGTGAAGAAGCCTCAACTGCTTCCTTGGGCAGATAATTTCACAGAATCACCACTCTCTGGGAAAAACAGTTTCTCCTCACTTCCATCCTAAATCTTCTCCCCTGAATCTTGAGGCAATGTCCCCTAGTTCTAGTCTCACCTACCAATGGAAACAACTTCCCTACTTCTATCTTATCTATTCCGTTCAAAATTTTGTATGTTTCTATAAGATCCCCTCTCATTCTTCTGAATTCCAGAGAGTATAATCCCAGGCGACTCAATCTCTCCTCATAGGTTAACCCCTTCATCCCTGGAATCAAACTGGTGAACCTAATCTTAGAGAAGATTAAAAGGTCGGCACGACATCATGGGCCGAAGGGCCTGTACTGTGCTGTATTGTTCTATGTTCTAACTGCTGATGAGACTTCAATCATCTCAACTTCAGCAGTCCTCTCTCCGATTCGAACTTAATGCCTCTATTTAAAAACTCCATAGTAGCTGTCTGACCTGCTGAGTTCCTCCAGTATTTTGCGTTTTGCTCTGAATTTCTAGCATCCACAGAATCTCTTTGGGTTTGTGATTATGAACGGACGGCCATAGTAATGTGAAGGGAGCTGGAAAGTGCTCTGAGAAATTTTCGGAGAAGTGCTAGGGGAGTGAGCGAGGAGACGTGATGAATTAAAGAGACCTTACAAAGAGTCTCCACCAGCAGGATGGACCGAATGGCCCCCTCATTTGTGCTGTGTATTCTTTGCCAGCTTTATTAACAGCGCACTGGCGGACTCCTGGCCTAGGCCAAACATTAAAGGATGTTGCTCTCCTGACGATGGTCGCCATGGAAACAGATTCAGCAGGCTGCTGTCTTGTCCGGCTTGTATAAAATTTGTTATTCCCATCAGCACTTTTCCTGCATGTGCATTTCAGAATCCATCCCACAGGGGCTTGGCAGGGAATCAGACTCGGGGATATCTATATCAATATCTATTGTATATCTATACATTTTGTACATACAGTATATAATAAATAAAAGGGATAATGGGGTGGAGATACGTCCCTACCAAAGGAGGTGTAAGGAGCTCCTTGCCTCTCACAAGTACTGGTTATCTGACCAATGATGCAGGCAGACAATCTCTGAAGAGTATTGATGATGGCTGGGTTCACCATCTTGTAAAGACACTGCCCAAAAGAAGGCAATGGCAAACCATTTCTGTAGAAATTTTTGCCAAGAACGATCATGGTCATGGATAAGACCACGATTGCCCATGTCAAATGACACAGCACATCATGATAATGATAAAAAAATAAATCACTAGTGAAAAAAGGGAGCAAAAATAGTGAAGCTGTATTTACGGATTCATTGTCCATTCAGATATCTGATGGCAGTGGGGAAGATGTTGTTCCTAAAATGTTGAGTGTGTGTCTTCAGGCTCCTGCACCTCCTCCCTGATGGCAGTAACGAGAAGACGGCGTGTATGAAACTTGAAACTGTTCACCCTTTCCACTGCAGACTTGATGAGGGCTGGTGTGTGCTTACATTCTGATAGTCTAAACCGTTATTTAACTAAGGTCCTCACCCACTATGGGGTGGTAATGCTAAAATGACCAGGAGGTGATCAAATGAAGCCAAGGTCAGGTTTATTGTCTTTATAAGGTGCAATGACAAAATTATTTGTGGCTACTTGCAGGGCACGGTGCTATTACAGCTCAGGGCCACAGAATTCAGAGTTCAATTCTGGCATCCTCTGTAAGAAAGTTCTTATGCTCCTTGATGTGAGCATGTGGGTTTCCTCCTAATTCTCCCATTTCCTCCCACAGTCCAAAGACATACCAGTAGGTATTTAATTAGTTATTTTATATTGTCTTGTCTTGTGATTAGGGTTTATAGTCGAATAATGCTTTCTCCTGCATGTCGTACCCTGATCAACACACCACAGCAAATTCCTAATGTATGTACAGTAAATGTTTATAGTGAATAATATTAGTCCTTGTTCCTCGATAACTTTATGAAATTACCTGGTAGGTAAACTCAATCAATAACTCAGAACTTTCAAAGGTAAATTAAAATGGCGATTCCATTCAAACAAAAAAAAAACAAATTTATTCAGTTTTTCAATTTGTTTTGCATTTTGAAACCAGGATGCCTGAGGATAACCGGGACATGTTGTTCCATGTGGTGCAATGAAGCGTGGTTTCGAACATCATAATAAACTGATCTGGAAAACTTACAAAGAAAAATCAGAACTGAAATTAAATGTCAGAAATCATTATGTGCACTCAAACAAGCTTTGATTAGCACTACCTGGGACAGAAGGATGAAGAAGAATAACAGACATTAAAAGCCTACACAACTGTTAGATAAAACTTCTAAGGATATAATTTCATCAGAAGACCATAAAACCAGGGGATTTAGGAGCAGAGTTAGGCCATTTGGCCCATCAAGTCTGCTCTGCCATTTCATTGTGGCTGTTCCATTCTTCCTCAGCCCCAGTCTCCCACCTTCCCATTATATTCTCTCATTCCCTGACCAATCAAGAATCTATCAACCTCTGCCTTAAATATACATACAGACTTGGCCTCCACCGATGCTGGGGGCAATGAATTCCACAGATTCACCATTCTTGGCTGAAGAAATTCCACCTCATCTCCATTCTAAAAGGATGCCCATCTACTCTAAAGGCTGATTTATAGTTCTGCATAGGCTTTACACTGTAGTGAGCATGCCAGAATCTTTCCTGTAATACCATGGGCTTGTAGCTTGTTAAGCAGCCTCATGTGTGGCACCTTGTCAAAGGCCTTCTGAAAATCCAAAAACACAACTTCAACCAATTCTCCTTTGTCTGTCCTGCTTGTTATTTCTTCAAAGAATTCCGACAGATAGGTCAGGCAAGATTTTCCCTTGAGGAAACGATGCTGACTACAGTCTATTTTATCATGTGCTTCCAAGTACCCTGAGACCTCATCCTTAACAATTACCTCCAACATTTTCCCAACCACTGAGGTCAGACTAACTGGCCTATAGTTTCCTCTCTTCTGCCCCTCTCCCTTTTTGAAGAGTGGAGTTTTATTTCCAATTTTCCAGTCTTCCAGAACCATTCCAAAATCTAGTGGTTCTTGAAAAATCATTACTCATGCCTCCACAATCTCTGGGGTGTACACCATCTGGTGCAGCTGACGTATCTACCTTCAGACCTTTCAGTTTCCCAAGAACCTTCTCCCTAGTAATGGTAACTCCACACACTTCATGACCCCTGACACCTGGAACTTCCACCATCCTGCTACTGTCTTCCACAGTGGAGAATGATGCAAAGTACTTACTCAGTCCGTCTGTCATTTCCTTGGCCCCCATTAATTACTCTCCAGCATCATTTTCTAGTAGTCTGATATCCACTCCCGCCGCTCTTTTATACTTTACTTATCTGAAGAAATGTTTGACATTCTCTTTAATATTATTGGCTAGCTGACATCTGTATTCCGTCTTTACCTTCTTAATGACTTTTTAGTTGCCTTCTGCTTTTTAAAAGCTTGGCAATCCTCTAACTTCCCATTGATGTTTGCTCAATTGTCTGCCCTCTCTTTGGCTTCTATGGTGGTTTTGAATTCTCTTGTTAGCCACGGTTGTGTCATTCTGCCTTTCGAATACATCTTCCCCTTCGGGATGTATATATCCTGCGCCTTCTGAATTGTTCCCAGAAATTCCAGCCATTGCTGCTCTGCCATCATCCCTGCTAGTGTTCTTTTTCAATCAATTTTGGCCAAAGAACACTCGATTAAGCACTCCATGCAAGCATATGCAATTCTACTAAGTAAACCACTAAACTTAAATGAAAGCGCAAGACGGAAGAGTGAAGACATAATCACTATTGAAGAGAAAGTTAACCAATGGAAGAGCATGACCCTCCATGGAAGACACCTGAGCAATCAGAGCAGGCTAGGTGTTGACAAAGAAGTGTCGAACACCTGGTTCAAAGCTGGAATCCTCTTCTCAGAAACAGAAGGGTTCCTTGTGGCTATACAGGACCAGGAGTGTCACAGCCACGGATTTGGCAGCGCAGCAGATATGGCAACTGTGCTCGTGAATATCAGCTAATTATTATTTAATTGTGATACTATTTAACTCCATTCGTTCTGCCGTAGTTGTTGTTGAGCCTTGGACACAGCAATGCTTCACTGCCTGTTTGCATTCCGTCTTGCCTGAGAAATTGGACTGCCAAGTCACCTGACTCTGAAGACCTGTGGTATTCGTTTTAGAGTTAGCTGTTCTTTCAGCCGCAGTGTAGGTTTCATTTTCCATTTGAGAGTTTTAGTTAATGACCTGTTTGGCTTAACGTTCATTGTTTTCTTTTCCCTTTAACACTGTTTGTATTAAAGTCTGTGAACTATCGATCTGCTTCAGTGTCTCTCACTCCACACTTGGGCCACATCCAAACCTGGTGACACAGGAGGTTAACACACACAAAATAAATCAAAAGACCAACAAGTTCAGAATGATAAATGCAGAAAATGCCCAGAGAAACCAGAAACAACCCAGTATATTACAGGATCCTGCAGTAGTTTAACTCATTTTAATTCTTACACAAGCACGATCAAGAGGCAAACACCATTCACCAAAATCTTGCTTTAACAACCTGCAAAGGTGCATAAATACTATTAATAACCCATGGGTGAAATTGACTCTTAAAATATGGAGAACTACTATAAAAGATTATAATCTAGAGGGAGATGTTGCAATTCTTAAGTGGTGTGCATATGACTCTGATTTTACACCAAATAAATTGGATGCTAGATTTAAGGACTGGACAGCTAAAGGGATAACTATTCTTTGCAACATAATGACAGAAGGAACACTGTTCAGTTTTGGAATGCTTAAAGAGAAACACTTAATAGAAAAACAAGATTTTTATCGGTACTTACAGATGCGACAATATGTTAATAGGATGCTTAAAAATGTAACCAAGGCAAGTACATGCTTGACAGAGCTATTTAGAAAAGCATATAATTCAGATAATGGTAGTAGAATCATTTCAAGTATGTATAAGGTTTTGTCAAATCTTAAAACACATTCAACTTCATACATTAAAACAAAATGGGAGAAGGAAGGAGGGATAATTATATCTGAGGAAGAATGGACAATAATAGGGAGGTATCAATGGAAGTGTACCAGTTCACAGAAATGGAGGGAGTTCGGATGGAAAAACTTGATAAGATATTTTATTACACCCTTTCAGAAATCCCATTATGATAGTAACCTCCCTGTTTGCTGGAGAAATTGTGGAAATCAAAATGCAACTCATTATCATATTTTTTGGGACTGCCCTGTTATCAAAAACTATTGGGGGGGATACACAATGCCCTACAAGACATCTTTAAATGTGAAATACCCTTAGAGAGTAAGACCATATATTTTGGGTATATACCTCAAGAATGGTTGAAAAGAGATAAATATTTAATGAATATACTTTTGGTGGCTGGTAAAAAGTCTCTTGCTAGGAAATGTTTATCACAGGAGAGCCCAACTTTAAACGCATGGATGGAAATTACAAAGGACATTTACAAAATGGAGAAGATAACAGCATCTGTTAATCATAAGCTGGAACAATTTGATTCGTACTGGGAAAAATGGTTTAACTACATAGTGCCTCATAGGCCTGATTTTATTCTCACAAATCAATGAATCTGTTGTAAAAGAAAGATCACTCCCTACTTGTACATGGTTTTCTCTTTTTGCTTGTTCTTTCTTTCTCCTCTTTTCTATAAGTGTATACCTCAGATAAATATTATGCAGAGATTTGTAACATATATGATTATATGATATATATGTACAATGTCTGAAATGAATCTTATGGAAATGTTTGTTTGATGATGAACTTCAATAAAAAAAATTACAAAAAAATACAAACTCATAGAAGACATCATACTTTGCTATAAATACAAGCCTAAGTTTAGTCAGAATCCCACAAATTATATTACAACTGATCCATTATTATAGATAGAACATCCATAATAACTGTCCTGATATAATAATACAATAATAATAATAAAGTACAATAACAATAATAGTAATGCCTTATTTATAGAGCACTTGTTATACAGGCAATGTAGTTCAAGGTGCTTACCATAAGATAGGATAAGGTAAAGAGCAGGTATTGGCCCATCAAAATGGCTCCACCATTTCATCATGCCTGATCCACTTTTCCTTTCAGCCTCAGTCTCCTGCCTTCTCCTCATTTCGCTTCATGCCTTAAGTAATCAAGAATCTATCAACCTCTGCCTTCAATATACATAAAGACTTGGCTCTGTAGCTGTCTGTGGCAAAGAATTCCACAGATTCACCATTCTCTGGCTAAAGAAATTCCTCCTCATCTCTCTTTTAAAAGGACACCCCTCTATCCTGAGGCTGTGTCCATGGGAAACATCCTGCTTACATCCACTCTATCAAGGCCTTTCACCGTTCAATAGGTTTCAATGAGATCTCCTCTCAGTCTTCTGAATTTTAGAGAATACAGGCCCAGATCCATCAAAAGCTCTTCATATGACGAGCCATATAATGTTGGAATCATTTTTGTGAACCTCCTTTGAACCCTCTCCAGTTTCAGCACATCCTTTCTAAGATAAAGGCCCAAAACTGCTCTCAATACTCCAAGTGAAGCCCCACCAGTGCTTTATAAAATCTCATTACATCTTTGCTTTTAAATTCTAGTCCTCCTGAAATTAATGCTAACATTTGCATTTGCCTTCCTCACCACAGGCTCAGCCTGCAAATCCACCTTTAGGGGATCCTGCACAAGTACCCCCAAGTCCCTTTGCGCCTCAGATTTTTGTATTTTCTCTCCATTTAGAAAATAGTCAACAGTTTCATTTCCACTGCCTAAGTGCATGACATACACTTCCTGACACTGTATTCCATCTGCCACTTCCTTGCCCCATTCCCTTAATCTGTCTCAGTCCATCTGGAGCCTCTGTACTTCCTCAAGTGCGATAAAGTGTGTGACCCTCAGGTTCTGTCGGTTGTGTAAGTCTAGGGAAGTCCATCTCTGGCCCCGCCAAACGTGTGAGATTGAGGAGCCTCCTCTTTGTGTGGATGCTGCGTGATGTGTTACCCTGTTACAGATCAGTGCCATGAAATAACAGACAGTACACCGTATGCAATTAAATGACTTAGCTTTATAATTCTTCATTTGACCAAAGGGTTAGTAAAGTAAAACAAAAAGAAAAGGGCCCATTTTAATGACACAGTCTAAGTTAAGCTTACGGTTTCCTTTTCACTGGTCCTCCAACGATTTCCCTGGGCTTCATCAACTCCCGGTCCCACTCCGAGTCCACTCCTTTCTGATGTCTACGACCTCTCCGTTCTGGCGTCTTCTCTCTCCATCTTCCGCCTAACAAAAGACCCAGATCACCTCAGCGTCAGGCACACAGCCAGAAAAAACACTCCCCTCACTGGGCAGCTCACATTCCAAAGCCCCCGTTATCTCTCACACCCAAACACTGCTGCTGCAGAAAGACCATTACCTTAGCAGTGAAACCCTTCCCAGGGTGGTACAAGTGCAATTGTGAAAATAAAACAACAAATAAAAATGAAATTGTGTGTCGTGGTAGTGTAGCGGTTAGCACGACACTTTATAAGGCAGGGCTGCAGAGTTCGGAGATAATTTCCAACATCCTCTGTGAAGACTATGCTCACTCTCCCCATGGATTGCATCAGTTGATCGGTTGCTTCTTGTTCTGCTATGGGAAGGGCCATTTTCTCAGACAGTGCTTACTTCCAATTTTCAATTATCTGAATCAGAAATGCCATAGAAGTTATTAACTTCAAACTTTCTCTATGATCACTCAAAGAGTTGAACTGCATGTGCATGTAACGAGAGCTGTATAACTCATCTCCTTCTATCTTAGGCCAGAAATTTATCATTCACCCCATGCTGTGGACACTTTCAAGAGGTCCAAGACGCCGACTTCTACAAAGAAGGGATCCGTAGGCTTCACGACTGCTGGACTAAGTATGTAAATGTAGGAGGGGACTATGTTGAAAAATAAATGTGCTAGGTTTTCTAAAATTGACTCCTTCTACCTTAGGCCACGAACTTATGAATCACCCCTCATACACCAGCCAATGCACATTTAAAGGCAAAACTTGCAGAAAATGCAATGAAGTAGGACACATGCAAAGAGCATGTCAGGCAGACAAAGATAGATGGACTGCACAGGGAAGAGAAAAAGATAAAAAATTAATTTGTAACTTCTAAAAGAGCTCTTATCTGCATGCTGTGGATGAGCAAGCTGATCAGGATGAGTGTCACAGGTCTGTGTAGCCTTGAGATTTAAATTGTGATAACTAACAGTAGACAAGCAAAATGGTTTATACCAGAAATGAACAACACATTAATTAAAATGGAATTGGACACTGGCTCAGCTGTTACAGTCATTCCACAAAAATTAGTTTTAGTGGCATTTCAAATATACTGAACTGAAGCCTGCAGAGATTAAGAACTTATACTGGAGAAAATATATTTCCTGTGGGAATGATATTCTTAAAAGTGAAATACAACAACCAACAAGCCACAATGGGCTTTAAAAAAAAGTTTTAAAAAAGCAGGGACAGCATTAGAGTCACAGAGTCATAGAGAAGTACAGAAACAGGCCCTTTGGCCCATCTAGTCCATGCCAAAACCATTTAAACTGCCTACTCCTATCGACCTGCATCAAGTCCGCAGCCCTCCATACCCCTACCACCCATGTACCTATCCAAACTTCACTAAAATGGTGAAATAGAGTTCGCGTGCACCACTTGTGCTGGCAGCTCATTCCACTCTCCAACAATCCACTGAATGAAGACGTTACCCCCTCATGATCCCCTTAAACCTTTCACTTTTCATTATTAATCCATGACCTTTGGTCATAGTCCCACCTAACCTGAGTGGAAAAAGCTGCTTGCATTTACCCTATTTATAACCCTCATAACGTTGAATACTTCAATCAAATCTCCTCTCAATTTTCTACTACGTTCTAAGGATATAGTTAACCTACTCAAACCTATATGGAGGTCCTCCAGACCTGGCAACATCCTTGTAAATTTTCTCTGTACTCTTCTGACCTTATTTTCAACTTTCCTGTAGGCAGATGACCAAAACTGCACACAACACTCCAAATTAGGCCTCACCAATGTCTCATACAACTTCAACATAAAATCCCATCTCCTGTAATCAATACATTCATTTATGAGGCCAATGTGCCCTATCTACCTGTGATGCCACTTCCATTGAATTATGGACCTGTGTTCCCAGATCCCTTTGTGCTCCCTCCCACACTCCTCAGTGCCCCACCATTCACTGTGTAAGACCCACCTGGCTGGTCCTCCCAAAGTGCAAAACCTCTGACTTGTCTGCATTAAATGCCATCTGCCATTCTTCAGTCCATTTTTCCAGCTGGTTCCAATCCCTCTGCAAGCCATGATAGTCTTCCTCACTGTCCACAACACCCCCAGTCTTGGTGTCAGCCCCAAACCTGCTGATCCAGTTAACCACATTATGATCCAGATCATTGATACAGATGACAATCAACAATGGATCCTGCATCGATCCCTGCGGCACTCAACTAGTAACATAGTGGGGTCATGATTGGCTGAGACAACCACAACTTGATTGGAGATCCATTAACTATTTGAACATCACACCCCCTGCAGCAGAGTCCACTGAAAATGAGTTAAGACAGGTACTGGATGATGCCACAGCAATGTTCAAGAATGGCACTGGAGAACTCAAACACATCAAGGGTAAGATAGTGTTAAATGAAAATTCCACAACCCAAGTTTTACAAAGCCTGTCAAATTCCTTACACCATCCATGATAAGGAGTCCAATGAGCATGATCGAACTGAAACTGAAGGTACTCAAGGTTGAATGGCGCCCATGGGCAATGCCAGTGGTCCCTGTGGCCAAGAAGAACGGGGCTGCCAGGATCACTATCAACTGGAAGTAGATCAATACCCGCTGCCCAGAATCGAGGATATCTTTGCAAACCTTTCTGTAGAGAGACACTTCAACAAAGTGGACTGAGCTGAGACATACCCACAGGTGGAGATGGAAGAAGAGCCCAAAGTGTTTCTCACCATCAACACCCACAGATGGATGGTCCCAGCAAGATTCTGTTGGCAATGGATTGGGCAGACTGGTTCCTTGGTAAGTGGGAGTCCTTCAAAAGGCTTGTATACGCCTGTCAGTTAAAAAAAAGGTGAAGGTAGCGGGTTTAGGAAACCTTGCTTTTCCAGAGATACTGCGGCCGTGGTTATAAGGCAACAATTATACCAGTGCCTTAGAAGAGTAATGTGAGCTGAGAAGAGTAATCGCCCAGTAGCTCTCACATCTACAGCAATGAAATGCTTTGAGAGGCTGGTCATGAGTAGACTGGACTCCTGCCTCAGCAAGGACTCGGACCCACTGCCATTTGCCTTGCTTCACAATAGGTCAACAGCAGTTGCAATCTCAATGACTCTCCAAGGGGCCTTAGACCACCTGGACAACACAAACATCTACGTCAGGATGATGTTCATCGACTATAGCTCAGCATTTAATACCATCATTCCCACAATCCTGATTGAGAAGTTGCAGAACCTGGGCCTCTGTACCTCCCTCTGCAATTGGATCCTCAACTTCCTAACCGGAAGACCACAATCTGTGTGGATTGGTGATAACATCTCCTCCTCGCTGACAATCAACACTGGTGCACCTCAGGGCTGTGTGCTCAGCCCACTGCTCTATTCTCTCTATACCCATGACTATATGGCTCAAAACCATATATAAATTTGCTGACGATACAGCCATTGGTGATAGATTCTCAGATGGAGTTGAGGGGGCATACAGGAGCGAGATAAATCAGCTAGTTGAGTGGTGTGGCAGCAACAAACTGGCACTCAGTGTCAGTGACACCAAAGTGCTGACTGTGGATAAGGAGGGGTAAGACAAGGGACACAAACCAATAGAGGGATCAGAAGTGGAGTGAGCGGGTGTCAAGATCTCTAAGGATCTAACCTGGTCCCAACATATTGATGCTGCTGTAAAGAAGGCAAAACAGTGGCTATATTTCATTAGGAACTTGAAGCAATTTGGTTTGTCAACTAAAACACTTGAAAACTTCTATAGATGTATCGTGGAGAGTATTCTGACAGGTTAAATCATTTTCTGGTATGTGGGGTGGGCGGGGGGAGCTACTGCACAGGACTGAAAGAAGCTACAGAAAGTTGTAAAATTAGTCAGCTCCATCTTGGGTACTAGCCTCCGTAGTACCCAAGACATCTTCGAGGACTAGTGCCTCAGAAAGGCAACATCCATTATTAAGAACCTCCATCACCCAGGACATGCCCTCTTCTCATTGTTACAGTCTGGAAGGAGATACAGAAGCCTGAAGTCACAAACTCAATGATTCAAGAACAGCTTCTTCCCCTCTGCCATCAGATTCCTAAATGGACATTGGACCCATGAACACTACCTCACTTTTAAAATATATATTATTTCTGTTTTTGCATTGTTTTTAATCTATTCAAAGTACATATATACTTATTGTAATTGATTTACTTATTCATTCTTTTTCTCTTTCTATATTATCATGTATTGCATAGAACTGCTGCTGCTAAGTTAACAAATTGCATGAGACATGCCGGATATGTCGGTGATAATAAACCTGATTCTGATTCTGAAATAAAGGAGGTGCAGAGCCGACATAGGCAGGTAGGAGCAAGTGAGGTACTTATGGAATATAGGAGATATAAGGGGACACTTAAGAAAGAAATCAGGAGGGCTTAAAGAAGGCATGAGGTTGAATAGGCAGACAAGGTAAAGGAGAATCCGCAGGGATTCTACAGAGAGATTAAGAGCTAAAGGATTGCGAGGGACAAAACTGGTCCTCTGGAAGAGAGAATGCTAATCCATGTGCAGAGCGAAAAGAGATCGGGGAGACTTTTTGCATCTGTATTAACTCAGGAGATGGACGCAGAGATTATAGAAGTGAAACCAAGTGGCATCAACTTCACGGACCCTGCACAGATTACAGAGGAGGAGGTGTTTGCTACCTTGAGGCAAATTAAGGTGGATAAATCCCCAGGGTCTGACAAGGTGTTCCCTTGAACCCTATGGGAGACAAGTGCAGAAATCTCTGTGGCCCAGCAGAGATATTTAAGTTATACTTTGTGACAGGTGAGGTACCGGAGGACAGGAGGACAGCTGATATTGTCCCTTTGTTTAGGATAGGCTCCAAAAATAAACCAGGAAATTATAAGCCGGTGATCCTGATACCAGTAGTGGGAAAGTTATTGGAAAGTATTTTAAGGGACCAGATATATGAGTATTTGGATAGATATGGACTAATAGTCAGCATGGCTTCATGCATGGTAGGTCAGTATAAACTATCTCAGACAGTTTTTGAGGAAGTTACCAGGAAAGTTGCTGAAGACAGGACAGTATACGTTGTCTGCATGGACTTTACCAGGGAATATGACAAGAACCCGCTTAGGAAGTTGGTCAAACACGAGGAAATCTGCAGATGCTGGAAATTCAAACAACAACACACACGAGATGCTGATGGAACACACAGCATAGATGCTGCCTGGCCTGCTGTGTTCCACCAGCATTTTGTGTAGGAAGTTGGTCAAAAAGGTTCAGTCGCTTGGCATTCAAGATGAGGTAGTAAATTGGATGAGACATTGGCTTTGTGGGAGAAGCCAGAGAGTGGTAGTAGATGGGTGCCTCTCTGACTGGAGGGAGTACCGGAGAGATCGGTGCCGGGTCTGTTGTTGTTTGACATCTATACCAATGATCTGGTTGATAATCTGGTTCAGTGGATCAGCAAATTTTCGGGTGATACCAAGATTGGGGGCACAGTGGGCAGCGACGAAGATTATCAAAGCTTGCGGTGGGATCTGAACCAACTGGAGAAATGGTCTGAGAGATGGCAGATGGAATTTAATGCAGACAAATGCAAAGTGCTGTGCTTCAATAGGATCAACCAGGGTAGGTCTTACAATGTGAACAGTAGAGCACTGAGGAGTGTGGTAGAACAAGGGGATCTGGTCCATAGTTCATTGAAAGAGGCATCACAGGTGAATAGGGTCATAACGAAAGCTTTTGGTACATTGACCTTCATAAATTAATGCATTGAGTACAGGAGATGGGATGTAATGCTGGAGTTGTATAAGATGTTGGTGAGGCCCAATTTGGAGTACTGTGTGCAGTTTTGGTCACCCTCTTACGGGAAAGATGTAAATAAGGTAGAAAGAGTGCGGATAAAATTTACAAGGATGTTGCTGGCACTGGAGGGCCTGAGTTATAAAGAAAGATTGAACAGGTTACGAGTTTATTCCTTGGAACTTAGAAGACTGAGAGCAGATTCGATAGAGATATACAAAAGTCTGAGGGGTATAGACAGGGTAAATGCAAGCAGGCTTTTTCCACTGAGGTTGGGTGGGACTACAACTAGAGGTCATGGGTTAAGGGTGAAAGGTGAAAAGTTTAAGGGGAGGATGGGAAACTTCTTCACTCAGAGTGTGGAACAAGCTGCCGGCACAAGTGGTGCATGTGATCTCAATTTCAACATTTAAGAGGAGTTTGGATAGGTACACAGATGGGAAGGGTATGGAGGGCTGTGGTCCGGGTGCAGTTTGATGGGAATAGGCAGTTTGAATGTTTTGGCATGGACTAGATGGGCTGAAGGGCCTGTTTTAGAGCTGTTCTTATTTTTTTTACTCTACGACTCTAAGTGTTCCCAGCAGCCTCCACGACAGCCTCACACGCGATTGACGTACTGAGGACCCTCTTCTCAAAGACTGGCATACCCAAACTCTCAGTCACTGACAATGGACTGCATTTGGTTGCGGAACAGTTCCAGTTATTCCTGAAAATGAATGGAGTAAGACATTTTTTTACACTGTAGCACACAGCTGCAAATGGCTTGGTGGAAAGATTTGTCCAGGATCTAAAGATTGCACAGCGAGCAACGTCAGAAGGACGCGCTGAACTAACTAACTGAATCAGAAGCTCGCCAGTTTCCCCCTTGGATATCGCAATGAGCACACTCCACAGCTGGGTCGTCCCTTGCTTCGATCTCCTCAAACCCACTCTCAGAAGGAGCAGGCAGGACAAGCAGGTGAGACAAACCGAGGACCCCTCAAACACAGAAGGTCCATGCTCCACTCCAGGATAAGCAGCCCTGATGAGTGACTGCAGAGGTGATCAAAAGAGAGTACTTGGGAGGATTAAGGGCAGAGTTGGGCCACTCTCCTACCCTGTGTAGATTGCACCTGATGTTATCTTGCACGGCACATCACTCAATTGAAGAGAGCCGATTCAATTGTTAGAGAAGAAAGGTGTTCAGAGCTGTCTGAAAATCTTTTTGCAGCTGTGGTGAACTACGTGCCTGTCTGGACACGCCCCCTGCTGACTGCTCCTGTGGCTCCTCCCACAGGCCCCTGTATAAAGGCGATCTGAGGCCTGATGCTCGGCCTCAGTCTCCAGGACATAGTATGATGGACACTCACTCCTGGTCCTCAGAGTCAACTCCTACAACCACCACTGGGTAGGCCGCAGAACCTGGGATTGGTTTACAGCCACAAGTCCCGCCTGCCAAGCAGGGTGACCACTCCCCCCCCCACCGTCAGGAAAGAAATTATCCCCACAAGAGTAAGAAATCCTACACAGCTATTAAATCATTAGTCTTGAATGGGACAATTCCAAACTTACTGTTCTATGGATGTGATAATAAATCACAAACATGAGAGATTCTGCTGGAAATCCAGAGCAACACACACAAAATGCTGGAGGAACTCAGCAGGTCAGGCAGCATCTGTGGAGAAGAGTGAACAGCCAGCATTTTGGGATGATATCTTCATCAGGAACAAGAAAGACAGGGGAAATATCAAAATAAAAAGTTGGGGGGAGGGGATGGAAGGTGCTAGGGGAAGCCAGGTGGGTGGGAGAAATAAAGGGCTGGAGAGGAAGGAATCTGATACTGTAGGAAAGGAGAGCAGACCACAGGAGAAAGGCAAAGAGGAAGGGACCCAGGGGAAGTGATAAGAAAGTGAAAAGAGGTAAAACGTCAAGCTGAGATATAGACAAAGAGGGAGGAGGAGGATTGTCTTTTACCAGAAGGAGAAATTGATATTCATGCCATCAGGTTGGAGGTTACCCAGACGGAATATACTGTTAGGTGTTTCTCCTCCACCCTGAGAGTGACCTCATCTCGGCACAAGATGAAGCCGTGGATCGACACATTGGAAGAGGAATGGGAATGGAAGTTAAAATATTTGGCCACTGGGAAGTTCGACTTGTGGCAGATGGTGAGGATGTGCTTGACAAAGTGGTCCCCCGGTCTACAATGGGCCTCACCAACGCAGAGGAGGCCACAGTGGGAGCAGCGGACATAATAGATGATCCCAGCAGATTCACAGGTGAAGTGCAGCCTCACCTGGAAGGACTGTTTGTGGCCCTGAGTGGCGGTGATGAAGGAGGGGATTGGCAGGTGTCGCACTTGGGATGCTTGTCGGGATAAGTGCTGGGAGGGAGTTCAGTGGGGAGGGATGAATGGACACGGGAATCACGGAGGGGTCAATCCCTGTGGAAAGTTGGGGGGGGGTGCGGTATGGGAGATAAAGATATTTTTACTGGTTGGATCCTCACAGGACAATTTACAATGACTAATTAACCCACTAACTGGTATCTCTTTGGGTTGAGGGAGGAAACCAAAGCACCTGGAGGAAACCCACGCATTCATGGGGAGGATGAACAAACTCCTCACAGACGGTGCCAGAATTAAACTCCAATCTCTGACACCCTGAGCTGTAACAGCATCATGCTAACCACTTGCTCTACCATGGCACGTCTTACGCAGAAAAAAAAGTTGCTGGAGGAACTCAGCAGGTCAGGCAGCATCTGTGGAAGGGAATAAACGGTTGATGTTTCAGGCTGAGACCTTTCTTCGGGACTGGAAAGGAAGGGGGACAAGGCCAGAATAGGAAAGGTGGAGGAGGGGAATGAAGACTAGCTGGAAGGTGACAGGTGAAACCTGGTGGATGGGAAAGGTTAAGGGCTGGAGAAGAAGGAAGCTGATAGGAAAGGAGAGTGGACAGTAGGAGAAAGGGAAGAAGGAGGGGCTGCAGCAGGTGAGAAGAGGTAAGAGCCAGAGTGGGGAATAGAGGAAGAGGGGAGGGGGAAGAATTTTTTTAACCAGAAGGAGAAACTGATAATTATGCCATCAGGGTGGAGGCTACCCAGACAGAATGTATTGTAAGGTGTTGCTCATCCACCCTGAGGGTGGCCTCATCTTGGCTCAAGAGGAGGCCATGCATCGACATGTCTGAACAGGAAAGGGAATAGTAATTAAAATTTTTGGCCATTGGGAAAACCGTTTTGGCAGATGAAGTGTCAACCAAGGTAGTAGGTGGTGATTTGGCGACCCCATTTGTCTAAATGTAGTACTGCAGGCAACAATCATCGGGATGCTGGAAATCCAGACAGCACAAACAAAATGCTGGAGGAACTCAGTAGGTCAGGCAGCATCTATGGAAATGAATAAACAGTTGACATTTTGGACTGAGATCCTTCAACAGGACAGCACAGTAGCGTAGCGGTCAGCATAACACTGTTCAATTCCCATCACTGGCCATAAGGAGGTTCTGTGTTCTCCCTGTGACTGGGTGGGTTTCCTCCGGGTGATCTGGTTTCCTCCCACATTCCAAAGATGTACAGGTTAGTGGGTTAATTGGTCACATGGGTGTAACTGGGCATTGTGGGCCTGTTGGGCTGGAACAGGCTGTTACCATGCTGTATATCAAAATAAAAACAAACGAGACTGCAAAGAAAGGGGGAAGGTGAAAAGTGTTTGAGAGAGAGAGCCCACAGCAAGGCACTCACCATGGACTGGGTTAACACAAGGTGAGGGCAGTGAGACTGGGGATCTCCAGACACCAGCGTCTGTGTGGGCAGAGGAAACTGTGAGCGGTTTCAGACTCCTGGGACTGTACATCACACACAATCTCTCACGGTCCCAGGACACATTCTATACAAACAGAAATGCTCACCAACATCTCTGCTTTCTGAGGAGACTGGAGAGAGCTGGACTTGGCACATCTATGCTCATGCCCAGTAGAGAGCATCCTAATAAGCTGCATCACTGCTGGTGTGGAAACTGGGCAGGAAGGCTCTACAATGGGGAGTCAAAACTGCCCAACACATATCGTAATATAACAACACAATAAACATACAGTAAATACATAAAATAGTCGTGTGTGTGTGTGTGCGTGTGAGTGTGTGAACTTGTGTCAGTGTGTGTGTGCGTGTTTGTGTGTGTGTGTGTGTGTGAGTGCGTGTGAGTGTGTGAATTTGTGTCAGTGTGTGTGTGTGTGAGTTTGTGTCTGTGTTTGTGTGTGTGAGTTTGTGTCAGTGTGTGTGTGTGTGTGTGTGCGTGAGTGTGTGAGTTTGCGTCAGTGTGTGAGTGTATGTGTGTGAGTTTGTGTCTGTGTCTGTGTGTGAGTGTGTGAGTTTGTGTCAGTGTGTGTGTGTGAGTTTGTGTCAGTGTGTGTGTGTTTGTGTCAGTGTGTGTGTGTGTGTGAGTTTGTGTCTGTGTGTGTGAGTTTGTGTCAGTGTGTGTGTGTGTGAGTGTGTGAGTTTGTGTCAGTGTGTGTGTGTGTGTGTGTGTGAGTGTGTGTATGTGTGTTGTATCCATAGATTGACACTAGGCACATTAGCATCTGCACATGCAGTGGCTGACAGGAAATGATAAAGTGGTGATGGTTGGGGGTGTGGAGGGGTGGGTTAGTGGGTGGAGGTGTTGATCAGCCTGACTGCTTGGGGAAAGGAACTGTTTTTGAGTTTGGTGGTCCTGGTTTGAATGTTATGCAGCCTCCTCCCTGATGGAAGTGGGGCAAACAATCCATGAGTTGGGTGAGTTGGATCCTTCACAAGATTACTGGCCCTTTTCCAGCATATTTCTGCCAATATGGCCTTGGTGGTGGCTAGAATCTTACTGTGCTGCATTTCTTCCGGAGTAACAATTATTTTGTCTCCTTGACTTACGTGTGTTGGAAATGACGTTGAACAACCTTGCAGTAAATTTTGAATCAAACAGAAGGTGAACATTGATCCTTGAGGAGGAGGTCATGCTGCCTGCTCTGAAAAAAGTCCCTAACCAGGCTGGATGGTGCACTGGGAGGAAAAGGAACCTGCTGAATTACCGATTAAAACAATACCCTCTGGCAGGTTTCCTCCACATTCCTCCCTCTGCCAAGGGACTGTCAAATGTGAAACTTTCATAACGTCACAGAGTAATAGAGCACCACAGCGCAGAAGCAGGTCCTGTGGTCCATGTAAGCTGTGCCAAAGTATTATCCTGCCCAGTCCCTTTGACTCACACCCTTCATACCCCTCCCATCCACGTACCTATCCAAACAGCTCTTAAGTGTTGAAACCAAACCCACATTTACCACCTCCACTGGCGGCTCGTCCTGCACTCTCACCACCCTCTGAGTGAAGAGGCTATCCCTCATGTTCCCCATAAACATTTCACCTTTCACCTTTTTTTCCCTCTAGGTGGATGAAATCAAATTATTTTCACTCACTTAGCAGACAATCAGTTATATTTTTCTTGCGATCTGGGTATTGTAGGCGTGGCCAGAATTTGTGAACCACCTGCGATTGTCCTCTAGAGGGTGCAGGTGAGGCCATAGACAGTAAGACGCAGGAGCAGAACTAGGCCGTTCGGACCACCAAATCTGCTCTGCCATTCGATCATGGCTGATTTAATTTCCCTCTTAACCCCATTCTCCTGCCTTCTCCCTGTAACATTTGAGGTCTTCGTTGATCAAGAACCTATCAACTTCCACTTTAAATATGCCCGATGACCTGACCTCCACTGCCAAGTATTGTGAGCAGTTTCCGACTCCTTATCTGAGAAAGGACATGCTGCAAGTGGAGAAGGTTCACAACAATCATCCTGTGAATGAAAGTGTTAACATATGAGGAACGTTTGATGGCTTTGGGTCTGTGCTCGCTGGAGTTTAGAAGAATGAAGTAAGGATCTCATGGAAACCTGTCGATTGTTGAAAGGCCAAGGTAGAGTGGATGTGGAGAGGATGTTTCCTATGGTGGGAGAGTCAAGGACCAGAGGGCACAGCCTCAGAATAGAGGGATGTCCATTTAGACTGGAGATGAGGAGGAAATTCTTTAGCCAGAGAGTGGTGAATCTGTGGGAGTCGTTGCCTCAGATGGTTGTGGAGGTCAAGTCATTGGGTATATTTTAAACAAACATAGATAGATATTTTGATTAGTAAGGGCATGAAAGGTTGTGGTGAGAGGGCAGGAGAACGGAGTTGAGCGGGATAATAAATCAGCCATGTTTGAATGGTGGAGCGGACTCGATGGGCTGAATGGCCCAGTTCGTCTACTATGGGAGGTTAGACAGTACACAGTATTCTTTTAATGATGAAGTTAATTTGTCATATGAACATCCATATACATGGTGGAATATGTCATTTGCAGTGAGGATTATGCTGGGGGCAGTCCCCAAGTATCTGGCACTGAAATAGGATGCCCACAACCTAATCACCCTAACCCGTCCAGTATGTCCTTGAATGTGGAGGAAACCAGCTCTCCTCGAAGAAACATGTGCGATCACGAGGAGAACGTACAAGCTCCTTACAGACAGCAACGAGAATCTTTACCGTCATCATTATGTGCCGTGTCATATGATGGGAGCGGTGATAGCCTCGGCCATGATTGCCCTTGGAAAATGTTTCTACACCAGTAGTTTGCCATTGCTGCCTTCTGGGCCGTGTCTTTACAAGACGGGTGACCCCAGACGTTATCAATACTCTTCAGAGATTGTCTGTAGTCACATAAGCAGAACTTCTGATATGCAGCAGCTGCTTGTACGACCATCCACCGCCTGCTCCCATGGTTTCATTTGACCCTGTCTGGTGGGAGAGGGGTAAGCAGGTGCTGCACCTTGCCCAAGGGTGACCTGCAGGCCAGCGGAGGGAAGGAGCACCTCACACCTCGTTTGGTAGAGACGTATCTCCACCCCACCACCTGGTGAGAACAGATGGGACATGTTCACAGAATCACTCAGCACAGAAACAGGCCATTCAGCCCAACAGTTTGATGCTGACCAAGATGCCACCTCCAAGACAGTTCCTCTTACCTGCACTGGGCCCGTGTCCCTTGAAATCTTGCCTATCCAAGTACCTTTCACACGTTGTTAATGTAGATTCAAGATTCATATTTATCACATTCATGGAATAATACGGCAAAAGGTGTCATTTTTGTAAACAGCCACCCAAACCTAAGGATGTGCTGGTGACAGCCCACAAGTGCCGTTACACACTCCAGTATTGACATCACATGTCCACAATGCTGGGCTGAACAACACAGAACACACGCAGTCCCAGTTACTCCTTCCCCCACCTCACCCACACACGTACACTGCCCTGTAATCCCAGGCCAGGCTATCTTCAGCCTCCAGCCTCCAGCAGACTCACAGTTACACAGATATTGGGCCTTGGACTTGGGTTCCGCACATCGGCCTCAATTTCAGGACTTCCGATTGACCTTGGGGCTTCAATCTGGAATTCCAGTTGTTAAGGAGTGCACACTGCAGGATGGGAGAACTTCGCAGAGAGTAGCGGGCACATCCCTGCCCGCGATCTACAGAAAGCATTGCCTCAAGAAGGCAATGTTCATAATCAAAGATCCTCACCATCTGGGCCACAACACTTCCTCACAACTTATTGTCAAGAGGTATAGAAGCCTGAAGTCACACTTCACCAACAACAGCTACTTCCCTTCAGCCACTCGGTTCCTGAACCATCCTACATAACCAGCTGTCAGCATCTCTGAAGATCTATCCTGGGCCGAACATCAATGCAATTACAAATAAGGCATGACAGCGGCTATATTTCATTACAAAATGCAGAGACTTGGTAGGTCACCAAAGACTCTTCCTAATTTCTACAGACGTTCTGTGGAGAGCATTCCAACTGGTTGCTTCACACTCTGGTATGTAAGTGCCATTGCACAAATTTAGAAAAAGCTGTAGAGTGTTGTAAACTCAGACAGCTCCATCAGGGGCACTGGCATCCCCAGCATCGGGGACACCTTCGAGGGCATCTATCATTAAGGACTCCCATCGCCCAGGGTGTCCCTCTTCTCATTAACGAGGAGGTACAGGAGCGTGACGATACACACTGAACGTTTCCGGAACTGCTGTTTGTCCTCCATCATCAGATTTCTGAAATGACAATGAACCCGTCAACACGACCTTAATACTTGTTTCTTTTTTGCTCTCTTTTTGCACTATTTATTTAATATTTCATATATATTTCTTTTTGTAGCTTATAGTTTTCCTTACCTACTGCAATGCTGCAAAGCAACACATTTCATAGCACACGCCTGTGATAATAAACCTGATCTTGACCTCACCCTGCACTACAAAGTACTTTGTTTTATTTTCATCATACTTGTGCCTTTTCTTGTAAAGATTATGTATTGTTTATGCTTAATTTCTGATTTTTTTCTCGTGAACGCTGCTTATCTGGTGCTCTGACCCTGTGATGTTGCTGCTGCAAGTTTTTCTTTGCAACCGTGCAGGCACGTAATCATGCAGATGACAATGACCCCAACTTTGAATTGAACATCAAATTTGCAGAATTGAGTGAGGGACCACCAAGGCATTGGTAGGGGAAGAGGAAAGAGTACACGAGGGTTGGCGGGCATGTAACAGATTGTGCATACTGCCACAGATGGGGAAAAGGGAAAGGTTAATGTGAGTCCTTTAGTAATGATCCAGAGAAAGTGGCTGCTTTCTTAGGTCTTCTGATGCTGTGTTCAAGGTTTGACATGTTGCGGATTCAGAGATGCTCTCCTGCACACCACTGCTGTAACACGTGGTTATTTGAGTCACTGTCACCTTCCTGTCAGCTCGAACCATTCTGGCCATTCTCCTCTGACCTCTCTCATTATCAAGGCATTTTTGCCTAGAGAAGTGTCCTTCACTGGATATTTTTTTGTTTTTCACACTACTCTCTGTAAACTCTAGAGACGGTTGTGCATCAAAATCGCAGGAGATCAGCAGTTTCTGAGATACTCAAACCACCCCGTCTGGCACCAACAATCATTCCGTGGTCAGAATGGGGAAGAAATGTGATCTAAGTGACCACATTTCTACCCCATTCTGATCTTTGATCTGAACCTCTCGACTGCATTCGAATGTTTTTGTGCATTGAGTTGTTGGCATATGATTGGCTGATGAGATACTTGCATTAATGAGCAGGTTCTCAAATGCTGTTCATAGACTTCAGTTCAGCATTCAACACAATCCTCCCTCAGAAACCGATTGGAAAGCTGAGCCTACTGGGCCTGAACACTTCCCTCTGCAACTGGATACAAGATTTCCTGACTGGGAGACCTCAGTCAGTCCGGATCGGGAGCAGCATCTCCAGGGCTGTGTGCTCAGTCCACTGCTGTTCACCCTGCTGACCCACGACTGTGCTGCAACACACAGCTTGAACCACATCATCAAGTTCACCGATGATACAACCGTGGTGGGTCTCATTTGCAAGAACAACAAGTCAGCATACAGAGAGGAGGTGCAGCAGCTAACGGACTGGTGCAGAGCCAACAACCTGTCTCGGAATGTGAGCAAAACAAAACAGATGGTTGTTGACTTCAGGAGGGCACGGAGCGACCACTCCCCGCTGAACATCGATGGCTCCTCGGTAGAGAAATTTCTTGGTGTTCACCTGGCGGAGAATCTCACCTGGTCCCTCAACACCAGCTCCATAGCAAAGAAAGCCCAGCAGCGTCTCTACTTCCTGTGAAGGCTGAGGAAAGTCCATCTCCCACCCCCCCATCCTCATCGCATTCTACAGGGGTTGTATTGAGAGCATCCTGAGCAGCTGGATCACTGCCTGGTTCGGAAATTGAACCATCTCGGATCGCAAGACCCTGCAGTGGATGCAGTGGATCGTGAGGTCAGCTGAGAAGATCATCGGGGTCTCTCTTCCCGCCATTACAGGCATTTACACCACACACTGCATTCTCAAAGCAAACAGCATTATGAAGGACCCCACACATCCCTCATACAAACTCTTCTCCCTCCTGCCATCTGGGAAAAGGCACCAAAGCATGTGGGCTCTCACGACCAGACTGTGTGACAGTTTCTTCCCCCAAACCATCAGACTCCTCAATACCCAGAGCCTGGACTGACACAAACTTACTGCCCTCTACTGTGCCTATTGTCTTGTTTATTATTTATTGTAATGCCTGCACTGTTTTTGTGCACTTTATGCAATCCTGGGTAGGTCTGGAGTCGAGTGTCATTTTTTTTTGAGTTGTTTTTAACATCATTCAGTGTAGTCTTTGTATTGTTTCATGTAGCACCATGGTCCTGAAAAATGTTGTCTCGTTTTTACTGTGTACTGTATCAGCAGTTATGGTCGAAATGACAGTAAAAAGTGACTTGACTTGACTTGTACAGGTGTACCTAATAAAGTGACCACTGAATGTATAGCAGGTTTTCATGAGATTGACTGCTAGGTGGCAGTGTAGGCTACAAAGACGATGTTGGGAGACTTCAATGGGTTGAATGAAGAAGGAATGAATGGTCTTTGACTTAAAATGTTGACCCTGTTTCTCTCTCTCTCTCTCTCTCTATGGATGCTGACTGCCCTGCTGAGTGTTTCAGGCAGTTTTTACTTCCGAGGACCACGGACAGCTGAGATGAACAATGCATCATTGACCCCACCCACCCTCAAGGACAACTATACAGCGAGGTTTTGGAAAAGGGCCAAGATAAAGGATCCCACCCACCCTGCTCGCAGACTGTTTGTCCCACTTCCCTCAGGGAGGAGGCTACGTAGCATCTACCCCAGGACCAGCAAACTCAAAACAGTTCCTTTCCCCAAGCAGTGAGGCTGATCAACACCCACTAACCCACTCCTCCACACCCCCAACCACCACGTTTATCATTTCCTGTCAGTCACCTTATGTACAGACACTCCTGTGCCTATCATCACTCTATGGAAATACATAAATATGGACATCTATACATCTATGTATATAATCTATCTTATGTACTTGTGTTAAACAAGTTTCTCGCATATGCTGGAAATCCAGGCAACACACACAAAATATTGGAGGAACTCTGCAGGTTAGGCAGCATCTAAGGAAAAGAGTAAACAGTTGACATTTTGGGCAGAGATCTTCTGTGTTAATGTGTTTTTTAAATTGTGTTCTTTATCTTATTGTGTTTTTTTGTGCTGCATTGGATCTGGAGGAACAATTATTTTGTTCTTTACCCTTGTGTACTGGGAATGACACGGAACAATCTTGAATCTTAAAAGAACAGAGTACATTTTAAACGATGAGTGACAGAAAGATATTGGTGTTCAACGCGACCATGGTGAGACTCCTGCTAATCATACCCACACTCTGAAATAGGCGGTGTCGTAGTCAGTGAGGAAAGTTATTAAAAATTTACAGGGGTATCTAGATCAGAGGGGTAAGTGGGCAGGGGACAGGCAACGAGGGTAGGACTTTCACAGTAAAAAGCAGGGCTCAGAAAATGCTTTGATCTACAATTAGACTGAAAGAGTAGAAGGATGTTGCCAGAGCTTGAGAACCTGGTTTACAGGGAAGCATTGAACAGATTAGGACTCAATTCCCTGGAATGCCGGGGAGATTTGATAGAGTTGTACAAAATTATGAGGGGTAAATGCAAGCAGGTTTTTTCCACTTACCTTGGGTGAGACTAGAAATGGAGGTCATGAATTAAAGGTGAAAGGTGAAATATTTAAGGAGAACACGAGGGGAACTTCTTCACTCAGAGGATGGTGAGAGTGTAGAAGGAGTTACAACCGCAAGTGATGGATACAGATTTGATTGCAACATGTAAGAGAAATTTGGATAGGTACATGGATGGGAGGGCTATGGTCCAGCTGCTCAGCAGAAAAAATTGTTTGGCATGGACTAGATGGACTGAAGGGTCTTTTTCAGTGCTCTATGACTCCAACAGAGGGGCCACAGGTTTCAAGTAAGTGATTTTCTGAAAGCAACGTTGCGGGTAGCCAGGGTGGTGAAGAAAGCTTTTGGCACACCAGCCTTTATCAGTGAGGGAATTGAGTATTTAAGTCAGGATGTTATGTTGCAGTTGTAGTGGACATTGGCATGGCTGTGGTTTGAGCGTTGTGTACAGTTTTGGTCACCATTGTAAAGAAGACAGGGCTTACCAGCACTGGAGGACCTGAGTTATAGAGAAAGGTTGGGTGAGCTAGGACTTTATTCTTGAGACTGTATGAGAACGACAGGTGACCATATAGAAATGGTTAAAATTTATGAGAGGCATGATAGGGTGAATGCACTCAGAGTTGGAGAATCAAAAACTCGAGGAACCGGTTTAAGGATGGGGAGGGGGAGCCTGAGGGACAACTTTTTCACCCAGAGGGTGGCCCATTTCTGGCAGATCCATTAATGGAGCACCATGGTAGTGCTGTGGGGTCCATTAAATGGAGCACTGCAGTAGTGTTGTGGTTAGTGTGACACTACTGTAGTTTAGTTCACAGTTCAATTCCGGCACTGTCTGCACAGAGTTTGTACGTCCTCCCTGTGGAACGTTTCCTCCCACAGTCTAGAGGTGTACTGGTTAGTAGGTTAATTGATCATTGTAAATTGCCCTGTGATTAGGCTAGGGCTAAATAGGAGGGCTTCCGGGCAGCACAGCTTGCTGTGCCAGAAGGGCCAGTTCCGTGCCGTATCTCTAAATAAATAAACAAATAACATTTAAGAGGCACTTGAAAAGGTCCATGGATAGGAAAGGTTTAGAGGGATACGGGCCTAATGCAGACAGATCGGACTGGCTTACATGGGCATCTTGGTTGGTATGGAATCATTGGGCCAATGGACTGTGTGACTCCATGACCTTCTAAATGTCTCCCTTTTCAGTCATCAACCCATCCTCCCCTCTTCCCTCCGTCTCCTCACCCTGCCCCTTTTACCTTCCTTCCTCTGTTGGCAATCAATAATCCCATTCCCCTTTGCCATGTTTCGCCTCTATGTCTTTCCTTTCCTCCCCCTCTACCCTCCCATCCACCCACTTCTGAACTCGAATCCTTGTCCCGTACCCATCTTACCTCCCCCACTCCTCTCCACCCTTCTTCTCCCTTCCCTTCACCACTCCTCTTTCTATTCACTCCAGCCCTTTCAAACACATTCCTCTTTCCTCTATTACACCTCAGTTACCCTTCTCCTTCCATTTCCCCCTCATTCACTCCATCCCTCCTTTACACATTCTCCTGCATCTCTCCATCACTCATTTTCCACTTCCTCCCTTCCCCTCGCCTCCACCTCTTCCTCCACTTCCATTCCTCTTTCTTATCTGCCCCTCCTCTCCTTCCACTCCTCAGCCCTCACTCGCACTCCCCCGTCCCGCCCCGTCCTTGCCCCGCGCGCCCGTCGGCCGCACGCCCGGGCAGCGCGCGCCCCCGCCTCGGCGCCGCGCCGGAGCGGCCGCCCGAAGCGGTGCCGATGTGGGCGAGGGAGCGGGCGGCGGCGGCGGCGGCGGCGGGCGGAGGGAGCTCAGGTGGGTGCGGGTCCCCTCCCTTCCCACCCCACCTCCTGCCCCTCTCCCCCCCCTCTACCCACCCGCGCTGGGGGTGTGGGGTGGGGGGTGTGACTCTCATTCTCCGCAGTTTCGGGGCGTCGGTGTTGGGGGAGGGACGGTGATGTGGGGGAAACGGTATCCGGGCTGCCCCCACACCTCCTCACTGCACCGGGACCAGATCGGTGTCTGCATTCCCCCTGACGCCCACCTTCAAGGAACAAGGACAGGGGGGGGGGCCTGTCTGGAGGAAAGAGGGGTGAGAAGTTACCACTGCTAGCCCTGGCAATTTAGAATCCCAGTATGATCACATAGTCCAACTGGGGGAGAGGCGTGCCGGGGCTCCCTGGTGCGTGTCGGTGTGTTTATGACTGCCTTAATCCGCCGGGGGTGAGAGAAAGGTTCCTTTTGTCATTTGAGGCAGTGGCACCCCCACCTCCCGGGAGGTGACAGAGTTATTTGTGAAGCCCAGTGATGGAAAAGTGGGGTGGGGTGGGAACGCTTAATTAACAATTAAAAACAACAATAAGCTCTCCCTGGATGATAGGGTATGTGTGAGAGATGGAGTGCAACCAGTGGATGTTATTGCTTGAAGCGGACGGATCTCAGATTAGGGAATAATATTTGTAATACCTTGCCTCTTAAGGGGAACTGGAACAATTATCTGCGCTTTTGTTGCTTTGAACACAGTGGCGGTGTCTCATGGGGTCTTTTCAAGAGGAAGAAATCAGTTAGCAGGATCAGGTGTATTATCACTGAAATACATTTAGTGGCCACTTAGTTAGATAGCTCCATACCTAATAAAGTGGCCACTGAATGTACATCCGAGGACTCCTGATGCCGTAGCCCATTCTCTTCTACGTTCGCCGTGTTCTGCAGCCCTAGATGCTCTTCTGCACACCACCGTTGTAACACGAGCTTATTTGAGTTAGCGTCACCTCCCTGTCAGCCTGAACCAGTCTGACCGTTCTCCTCTGACCTCTCTCATTAACTATTATCTGTAAAGTGTAGACTCCCAGCCAGGGGTCCGTTGACCCACCCAGTGTTGGGAAGCCCTGCCCTGGAGACTGTCCTGTGTGAAAACCCCAGGAGATCAGTGATACTCAAACCACCCTGTCTGGCACCAACAAACATTCCACAGTCAAAGTCATTTCGATCACATTTCTTCCCCCATTCTGATGTTTTTCAGAACGACTGAACCTCTTGCTCGTGTCTACGTGCTTTTATGCATTGAGTTGCTGCCACATGATTGGCTAATTTGATATTTGCATTAACACGCAGGTGGACAGGTGTACCTAATAAAGTGGCCGCTGAGGATACAGCACAAAACTTGTTGTTTTGCAGCAGCGATTTAAGGCGAGGCATAAAAACAGTGTACAGGCAAATAGTGAGGTAATGCTCAGCTGCTTGTGGATCATTCAGAAATTGGATGGCAGAGGGGAAGATGCTGTTCCTGAATCATTGAGGCTCCTGCACCTCCTTCCTGATGGCAGTAACGAGATAAGGGCATGCCCATCAGACATAGGAGCAGAATTCGGCCATCTTGCCCATCGTGTCTGCTCCGCCATTTCATGGATGCTGATGGGCGCCGCCTTCTTGAGGCTTCAGCTGCTGAAGGAGTCCTCGGTGGTGGGGAGTGTTGTGCCCGTGATGGAGCTGGCTGAAACTGCAATCCTCTGCAGCCTCTTAGGGTAATACAGTGTGGAAACAGGCCATTCAGCCCAAATCACTCATGCTGGCCGTGGTGCCACCGTCAGTCCTGTTTGCCTGACTATGGCCCAGATCCCACTGAATCTATCCTATTTATGCATGTATGAATTTATTTTAATTGTATTTAATTTTCATTCAGAGATACAGCAGAGAACAGGCTCTTCCTGCCCATGATCTACACTGCCCAGCAGCCCACCAATTTATCCCTAGCCTAATTACTAGACAATTTACAATGACCAGAATTCTGGAACGGCCTGAGCTGCAGTAGTGTTGTGCTAACCTCTGCGCTACCTTGGAGGCCCACCATAACGTTTACGTGCTGAAGCCCCGAATATCCTTGCTCCTGTATCTTATGTTCAGTGGCATATAGAATTATAGAGCAAGACAGTGGGGGGGGGGGGGGTGTAAACCCTTTGGCCCATCCAGTCTGTTCTAGCCACAGTGCTCACCCAGCTAGTCCCAATTCCATCGGTTTAGCCCATATCCCTTTCAGCTTCTCACCTCCACGTACTTATCCAAGAGCTTCTTAAATGGCACCTTTGTACCTGCCTCGATCAATCCCAACTATTGAGCACATCTGCTGTCGTAGGAAAGCAGCATCCTTCATCAGAAATCCTCGCCACCCAGGCCACGCTGTCTTCTTGCTGCTGCCATCACGTAGCAGGTACAAGAGCCTCAGGACTCATGCCACCAGGTTCAAGAACAGTTACCCCCCTCAACCATCAGGATGCTCAACAAAAGAACACCTGTATTTTGCATAGTAGGGGTATTAAAGGATAGGGGGAAAAGGCAGGGAGGTGGAGATGAGTCCATAGCCAGACCAGCCATGATCTTACTGAATGGTGGAGCAGGTTCGACGGGCCAGATGGCCTATTCCTGCTCCTATTTCTTATGTTCTTAAGTGAAAAGGCCAACTACACTCACTTGCCCATCTATTGAGATGTTGCACAGTCAATGATCTCACTTTATGGACTGTTTATCTCATTATCTCATGTTAGTTATTGCTATTTATTTCTATTTGCATTTGCAGTCTTTTGTCTTCTGCACTGTAGTTGGTCCTTCATTGATCCTGTTATAGTTACTATTCTATAGATTTCCGGAATATTCCCACAGGAAAATGAATCTCATGGTTTTATATGGTGATATGTATGTACTTTGATAATAAAATTTATTTTGAACTTTGAACCTCTTCTGGTACCCGGTTCCATGTGCTCACCACCCTCCACGTGTGCGAAAGTTGCTGCTCAGGCCCCTTTTAAACTTTTCCGCTCTCAGCATAGAACTACGCCACACCCATACCTGGGTAAAAGACTGTTATGGTCCACCTTATCTATGCCTTGCTTAATTTTAAACCTTTCCATAAGGTCACCGCTCTTTCTCCTTCATTCCAAGGAATGACGACCTAGCCTGGCCAAACTCTCCTTACATCTCAGTCCTGGCAGCATCCGTGGGAACATTGGATAGACCGAATGGCATTTTGATGAAGAGGGTCCAGAGAAGATTCACCAGAATGATACTGGGAACAAAAGGGTTAGCAAGTGGGCCTGTACTTGCTGGAGGTTAGAAGAATGAAGAGGGCTGTCATTGAAACCTATTGAATATTGGAAGTCCTAGTTTAGGGGTTCCTAGCCTGTGGTTCACAGATCCCTCAGTTAATGGTAGGGGTCCATGTCATAAAAAAAGGGGTTGGGAACCCGTGGCTGAGGTAACGTGGAAGTGGAGAGGATATTTTCTATGGTGGGGGAGCCTAGAACCAGCGGGCACAGCCTCAGAATACAACAATATCCCTTTGGAATGGAGATGAGGAGGAATTTCTTTAGCCAGAGGTGGTGAAGCTATAAAATTAATTGCTGTGGAAGCCATGTCATTGGGTATACTTAAAGTAGAGGTCGATAGGTTTTTGATTAGTCAGGATGTGAAAATTGGCAGAGGGAATGGGGTGGAGGGGGAAGGTAACATGATAACAGTGGGGTAGAAGTTTCCCTCCTGGGCAATAAATACCTGTTGCCATAAGCCGCATAAGAGGAGGCAGTTCCCTCCCACACTCACAGTGGGGTGTACAGTACAAAACCCCGGAACCAAATCGTTCCAATGGGTCTAACAAGCACTTCACTCTATGTATCATTTCATTAGCCATCTTAATGAAGTGTGAACAGATTCATTTTCAATGCCTTTGTTTAAAATAAGGAGAAATGATTTTCACAGGAAGTTGCTAATTAATGGTGCATTTATCATTAATTGTGGTAAAATTTATTCAGCAATACTGTGTAGAATAGGTCCTCCCAGCCCTTCATGCTGCATCACTCCATGAACCTCGACACCCCCGTTTAACCCTGATCTGATCATGGGACAATTTACAATGACCAGTTAGCGTATGTCTTAGGACTGTGGGAGGAAACCTGAGCACTCGGAGGAAACCCATGCGTTCCACAGGGAGGATGCAAAGAGACGCCTTCCAGAGGACACCAGACTTGAATGCTGAACTGAAAACCCAAGCTGTAATAGTGCTGCAATAACTACAATCGTGGCAAGCCTTTTTAATATAAAAGGACATTTTTAATGTAAAAATTATGAATTTTGGAAGTGCAGTGTTTCTAACAGTGGGGCAGTGACAAAGAGGAGTTGTGGTAACAATCTGAAGATCATGAGTTCCAATCGCATCAAAGAAGTTGCGCAGTGACCTCAGTTACTACAAATGTGCTCAGTTCTGGTCACCTCATGGTAGGAAGGATGTGGAAACTTTAGAGAGGGTGCAGAGGAGATTTACAAGGATGCTGCCTGGGTGAGACAGAGTGTCTTGTGGAGACAGGTCCAGCGAGCTTGGGCTTTTCTCTTTGGAGTGGACTTGATGGAGGTGTTGTTATGGAAACAGCATAGAAAAATCCTTCTACCTCTGAGTGCAACGGTATTCCTGACTCACCACCTGGGATTTGCATGGCTGACAGTAGTGAAACTCGAGTGAGTGCAACAGTATTCCTGACTCTCTACCTGGGATTTGCATGGCTGACAGTAGTGAAACTCGAGTGAGTGCAACAGTATTCCTGACTCTCTACCTGGGATTTGCATGGCTGACAGTAGTGAAACTCTGAGTGCAACAGTATTCCTGACTCTCTACCTGGGATTTGCATGGCTGACAGTAGTGAAACTCTGAGTGCAACAGTATTCCTGACTCTCTACCTGGGATTTGCATGGCTGACAGTAGTGAAACTCTGAGTGCAACAGTATTCCTGACTCACCACCTGGGATTTGCATGGCTGACAGTAGTGAAACTCGAGTGAGTGCAACAGTATTCCTGACTCACCACCTGGGATTTGCATGGCTGACAGTAGTGAAACTCGAGTGAGTGCAACAGTATTCCTGACTCTCTACCTGGGATTTGCATGGCTGACAGTAGTGAAACTCGAGTGAGTGCAACAGTATTCCTGACTCTCTACCTGGGATTTGCATGGCTGACAGTAGTGAAACTCGAGTGAGTGCAACAGTATTCCTGACTCTCTACCTGGGATTTGCATGGCTGACAGTAGTGAAACTCTGAGTGCAACAGTATTCCTGACTCTCTACCTGGGATTTGCATGGCTGACAGTAGTGAAACTCTGAGTGCAACAGTATTCCTGACTCACCACCTGGGATTTGCATGGCTGACAGTAGTGAAACTCGAGTGAGTGCAACAGTATTCCTGACTCTCTACCTGGGATTTGCATGGCTGACAGTAGTGAAACTCGAGTGAGTGCAACAGTATTCCTGACTCTCTACCTGGGATTTGCATGGCTGACAGTAGTGAAACTCTGAGTGCAACAGTATTCCTGACTCTCTACCTGGGATTTGCATGGCTGACAGTAGTGAAACTCGAGTGAGTGCAACAGTATTCCTGACTCTCTACCTGGGATTTGCATGGCTGACAGTAGTGAAACTCTGAGTGCAACAATATTCCTGACTCTCTACCTGGGATTTGCATGGCTGACAGTAGTGAAACTCTGAGTGCAACAGTATTCCTGACTCTCTACCTGGGATTTGCATGGCTGACAGTAGTGAAACTCGAGTGAGTGCAACAGTATTCCTGACTCTCTACCTGGGATTTGCATGGCTGACAGTAGTGAAACTCTGAGTGCAACAATATTCCTGACTCTCTACCTGGGATTTGCATGGCTGACAGTAGTGAAACTCTGAGTGCAACAGTATTCCTGACTCTCTACCTGGGATTTACATGGCTGACAGTAGTGAAACTCTGAGTGCAACAGTATTCCTGACTCTCTACCTGGGATTTGCATGGCTGACAGTAGTGAAACTCGAGTGAGTGCAACAGTATTCCTGACTCTCTACCTGGGATTTGCATGGCTGACAGTAGTGAAACTCTGAGTGCAACAATATTCCTGACTCTCTACCTGGGATTTGCATGGCTGACAGTAGTGAAACTCTGAGTGCAACAGTATTCCTGACTCTCTACCTGGGATTTGCATGGCTGACAGTAGTGAAACTCGAGTGAGTGCAACAGTATTCCTGACTCTCTACCTGGGATTTGCATGGCTGACAGTAGTGAAACTCGTGAGTGCAACAATATTCCTGACTCTCTACCTGGGATTTGCAAGGCTGACAGTAGTGAAACTCTGAGTGCAACAGTATTCCTGACTCTCTACCTGGGATTTGCATGGCTGACAGTAGTGAAACTCTGAGTGCAACAATATTCCTGACTCTCTACCTGGGATTTGCATGGCTGACAGTAGTGAAACTCTGAGTGCAACAATATTCCTGACTCTCTACCTGGGATTTGCATGGCTGACAGTAGTGAAACTCTGAGTGCAACAGTATTCCTGACTCTCTACCTGGGATTTACATGGCTGACAGTAGTGAAACTCTGAGTGCAACAGTATTCCTGACTCTCTACCTGGGATTTGCATGGCTGACAGTAGTGAAACTCGAGTGAGTGCAACAGTATTCCTGACTCTCTACCTGGGATTTGCATGGCTGACAGTAGTGAAACTCTGAGTGCAACAATATTCCTGACTCTCTACCTGGGATTTGCATGGCTGACAGTAGTGAAACTCTGAGTGCAACAGTATTCCTGACTCTCTACCTGGGATTTGCATGGCTGACAGTAGTGAAACTCGAGTGAGTGCAACAGTATTCCTGACTCTCTACCTGGGATTTGCATGGCTGACAGTAGTGAAACTCTGAGTGCAACAATATTCCTGACTCTCTACCTGGGATTTGCAAGGCTGACAGTAGTGAAACTCTGAGTGCAACAGTATTCCTGACTCTCTACCTGGGATTTGCATGGCTGACAGTAGTGAAACTCTGAGTGCAACAATATTCCTGACTCTCTACCTGGGATTTGCATGGCTGACAGTAGTGAAACTCGAGTGAGTGCAACAGTATTCCTGACTCTCTACCTGGGATTTGCATGGCTGACAGTAGTGAAACTCTGAGTGCAACAATATTCCTGACTCTCTACCTGGGATTTGCATGGCTGACAGTAGTGAAACTCTGAGTGCAACAGTATTCCTGACTCTCTACCTGGGATTTGCATGGCTGACAGTAGTGAAACTCGAGTGAGTGCAACAGTATTCCTGACTCTCTACCTGGGATTTGCATGGCTGACAGTAGTGAAACTCGTGAGTGCAACAATATTCCTGACTCTCTACCTGGGATTTGCATGGCTGACAGTAGTGAAACTCTGAGTGCAACAGTATTCCTGACTCTCTACCTGGGATTTGCATGGCTGACAGTAGTGAAACTCGAGTGAGTGCAACAGTATTCCTGACTCTCTACCTGGGATTTGCATGGCTGACAGTAGTGAAACACTGAGTGCAACAATATTCCTGACTCTCTACCTGGGATTTGCATGGCTGACAGTAGTGAAACTCGAGTGAGTGCAACAGTATTCCTGACTCTCTACCTGGGATTTACATGGCTGACAGTAGTGAAACTCGAGTGAGTGCAACAGTATTCCTGACTCTCTACCTGGGATTTACATGGCTGACAGTAGTGAAACTCGAGTGAGTGCAACAGTATTCCTGACTCTCTACCTGGGATTTGCATGGCTGACAGTAGTGAAACTCGAGTGAGTGCAACAGTATTCCTGACTCTCTACCTGGGATTTGCATGGCTGACAGTAGTGAAAACCGAGAGGAAGCTACTGGCTCGATGAAGGAAGCCCTGAACACTGCCAGAGATGGAGGATCTTTGTTGCTGCCCTAAATGTAATGGGCAGTAAGTAAGTAAGATCAAGGGGTATCAAGGGATCATTGTAAACTGTTCCATTATTAGATTAAGATTAAATTGGGATGCCAGGGTTGCTGGGTGCCGCGGCTCAAAGGGCTGGAAAGGCCTATTTCCCACTGTATCTCTAAATAAATAAATGAAACCTAGCTTTAGTGAAGCCTCATTGGGATATCATTTTCAGTTTTGACCAGCCTGGAAACAAGCCCTTTGGTCCAATTGTTGTGTGCAGACGAAGACTCCTTTCTAAACTAGACCCACTTGCTGGCATTTTACCCCTATCCCTCTAAACCTTTCCGATCCGTGTACCTGTCCAAGCAACACAAACAAAATGCTGGAGGAACTCAGCAGGTCAGGCAGCATCTGTGGAAATGAATAAACAGTTGATCTTTTGGCCATTTGGACAAGAAGACCCTTCTTCAGGACCGGAAGGTAAGGGGGAAGATGCGAGAGTAAAGAGGTGGTTGGCGAGGAAGGAGGGTAAAGGGCTGAAGAAGAGGAATCTGATAGGAGAGGACAATGGTCCATGGGACAAAGGGAAGGAGGAGGGCTACCAGGGAGAGGTGATAGGCAGCTGAGGAGTAGAGGTAAGAGGACAGAGTGGACAATAGAAGAAGAGGGAAAGGGAAGGGAAAAAAATTACCTAAAGGAGAAATCAATATTCACGCTCTCAAGTTGGGGCCTACCTAGTCGGAATTTGAGGTGTTGCTCCTCCACCCCAAGAGCGGTCTCAGTGTGGAAAAATGTTTGGCCATCGGGAAGTTCTGCTTTTGATAATAATAATAATAATTTTTATATTGCACCTTTCATACATTAAGATGCAAGCTCAGAGTGCTTTGCAGAGATTGTAAAGACAAATCAATATAATCATCAAAATATGAGACGAAATTAAACATCGTAAGTAAAGACAAACATTGTATAGAATAAAATGTAATCAGACATACCAAATTATTCAAAATATAATCAATATCAACAAGCATTAAGTAATCCTACAAGTTGGCCAAATTTAAATAACAGGTTTTTAAAAGTGTTTTGAAATGCTCCACAGTAGCCTGGCAAATCTCAGTCGGTAGACTATTCCATATCAGAAACATAGAAAACCTACAGCACAGTACAGACCCTTCGGCCCACAAAGCTGTGCCAAATATGTACTTACCTTAGAACTACCTAAGTTTAACCATAGCCCTCTACTTTTCTAAGCTCCATGTAGCCATTCAGGAGTCTCTTAAAGGACCCTATCGGTTCCGTCTCCACCACCACCGCCAGCAGCCCGTTCCATGCACTCACCACTCTCTGCATAAAAAACATCTCTGACATCCCCCTGTACCTACTTCCAAGTACCTTAAAACTATGCCCTCTTATGCTAGCCCTTTTAGCCCTGAGAAAAAGCCTCTGACTATACACACGATCAATGCCTCTCATCATCTTGTACACCTCTATCAGGTCACCTCTCATCCTCCATCGCTCCAAGGAGAAAAGGCTGAGTTCACTCAACCTATTCTCATAAGGCATGCTCCCCAATCCAGGCAACATCCTTGTAAATCTCCTCTTCACCTTTTCTATGGTTTCCATGTCCTTCCTGAAGTGAGGCAACCAGAATTGAGCACAGTACTCCAAGTGGGGTCTGACCAGGGTCCTATATAGCTGATATTACTTCTTGGCTTTTAAACTCAATCCCACAGTTAATGAAGGCCAATGCACTGTATGCCTTCTTAACCATAGAGTCAACCTGTGCAGCAGTTTTGATTGTCCTATGGACTTGGACTCCAAGATTCCTCTGATCCTCCACACTACCAAGAGTCTTAACACTAATACTATATTCCATCATCATATTTGACCTACCAAAATGAACCACTTCACACTTATCTGGGTTGAACCCCATCTGCCACTTCTCAGCCCAATTTTGCATCCTGTCAGTGTCGTGCTGTAACCTCTGACAACCCTCCACACTATCCACAACACCCCTAACCTTTGTGTCAGCAACAAACTTAATAACCCATCCCTCCACTTCCTCATCCAGGTCATTTATAAAAATCACAAAGAGCAGGGGTCCCAGAACAGATCCCTGAGGCACACCACTTGTCACCAGCCTCCATGCAGGATATGACCCGTCTACAACCACTCTTTGCCTTCTGTGGACAAGCCAGTTCTGGATCCACAAAACAATGTCCCGTTGGATCCCATGCCTCCTTACTTTCTCAATAAGCCTTGCATAGGGTACCTTATCAAATGCCTTGCTAAAATCCATATACACTACATCTATGGTTCTACCTTCATCAATGTGTTTAGTCATATCCTCAAAAAATTCAATCAGGCTTGTAAGGCACGACCTGCCTTTGACAAAGCCATGCTGACTATTTCTAATCATATTATGCCTCTCCAAATGTTCATAAATCCTGCCAGCCAGGATCTTCTCCATCAACTTACCACTGACTCAAGTAAGACTCACTGGTCTATAATTTCCTGGGCTATCCCTACTCCCTTTCTTGAATAAGGGAACAACATCCGCAGTCCTTCAATCCTCTGGAACCTCTCCCATCCTCATTGTTGATGCAAAGATCATTGCCAGAGGCTCATCAATCTCCTCCCTCGCTTCCCACAGTAGCCAAGGGTACATCCTGTTCGGTCCCAGTGACTTATCCAACTTGATACCATCTCCTCCAGTTCCATACACACTTTTCCACTGGTGCATAAGAGCAAAAGGTGACATTGCCAGTTCTTGTAAGCTTGGCTGTAGGAACACTACGCAAACCAATATTCATGGGCCTAGGAAATGGCAGAGTTTGGCAGAAGGAATGAAGGTGCTTGACAAAGTGTTCCCCGACTGACATCAGATCTTACCAATGTAGACGAAGCCACATTCGGAGCTCAGGATACAATAGATGACTACGACAGATTCATAGGTGAAGTGTTGCCTCACCTCAGCTCTATTTTAAGTTAGACTCATTTGCTGGTATTTTGCTCACATCCCTCTAAACCTTCCTATCCAGAGTGATTTAATGTTCTAATGTACCTGCCTCAGCAACTCGCTCCATTTTCTGACCACTCCCTGGTTTTATACACTTACAGAGCACAGAAAAGTTTTACAAGAATGTTGACAGTACTTGGAAGTTTGGGTTGCAAGGAGAGGTTGGAGTGGCTAAGACTTTATTCCTTGGGTAATGGGAGAACAAGCGGTGATTGTATCGAGGTGTATGAAGTCATGAGGGGCGTAGAGAAGACGAATGCGCACAGGACTTTCAGGGTCACGGAATCAAGAACTGGAGGATGTAGGTTAAATGTGAGAAGGAAGAGATTAATAAGAAACTGAGAGGCAAATTTGTCACCAAGATGGTAGTCAGTAAATGTCACCAAAGGAGGTGTAAGGTGCTCCTTCCTTTCGCTAGTCTGCAGATCACCCATGGGCAAGGTGTAGACCCCCACCCCCGATCAGGGTCACGTGAAGCCATGGGAGCAGGTGGTAGATGGTCATAAGAGCAGCCTGTGCATATCACAAGTCCTGGTTATGTGACCACCAATGCCAGGCAGACAATCTGTGAGGAGGATTGGTAATGACTGGGGTTACCCGTCTTGTAAAGACTGCCCAGAAAAAGGCAATGGCAAACTACTTCTGCAGACAAATTTGCCAAGGACAATCATGGTCATGGAAAGACCATGATTGTCCACATCATGCAACACGGCACATTAAAGCCACTATCGTTTCTGCCTCCACCACCTCCCCTGGCAGTGCACTCTCTGTGTGGAAACATGTCTTGTCCATCCCCTTTAAACCCTCCCCTGACTCTTCCTCAGGAAAGGAAGGGGGGGAAGAAGCCAGAATGAGAAGGTGGGGAGAGGGTGGAGGAGTACAAGCAGGTGGGTGATAGGTGAGAACAGGTGGGTAGGTGGGGGAATGAAGTAAGAAGATGGGAGGTGATAGATTGAAGAGGGGCTGCATGGTAGCATAGTGATAAATGACCCAGATTCAATTCTGCTGCTGTCTGTAAGGAGTTTGTATGTATGGGCTTCTGCCAGGTGCTCCAATTTCCTCTCACATTCCAAGGACATATGGGTTAGTAGGAATTGGTCACATGAGTGTAATTGGGCAGCATGGGCTCATTGGGCCAGAAGAACCTGTTAATATGCTGTATCTCTAAGGCTGAAGGAATCTGCTTAGAGGGGACCATGGGAAAAAGAGGAGGAGTAGGGACAGGTGAGGAAAAGAGGAGAGAGGGGATCCAGAATGGGAATGGAAAAAGAGAGGAGGAGGAAGAGGGGAGAAATTACCAGAAGTTGGAGAAATGGATGTTCATGCCATCGGATTGGAGGCTATCCAGTTGGGATATAAAGTGTTGCTCCCCCTGAGAGGGGCCTCATTGTGGAGTGGAGACCATGGGCCGACATGTTGGAATGGGAATTGGAAGTGAAGTGTAATTGAAATGGGTTTATACCGCTGTATCATGTTGAAGAATTCCAAAAATTCACAACCATTTCTGGGAAGGAACTCTTCCTCTTCCCAGCCTGAAATATGGAACTCCCTGTTCTGAAATAGATGCCAATAGGTACTGTACCTCCTGGCAAGGTTTTATAGGAAGAGAAAAAGATGAGTTTAGTATGAAATGATGGACTCTTAATTTCACCATCTACCTCATTATGGCCTCATAGCTTACTGTCTGCCTGCACTGTACTGCCCTTGATCTTTAATACTTTATTCTGCAGTCTGTTGCTATTTTACTTTGTTCTAACTCAATGCACTGATGTGATGAAGCGATCTATGTGAATGATGTTTTTCTCCGAGTCTTGGTACGTGTGTCAATAGTAACCAATTTACCAGTTTAAAGTTACGAGTTGTATGG
The DNA here is from genome assembly GCF_030144855.1 of Hypanus sabinus. NCBI lineage: Eukaryota > Metazoa > Chordata > Chondrichthyes > Myliobatiformes > Dasyatidae > Hypanus > Hypanus sabinus. The sequence goes on from NC_082717.1 coordinate 7,796,141, forward strand.
ATAAGGTAACAATCTTTTCCTCTAGGCCAGGGCAAGTGAGTACAAAACTAGGGGGCAGAGATTTAGGGAGTGGGGGGGGGGGAAGATATAAATGGAATGTGAGGTGCAACTTTTCCGCAGAGTATGTGGAATGAACTACCAGGAGAAGTGGTTGAGGCAGGTACAAGAGTATCATTAGATATCAGAATCTGAACCAAAGTTTAAAGGAGGTTTTATTATCAAAGAGCATATATGTATCCATATACAACTCTGAGATTTATTAACAGAATCAATGCAAGACCACCCAACTAAGGCATTCAGCTGGGATGCAGAAGACAAGACTCTGCAAATGCAAAAGTATAATAATAATAATGGTAATAAATAAGTATTGAGAACATGAGATCAAAAGTCCATTGGATGTGTGAACATTTCAATGATGTAACAACTGAAGTTGAATGATTCAAGAGCCTGATGGTTGAGGGGTGGTGACTGCTGCTGAGTCCTGAGGCTCCTGTACCTTCCTCCTGATGGCAACAGTGAGAGGAACCTGAATCCAAATCAGGTTTAATATCGTTGGCATATGTCGTGAAACATGTTGGTTTGCGCAGCAGTACTTTGCAATAATGAACTGTAAATTACAATATGAAATATAAATAAATAAATATATTAAAGTAAATTAGTAGTACAAAAAGAGAGCAAAAAAAAGAAAATAATAGTAATGTAGGAAAGATTGAATTATGCAGAGGGAGAGAGAGTTTAGAAGAAGCAAGCAGAGGCAGTTCGCAAATCTTAGTGCCTGAGCAGATGTTGGATTGGCAAGGGCCAATAAAGAAGTTAGATTTAAGCAGAGTGGCCAGTTTTGGAGTGGGCCGGTGTTAGAGTGGGGTGGGGGGAGGAGGGTTGAGGCTTTGGTTTAAGCCATTGGTAGATTTTTCATCATTATTTATTCTTTCTTTATTTGTTATTGTACATTTAGAGCAGTGGGGATGTCAGGCAGGATAGAGGAATGCTCCTCTTGTGGGATGTGGGAAGGCAGGGACACCTCCAGTATCCCTGACGTCTTCACCTGCAAGGTGCACCTAGCTGCAGCTTCTAACAGACCACGTTAAGGAGTTGGAGCTGGAACTGGATGAACTTAGGATCATTCTGGAGGATGGGGGTGGGGTGGAGGAGGCGATAGAACATACAGGGAGGTAGTTACACCCAAGGTGAAGGAAACATGTAATTGGGTGACCATCAGTAGGGGGAAAGAGGACAAGCAGCCAGTGCAGAGTACCCTGTGGTCATCCCCCTCAACCACTGGTATATTATTTTGGTTACGGTCAGCCGGGGGGGGTGGGGGTCGGAATGGCATATCAGGGTAAAGTCACAGCAGTCAGGTCTCTGGCACTGGGTCTGGCCCTGTGGCTCAGAAGAGAAGAAGGGGAGAAGAGGTGAGCTGTCGTTATTCAAGGAATCAGTAGTTAGGGGGAAAGAAAGGAGATTCTGTGGATGAGATTGAAGTTCACAGATGATATGTTGCCTCCCAGATGCCAGGGTCAGGGATATCTTGGATCGAGTCCTCAGGATGAGCAGCCAGGGGTTGTGGTCCATGTTGGTACCAATGACATGAGCAGGAGGGGTGACAAGTTCCTGCAAGGTGAGTTCAGGGAATTAGGTGCTAAGTTAAAGGACAGGACCTCCAGGGTTATGATCTCAGCATTGCTACCTGTGCTACGTTCTAGTGAAGCCAGAAATAGGAAGATTGTACAGTTTATCACGTGGTTACGGAGATGATACAGGAGGGAGGGCTTCATATTTTTGGATCATTGGGCTCCCTTTCACTGAAGGTGGGACCTGTATAGAAGGGATGGTGTGCCCTGAATTGGACAGGAACTAATATCCTAGCAGGAAGGTTTGCTAGTGCTGCACGATGGGGGGGTGGGGGATTAAACTAGAGTTGCAGGGGGATGGGAATCAAAGACAGTAGAGAGGTTATGGAGAAAGATGTTGTTAAGCCTATACACAAAGTCAGGAATTTAAAGGTTGAGTGTGGTAGGACGAATGTTCTGAGCTGAGTACATTTCAATGCAAGCAGTATTGTTGGAAAGGTGAATGAGTTTATGAATTATGAGCTTAGACGTGGATCTGCATGTGGAATTATGAAATTGTTGCTATTAGTGAGACTTGGTTGTAGGAGAGGCAGGAATGGCCTCTCAATATTCCGGACTTCCATTGTTTTTGACGTGATATAGCTGGAGGGATTAAACGAGTAGGTCTAGTATTACTAGTCAGGGAAAATGTCATGGCAATGCTCAGTCAGGAATCATAAGGTTGTTAGAGTAGGTAATTTTAACTTTTCACATTTTGACTGGGCCTACCATACTGTGGCTGGATGAGGAAGAGTTTGTCAAAAGTGTTAAGGAAATCTTCTTCTACCTTAGGCCATGAACTTATCAATCACCCCGATGAGTTATTAACTACAAACTTTCTGCTTTATCACTCAAAGAGTTGAACTGCATGTGACAAGAGGGCATAGCGTCAGGATAGAGTGGCGCCTTTTCAAAACAGAGATGCAGAGAAATTTCTTTAGCCAAAGGATGGTGAATTTGTGGAATTTGTTGCCACATGCAGCTGTGGAGGCCAGGTCATTGAGTGTATTTAAGGCAGAGATTGATAGGTTCTTGATTGGACATGGCATCAAAGGTTATGGGGAGAAAGCCAGGAACTGGGTTTGAAGAGGAGATACAAAAAAAAGGATTAGCCATGATTAAATAGCAGAGCAGATTCGATGGGCCAGATGGCCTAATTCTGCTCCTATGTCTTATAGTCTTATGATACAGGGAGAAGGTAGGAGATTAGAGCTGAGTGGGGAAATAGATCAGCCATGATGAAAAGGCAGAGCAGATTCAATGGACCAAATGGCCTAATTCTGCTCCTATACCTTATGGTCTTATGGGCGATGGATGGATATGAGCTGCTGATGCATGTCACAAGTCCTGGTTATGCACCCAGTGATGCCAGGCAGACAATCTCTGAAGATTCTTAATGGCTGTGGTCATCCATCTTGTAAACACACTGCCCAGAAGAAGACAATGGCAAATCACTTCTGTAATAAAAAATTGTCAAGAGGAATTGTGGTCCTGGAAAGACCACGATCACCTTTGTCATACGATGCGGCACATAACGACCAGATGAATTGATAATTTGTGTCTTTGCACTGTATTATGGCCGCCAAACAACAATTTTCAAATCATATAAAACCTCATTCTGATTTTGACTGAGGTATTTCTATGGAAAAACAGTAAAAAGATTGCAGAATACAGTGTTACATTTAGAAAGTGTAGAGCAGGCAGGCAGTCAGATGCATGGTTATAATTGTGAGCTCAGGAGGCTATCTTATTGTGTTGTTAAACTGATCAATAGTCATATAGGACCATAAAACATAGGAGCAGAATTAAGCCATTCAGCCCATCGAGTTTGCTTTGCCATTCCATCGTGGCTGAATTGTACCTTATTGGATATATTCAATTACTTTATCTTCTCGGTTAGAAAGTTTCAATGATGCACCGTCCTCAAAGGGTGGCAAAGGGCTTGTTTTGCTGTTGTTTAGATGTATCGTGTTGTTGTTGTGTCCTTCTGCTGATCACTGTGAGACATGTTACATCGGTGCTGGAAGGTGTGGTGATGCCCGCAAGCCGCACCCAGCACATCGTTAGGTTGTTCGAGCTGGTTCGAGCATCTCACTGCACTTTTCCACGTAAAAGTGATAAATCAATAAATCTGAATCTCAAATTCCCCTTGGGGTCTATCTAAATTAATAACACCCATTCCTGAAGGTTTCTAGTTCTAGATAACCCCAATCAGGGAAAACATCTTCTCAACATCACCTTAGCAATGCCCCACAGATACTCAGATCTTTCCATCAGTTTACTTGCCATTCTCTGTGGGTGATGCTAAACCTGCTTGTTTCCTCAGGAAAGCAGCCAGCATTATCAAAGCCCCCAGCCACCTCAGACATTGTCTCTTCTCCCATCTCCAGTCCTGGAGAAGATACAAAAGCCTGAGACCAGCAGGATGGAGGACAGCTTCTATCTCACTGTTACTGAGCAGTGCCCCAGCACATTTAGATGGGCTGTCGATCTCACAGTCATGCCTGCACTTTCTTGTAACTTTAGTCTGCATTCTCTTATTGTTTTCCCTCCTACTACCTCTATGCATTGATGGGAAGAAATTATCTGCATGGATGGTGTGTGAAACGAAGTTTTTCACCTTCTTTCAGCATATGTGACATTAAATGTTACAAATGGTTCCACTTATGATCAGAGAACGTATACAGCATACAGCCTGAAATACTTGTCTTCGCTGACATCCACAAAAAAACCCAGAAGAACCCCAAAAGAATGCACAAAATCAGCAGCAAGAATCAACATCCCCAGTCTCGCCCGCCCATTTCAGAAAAAAGCTTCAGCACCCACCACTCGCAGAGAGACCACGGTCTGCAGTCAACAAAACTATTGTTTACCCGACAGTTCGACATGCCACAGGCTCGCCCTCTCATTAACAAGGGACAGAGAGATGTCACCCATTTTCACAGTAAAGTGGGAGACTGGCAGTCGCTGTTACAATATCACGGCCTGTGTATTTCATTTACTCTGAGCTTCCTGACCCGAGAATCGGCAGCAAGCTCTCCCCCATCGAAAGAGAGTGATTGTCCGCCTGTTCATCTACAGAGTCCCCTGTCCACCCATCCACCACAGTGAAATCCTGAAGGTCCATCTCCTGCGACGCCTCTGCTGCTTCACTGGCACGGAATCGGTCGTCCACAGGGCCACACTACGGAGGCGCCGTCTTCCGACCTGGAGAATGTCGGAAAAAAGGCGGCCAGCAAGGTCTAGGTACGGGAACTCATCCGCCATATATTAAAAAAACGCAGTTTGTGTGCCACTTGCAGATCAGAACCTCGATTGAACCCCAACCAACTCAAAAAGGGGAAAAAAAAGAGACATTGAAGGGAGGAATTTAAGCTGTTTTTGCAGATGTGCTCGAAGAGGCAGCCTCTTGGCCTATCTAAACTCTGCCCACCACCCAACTTCATAATAATAAACCAATCTGCCAATGTGTTCATCCTTTCTTCATATGTTAACCCTTACATTCTTGGAATTGACCCAGTAAACATTGTTGACGCAGTCTCCAACACACCCCTCCTTCAGTATAGAGACCAGAAGATGAGGTGGGGCCTCGCCAATGTTCTGTAAAGCTGCATCAAAACGTCCCATACCTTTGAAAGATATTTGAACCAGAAAAGTGTGAAGTGTTTCATTTTGGAAGATTAAATTTGAAGGCAGGATACAGGGTTAATGTCAGGATACTTGTCAGTGTGGAGGAACAGAGGGATCTTGGGTGGGTTTATGTCCATTGACCCCTCATATTACTGCAGAACTTGATAGTGTTGTTAAGAAGGTGGATGGTGTGTTGGCTTTCATTATTTAGGAGATGTGTTCAAGAGTTGTGGGGTAATGTTGCGGTTCTATAAGATCTTTGTTAGAACACACATGGAATATTGTGTTCAGTTCATTACAGGAAGGATGTGGAAGCTTTAAAGTGGATGCGGAGGAGATTTACCAGTATGAGACTTTTCCCCCAGGGCAGAAATGGCTAATACGAGGGGGTGACTGGAGGAAAGTACAGGGGTGTCAGAGGTCAGTTCTTTACACAGAGAGTGGTGGGTGCGTGGAACACCCTGCCACGGGTGGTGGTGAAGGCAGATACATTACGGGCATTTAAGAGCCTCTTAGATAGGCACGTGGATGATGGAAAAACAGAGGGCTTTGCAGAAAGGAAGCATTAGACTAATCATAGAGTAGGTTAAAAGGTCGGCACAACATGGTGAGCCGAAGAGCCTGTTTTGTTCTACATTGCATATTTAAAAGACATTTGTACAGGTAGATGGAAAGGAAAGATTTGGAAGGATGTTTGCCAAGCCCAGGCAAATGGGACTAGATTTGGGATGGATGAGCTGTGCCAAGGGGCCTGTTTCTGAGCTATATAACTCTGTTGCTCTATTCAAAACTCCTTGCAATATAAATCAGCATTCCATTAGCCTTTCTTGCTGTTCCTGTTGCTCCTCGAATACCATAACAGGAAAAAACCATAAGATAGATATAGGAGCACAATTAGGCCATTTAGCCCATCGACCTGCTGCACCATTTCATCATGGTTGATTTATTTTCCCTCTCAACCCCATTCTGCTACCTTTGACACTCTAAAAAATCAAAAGTCTATCAACCTCCACTTTAAATATACCAAATCACTTGGTCTCCATGACCATCTGTGACAACAGATTCACCACACTCTGGCTAAAGAAATTCCTCCTCATCTCTGTTCTAAATGGACATCCCTCTATTCAGAGGCTATGCCCTCTGGTCCTCGACACCCCCCCTACAGAAAACATCCTCTTTACATCCATTCTGTCTGGACCTTTCAGTATTCGATAGGTTTCAATGAGATCACTCCCTCATTCTTTTAGATCCAGCAAGTACATACCCAAAGCTATCCTCATACCTTAACCCTTTCATTCGTGGAATCATTCTCGTGGACGCTCTCCTATGCCAGCATATCAATAGAAAAGTCTGCAGAAAGTAGTGGATACTGTCTAGTCAAAGCACCCTTCACCATTAAGCACTGTCGCAGGAAAGCAGAATCCAGTATCTATGACCCCTCACCCCCCCCCCCCCATCCAGACCATGTTCTCTTCTCAATACTACCATCGGGCAGGAGGTATAGGAGCCTTAGGACCCACACCACCAGGGTTCGGGAACAGTTATTACCTCTCAACCATGAGATTCCTGAACCGGCCTGGATAAATTCATTCACCACCACTCTGAACTGATTCCACCCCCCATGGACTCATTTTCAAGGACTTTACAGCTCATGTTCTCAACATTAGTGGTATTTTATTTTGCACAATAGTTGTTTGACAGTTCTTGTTTATGTATAGATTTTTCATAAATTCTATTGTATTTCTTTACTTTCTTGTGAATGTTATCTATTGAATGTTGAAAGGCCTAGTGGGAGAGTTGAGGGCCAGAGACTGCAGCCTCATTATAGAGATATGTCCATTTAAAACAGAGATGAGGAGAAACTTCTTTGCCGGAGGGTGGTGAATCGGAAATACATTGCCACAGGCAGCTGTGAAGGCCAAGTCATTGAGTATGTTTAAAGCAATGTTTAAAGCCATTAATTAGTAAGGAGGAGAAGGCAGGAGAATGAGTTTGAGAGGGAAAATGATGAAATACAGAGCAGACTCAAAGGGCCAAAGGGCCTAATTAGCCCATAAGACCATAAGAGAAAGGAGCAGAAAAATTGAGTCTGCCACTGCCATTTCATCATGGCTGATCCATTTTTCCTCTCAGTCCCAATCACCTGCCTTCTTCCTGTATCCCTTCATGCCCTGACCAATCAAGAATCTATCAACCTCTGCCTTAAATATACATAAAGACTTGGACTCCACAGCTGTCTGTGGCAAAGAATTTAACAGATTCACCACTCTCTGGCTCAAGAATTTCCTCCTCATCTCTGTTCTAAGAGGACATCCTTCTATTCTGAAGCTGTGTCCTCTGGGCTTAGACTTACATACCATCCTCTCCACATGCACTCTAATTCTGCTCATTTCTTTTATTGTCTCATGGAATGCCCACAAGATAGTGAATCTCAGGATAGTATATGGTGACATATATCTACTTTGAACTTAGGCTTTGTAGTCTCATTTTGTTTAAATGAGCTTTTCCTATTTCATTCGCCCTTTGAGCTGGCGGGGAGCTGTATTAAAGAGTTGAAGGAGAGTGAAGTTTCCTCATGCCCATTGTACATTCCATCTGTACTAAACTTCAGTTGCAGTCAATCCATTACAGAAATGATATGGAAGCTTTGGAGAGGATGCAGAATAGGTTTGGTGCTGCCTGGAATAGAAGTTCTTAGATGTAAGGAGAGGTTGGATGAACTTGCATTGTTTCTCTTCAGGAGAGAACTGATAGATGTTTATGAAGTATGAGAGGCATAGATAGGTTCCAGAGGAGGTTCATGAGAATTTCCCAGGAATGAAAGGGTTAACCTATGAGCTGTGTTTGATGGCGCTGGGCCCGTACTCGCTGGAGACTGGAAGAATGAGGAGGGACCTTATTGAAACTTATCGAATACTGAAAGGCCCAGATAGAGGTATAAAAAATGTTTCCTATGGTGGGTGGTTAGGACCAGAGGGCACAGCCTCAAAATAGAGGTATGTCCATTTAGAATGAAGATGAGGAGGAATTGCTTTAGCCAGAGAGTGGTGAATCTATGGAATTCGTTGCCTCAGATAGCTGTGGAGACTAAGTCACATTTAAAGTGGAAGGTGATAGGTTCTCATTCCTCTAAACTACAGCGAATACAGACCCAGAGACATCAACCACTCCTTATACGTTAACCGTTTCGTTCTCAGGATCATCGTCGTGAACCCTCTCCAAGGTCAGCACAGCCCATAACTGCTCACAGACACAATGTTCAAAATGGCAGTGATCTGGATATTGAAATCTGGGAATTCTGATACTGGGCCAATTCCTTCCGATGGAACTTGCTGTTCGTCTGGGAAAAGCCTGCTCATCCAACCCAGTCACAGTCAGTGACTTCAGAAAAAGTGCTCTGCACATCAATCATCTGGGATGTGAGAAGAGCGATTGTTTAGAATTCCTTCCGTCATACATAAATGTGATATTCCTCAGCTAAATATTTTCTTCTGAACTAATCTGCATTCCTTTGTTCGATAACATCTGTGGGGCTCAAATCCTTTGCAAGGAGAAGGGAAAATCACTTCAACCGGTTAGGTAGGGGGCATGCAGAGACAGGGAGATGGTGCGGGATAGGGAGTTATGGAGACTGGATGATGGGGAGAAAGGGAATGGGAAGATGGTGAGAGGGTATCGGGGAGATAGGCAGATGGGTTGATGGAGAAATGACGGAGACAGTGAATGGGGATGTGGGGAGATAGGGAACGGGGAGATGGGGAGAAAAGTAGATGGGGATATGGTGAGACAGGGTGATGGAGAAGGGGAGATGGGTTATGGGAAGATTGGGACATGGGGAGATAGGTCAATGGAGAGACGGGGAGCTGGGGAGATGGGGAGATGTGGAGATGGTGCGTTGTAAAGTCAGGGAGATGCAGAGATGAAAAGATGTGAAGATAGGAAGACTGAGAGATGTGGAGATACAATAAGAAGGAACAGATCATCCACTGGGAAGACAAGTCAATCCCAACTGGTGCTCTTCAACCCATTTCAGAATCATTTCATAAAACAGCACCAATTAAGGCCCTTCTGCCCATCTGTTCCATGCCACCCAAGATATCTATCCCAACAGGTCCCATTGCCCACACGGCCCATATTCCTCTAAACCTTTCTTATCAATGTACTTGAAACTGCCCAAATGTTTTAAATTTGTCTTTGTACCCACCTCCACCACTTTCTCTGGTAACTCATTCCACATACCCACCCTCCTCGGAGAAAAAAAATCTCCCCTCGGATCCCCTTTAAATCTTTCCCCTCTCACCATAAACCCATGCCTTCTAATTTTAGAATCCCTTACTCTGGTGACAAAGACAGTGACCTTCCAGCTTATCCGCACTTTACAAGGTCCCCCCTCAACCTCCTACACTCCCAGCCTTTCCAGTCCCTCCATATAACTCAAACCCTCCAATCCTGGTAACATCCTTGTGAATTTTTTTCCTGCACCTTTTCCATATTAATGAAACCCTTCGTATCGCTGGGTGAGCCAAACTGTACACAGTACTACAGGTCCGTTCTCAGTAACGACCAGTACTTCATGTCGTCTAATGAAGGCAGGTCCGCCTTCTTCACAACCTTAACGTAGAACAGGAGAGAGCAGCCCACCATGTTGTGACAACCCTTAAACCTGCTCCAAGATCAATTGAACCCTTCTACATAACCCTTTGTTTACTTTTCTCATCCAGGGCCTATCTAAGAGTCTCTTAAATGTCAGATGGCATGTCAGACTCTGTCTCAGGTTCATATTTATCACACGTACATCAAAACAGTCAGTGAAATGTGTCATTTGCATTAACAAGCAACACAACCTAAGGATGTGTGGCTGGCAGCCCGCAAGACCTGTTTTAAGCTTAGAGATACAGAACGGAATAGGCCCTTCCTGTGGGAGGAAACTGGAGCACCCAGAGAAAGCCCACGCATTCCTTGGGAAGACATACAGACTCCTTACAGAGGACACCGGGATTGAACACGAAAATCCAATGCCTTGAGCGGGAATAGTCTTGATCCAACTACACACTACTGTAGTACCGAATGGACTAATGCTATTCCTAGGTGTTATGGTCTTATGGTCTTTTTCCCATCCAGGACCTTTGACTTTACACCCCTAAAATTACCAGTCCTAAACTGGCTCCCTGGAGCCCGGCGGGTGTGGTGGAACCAGCTGAACAGGGGAATGTTCCCATCAGGTGTGAGGGACCTGGCTAGGAGCAGTCTGCATTAGTCCTGTTGGTGAGCGAGACAGGTCTCTCAGGATCCACATCCCCACTACTCCGACAGTGTGTCCCGGAAAACCGGAAACCGACAATAGTCCAAAAGACCATAAGATGTAAGAGCAGGATTAGGCCATTTGGGCCATCAGGTCTGCTCTGCCATTTCATTATGGCTGATTTAGTATCCCTCTCAACCCATCTCCTGCCTTCTTCTCATAACCTTTGACATCCTGTCTAATCCAGAACCCATCAACCTCCGCTTTAAGTACACTCTATGACTTGGCCTCCACAGTCGTCTGTGGCAAAGAATTCCACAGATTGACCACCCTCTGGCTAAAGAAATTCCTCCTCATTTCTGTACTAAAGGGATATCACAGTATTGTGAGGCTGTGCCTTCTGGTCCTAAACCTTCCCTCTATGGGAAACATCCTCTCCATGTCCACTCTATCGAGGCCTTTCAATATTTGAGAGGTTTCAATGAGCTCCCCAGAGACATCAAACACTCCTCACATATGTTAACCCTTTCATTTTCAGAATCATCCTTGTGAGCCTCCTCTGGACTCTCTCCAATGTCAGCACATCTTTCCTTAGATAAGGGGCCCAAACTGTTCACATTATTAACACCATGGTCCTGAAAAACATTGTCTCATGTTTACTGTGTACTGTGCCAGCAGTTATGGTCGAAATGACAATAAAAGTGAATTGAATTGAATTGACTTGACTTATTCCAAGAGCAGTCTGACCAAAGACTTATAAAGCCTCAGCACGACATCCTTACTTTTATAATCTAGTCGTCTCAAAATGTATGCTAATATTGCGTTTGCCTTCCTTACCACTAACTCTTCCCGTCAACTTTGACCATTGTTCATCCGCAGCCCTTTGGCACAGGAAATTAATTCTTTAGATGATTTCTATTTTTGCCTGAGGTGCCAAAGAAAGCAGTTCAGTTAAGGAGTTATGGAGTCACATAAGATAAAAGCAGACCAACTGGTCCGTGCCAGACAAGATTCCCATCTATGTTGTCCCGTTTGCCCACATTTGACCCATATCCTGTTTAAATATTTCCAATCCATGTACCTGTCCAAGTACCTTTTAAATCTTCTTAATGTACCTGCCTCAACCACTTCCTCTGGCAACTCGTTGCATATATGGACTATCCTCTGGGTTATAAAGTTTCCCATCAGGTTCCTATTAAATCTCTCCCCACTCACCTTAAACCTGTGCCTTCTCGTTCTTGGTTCACCAACCATGAGAAAGAGGACTGAGTGCATTCACCCTCTCTACTCCCCTCGTGATCGTATGCACCTCTATAAGATCTGCAATCCCACCCTCCAGTGAGTAAAGTCCCAACGTGCTCGACCTCTCTCCATATCTCAGTCCCTGGGGCTCTGGCAACATTCGTGTCACTCTCCTCTCACTCTTTCCAGACAAACAGCAGCTGTCCTTGGAAAAGTGAAATTAACCAAATGTGGCCTCACAACTGCAGTAGTCAGAGTGCAATCACTCGAGTTGGGTCTGGTGTTCCCCAAAAAGGTTGTCTATCAGTGGGTCCTCCGGGGGCTGCAGAGGCTGATCTGGGATCCACATGTTCTGGTGCAGTGGCTGTGGTTAGTGGTTGTTCAGTCTCTCATTTCACAATGGAGGTCGTTCTCATGTAGCGCAGCTCCCTGCAGAGCAGGTTTCCTCCATGTGTATCGAATGAGTGCAATGCCTTTGAAACGTTTCCTTTGCCCACCAGGAGCTCGTTGACCTTCCTTCAACTAGCAGAAAAAAATTGGGGACGTGTGTTGTGTCGCGTCAGGATGATATGACCCATCCATCAGAGTTGCTCTTGCTTGATTGTGATGGGATTGCTGTACAACATCAGGACTTCCATACTTGTTGGCCTGGCTGATGAAGGCCAGCATGCCAAATGCCTTCTTCACCAGCCCGTTTATCTAGGAGACCACCTTCAGAGAGCCAAGTACTTGTACTCCTAGGGCACTTTGTTCTACAACATTCTACTCTTCACTGTTAACCATTCTTTTGCACATTGGTTGTTTGTCTGTCCTTCTCTGTAGCTTTTCTTTGATGCTATTGTATTTCCCTCTTCTGCTTTAAGTGCCTGAAAGAAAATTAATCTCAGGATAGTATGTGGTGACATAAACTCCGTGGCCACTTTATTAGGTACATCGGCACACCTGCTCGTTAATACAAATATCTAATTAGCCAATCATGTGGCAGCAACTAACTACATAAAAGCATGCAGACATGGTCAAGAGGTTCAGACCAAACACCAGAATGAGGAATAAAAAATGTCATCTAAGTGAGTTTGGCCGTGGAATGATTGTTGGTATCAGATGGTTTGAGTATCTCAGAAACTGCTGATCATGGATTTTCACACACAACAGTCTCTAAAGTTTACAGTGAAGGGTGTGAAAAACAAAAAAACATATAGTGAACAGCAGTTCTGTGGGTGAAAACACCTTGTTAATGAGAGAGTTCAGAGGAGAATGGCCAGGCTGGTTCAAGCTTTCAGGAAGGTGACAGTAAGACATCGTAGCATAGTGGGACACTAATACAGCTCAGGACATTCTGGGATTTTGAGTTCAGTTTGGGTGCTGCCTGTAAGGGGTGTGTGTGTTCTCACCATGACCATGTGGGTTTCCTCTGGGTGCTCTAGTTTCATTCCAGTCCAAGGATGTACCAGTTAGTAGTGTCGTTAGTCATTGTTAATTGTCCTGTGATTAGGCTGGTGTTAAGTAGTGTTAAGATTGGCGGGTGGTGCAGCTCGTTGGGCTGGAAGGACCTATTTTGCACTGTATCTCAAATAACTACATGCAGAAGAGTACCTCTGAAAGCACAACAGGTCAAACCTCGATGTGGATGGGCTACAGCAGGGGAAGACCACAAACGTACATGGAGTGGCCACTTTATTAGGTACAGAGTTATATAATAAAGTGGTCTCTGAATGTACTTTGGTAATAAATTTACTTTGATCTGTGTACAACAGGGTCTTCATTTAAATCAAGTTGAATCTGTGGTCATGTACACAAATACAATGAGGTACAGGGAACAATGAAGAACAAGTTCACAGGCACATAGAATCAGGATCAGGTTTATTATTGTTAGTTTTTACATGGTGGAATTTGTTCTTTTCCAACAGCAGTACAGTGCAATGCACAAAAATATTGCCATAAGTTACAAGACGAAATGTAGGCTTCAATGGGTCCCACCCCCCTTTGAATCTCCAATGAATATGGGCTCAAGGCCATCAAACGCACAGTTGTCTTCTGAATGCTGTGTGACTTTGTCCGATATCTGTTCAACATCCCCACAGACTGATAATCTGTGATCTACTTCCAGGAAAACAGATTGTTTAATTTGCCTCTGTGAGGGATGAGAAACTGAAAGATAGAGAGAGCAGCCAGCATGTTATATTCTGTCTAAATAGCCTCCAACCTGGCGGCATGAAAATCGATTTCTCCAACTTCTGGTATTCTTCTTCACCCCTCGCCCCTCTTCTTCGTTTCTGCACTCTGGTTCCCCTCTTGCCTCTTCTCCTCACCTCCCCATGATGCCTCTCCTCCTTCCATTTCTCCTGTGGTTTACTACCCTCTCCTCTCAGATTCCTTCTTCATCAGCTCTTTACCATTTCCACCTATCACCTCCCAGCTTCTCATTTCAATCATCCTATCCCACCCATCTGGCTTCACCTATCACCATCTAGCTTGTTCTCCTTGCCTTTCTCCCATCACCTTATTCTGGCTTCTTCCTCTTTTCTTTGCAGTGCTGAAGAAGGGTCTAGGCCTGAAACATTGACTGTCTATTCATTGCCGTAGATGCTGCCTGGCCTGCTGAGTTCCTCCAGCATTTTGTGTGTGCTGAGTTGCCCCAGAACATGTCACTTTAGTTTATTGCACTCTAGCCACACTGCACTGTGTGTACAAACACTCTGCGGCTTCCCCCATTTGAAGAGTGAGTCATTTACATTATCTACGAAGTGAACTGACTAATTCACGGACTCTCGGAATTCATAGAACATAGAACAGTATGGCACAGAACAGGCTCTTTGGCTTAGAACGTTGTGCCAACTTTTAATCTCTTCTAACTAACCGTAACCTCCCACATAGCCAGCCATTTCTTTCATCTCTGCCTGGCTAAGACTTTACTAAATTTATTTTTTACTTTTATTTATTTAGAGACACGGTGCAGAATGGGCCCTTTTGCTCCACCCAGCAACCCACCTGTTTAACCCTAGCCTAATCACAGGACAATTTACAATGAGCAGTTCACCCACTAACTGGTACGTCGTTGGTCTGTGGGAGGAAGCTGGAGCAAATCTATGTGGTTCATGGGGAGGATGTACAAACTCCTTGCATAGGACACTTGATCTCCAAACTCTGACGCCCCAAGCAGTAACAGCATCACCCTAACCGCTACCGCGGTGCCTCTACGTGCCCCCAGTGTATCTGCCTCTACCACCACCCCTGCCACCCCTGGCAGTGCATTCCACACACCCACCGCTCTCTGTGTAAAAAACCTACCACTACCATCCCCCCACCCCCCGACTTTCATCCAATCCCCGTATATCTACACCCCTTTGTAATAGTTCCTTGAGCTTCTCAAAGGAACTTGTGGGGTTGGCGTTGTAACAGCTTCTTGACACGAGAAAGGTGTCACTCCTTGATTTCACAGCAGAATCCTGTCTTGTTCCTTCCCCTGGATAAAACGCATGACCCTTCTGGATTCCTTTGTTTATGACTTACGATTATTATTTTATTGTTATACAGTGGGGGCATCCTGGTAGCCCAGTGGTTCGTGTGGCACAATTACAGCTTGGGACGTTGGAACTGAACTGGAAGAAAGTTTGTATGTTCTTCCTGTGAGCACGTGGGTTTCCTCCAGGTGCTCTGATTTCCTCCCATGGTCCAACAACATACCGGTTGATAAGTTAATTGGTCATTATAAATTGTCCCATGATTATGCTAAGATTAGATAGGTAGGCTGTCCTGTTATTGCTACTATCAGGAAGGAAGTACAGGAGCTTGAAGGCACACACTCAGTGACTCAGGAACAGCTTCTTCCCCTCTGCCATCAGATGGACATTGAATCCTTGAACCATGAACACTACTTCACGACTTTTTCTCTCTTTTTACACTGCTTATTTAATATATATATATATCTAACTGTAATTGACAGTTTTTATTATGTATTGCAATGTACTAGCTGCCACATAACAGTAGATTTCACGATATATGTCAGTGATATTAAACCTGATTCTGATTCTGAATGGTAGGTGCTGTGACTTGGGTCAGACAGGCCTGTTCGGTGCTGTATCTTTAAATAAAATAAATAAATTATGTCAAGTACTGCGGTACTGTGAAAAACTTTATTTGACATGCCATCCAGACAGATCATTTCAATATAAATATGCGTTGAGAGGGAAGTTATAACAGAGTGCACAGTAACTTGTTACAAATCTCTCATTTTCTTACGCCCTGACTTATTCAACCTTCCCCTCTATAACTGTACCCCTTGAGTGATAAGTCACCAGGAGTAAAACTGGGAGTGTCTTTCTGTCATTCAGCAAATTGTTTGCTAAGTAGTGAAGTCCACTTTTCCTTCAAAGTTTATTTGATGATTGGTGCTGTTCCTTTGGGTCTGGGACCAACATATCGATGCAATTACAAAGAAGGCATGACATTGGCTATATTTCATTAGGAAATTTGGAATGTCACCGAAGACACTTGCAAATTGCTACAGGTGTACCATAGACAGCATTCAGACTGGCTCATCACCCTTTGGTATGGTGGGGGGGTGGGGGGGAGAGGTTAACTGCACCGGATTGAAATAAGCTGCAGGAAGTTGTGATCTCACTCAGCTCCAACATGGGCACTAGCCTCATCAGCAGGGACATCTTCAAGGAGCGATGCCTCAACACGTTGGCATTCATCACCCAGGATGTGCCCTGTTCTCATTGCTACCATCAGTGAGGAGGTACAGAAACCTGAAGCCCCACACTCAATGATTCAGGACAGCTTCTTCTCCCCATCACTGGATTTCTGAATGAACATTGAACCCATGAACACTACCTCACTACTTTTTTCCCTTTCTTTTTGCACTATTTATTTAACTACTTTAACAACAACAAATCTCACGACATATGCCGGTGATATTAAACCTGGTTCTGATTCTGTTGGGGACTGAGGTAAAGAGCCCTAGAAGGCCTGATGAGAACCAATTAGTAGTTGGTTTATTACTGTGGCGTGCCCTGAGAGATAGTGAAAAGCTTTAGTTTGTGTGCCACCCAGATTATGCCATTCCTGGGATATTGTGTTCAATTCTGATTCAATAGGAAGGATATGGAAGCTTTAGAATTAGCCTATTTTTTTTTTCTTGTAAACATTAGGGCCAAGATACCTCCTAGCCTCAGGGCCATTCCAGATCTCCACCTCCAACAACTTTCCCCTTTTTACACCTACATCTTCTGGCCTTAGACATCACTGCTACAGCAAAATGGTTCCTCCAATCAAGCCATCAATGTTCTCATAATTTTGTCCATCTGGTTCAAAGTTCAGAGTAACTTTCATTATCAGAGTACGTACATGTCACCATATACACCCCTGAGATTCATTTTCTTGTGGGCATTCTCAACAAATCTATAGAATAGTAACTATAACAGGATCAATGAAAGATCAGAGTGCAGAAGACAACCAACTGTGCAAATGCAAATAGAAGTAAATAATAAGAACATGAGATAATGAAATAAAGATCCTTAACGTGAGACCATTGGTTGTAGGAACATCTCAATGATGGGGCAAGTGAGAGCCCGGGGTAGCAGCTGTTTGTGAACCTGGTGGGGGTCTCTGATGATGGATGCTGCTTTCCTGCAACAGTGTTTCATGAAGATGTGCTCAATGGTTGGGAGGGCTTTACTGGGCTGAATCCACTACCTTTTGTAGAGTTTTCCATTCAAAGACATCTGGTTGGACTAATCTTGGAGTACTGTGACCAGCTCTGGTCGCCTCGGTATAAGAGGGATGTGGAAGCATTAGAGAGGGTGCAGAGGAGATTTACCAGGATTCTGCCTAGATTGGAGAGCATATCTTACAAAAGATAGTTTGAATAAGCTATGGCTTCTTTCTTTGGAGTGAAGGAAGGTGAGAGGTTTACAGGATGGTAAGAAATATAGATCTTGTGGACAGCCAGGGATGTTCTCCCAGGTCAGGAATGGCTAACACAAGACAGCCATAACTTTAAGGTGATTGGAGGAAAGTATAGAGGGGATGTCAGAGGTAGTTTTTTTGACACCGAGTGCTGGGTGCGTGGAACACACTGATGGGGCTGGTAGTGCAGATACATTAGGGGCATTTAAGAAACTTTTAGATGGGGTTGGGGGTGGAGTAATGAGGAGTGGTGAGTAGGAGGGTCCTGAGACTGAGTGAGGGAAATATAATGTTTTATTATATAGCCACTTGCCAACACGCCCACCCTCACTCCCCACAGGTCTATGAGCTGAGGTTCAGTTCATTGAAAGGTTAAAGCCAACACCCCCCTCCCCCTGCCTATGACTGATGGAAGGAACGGGAGAGGCACAAGGGGCCGAGTGTCCGTTCCCTTTGTCTTAGGACACACTCCGAATTCTGGAGGAACTCAGTAAGTCGGGCAGCATCTGTGGAAATGAATAAACAGTCAATGTTTCAGGATGAGACCCTTCCTCGGGACCGGAAAGGAAGGGAAGGAGTACAAGCTGGCAGGTGATAGGTGAGACCAGGTGGAGGGGAAGTGCCATTGGCTGTTCCTTAACCCCAAAGGCTGTCCCTGAACTGCAGGTAGGTAAAAAGGATCAGGTGCTCTGCTTGCAGTATCCCAATTGGCTGAGGTCAGGAGAGGAAAATACTTTGCTTTTATATATATGTACATATATTCACCCAGGGGCTCTTTCATTATAAACGCGAACTGATGTGGAGCGGACTGGGATTGTGAGAAGCTCTGGGAAAATTTGACATGGCATTTATCACACTGGTGTGAGCTGAAACACTAATACTGGTTGGCGATTCTTTAACGATCTTAATAGGCTCTAATTAAGGTTCCCGTTCTCCTCAGAGCCATTAAGCATAGTTTATTTAAAGCAGTTTCTTGTTCCACTGAACGCTGCAGTATGGTGTAAAAACAACTCCCAGAATGGACAATCTTCTCCAGAGTACATTACATCAGACTCTGAGAAAACTAATTGGGAAGTTGGCTATTAATGCAAAAGGGAGTGGGGTATAAGAGGCAGTAAGACCATGAGAGTAATGGAATGGCAGAGCAGAATTAGGCCGCTCAGCCCATCATGTCTGCTCTGCCATTCCATCATGGCTGATTTATGATCTCTCTGTAACTCATTCTCCTGTGCCCTTCCTGTAAACTTTGAAATCCTTCCTAATCAAGAATCTATCAACCTCCATTTTAAATATACTCTGAATGATGTGCCCTCCACATCCATCTGTGGCAATGTTCCACAGATTCACCACTACCTGATTAAAGAAATTCCATCTCATTTCTGTTCTAAAGGGACATTCCTCAATTCTCTCCGCATCCACTCTATCCAGGCCTTTCAATATTTGAAAAGTTTCAATTAAATGCCCCCTCACCCTTCTAAACTCCAGCGAGTACAGGCAGAAACATAGAACATAGAAACTTATAGCACTGTACAGGCTCTTCGGCCCACCATGTTGTGCTAACCCTTTAACTTACTCTGAGATCAAATCTAGCCCTTCCCTCCTCCACAACTCTCCATTTTTCTATCATCCATGTGCCTGTCTAAGAGTTTCTTAAATGCCCCTAATGTAACTGCCTCCGTCACTACCCCTGCAGTGCGCAGTATATACCCAGCACTTTGTTACCTCTGACATTTCCCCCTATACTTTCCTCCAAATCACCTGAAAATTATGTTCTCTTGTAAAGGAAGTAGGAACCTCCTGGTGTAATTGTGCTGGAATTGGAATTGTCACACATACACAAAACAACAACTTTCAGGTCATGTGGTGTCTCCGTCACACTCCACGTGGTACTGATTCTGAGATGCCATTAGAAGTTTGTCTTGTATGCTGTTAATACAGATCAAATCTCTACACAGTACAAGGTACACCTATATCACCATATACAACCCTGGGATTCATTTTCTTGTGGGCATCCACAGTAAATATAACAAAATACAATAGAATCAGTGAAGAACTGTAGACAAAGACGGACAAACAGCCAATGTGCTAAAGACAATAATATGCCCAAATACAAAAAGAAAAATAATAATCGTAAATAAATGAATAATAAATACTGAGAGCATGAGTTGTAGAGTCTTTGACAGTGAGTCCAGAGGTTGTGGAATCAGTTCAGTGTTGGGGTGAGTGAAGTTAACAAAGCTGGTTCAGCTTCCTGATGGTTGAAGGGTAATAACTGTTCCTGACCTTGGTAGTTTGGGACCTAAGGCTCCTGTACCTCCTTCCTGATGGCAGCAGTGCAAAGAGAATATGGTCTGGAAGGTGTGGGTCAGCCATAGAGCACTACAGCAGAGAAACAGGCTCTCTGGCCCACCCAGTCCATGCTGAACAGTCCTGCACCTGGACCATATCCCTCCATAGCCCCTCCTATGCATGTACCTACCTAAATTTCTCTTTAATGTTGAATCGACCCCACATCCAGCACTTCTGCTGGCAGCTCGTTCCACCAGCCTACCTAACCTGAGTGAGGACGTTCCCCCTCGGGTTCCTCTTAAGCAGTTCACCTTTCACCCTTAAACCATGACCTCTTGCTCGAGTCTCACCCAACCTCAGTGGAAAAAGCCTGCTTGGACTTTCCCTATCGAAAAAGGTGAAACAATAGACTTGCTGATGATGTCTGTAAGGAGTTTATATATTTGCCCCATAAGTGCACAGGTTTCCTCCAGGTGCTCCAGTTTCCTCCCTCATTCTGTGTTGTACTGGTTAGTAGGTTAATTTGTCACATGTTTATAATTTGGCAGCATGGGCTCATTAGGTCAGAAGGGCCTGTTACCATGCTGTCTCAAAAATAACAGATGCAGAACAAAGTGTAACAGCTACAGTGCGGGTAACTGATAAGGTGAAGATCATAATGAGGTAGATTGTGAGGTCAAGAGCATATCTTATTCCACTAGTCTTATAATAGCTCGATAGAAGCTGTCCTTGAACCTGGTGGTACATGCTTTCAGTATAAGGGTGAGGCCACACTTGGAGTGTGTGTACAAACTTGGTGTCCTTATCTAAGGAGCATATACAGTGGATGCTGGTTAATTGGGCAGCACTTATTTGGGACAATTCTGAAAAAGAACTAATCGAGAAAAGAGCCAGGATCCCCTTCGTTTATTTGGGACACTGTGCCTCTTAATTGGGACAGAAGACTGTTCCTAGACAGTTTCTGACCAATGTCAGTGGCGTGCATTTATGTGACTGTTAGACACTACACTATGCTTAGAGTGAACAGTTTTTAAACAGCGTCATTTTTGTGTGTTTGTGTTCAAAAAACAGTGATAGTTGGGAAGAAATAAGCAGTAAGACAATTCAGAGCTGGTTTGGAGATGACAGAAACAGCCGGTAGTGAGAATGAAGTGATTTCACTACTTCAACAAGTTAGGCACCTCTGAAGAAATTGAGGGTGTTGATAATCATTTTGAATGTTGCAGTGAAAATGAAGATTTGGAGGAGGCAATTGTCGATAGCATTGTTTGAAGGAAGTTCATTGTCTGCACCAGGCACCTATACTAATTTTGTTCATTTACAATCAGTCAAAAGAGTGCAGTAGGGTACACTGGATAATTTCCTCCATTGATAACCATCAGGAACTAAAACATGGTATTATAACGCTGGTTCCTTAAGGTTGTTATATCTGGGGTGTAGTGGGGACAAGCTCCCACTACCTATTAAACGCTCCTAATGGCATGTGCCTCAAATTGCCTCTGACTGGTGGAACTGGTTCTACTGACAGGAGAAGGGGCAAAGATAGGTTACTGGCACCTTAAGACCAGTCACATCAGGAAGATGGGGCTCGTCAGCTGTGGTTGGCAGCTCATCGAGGAGAAGGACAACTCTGACCTCAAACCTCCGTTGCCTTGCGGCTACAGCCACTCATGGGGAAGGGTTTTGGAGCAAACCCCCAGGGAAAAATCCAGAACCGGAGGCCCTAAAGCAGTCCTACATTGTGTACGAGTTGACTAGCAGCCCCTGCAATGCCACTGGTGCCAAACAGTATCGGTTTCTGTTGTTCCTTCGGGATCATCAGCTGCGTGGAGAGGGGGAGCCTGCTTCACGGGCACCAGCTTACTCCCCGTATCGTACTGACCTGGCTTGCGTACCTAGACAGCTAGGACACATGGTTGATCCCAACCAACGGAGGCCTCACCTCACCTCACACAGTACTGCAGTAGAATTGTTAATGTTCTAATTTGTTCTGTATTTCAATTAAATACTTATTTGTTACTCAGTCAAATGGTAATTTGTCTTTTTTTAATACCTTTTTAAATATATCCATGAAACTTTGGCTAATTGGGGCAGCCATTTAATTGTACTGGTCCTGATGTGTCCCAATTAAGTGAAATCTACTGCATTTCCCTTGGAGGTAATTCAGAGAGCTTTCACAGCCATGTCCTGTGATTTCCATAATGGAGGCTGTGCTGATTGAGATGATACACTTTTATCCACCTCTCACTGGTGTGAGCTCGATCACACTGGCTGGTGATTATTTAGTCATCTTATTAAGTTCTAATTAATGTTTCCAGTCTCCTCAGAGACATTAAGCATAGTTTATTTTAAGTAGTTTCTTGTTCCACTGAATGGCACAGAATGGTAGAAAAACAAGTCTCCCAACTCCCAAAATGGACCATCTTCTCCAGGGTACGGCACGTGAGACGCAGAGAGTTACAAGTAACCAGGATGACAGTTGGGAAATTGGCCTTTATTGCCAAGAGGAGCAAAGTATAAAAGTTGGAATCTCCTGGTATAACGTGGAATTGGTTTACATACCGAGATATTGTACAGTGAAAAGCTTGTCTTGTATACGGTTCACACAGATCAGGTGCATTGAGGTTGTACAAGGTAAAACAATAACAGAGTACAGAATACAGAGTAACAGCCTCAGAGAGAGTGCAGTACAGGTAGAGAATCAGCTGCAAGGTAATAATGAGGGAGATTGTTTTGCCAAGAGTCCGTTTTATCATTCAGGAGTCTGATAACAATGGGATTGAATCTTACTTTGAGCCTGTGTTTCCAGGGAGGGGGGAGAAAAGAGAATGTCCTGGGTGGGCAGGATCTTTGATAAGGCTGGCTGTTTTACTGAGGCAGCGAGGGGTAGATCACGTCCATGGAGGGGAGGCTGGTTTCCATGAAGTGCTGAGCTGTGTCCTTTAACATCATGAGCGTTTACTTTCCGCAGCAGAAGTCCGAAAATCATGCTGCACGTGTATAAAGTTGTGGTTGGGCTGCACATGGAGCACCGTGTGCCGTTCTGAGCCCCCGTTACAGGAAGGAAATGGAGGCTCTGGAGAGTGTGCAGAAGATGTTCACCGGGGTGTGGTTAGCACAATGCCGATACATCACTGGGCGTCAGAGTTTGCAGTTCAGTTCTGACATCATCTGTAAGGATCCTGTACCCTGTGGAATACGTGGGTTTTCTCCAATGTTCACGGGTTTCCTCCCACATTCCAAATATCTACCAGTTGGGAGGCTAATTGGTTGTTGTAAATTGTCCCCTGCTTAGGCTAAGGGCTAAACTGGAGGTTGCTGGGCAGTGCAGCTCGAAGGGCCGGAAGGGCTTATTCCATGCAGTATCTCAGTAAATCAGTAAATAAATAAATGATTCCAAACTGTAAGGAGAGGTTGGGCACTCATGAGTTATTTTCTCTGGAGCATCGGAGGCTGAAGGGAGACGTAGATGTTGTTATGAAGTTGAGTGGCAGAGTGACATAGCACAATGCTTTACAACACCAGCAATCCAAAGTCTGGTGTTCATTTCCTGTTGGAGTTTGCACGTTCTCCCTGTGACCGTGTGTGTTTCCTCCGGATGCTCCAGTTTCCTCTATTCTCCACAAAGACGTACGGGTTAGTGTTAGTAAGTTATGAGCATGCCATGTTGGCACTGGAAGCATGGCAACACTTGCGGGCTGCCCCCAGCACATCACACACAGTGACGCAAAGGTCACATTTCGCAGTAGAGTTCGATATGTCTGCGTATATCTGGTGAATAAAGATCATTTTAAAATCTTAATCTTAATCTGTTTATAAAATTACAAGAGTCATGGATGGGGTAGACAGTCAGAATTCTTACTCCAAGGTAAAGTCAAGTTCGAGAGGACATGCATTGAAAGTTAGCAGCTAAAAGTTATAGGAAAATTAAAAGAGTGTATTTTGCATAGAGCAGGGGTGGGCAAACTTTTTGACTTGTGGGCCACAAAGGGTTCTAAAATTTGACAGGGGGGCCAGACCAGGAGCAGATGGACGGAGTGTTTTGGTAATACACCTCATAAGAGAAAATAAAATATCATGGGATATGTAGAAAACGTGCTTTAATTTCAATTGAAAATGAACAAATGCATTACAACAAAATATCTGTCTTTGAAGTCCCATGGTATTTAGCTATTTATTGAAATGACTTTTAAAACACTGAAAATTAAATGAATAAAATACAGCTTTTTTAATAGTAACAGTAATTCCTTTAAAGCACTGAAAATTCTGTTATCCTTCAAGATTTTATCATCATCACTCTCCTCCTGACTGTCTTTATTTCAAAAACGGTAGGAGATGCAGGTCTACTTGTCCTGCTCCTTCTTATTCAATTGTCCCCTGTGCCAAAACTCAACAACGACCAGCATAAGGACAGAACAGTGACAGCGTGCCAGTATGCGGAGTGCGTTATTTGATCTGGACCGCATTTTTTATTTTGAGAACGCACATGCACCTGCGCACTACTCATGTCCATCACTTAACAGAAATGACATGTAACATGTAAGGCTTATTGAAAAAAAATTTTCAAATGCATTTTTTACATAACACAATGAAGAAACTTATTTTTAATTTCAGTGGGAACAGTGTTGTTGGTCCCCCTTTTTAGCCAGCGCATCAAAGTCTGATTTAGTTTTGTTGTGGCGATTCTCAGGATGGACCTGAGGTGTTGGTCAGTTAACTTGGATCTGTGGCTGGCTTTGTTGATGTTCATGACGCTGAACGCCTGTTCACACAAATAGGTCGAGCCAAACAAAGAGTAAAGCGCAAATGTGGAGTAATACGCTGCACCTCAACAAAGGTCAATGTATATAGAGTGCGTCATCTATTGGGAAAACGCCAGAATTGCGGGGAAAAAACGTTAACAAGGTTTATTAATATAATTTCATCAAGTTCTGCGGGCCGGATTAGAAAGCTTAACGGGCCGCATATTGCCCCCGGGCTGTAGTTTGCCCATGCCTGGCATAGAGTGTAGTTTGAGATTAGGCTGAGTGAGCTGGGGCTTTTCTCTTTGGAGTGAAGGAGGATGAGAGGTGACTCAATCGAGATGATAAGAGCTATAGATCGAGGGGATAGCCAGGGAATTTTTCCCAGGGCAGAAATAGCTAATACAAGGGGAGCATAATTTCAAGGTGATTGGAGGAAAGTTTAGGGTCAGGTCTGAGGTAGTTTTCGAACTCAGTCGGTGGAGTATGTGTGTAACTGCTGGGGTGGTGTAAGCGGTAAAGATATTAGAGACACTTAAGAAACTCTTGTATAAGCATGTGGATGATAGATAAATGAAGAATTATGTTGGAGGGAAAGGTTAGATTGATATCATAGGTTAAAAAGTTGGCACAACATTGGGGGCCAATGGGCCTTTACTGTACTATTCTATGTTCCAAGATCTTACTCTGAAACTGTTTATAAATTTTTGGGAGGCATAGATAGGGTAGAAAGTCAGAATCTCTGTCCCAGGGTAGAAGTGTCCAGTACCAGAATAAGTGCATTTAATGTCAGAAGGTAAAAGTTTAAAGCAGACGTGCAGGGCAAGTATTTTGCAAAGAGCGGTGGATGTCTGGAATGCTCTGCCAGGGACACCCATCGTCAAGGCCTCTCATTGTCCAGGCCACGCTCTCTTCTCATGGCTATGATCAGGCAGGCAGTATAAGGGTCTGAAGTCTCACACCACCAGTTCAGCAATAGTTATTACCCTACAAACCATCAGGCTCCTAAACCAGCGTGGACAACTTCACTCAGTTCAACACTGAACTGGTTCCACAACCTGCAGACTCACTTTCAAAGGCTGTATGACTCATGTTTTCAGTATTTTTTTTCCTTTCCACATTTTGTCTTCTTTTACACATTGCAAGTCTTATTTATGTATAGCTTTTGGTAAATTCTGTTGTATACCTTCATTTTCCTGAGATTGTCCACAAGGAAATGAATCTCAGGGTTGTACTTTGATAATAAATTTACTTTGACTTTGGATTATGGTGGATGGAGGTATGACAGAAGTGTTGAAGAAGCTGTTATCCACATGGAGATGTAGAGAATTGAGGGATATGGATCCCCTACTGGGAGATGGGATGAGTTTAATTTGCCAGTGTTCAGCACAGACATTGTGGGCCGAAGGGCCTGTTTTGTGCTGTACTGTTTGATGTTCTATATTCTGTTAACCTTGGGTGCCATCTGTAAATCAATGTTCCACTGCCTCCGCTTTATCCACAACACACTTTCCTTCCTCAATAGACTGGTTAAACATCATTGCCCTTTCAAATAATCACAATTTTGCAAATTACATCAAAAGTTTCAATGTACCCTGCTGTAATATCTTTAGTAATAGCTTCTAACATTTTGCTGAGCTAACTGGTCTGGATGTTCCTGCTCTCCACCTCTCTTGTTAGGTACGGTTCAGTTGAACGTAACTCTCCCCGAGTCCAATGAATTTGAGAAAATTAAAATTAAAGCTGCAAGTCACCACCACCCCCACCCCCACCATCAGTTCTCACTCTCAAATCCCTGGCCGCACACTCTTCTCAAATCCCTGGCCGCACACTCACCCACCTCACTCTCAAATCCCTGGCCGCACACTCACCCACCTCACTCTCAAATCCCTGGCCGCACACTCACCCACCTCACTCTCAAATCCCTGGCTGCACACTCACCCACCTCACTCTCAAATCCCTGGCCGCACACTCACCCACCTCACTCTCAAATCCCTGGCCGCACACTCACCCACCTCACTCTCAAATCCCTGGCCGCACACTCACCCACCTCACTCTCAAATCCCTGGCCGCACACTCACCCACCTCACTCTCAAATCCCTGGCCGCACACTCACCCACCTCACTCTCAAATCCCTGGCCGCACACTCACCCACCTCACTCTCAAATCCCTGGCTGCACACTCACCCACCTCACTCTCAAATCCCTGGCCGCACACTCACCCACCTCACTCTCACAGACACTTCCACATCCTGTCTCCAATACACAAATACACAGATACGTACACTGCGCGCGTACACACACACACGCACACGCACACACACACAGAGCACACACATACACACATGCACGCACACACACACACAGACATACACACATGCACACACAGACAAACATGCACACACACAGACACACACACATGCACACACATGCACACACACACATACACACACGCACACACTCACACACACACACATACACAGACACATGTGCACACACACACGCACATATACACACAGACAAACACACATACATACATATATATACATTGATTGATCGTATGTCCATAAAGTGATGCTAGGCTCAGGAGTATCTACATAGGGTGACTCTGACAAGAAATGATAAAGTGGTGGTGACTGGGGGTGTGGAGGGGTAGGTTAGGTGTGACTTGTGAGAGGGCTGGGTTAATGAGACATGGCTCTCTCCCTAAATCCTCCTTAAGAAAGGGCAGCAAGTCTACAGATGGACTCAATACCTTCTATGCCCGCTTTGAAAGGGAGAATACAACTACAGCTGTGAAGATCCCTGCTGCACCTGATGACCCTGTGATCTCTGGCTCAGAGGCCGATGTTAGACTGTCTTTAAAGAGAGAGAACCCTCACAAGGCGAAAGGTACTGATGGAATACCTGGTAAGGCTCTGAAAACCTGTGCCAATCAACTGGCAGGAGTATTCAAGGACATTTTCAACCTCTCACTGCCATGGGTGGAAGTTCCCACTTGCTTCAAAAAGGCAACAATTATACCAGTGCCTAAGAAGAATAATGTGGGCTGCCTTAATCACTATTGCCCGGGAGCACTCACATCGACAGTGATGAAATGATTTGAGAGGTTGGTCATGACTAGACTGAACTCCTGCCTCAACAAGGACCTGGACCCACTGCAATTTGCCTATTGCCACAATAGGGCAACGGCAAATGCAATCTCAGAGTGGCTGTCCACACGGCTTTAGACCACCTGGACAACACAAGCACCTATGTTAGGATGTTGTTCATCGACTATAGCTCAGCATTTAACACCATCATTCCCACAATCATGATTCAGAAGTTGCAGAACCTGGACCCCTGTACCTCCCTCTTCAAATGGATCCTCGACTTCCTAACCAGAAGACCACAGTCTGTGTGGATTGGTGATAACATCTCCTCCTCACTGATGATCAACACTGGTGCAATTCAGGGGTGTGTGCTTAGCCCACTGCTCTACTCTCTATCTACACGTTTCTGTGTGACTAGGCATAATTCAAATACCATCTATAAATTTGTTGATGATACAGCCGTTGTTGATAGAATCTCAGGTGGTGACGAGAGGGCGTACAGGAGTGAGATATGCCAACTAGTGGAGTGGTGTCACAGCAACAACCTGGCACTCAACGTCAGTAAGATGAAAGAGCTGATTGTGGAGTTCAGGAAGGGTAAGAAGAAGGAACACATATCAATCCTCAGAGGGATCAGAAGTGGAGAGGGTGAGCAGCTTCAAGTTCCTGGGTGTCAAGATCTCTGAGGATCTAACCTGGTCTCAATATATCGATGTAGTTATAAAGAAGGTAACACAGCGGTTATACTTTATTGGGAGTTTGAAGAGATTTGGCATGTCAACAAACACACTCAAAAACTTCTGTATTTGTATCATGATAGAGAGCATTCTGACAGGCTGCATCACTGTCTGGTATGGAGGGGCTACTGCACAGGACCAAAAGAAGCTGCAGAAGGTTGTAAATCTAGTCAGCTCTATCTTGGGTACTAGCCTACAAAGTACCCAGGACATCTTCAAGGAGCGGTGTCTCAGAAAGGCAGCGTCCATTATTAAGGACCTCCAGCACCCAGGGCATGCCCTTTTCTCACTGTTACCATCAGGTAGGAGGTACAGAAGCCTGAAGGCACACACTCAGCAATTCAGGAACAGCTTCTTCCCCTCTGCCATCCAATTCCTAAATGAACATTGAACCCTTGGACACTGCCTTGCTATTTTTTAATATAGAGTATTTCTGTTTTTGCATGTTTTTAAAAATCTATTCACCATATGTAATTGATTTACTTGTTTATTGATTATTATTATATTTTATTACTTAATTTATTATTTTTCTCTGCTAGCTTATGTATTACATTGAGCTGCTGCTGTTAAGTTAACAAACTTCACGTCACATACCAGTGATTATAAACCTGTTCCTGATTCTGACCACCAGCAGTAGCATCGCTGGCATAACTGGGAATTAGTTGAGATCTTCATGGTTCAGCAGCGTCAATTGGAGTACCATTGGAAGTGTATGGTTGTGGTCTTTGGTAGACGGAATAAAATCATAGACTATTTTCTAAAGGAGGGAGAAAATTCAAAAATCAGAGGTGTCCTTGGGACACCTTGTCCCAACTTGGGAGTCCTTGTTCAGATTCCCTAAAGGTTAACTTGCAGGTTGAGCCGATGGTGAGGAAGTTAAATGCAATGTTAGCATTCATTTCAAGAGATCTGGAATATAAGGGCAGGGATGTGATGCTGAGGCTTTACAAGGCACTGGTCAGGCTGCACTTGGAGTATTGTGAGTAGTTTTGGGTCCCTTGTCAAAGAAAAAAATGTACTGGCATTAGAGACTGTTCAGAAGAGGCTCACAAGAATGATTCCGGGAATTAAGGGGTTATCATACGAGGAATGTTTGGTAGCTCTGGGTCAGTACTCACAGGAATTTAGAAAGATGAGGTGGGATCTCATTGAAGACTTTTGAATGTTAAAAGGACCAGACATGGTAGGTGTGGAAAGGATGTTTCCCATGGCGGGGGAGTTTGGGACAAGAGGGCAAAGCCTCGGGATAGAGGGGCATCCATTCAAAACAGAGATGTAGAAAGATTTCTTTAGCCATCCCATAGGGAGGTGAATTTGTAGAGCGGGTGACATTGGGAGAATCCAGAGGAGGTTCACAAGAATAATTACAGGAATGGAAGTATTAATGAATGAGGAGTGTACGATGGCTCTGGGTCTGTACTCACTGGAATTTAGAAGAATATCGGGATCTCATCGAAACTTATAGAATGTTGAAAGAACTGGACGGAATAGATGTGGAGAGGATGTTTCATATAGTGGGGCAGTGTATGACTGGAGGCCACAGCCTCCGAATTGAGGGACATCCATTTAGAACAGAAATGAGGAGCAATTTATTTTGCCGGACAGTGCTGAATCTGTGGAATTCTTTGCCACAGACGGTGTTGGAGGCCAAGTGGATGTGTGTGTCGAGGGCAGAGTTTCTTGATTAGTTAGGGTGTCTAAGGTTATGGGGACAAGGCAGAAGAAAGGGTTTAAGAGGATAATAAATCAGCCATGATGGAATGGTAGAGAAGACTTGATGGGCCTGTATCTTTGGTCTTATTTGTGATGCTGCGACTGTATTGAAATTTACTTAATAAAGCAAAATCCATCAGATGTTTGAAATGAAGAATTATCCTGTTAATGTTATAGTGTTGCCTGTTATGATGGTAGTCACTTTATGAGAGAACTTCCGTTCTGCTGCACCACTGAGATAGAGAAAAGTGTCCAAATCTGGGCCAGCTGGAGGCTGAAGAGCACAAACTGTCTTTGGGTTAGAGAACTCTATACGTACGGGTGGGTTAGAGAACTCTATACGTACGGTTGGGTTAGAGAACTCTATACGTACGGGTGGGTTAGAGAACTCTATACGTACGGGTGGGTCAGAGAACTCTATACGTACGGGTGGGTTAGAGAACTCTATACGTACGGGTGGGGTTAGAGAACTCTATACGTACGGGTGGGTTAGAGAACTCTATACGTACGGGTGGGTTAGAGAACTCTATACGTACGGGTGGGTTAGACAACTCTATACGTACGGGAGGGTCAGAGAACTCTATACGTACGGGTCGGTTAGAGAACTCTATACGTACGGGTGGGGTTAGAGAACTCTATACGTACGGGTGGGGTTAGAGAACTCTATACGTACGGGTGGGTTAGAGAACTCTATACGTACGGGTGGGGTTAGAGAACTCTATACGTATGGGTGGGTTAGAGAACTCTATACGTACGGGTGGGTCAGAGAACTCTATACGTACGGGTGGGTTAGAGAACTCTATACGTACGGGTGGGGTTAGAGAACTCTATACGTACGGGTGGGTTAGAGAACTCTATACGTACGGGTGGGTTAGAGAACTCTATACGTACGGGTGGGTTAGACAACTCTATACGTACGGGAGGGTCAGAGAACTCTATACGTACGGGTCGGTTAGAGAACTCTATACGTACGGGTGGGGTTAGAGAACTCTATACGTACGGGTGGGTTAGAGAACTCTATACGTACGGGTGGATTAGAGAACTCTATACGTACGGGTGGATTAGAGAACTCTATACATACGGGTGGGTTAGAGAACTCTATACGTACAGGTGGGTTAGAGAACATATGGGTGGGAGGGAGGAATGAGGCTTGTTTTGCTGCTGATGTTGTTCTGTGTTGTTCTGATGAGCATTGTGGGTATGCTGTGTTGGTGCCCGTGTGTTTGGTGACACCTGCAGCCTTTGGTCTTGTCGGTTGTTGAGGCAAACAGCACTCTTCATTGTATGTTTCGGTGTCCATGTGATAAATATCCTTGAATCTTGATCTTGAGAAAAGTGTCTGCAGTCTTTCCTGTGTCCCTCAGTTCACTGGTGTCATTAAACAGCATCCGAAGGCTAATGAGGTGAACAGTCCACTGGGCAGCTTGATGTAATTGCACAGGCTGGGATTCCTGAGATCGCTTTAATGACTGTGTGCAGAGAATCTGCCCTAAAGCTGCAACGGTCCTTCAGGGGTTAAGCTGTCAGTTGGTAGCCCTCCCCATCTCTGCAACTCCGTGTAGACACAGGGAGTGCTGGACTGAGAGTTGTGAGAGCCATGGCTGTGGGAACGGAGTGAGGTTATTCTGCCTCTGCACCCGTGTCAGTGTTAGTCTGATGGAATGACCGGGGTGCACCCCATACTCTCCTGTATACCGTCGTGGGCACTGGTAGCCAAGGTAACTCGTTGGATTTATCTGGATGTGGAGGTTTCAGCACCAGGGTCTCTCAGGGAGACAGCTTAAGATATTGTGGGGGATTTGGAGAATTCTTGCAGTTTATTGCTAAGAATATGGGAATGCAGGTCCATAATTCTTTGAAGGTGGCATCACAGGTAGATTGAATCATAAAGAGAGCTTTTGGCACATTGGCCTTCATAAATCAGACACTGAGTGCAGAATAACACACACAACGTTCTGGAGGAAACTGTCATCAGGTCTCAGCCACAAATGCCCACTGTTCATTCAGACACAGCCTGACATGCTGAGCTCTTCCAGCTTGTTGTGTGTGTTTCTCTGGATATCCAGCATCTGCAGAAGTTTACTATTGTGTGTGTGTGTGTGCATGTGTGTGTGTGTGAGTGTGTGTGTGTGTGTGTGTGTGAGAGTGTGTGTGCGTGTGTGCACGTGTGTGTGCATGTGTGTGAGTGTGTGTGTATGTGTGTGAGTGTGTGTGTGTATGTGTGTGTGAGTATGTGTGTGTGTGTGTGAGACAGTGTGTGCGTGCGTGTGTGTGAGACAGAGTGTGTGTGCGTGTGTGTGTGTGTGCGTGTGTGTGAGACAGAGTGTGTGTGTGCATGTGAGTGTGACTGTGTGTGCATGCCTGTGTTTGTGTGTGAGTGTGGGTGTGACTCTCTGTGTGTGAGTGTGTGTGTGTGTTACTTAGATTTCCAGCGTCTGTAGAAGTTTATTGTTGAGTACCTGAGTTGGGGTGACCATAAACAGCGCCCAACTGGAGAACAGAAATCTGAGAAGACGTAGTTCACTCCCGTTCACCGATTGAGTAGAAAAGACAGCAACCCACGGCAGTTTGAAGCTTTGAGCAGTGCCCAATCAGCATTCAGGATTGATTGGCAAGAACGAATTAAACTAAGGTCATCGCTGGAGTGCCCTTTGTTGGAGCGGACAGAGTTAGAGTGAGGATTTTGTAGCTTTAGCTCTTCGAGGCTTCAACAAGGAGAGGCTTCAGTGAGAGAAGGTGAAAGAACTGTAGGTAGAGTATCCACAACACCCCCCCCCCCCAACTTCCTGTAATTTATTGTTCTCCCTTCTTTCTATTTGCTCAGAACAGTAGAGATGCCAGGCAGGATAGTGAAATGCTCCTCTTGTGGGATATGCGAAGGCAGGGAGATCTCCAGTGTCCCTGATGACTAGAACTTTAAGAAGTGCATCCAGCTGCAGCTTCTAACAATCCATGTTCAGGGGTTGGAGCTGGAACTGGATGAACTCTGGATCATTCAGGAGGCTGAAGGGGTGAAGACAGGTGATGGAGAGGTAGTTCCACCCAAGGTGCAGGACACTGGAAACTGGGTGAGAGTCAGGAGTCACAGTGGTCAGGTCTCTTGTGCTGCCTGGCTCTGGACTCAGAATGGAAGGGGTCATGAAGAGGAGTGCTGTGCTGATAGGGGATTCGTTAGTTAGGGGAACAGGAAGGAGTCTCTGTGGATGAGAACGAGACTCTTGGATGGTGTTCTGTCTCCTGGGTGACAGGGACTTGGACATCACAGATCGAGTCCTCAGCATTTTTAAGTGGGAGAGTGAATAGCCAGAGGTTGTTGGTTATGTAGGTACCAAGTACATGAGTGGGACTAGTGACAAGATTCTGCAAAGTGAGTTTAGAGAGTTAGGTGCTACGTTAAAGGGCAGGACCTCCAAGGTTGTGATCTCAGCATTGCTATCCATGCCACATACTAGTGAGGCCACAACCAGGAAGATTATACAGTTTAACTCATAGCTAAGGCATTGGTGTAGCAGGGAGAGCACTTTTGAAACATTGGGCTTTCTTCCCTGAAAGATGGGACCTGTATAGAAGAGAGGGTTTGCACCTGAACTGGAGGGGGACTGATGTCCTAGCGGGAAGGTTTGTTAATGCTGCATGGTAGGGTTTAATCTAGACTTGTAGGGGGATGGTAACCAGAGTGCCAAAACAGTTAGTGGAGAGATTGTGGAGACAGGTGTTGTTCAGACCCCGGACAAAGTCAACAGTCAAAAGGTTGAGCATGGTGTGACTAATAACTCAAGTTGCACATATTTCAATGCAAGAATGATTGTTAGAAAGGCAGTGACTTCAGGATGTGGATCAACACCTGGAATTAAGATATTGTAGCCAAGTTAGTGAGATGGTTACAAAGGGCAAGACTGGCGGCTCAGTGTACTAGGTTTCCATTGTTTTAGATGCGATAGAGCGGGAGGAGGGGTGATGTTACTAGACAAGCAAAATGTCATGGCAGTGCTCTGACAGAACTGACAGGAACTTGTTCAGTAAGGTGTGATGGGTGGAACTGAGGAATTAAAAAGTTATGACCATGTTAATGGGGCTATATTACAGACCACCCAACAGTCCAAAGGATTTAGAGGAACAAATTTGCAGAGAGATCATAGACTGTTGCAAGAAACACAAGATTATTTTAGCAAGTGATTTTAACTTCCCTCATATTGACTGTGACTCCCATACTGTCAAAGGACTGGATTGGATAGAGTTTGTCAAAATGTGTTCAGGAAAGTTTCCTTCATCAGTACATAGAATTCCCAATGAGAGAATGTGCAATACTTGATCTTCTATTAGGGAATGAGATAGGACAGGTGACAGAAGTTTGTGTGGGGAAACACTTTGCATCTAGTTATTACAATGCCATTCATTTCAAAGTAAATGTGCAAGTAGATAGGTCTCATCTGCAGGTTGACATTCGAAATTGGAGAGAGGCTAATTCTGATGATGTTCAGAAAGGATCTGGCAAGTGTAGATTGGGACAAGCAGTTCTCTAGCAAAGGTGTACTAGGTAAGTGGCAGACCTTCAAAACGCAATCTTGAGAATAAGCTTACAAGTCTGTCAGAATAAAAGGCAAAGGTAACAGTTTAGGAAACCTTGGTTTTCAAGGGATACCCAGGCCCTGGTTAAGAAAAACCAGGAGCTGCATAGCAGGTATAGTCAGGTAGCAACAAATGTGGCACTTATGGAGTATAAGAAAGGCAAGAGAACACTTAAAAAGGAAATCAGGAGGGCCAGAAGAAGGCTTGAGGTTAACTTAGCAGACAGGGTGAAGGAGAATCCTAAGGGATTCTACAGATATGTTAAGGACAAAAGAGACAAAATTGGTCCTCTCGAAAATCAGAATGGTAATCCATGTGTGGAGCCAAAAGAGATCAGGGAGATCTTAAATAA
Organism: Hypanus sabinus; assembly: GCF_030144855.1. Taxonomy (NCBI): domain Eukaryota; kingdom Metazoa; phylum Chordata; class Chondrichthyes; order Myliobatiformes; family Dasyatidae; genus Hypanus; species Hypanus sabinus. The sequence continues at coordinate 7,831,268 of NC_082717.1, forward strand.
TTTCTTTTGCATCTGTATTTCCTCCGGAGATGGACACAGAGTCTATAGAAGTGAGGCAAAGCAGCATCAATTTCACAGGTCCTGTGCAGATCACAGAGGGGGAGGTGTTTGTTGTCCTGAGGCAAATCAGGGTGCATAAATCCCCTGGGTGTGACAAGGTGTTCCCTTGGACCTTACAAGAGAGAAGTGCAGAAATTACTGGGGCCCTAGAAGAGATATTTAAAACATCCTTAGCGACAGGTGAGGTACCGGAGTATTGGAAGATAGCCAATGTTGATCCGCTGTTCAAGAAAGGCCCTGAACAGAAATCAGGAGATTATAGGGCAGTGAGTGACATCTTGTGTGGGAAAGTTATTGGAAGGTATTCTAAGGGACCAGATAGATAAGTACTTGGATAGACATGGACTGATTAAGAATAGTCAGCATAGTTTAGTACAAACGTTGTACATGGTGTTATGTCTAACCCGTCTTATAGAGTTTTTCGAGGAGGTTACCAGGAAAGTGGATGAAAGCAAGGCAGTGGATGTTGTCTACATGGACTTTACCAGGGCACCTGACAAGGTCCCACATAGGAAGTTGGTCAAGAGGGTTCATTCGCTTGAGATTCATGATGCGGTAGTAAATTAGATTAGACACTGGCTTTGTGGAAGAAGCCAAAGAGTGGTTGTAAATGGTTGCCTCTCTGACTGGTGGCCTGTGACTAGTGCCACCTGGATTGGTGCTGGGTCCATTGTTGTTTGTCAGTTACAGACAAAGGCAAAGTAGCTTTTCTTGAAAGGAGTGAACACTGGAGGGCAGTACTGGTGAGTGAGCCAGCCCCCAACCCTGTATCGATTCCAGAGCACCCACCGCACCTCTGCTCTCCTTCCTCACTGCCTCCTACCCTGGGTGGCTGTAACAGGCAATGACATGCCAGCTCCCTGTGCCTGCACGGATTTGATGGGTCGAATGGCTTACTAGTGAATAGCAGGGTAATGATGCAGCTGATTTAGATTTCAAGGTATTTTACAAAGTTGCTTACGTGGGAAGATGAAAGCCCATGGAGCAAGTGGCCAATAATCAAGAGTTGCATGCAGAGATGAGGAAAGGAGGCGGTGATTAATTCAGCATGCTTCGGGTACAGTGGGGGGTGGATTGGAATTATTTATAAGTGCTCCGGAGATAATTCCTTTGCTTTGTTCTAGTTTGTGCAAATTGATAGCATATTACTGGTTAACAAGTGCAAGTTGGTTGAGCAACATACACACACACACACACACACACACACACACACACACACACACACACACACACACACACACACACACACACAAAATTTTGGAGGAACTCTGAAGGTCAGGCAGCATCTATGGAGGGAAATAAGCAGGCAATGTTTCTGGCCGAGACCCTTCATCAGGACCTCTTTTCCCCTCTAGATTCTATCTGACTTGCTGAGTTTCTCTGTGTGTGTTACTCTGGATTTCCAGCATCTACAGAATATCTTGTGTCTCTGTTTAGCTTCCTTGGTGCTAATTATTTCACTTGAGGATTTGTGAAAGATAGGAGTGCAGAGACGGGGTGTCCACCCTTGCATCAGGCAGAAGATACAAAAGCCTGAAAGCATGCACTAGCAGGCACAAGGACAGCTTCTAAAACCTGACTAATGAATGATCCCCTACTATGATGAGATGGACTTTTGCCCGCACAATCTACCTCATTATGACTTTTGCACCTTATCCCTGCATTTTCCCTGTCACTGTAACACTTTATTCTGCAATCTGTTATTGTTTTACCTGGTATTAGCTTAGTGATTCTCAAACATTTTTGTGTTACTGCCCCCTTGGCTCCCAGATCACATCCCAGGCGCCACCCTCTCCCTTTCTGGCCATTACATAAAAACTATAAAGAGTGTTCATTTACAATGCACAGAGAAAAAGAAAATAGGAACTACAAATTCAAAGCAGTGACAAATAATTGCAAAAATTATTCAAATCTGTTTAAAGCTACAAATAAAAGTAAAGCAAACATGAGAATATCTGCAGATGCTGGAAGTTCAAGCAACACACACAAAATGCTGGTAGAACACAGTAGGCCAGGCAGCATCGATAGGGAGAAGCACTGTCGACGTTTTGGACGAAGGGTCTCGGCCCGAAACATTGACAGTGCTTCTCCCTATAGATGCTGCCGGGCCTGCTGCGTTCCACCAGCATTTTGTGTGTGTTGCTTAAATAGAAGTAAAAACTATTTTCATCAACAATTTTTGAGTGTACATTAGCATTCCAACTATTTACTATTTCGTTGCTTTTTCACCTGTCGATGAGTTGGAAGAGCTTGGTGCAGTGATATCAGTGGCTCAGCATCAGGCTGAATGTCACTCAGAGGGAGTCTCAGATCCCCCTGGCTCAGTAATTTTGTTTTGTTGCAGCCTGCTTTAGCAATGAGCAATGAAATGTTATAAGAAGCATGCAAACCATCAGTGTTTTGTCCAAAGTGCTGACAAACATGTTTTTCAGTGTTTCCCATTTCTGAACGTTTTCATGAAGTGACTGAAAGCAGGCCAAGTGCTTTGCTTTATGAGAGTGTATTCTCTTCAAATATTCAAGGAGCCTGAACAGTTTCATTGTCTCATCTGAAAAAAAAAACTTTTTCACACTACAGACTCATTGGCTGCCATCTATACTTTGTTTCCACTAGACCTGCTTCTGCCATTGTTGTTAGGGGTCAATCACTTATTGTTTAAGTCCAACGTCAAGCACTGCGATCAATGTAGGGGAGAGTTATGATATCATAATAGCTCAGGCAAAACCTGATACTCAGCCTGACGGCACATAAAGTGGGGCAGTGAAATCTTGGTTGGGTCGTGAGTTGGAGGAACGTAACCAGGAGCAGTCTGAACTACTCCATTGCAGGCTGTATCCTAATTCACAGGTACTGTGTCACTGCGTGATTGAAGTATGAGTACCTACGCTGTACTACAGTTCTAAATAGCAGTAATGCACTGGCCAGGCCTGGAAATGCACGGTTTCTTCAGTCCATATTTCCAATGATATGCTACATCCAGAGGTGTCACATTGCTTTTCAATTATAATGCGCTTCAAGCAAAGCCTAGGAGAACAGCAGGTTAGCAAGAGATGAGGTGATTACCTGCTCATTACCTGGTTATAAGGCACTGAGAATCAATTGCTTGCAATTAATAATATATTTCTTAAATTAACCCTGTGATCCCTAGGCTGCCCCCTTGCTATCAAGCACCCCATCCCCCACACTGCCTCCTTTATCTTCACAAACAAGAGAAAATCTGCAGATGCTGGAAATCCAAGCAACACACACAAAGTGCTGGAGGAACTCAACAGGCCAGGCAGATCTATGGAAAGAAGTACAGTCAACGTTTCGGGCCGAGACCCTTCGAAAGGACCAGAGAAAAAATGCTGAGGAGTAGATTTAAAAGGTGGGGGGAGGGGAGAAAGAACCACCAGGTGATAGGTGAAATGTGGGGGGGATGGGGGGAGGGATGAAGCAAAGAGCTGGTGAAGTTGATTGGTGAAAGAGTCAGAAGACCATGGAAGAAAGAAAAAAGGGGTGGGGGAGGAGCACCAGAGGGAGGTGATGGGCGGGCAAGGAGGTAACATGAGAGAGGGACAAGGGGATGGGAAATGGTGAAGGGTGAGGGAGAGGCATTACTGGAGGTCTGAGAAATCACTGCTCCCGGTGTGGCCTCTTGTATGTTGGTGAGACCTGATGTAGATTGGGAGACCACTTCACTGAGCATCTATGCTCATCCTCCAGAAAAAGCGGGATGTCCCAGTGGCCACCCATTTTAATTCCACTTCCCATTCCCATATGTCCATCCATGGCCTCCTCCACTGTCGGGGTAAGGCCACACTTAGGTTGGAGGAACAACACCTTATATCCTGTTTGGGTAGCCTCCAACCTGATGGCATGAACATCGATTTCTCAAGCTTCTGGTAATGCCTCCCCCACCCCTTCACGATTGTCCCTCCTTGTCCCTCTCTCATGTTATCTCCTTGCCCGCCCATCACCTCCCTCTGGTGCTCCCCCCCCCCACCTTTTTCTATCTTCCATGGCCTTCTGTCTCTTTCACCAATCAACTTTGCTTCATCCCTCCCCCTCCAAGTTTCACCTGTTACCTGGTGTTCCTCTCATCTCCCTACACCTTTCAAATCTGTTCCTCAGCTTTCTTTCTCCAATCCTGCTGAAGGGTTTTGGCTTGAAATGTTGACTAGGATGGAGGATGTTCCATAGATGCTGCCTGGCCTGCTGAGTTCTTCCAGCATCTTGTGTGTATTGCCTCCGTTATTTTATCGCCCCCAGTTGGGTGAAATCGCTGACTTTAGGAAGCACCATTCTAACTCAGTTGAATTGATCTGCCTGAACGGTATGCAAGGCAAGATTTTCACTGTACCCCACTTACATGAGGTGAAAAGTTAGGGGATTACACCAGTGAGCCCAAATCACCAGGTGAAAGGGGAAGTGTCAGCATTGTATCAGCCTTGTGGTTGACAATACCCCGAGCACAGAGGTCACCCAGGTGAAGGATCAGCTGTTTCACTCACCTCTCCCCCTCCCCATCCTCTCTCCCTGTAGTGCGTCGGCTCAGAGCCAGCAGTGATGGGGAAGAGGCCGGAGCCGAGGAGCGGGGGAGGCTGCCCCGAGCCGCCGCCGTCACCCAGTCACAGACCCAATGCCTGCTGCTTCTGCTGGTGCTGTTGCTGTAGCTGTTCCTGGTAGGTCGCTCTGCAACCCCCCCCCCCCCGTCACCCCACACCCTCTGCGCGTGCACGGGCTGGCGCTGACTCGAGTGGTGGGAGGGCGGGTTGGAGGAAGCGGAGGAGGACCCAAGTATTAATGCGGCACTGAAAACAGGTTTGAGTTCACTGGGATAGAAACAGCAATTATTACCCTCGCTTGGATCTGTTGGGTGGGTGAAGATCATCCTGGCCAAGCTGTCTTTTCTCTGCTGCCATCAGGAAGGAGGTACCCAGAGCCTGAGATCCCCCACCACCAGGTTCAGGAATAGTTATCACCCTTCAGCCACAGAGCTTTGATCAGCGGCCAATCCAGACATTGGAAGTTTGGACAGGAGATCCACTGACAGAGAATAAAAGGCAGGAGTGGGTCACGGCAGTGTAATAGAGGTTTGACCAGCGACTAATTATCGCTTGTGATTGATTAGTAAGAGCAAATTAAAGGAAGGTGGGGCAAACTCAGTGGCCAGAGTCAGAGTGGACATAGACAGAGTGGTGACTCAAGGCTTCAGCTCTTCAAGGGTTCATTAAAGAGACACTTCAGTCAGAGAAAGCAGAAGAAAGAAAAGCTCAAGTGTTACCTGCTCAGCTGGGACAGTAGGGATGATGGGCAGGATAGTGAAATGCTCCTCTGGCAGGGAGACCTCCAGAGTCTCTGACGACTACAGCTGCAAGAGGTGCATCCAGCTGCAGCTTCTGAAAAAAAACCGCATTAATGAGTTGGAGCTGGAACTGGATGAACTTCAGATCGTTCGGGAGGCTGAGGGATTGATAGACACGATGTGTACAGAGGTAGTTACACCATGATGCAGAACACAGGAAAGTGGGTGACAGTCAGGAAGGGGAAAGGCGTAAGGAGCCAGTGCAGAGTATCCCTGTGTCCATCCCCCTCAACAATAGGTATATCACTTCGGATACTGTCGGGGGGGATGACCTAACAGAGGAAAGTCACAGTGCTTGGGTCTCTGGTACTGGGTCTGGCCCTGTGAGTCAGAAGGGAAGGGGAGAGAAGAGGCGAGCTGTGGCGACAGGGGATTTGTTAGTCAGGGGAACATACAGGAGGTTCTATAAGCGAAAACGAGATTCCAGGATGGAATGTTGCCTCTCGGCTGTCAGGGCCTGGGTTATCTCAGATTGAGACTTCAGTATTTTTAAGTAGGGGGGTGAAGAGCCAGAAGTTGTGGTAGGATGAGTGATGAGGATTTGCATGGAGAGTTCAGGGAGTTAGGTGCTATGTTAAAAGGTAGTGATCTCAGGATTGCTACCTGTGCCATGTGCTAGTGAGGCCAGAATTAGGAAGATTATACAATTTAATACGGGGCTAAGGAGTTGGTGTAGGAAGGAGTGCACAAGACTTTTGGATCATTGGGCTCTCTTCCAGGGAAGGTGGTACCTGTACAGAAGGGACGGTTTACACCTGAACTGAATGGGAAATAATTTCCTAGAGGGAAGGTTTGTTAATGCTACACGGTGGGATTTAAGCTAGAGCTGCAGGGGGATGGGAACCAGAGTGCCAGAAGAGTTAGTGCAGAGGTTATTGAGGCAGATGTTGGTCAGACTTCACACAGAGTTATGAATCAAACGTTTGAGCATGGTGCGACTAGTGTTCTAAACTGCCTGTGTTTAAATGCAAGAAGTATCGTAGTAAAGGTGGATAATAGTGCTGAAGATGAGGTAGCTGGTTTACAAACAGAGGCAATGTGTAGTGAGGAGATGCTGTTGATAGGGATAAATTGTAAATAGGATGAGTTGTAATGTAAAATGCAGACAAAATAGAAAAGGGTGAATACAGGACTGATGGTGTTACATCTGAATGAGCGGAGTATGCGGAATAAGGCAGAGAAGCAAGAATGATGTTGTAGGCATCGCTGAATCATGGTTGAAAATTATAGCTGGGAGCTTAATGTCCAAGGATAGGCAGGAAGGCAGATGGGATGGCGCTGTTGACTAAAAAATGAAATCAATTCATTAGAAAGAGGTGACATAGGTCAGAAGGTATTGAATCATTGTGGATAGAGCTAAGGAACTGCAAGGGTAAAAAGACCCTGATGGGAGTTGTATACAGACTCCAAAAGAACAGTAAGGATGTGGTCTACAGATTACAATGGGAGAAGGAAAGTGCATGCCACAAGGGCAATGTTACAATAATCATGGGGGACTTCAATATGCAGGTAGATTTGGGAAATCACATTGGTGCTGGATTACAGGAGGTGGAGTTTCTAGACTGCCTACAAAATGGACTTTTTAGAGCAGTTCATGGTTGAGCCCACCAGGGGATCAGTTATTCTGATTGGATGTTGTGCAATGAACCAAAATTGATTAGAGTGCTCAAAGTAAAAGAACCCTTATGGGAAAGTGATCATAATATGATCAGATTCAACCTGAAATTTGAGAAGGAGAAGCCAAAATCTGATGACTATGGAGTAAAGGGAATTAGAGAGGCATGAGAGAGGAGTTGGCTTAATTGATTGGAAAAGAACTCTGGTAGAGATGATGGCAGAGCAGCAATTGCTGGAATTTCTGGAAGCAATTCAGAATGCACAGGATATATACATCCCAAAGAGGAAGAAATATTCCAAAGGAAAAATGACATGACTATAGCTAACAAGAGAAGTCAAGCCAGTGTAAAATCCAAAGAGAGGGCATATAATAGAGCAAAAATTAGTGGGAAGTGAGAGGACTGGGAAGCTTTCAAATACCAACAGAAGACAACTAAAAAAGTCATTAGAAGGTAAAGATGGATTATGTAAATAAGCCAGCCAATATTATTAAAGAGGATACCAGAAGTTTCTTCAGATATATAAAGTGTAAAAGAGAGGCAAGAGTGGATATTGGATGCTGGAAGACAATGGTGAAGAAGTAGTAATGGGGTAGAAGGAAATTGCAGATGAACTGAATAAGTATTTTGCATTGGTCTTCACTGTGGAGTACACTAGTAGAATGATGGAAGTTCCAGGAGTCAGGGGTCATGAGGTGCGTCAAGTTACCATTGCTTGGGAGGAGGTTCTTCGGAAGCTGAAAGGTCTGAAGGGAGATAAATCACCTGGACCAAACGGTGTACACCCCAGGGTTCTGAAAGAGGTGGCTGAAGAGACCATGGAGATATTAGTAATGATCTTTCAAGAATCACTAGATTCTGGAATGGTTCTAGAAGAGCGGAAAATGGCAAATGTCACTCCACTTTCCAAGAAGGGAGAAAGACAGAAGAAAGGAAACTATAGGCCAGTTAGTCTGACCGCAGTTGTTGGAGTGGGTTATTAAAGATGAGGTCTCAGAGTGCATGGCGGCACATGATAAAATAGGCTGTAGTCAACATGTAGTTCTTGGTCTTTGCTTGACCCAGCACCTGACCCACTGAAACAAGAAAAAAACCTTTTTTTACAGAGACCATATTCATGGCTGTTTTTACAGCTCCTGCCCAAGTGATCGATCTGCCAGTGCAGTTGCTCCTGGTTTGAGCCTCATATCATCCATACTTTTTCAATACTATGGAGGGATTAGGCTCTCTCTTGTCTCTATATTAATAAAATATTCGCAGATCAGTTCTCTCTCCAGGCGAGATTCAGCTAAAAATATAACAAACAGCAAGTCTAACAGTAGGCATTAAAGTAGGAGGGTGTTTGCAATATTGCAGTCCAGAATAACACACAAAATGCTGAAGGAAAGGACATTCTTTCTGAGATATAGGCCCAAAACTGTTGACAATACACCAAGTGCAGCCTAATGTCTTCTAAAGGCTCAGCATTATCTCCTTGCTTTTATATTCTATTCCTCTTGAAATAAATGGTAACATTGCATTTGCCTTTTTTACCACAGACTCAACCTGTGAATTAACCTTATGGGAGTCTTGCACGACGACTCCTAAGTCCCTCTGTACCTCTAATGTTTGAAGCTACTCCCTATTTAGATAGTAGTCCGCACTATTGATCCTTTTAACAAAGTGCATTATCTTACATTTCCCAACACTGTATTCCATCTGCCACTTTTTTGCTCATTCTTCCAATTTGTCTAAGTCCTGTCAAACTTGCATTGCTTCCTCCGCACTAGCTACCCCTCCACCTATTTTGTATCATAAGACCATAAGACATAGGAGCAGAATTAAGCCATTTGGCCCATCAAGTCAACCCAGCCATTCAATCATGGCTTTTTTTTCCCTTCTCAACCCCAGTTCCTGGCCTTCTCCTGGTAACCTTTGATGCCATGTCCAATCAAGAACCTATCAATCTCTGCCATAAATACACCCAATGACCTGGCCTCCACAGCTGCATGTGGCAAAAAATTCCACAAATTCTCCACCCTTTGGCTTAAGAAATCTCTCTGCATCTCTGTTTTGAAAGGGCGCCACTCTATCCTGCCCTCTTGTCCTAGACTCTCCCACCATGGGGAACATCCTTTCCACATCTACTTTGTCCAGGCCTTTCAGCAGTTGAAAGGTTTCAATGAGATCCTCCCCTCATCCTTCTGAACTCCAGTGAGTACAGACCCAGAGCCATCAAACATTTCTTGTATAACACTTTAATTCCTGGAATCATCCTTGTAAATCTCCTCTGGACCCCCCCCAATGCCAGCACATCTTTTCTAAGATGAGGGGCCCAAAGTCGTTCATAATACTCAAGGTGAGGCCTCACCAGTGTCTTATAAAGCCTCAGCATCACATCCTTGTTCTTGTATTCTAGACCTCTTGAAATGAATATTAACATGGCATTTGCCTTCCTCACCACCAACTCAATCTGCAAGTTAACTTTCAGGGTGCTCTGCACAAGGACTCCCAAGTCACTTTGCATCTCAGACTTTTGGATTTTCTCCCCATTTAGAAAATAGTTCACACATTTATTTCGCTCCGAAAGTGCATGATCATGCATTTTCTAACATTATATTTGATTTCCCACCTTCTTGCCTATTCCTAATCTGTCTAAGTCTTTCAGCATCCTGTTTCTTCAACACTTCCAGCCCCTTCAGCAACCTTCGTATCATCAGCAAACTTGGCAACAAGGCCATCTATTCCATCATCTAAATCATTGATATACAGCATAAAAAGAAGTGGTCCCAACACCGACCCCTGTGGAACACCACTAGTCACTGGCAGCCAAGTAGAAAAGGATCCTTTTATTCCCATTTGCCGCCTCCTACCAATAAGCCTAACTATGTTAGTAACTTTCCTGTAATACCATGGGCTGTTAACTTGGTAAGCAGCCTCATGTGTGGCACCTTAGCAAAGGCCTTCTTTATTCAAAGTCCTAATATACAACATCCACTGCATCCCCTTTATCGATCCTACCTGTAATCACAAATCATCTGTAGACTTTGCCACAAGGCCATCAATTCCATTATCTAAATCATTGACAAACAATGTAAAAAGTAATGGTCCCACTACACTCCCCTGACGAACATCACAAGTCACTGGCAGCCAAACAGAAAAGTTTCGCTGCCTCCTGCCTGTAGCCATTCCTCTACGCATGCCAGTATCTTTCCTGTGACGCCATAGGATTTTATCTTGTTAAGCAGCCTCATGTGTGGCACCTTATCAAATTCCTTCTGAGAATCGAAGTAAATGACATCGACTTTGTCCACCTTGCTTGTTGCTTCCTTGAAGAAGTCTAACAGATTTGTCAGGCAAGATTTCCCTTTACAGAAACCATGCTGACTGACTTTGACATGCTTTATCATTAGTCACCAAGTACCCCGAAACCTCATACAGTGACAGCCTGCAAGAGTTGTCATGCTTCCTGAGCCAGCATATCATGCCCACAGCTCTCTAACCGTAACCTTTGGAATATGGTAGGAATCTGGAGGAAACCCACACAATCACAAGGAGAAGGTACGAACTCCTTACAGACGCTGGTGGGAATTGAACCCCAATCTTACAGCTGCCGCTGTAAAGTATTACACTAATGGCTAAGCTAAGAGGCAGATCTCCCAGTTATTTTGAAGCGGCATCCTGACGAAAGGTTTCAGCCCAAAACATCAATGCTGCTTCACCCGTGGAGTTTGTCCGGGGTGGTGGTGGTGGGTGTGTGTGTGTGTGTGTGTGTGTGTGTGTGTGTGTGTGTGTGTGTGTGTGTGTGTGTGTGTGTGTGTGTGTGTGTGTGTGTGTGTGTGTGTGTGTGTGAGTGTGTGTGTGAGTGAGTGAGTGTGTGAGTGTGCGTGTGTGTGTGTGTGAGTGAGTGTGTGTGTGTGTGTGTGTGTGTGTGTGTGTGTGTGTGTGTGTGTGTGTGTGTGTGTGTGTGTGTGTGTACACTCATTGCTGGAATTTCTTTCAATTGAGAGTCCTAACTTTTCATTAAGTGAGGATTCAAAAGATTCAAAGAACATTTATTATCAAAGTATGTAAGTATGTATGCACTAAATAACCCTGAAATTCGTGGATGTGTTATTAGGACATTACAACATTTTAAAAGACATTTGGAGAGATACGTGCACAGGAAATATTTGGAGTAGGAGTTCCCACCCTGGGCCCAAGGACCCCTCAGTTAATGGTAGGGGTTCATGGTATAAAAAAGTTTGGGAATCCCTGGTTTTAGAGGGATAGGGACCAAATGCAGAGAAGCTGACTTGAACAACATGGATGTGATAACTGAAGGGCCTGTTTCTGTGCTGGATAACCATAAGAGCATTAGATATAGGAGCAGAATTAGGCTATTCGGCCCATTGAGTTAGCTCCACCATTTCATCGTGGCTGATCCATCTTTCCTCTCAGCCCCAATCTCCTGCCTTCTCCCTGTATCCCTTCCTGTCCTGACCAATCAAGAACCTCTCAACTTTTGCCTTAAAAATACATAAAGACTTGGCCTCCGCATCTGCTTGAGGCAATGAATTCCTGGCTAAAGAAATTCCCCAAGACTGTAAGATATAGGAGCAGAATTAGGCATTTGCCCCATCGAGCCATCAAACATTCTTTATCTGACAAGGAATTCAACCCTGGAATCATTTTCGTGAACTTCCTTTGAATCCTCTCCAGTTTCAGCACATCTTTTCGAAGAAAAGGGGCCCAAAACTGCTCACAATATTCCAAGTGAGGCCTCTCCAGTGCTTTATAAAGTTTCAAAATCATGTAATTGCATTTATATTCTCGCCCTCTTGAAATGAATGGTAACATTGCATTTGCCTTCCTCACCACAGACTCAACCTGTGAATTAACCTTTAGAGAATCTTGCACAGGGATTCGCAAGTACCTTTGCACCTCAGTTTTTGCACTTTCTCTCCATTTAGAAAATTGTCTTTCATTTCTTCTACCAGTGCATGACCATACACTGCCCAACTCTGTGTTCCATCTGCCATTTTACAGCCCATTCTCCTAATCTGTTGAGTCCTTTGTAGTCTCTCTACTTTCTCAAAACTAACTCCATCTATCTCTTGGCAAACTTTGCAACAAAGCCTTCAATTCCATCATCCAAATGATTGACATGTAACGTAAAAAAGAATTGGGTCCTGACACTGACCCTTGTGGAACATATTAGTCACTGGCAGCCAACCAGAAAAGGCTCCCTTTAATCCCATACTTTGCCTCCTGCCAATCAGCCACTGCTTTGTCCATGACCCCAAATTCTGGGATTAGTACTGAAGATGAGTACAATTCTGAGCAAGCCTGATTGCTGATGGTTGCCATTTTACCCACAATCCCCTACACTCTGTGGTCCTCTGTATCCACTAACTGTTGAAATTCAGCATGCAATAGTTGTTGTGATTCGGGCCAATAAGATGGGTAGAGCCACAGAGTCATGTATCACAGAATATTCTGACTCTCTAGCCTATCTATGCCTGTTATAGTTATAAACACAACGTTCTGCAGATGCTGGAAATCAGAGTAACACACACAAAATGGTGGAGGAACTCAGCAAGCCAGGCAGCAGGCAGAGACCCTTCTTCAGGACTGGAATGGAAGGGGGAGGATGCCAGAATAAGAAGGTGGGGGTGGGAAGGGAGAAAGGAGGATAGCTGGAAGGTGATAGGTGAATCCAGGTGGGAGGGAAAGGTCAAGGGCTGGAGAAGAAGGAACCTGATAGGAGAGGAGAATGGACCATAGGAGAAAGGAAAGGAGGAGGGACACCAGTAGGAGGTAATAGGCAGGTGAGGAATAGAAGTAAGAGGCTATAATGGGAAATAGAAGAAGAGGGAAGGGTGAGGGGAAAAGAAAAAAAAAAGGGAAAAAACTGGAAGGAGAAATCGATATTAATGCTGTCAGGTTGGGGGGTGGGGGGTTACCCAGATGGAATACCTTATAGTTATGTATACTTTTATCAGGTCACACCTCAGCCTCCTTCACCCCAGGAAAAACAAGCCAATCTCATAAAAACTCACCCCATAACTGAAGTCCTCCAATCCAGGCAGCACCCTGAGGGATCTCCTCTGCACTCTCTATAGCATAGCCAGGAAAATCGGGACTGGAATTAGCCAGTAGGATTAGGGTCCATGTTGTACCCTGTCCATTTGTAACTTGGTAAGTTGATTTATTGTTATATGTACCAGGACAGAGTGAAAAACTTGCCTTACATGCTGTTCCTACAGATCAAGGGAGTCTCACTAATGGCTACAGCATCAGAATTCTAAATGTTCTGAGCTCATCTGCCTTTCCTACGATACTTCTTGCTCTGAAGTATACGCAGCTTAGCACATTGGTCACACCCTGGTCAGCCTTTTGATTCCTGACTTTGCCTGAGGTCTGACCAACATTTGCCTCCACAAGTTCTCCACTGACTGTTCTGGCACTCTGGTTACTTCCCCCTGCAGCTCTAGTTTGAACCCCACTCTGCAGCATTAGCAAACCTTTCTGCTGGGGTATTAGTCCCCGTCCCTTTCAAATTTCTCATGTGTTGAAACTGAACCCGCATCCACCACTTGTGCTGGCAGCTCGTTCCATACTCTCACCACCCTCTGAGAGATGATGTTGATAACATCATGAGAGACAGAGAGAGAGCAGTCAGAAAATTTTCCCTGAGTATAAATGTCAAATACCTGTGGACATGCATTAAGGTGAGAGGGTAAAGTTTAAAGGACAGGTGTAAGGCTAGTCTGTTACATAGATGAAGGGTCTTGGCTTGAAACATCGGCTGTTTATTCCCTTCCATAGATGCTGCCTGACCTGCTGAGTTCCTCCTGCATTTTTTATGTGTTGCTCTGGATTTCCAGCATCTGCAGAATTGCTGGTGGATGCAAGTGAGATCACGGTGTTTAAGAGGCCATTAGACAGGCAACATGAGTATGCCGGGACAGAGGGAGATTGTCTGGTTCAGCCAGAAGGAATTAGGTTTACTTTTGCGATGTGTTCAGTTCTGGCAAGGAGGGGGTGGGGGGTGTTGCTGAAGAGACTGTTCCTGAGCTGTTGGGTTTTGAGTTCTACGCCTACGTTTATCCCACTGATTTTGAGGAGTTGATTGAAAATCGATGGCATGTGCTGGCTCATTAAGTCATGCACATTGTCAGGGGAACATGGGAGGGTTCCAACACCTCCACTGGGTTCAATACAGTCAGGGAAGCTGTTAATTATGGATGAGAGCGTTGGCAGCTACAGTGAGCGAGAGAGAGAGGGAGGGAGGGAGAGGGAGAAAGGGACTGAGAGAGTGAGGGAGGGGGCGAGGGAGAAAGAGTGGGAGAGGAGGTGGAAGAAAGGTTAGAAAGAGGGAGAGAGAGGGAGGGGGAAGATGTGATGGGATGGGAAAGGGAGAGTGAGAGAGAGAGAGAGAGAGAGAGAGGAAGAGAGGGAGGGAGAGAGAAAGGGAGAGACCGTGGGGGGCAGGAGAGTGAGAAGGACTGACAGAGGGAGAGAGAATGATGGAGAGAGGGAGGAAGCAGGAGGGAGTGGAGGAGAGGAGAGGGTGAGAGAGAGAGGGAGGAGAGGGAGAGAAATGGAGAAAGTGAGGGAGAGAGGGAGAAGAGGTGGGAAAGGGGGAGAGTAAGTGAGATGGGGAGGGGGAGGGATAATAGAAGGGGAGAGTGAGAGAGCGTGGAGAGGGATGGTGATAGGGAAGGAGAGAGGGAGAAGAGCGAGGGAGAGAGAGAAAAGAAAAGAGAGGGTGAAACTGCGGGAGAGAGGGAGAGAGAAACAGATGTAGGGCTAGAGGGAGGGGAGGATCAGGGTTGAAGGGGAGAGTGAGAGAGGGGAGAGAGAGGAAGAAAGAGAGGGATAGGGGAGAGATAGAGGAGGAGGGGGAGAGAGTGAGGGAGGGAGAGAGAGGGGAGAGTGGGAGGGGGAAGGGTGAGGGGAGGAGGGTGAGAGCGAAAGGGAGGAGAGAGGGAGAGGGGAGAGAGTGAGTGACGGGAGATGAAGAGGGAGAGGAAGCGGGAAAGAGAGAGAGGGAAAAGGAGGAAGAGGGACAGTGGGAGGTTGGGTGAAGGGAGCAGAGTGTGAGAGGGAGAGAGAGGGGAAGGGAGAGGGAGAGAGAGGGGAAAGGAGAGGGTGAGGGATGAGAGAGGGAAAGGGGAGGGGTGATAGGAGGGGAGCGTGAGAAGAGAGGAAGGGAGAGAGAGTGTGACAGAGAGGGAAAGAGAGTGAGAGGGAGAGAAATAGAGAGAAAGAGAGGGAGAGAGAATCAGAGAGAGAGAGGAACTGAAAGGGGGAGAGTGAGAGTGAGGGAGGGAAAGGGAGAAGGAGGGGGAGAGGGAGAGCAGGTGGGGAAGGGTGAGGGGAGGAGATTGGGAGTGAGATACGGGGAGGAGGAACCTGAGTGTCCTGCCACGCAGGCAAGGCTTCAGGGTAATGGGTCAACCACTTGGGATGTCACTGAGTGTGTCGGGATACCCTGGAATTTTCACCATCAGAGTGAGCGCTATGTGGATTTGCAGGATATGCCATAGAGCAACAGATGGATCCTAGGGTCCGTAGATCCCTCAAAGTAGCTGCACAAATTGGTAGGATGGTTACTAAGGTGAATGGTGTGTTCATTAGTTGGGGGACTGAGTTCACAAGCTGCAAGGTAATGTTGCAGTTTTATGAAACTTTGGTTAGACCATACTTGGAATATTGTGTTCATTTCTGGTCATCTCATTTTAGAAAGGACTTGCAAGCTTTAGAGAGGGTGCAGAGGAGATTTACCCAGGACACTTCCTGGACTAGAGGGCATGTCTTATGAGGAAAGGAAATTTGGATGGGTACATGGGTGGGACGGGGACTAATACCCTGGCAGAAAGGTTTGTTAATGCTGCACGGCGGGGTTCAAACTAGAGTCGCAGGAGGATGGGAACCCAGAGTGCTGGAACAGTTAGTGGAGAGATTGTGGAGGCAGATGTTGGTCAGACCTCAGACAAAGTCAGGAATCAAAAGGTTGAGTAGGGTGTGACCAGTGTGCGGAGGTGCCTATATTTCAGTGCAAGAGGTATCATAGGAAAGGCAGATGAGCTCAGGACATTTGGAATTATGATGCTGTAGCCATTAGTGAGATTGTTTGTAGGAGGGGTAGGACTGGTAGCTCAATAGTCCGATGTTCTGTTGTTTTAGACATGGCAGAGTGAGAGGGATTAAAGGGGGAGGGGTGGCATTAATAGCCAGGGTAAATGTCACAGCAGTGCTCCGTCAGGACGGACAGAAGGACTCAACTAGTGATGGGTGGAACTGAGAAATAAGAAATGTATGATCACATTAATGGGGTTATATACTGGGATCCCTCCTTTTGTAATTTTTATAAATGACCTGGATTTAAATGACCTTTATGTCATCAGTAAGTTTACTGATGACACAAAGGTTAGGGCTGTTGTGGTTAGTGTGGAGGGCTGTCAGAGCTTACAGAGGGATGTTGATAGGATGCAGAACTGGGTGGAGAAGTTGCAGATGGAGTTCAACCCGGATAAGTGTGAAGTGGTTCATTTTGGGAGGTCAAATATGATGGTAGAATATAGTATTAATGATAAGACTCTTAGCAGTGTGGAGAATCAGCATGATCTTGGGATCCATGTCCATAGGACACTCAAAGCTGCTGCGCAGGTTGACGGTGTTGTTAAAAAGGCATACTGTGTATTGGCCTTCATCAACTGTGATTGAGTTCAAGAGCTGTGAGTGAATGTTAAAGTTGTATAAGACCTTAGTTAGTCCCCACTTGGAGTACTCAGTTCTGGTCACGTCTCTAGAGGAAGGATGTGGATACTATAGAGAGTGTGCAGAGGAGATTAACAAGGATGTTGCCTGGATTGGGGAACATGCCTTATGAGAACAGGTTGGGTGAACTTGGCCTTTTCTCCTTGGAGCGACAGAGGATGAGAGGTGACCTGATAGAGGTGTATAAGATGATGAGAGGCATTGATCATGTGGATAGTCAGAAACTTTTTCCCAGGGCTGAAATGGCTAGCACGAGAGGGCATAGTTTTAAGGTATTTAGAAGTAAGTACAGGGGGATGTCAGAGCTAGATTTTACTGAGAGTGGTGGGTGCATGGAATGTTCTGCCAGTGACAGTGGTAGAGGTGGATATGACAGGGTCTTTTAAGAGACTCCTGGATAAGTACATGGAGCTTAGAAAAATAGAGGGTCATGGCTAACCCTTCAAGTCAAGTCAAGTCAAGTCACTTTTATTGTCATTTTGACCATAACTGCTGGTACAGTACATCGTAAAAATGAGACAACATTTTTCAGGACCATGGTGTTACATGACACAGTACAAAAACTAGACTGAGCTACATAAAAAACAACACAGAAAAACAACTACACTAGACTACAGGCCTACCCAGGACTGCATAAAGTGCACAAAACAGTGCAGGCATTACAATAAATAATAAACAGGACAGTAGGGCAAGGTGTCAGTCCAGGCTTCGGGTATTGAGGAGTCTGATAGCTTGGGGGAAGAAACTGTTACAGTCTGGTTGTGAGAGCCTGAATGCTTCGGTGCCTTTTCCCAGATGGCAGAAGAGATTGTATGCGGGGTGCATGGGGTCCTTCTTAATGCTGATTGCTTTGCGGATGCAGCGTGTAGTGTAAATGTCCGTAATGACAGGAAGAGAGACCCTGATGATCTTCTCAGCTGACCTCACTATCCGCTGCAGGGTACCCTTGATAATTTCTAAGGTAAGGACATGTTCGGCACAGCTTTGTGGGCCGAAGGGCCTGTATTGTGCTGTAGGTTTTCTATGTTTCTATGTTTCCAGGTATGTTAAGAGTAAAAGGATTGTGAGGTGCAAAATTGGTCCTCTGGAGCCAAAGCAGATGCCAGAGATCTTAAATGAATTCTTTGCATCTGTATTTACTCGAGAGATGGGTACAGAATCTATAGAAGTGAGGCAAAGTGGGATCAACTTCACGGCTCCTGTACAGATTACAGAGGAGGAGGTCTTTGCTAACCTGAGGCAGATCAGGGTCGATAAACCTCCAGGGCCTGACAAGGTGTTCCCATGGACAGAAATTGTACATAAAAGTACAGAAATTGCCAGGGCCCTAGCAGAGATATTTAAATCATCCTTAGTGACAGGAGAGGTACCATTGGAAGATAGCCAATGTTGTTCCACTGTTTCAAAAAGGCTCTAAACATAAACCAGGAAATTATAGTCCTCTGAGTCTGACATCAGTTGTGGGGAGGTTATTGGAAGGTATTCTAAGGGACATGGACTGATTAAGGATAGTCAGCATGGCTTTGTGTGTGAGAGGTCATGTCTAACCAATAAGAGCTTTTTGAGGTAGTTACAGTAGAGTGGACGAGGGTAAGGCAGTGGATGTTGTCTGCAGGGACTTTAATAAGGCATTTGACAAGGTCCTGCTTGGGAGGATGGTCAAGAAGGTTCAGTTGCTTGGCATTGCAGATGACTTAGTAAATTGGCTTTGAGGGAGAAGCCAGAGAGTGATAGTAGATGAATTACCTCTCTGATTGGAGGCCTGTGACTAGCAGTGTGCCACAGGAATCCAGGTTGGGTCCTTTGTTGTTTGTCATCTATATCAGTGATCTGGATGATAATGTGGTTAACTGGATCATTAAATATGTAAATGACTCCAAGATTGGGGGTGTGGTGGATAATGAGGAAGGTTATCGTGTCTTACACTGGGATCTGGATCAGTCTGAAAAATGGCAGATGGAATTTAATGCAGACAAGTGTGAGGTTTTGCTCTTCCATAGGACCAACCAGGGTAGGTCTTACACAGTGAATGGTAGGACACTGAGGAGTGTGGTAGAGCAGAGAGATCTAGGAATAATTCACTGAAAGTGGTATCACGGTTAGATCGGGTCGTAAAGAAAGTTTTCGGCCTTCATAAATCAAAGTATTGAATACAGAAAGTTACACTGAAGTTGTGTAAAACACTGGTGAGGCCTAATTTGGAGTATTATGTGCAGCTTTGGTCACCTTTCTACAGAAAAGTTGTAAACAAGTTTGAAAGTGCGCAGAGAAAGTTTACAAGGATGTTGCTGGGTTTGGAGGACCTGAGTTATGAGGAAGGATTGAATAGGTTAGAACTGTGTACTTTAGAACGTAGAAATTTGTTCTAAGGGACATGGACTGATTAAAGATCATCAGCATGGCTTTGAATATGGGAGGTCATTTTGATAGAAGAGAGGAAATTTGATAGAGGCATACAAAATTATGGGAGTATAGATTGGGTAAATGCAAGCAGATTTTTTCTGCTGAGGTTAGGTGTGACTACAACCAGAGGTCATGGCTTAAGGCTGAAAAGTTTAAGGGGAACATGAGGGGAAATTTCTTTACTCAGTGGATTGTGACAGTGTGATAAGAGCTGCCAGCACAAGTGGCTGGATTTCAAAGTTTGAGAGAAGTTTGGATAGGTACATGGAGTGTAAGGATATGGAGAGCTGTGGTCCAGGTGCAGGTCAAATTGTGCAGAGCATACGACGAGTCTGCAGAGAGATATAGATAGGTTAAGTGAGTGGGAAATGGTCTGGCAGATGGAGTACAATGTTGGTAAATGTGAGGTCATCCACTTTGGAAGGGAAAATGAAAGTGCAGATTATTATTTAAATGGTAAAAAAATTGCAGCATGCTGCTGTGCAGAGGGACTTGGGAGTGCTTGTGCATGAATCACAAAAGGTTGGTTTGCAGATGCAGCAGGCTATCAAGAAGGAAGATTGAATGTTGTCCTTCATTGCTAGAGGGATTGAATTTAAGAGCAGGGAAGTTATACAGGGTACCGGTGAGGCCACACCTGAGTACTGCGTGTAGTTCTGGTCTCCTGACTTGAGGAAGGATGTATTACTGACTTTAGAGATGGTGCAGAGATTCACCAGGTTGATTCCAGAGATGAGGGTGTTAGACTATGAGGAGAGATTGAGTTGCCTGGGACCGTACTCACTGGAATTCAGAAGAATGAGAGAAGATCTTATAGAAACTTGTAAAATTATGTAAGGGATAGATAAGGTAGAGGCAAGAAAATTGTTTCCACTGGTAGGTGAGACTAGAACTAGGGATGGCCTCAAGATTCGGGGGAGTAGATTTAGGGCAGAGATGAGGAGGAACTGCTTTTCCCGGAGAGTGGTGAATCTGTGGAATTCTTTGCCCAATGAAGCAGTGAAGGCTACCTCAGTAAATATAGTTAAGACAAGGTGGGATAGATTTTTGCATAGTAGGGGAATTAAGGGTTGTGGGGAAAAGGTGAGTAGGTGGAGATGAGTCCGTGGCCATGTCAGCCATGATCTTATTGAATGGCGGAGCAGACTCGACAGGCCAGATGGCCGACTCCTGCTCTTATTTTTCATGTTCTTTCTTATTAGGAGTAGGCAGTTTAAGTGGTTTTGGCATGGACTAATGAGCCGAAGCTCCTGTTTCTGTGCCGTACTTCTCTATGATTCTATAACCAGAAGTGGTAAGTTTGGATTAGGTAATTACTGGTGTTGGTTTACTGGAGTGTCATGGTGCAGATACGTCTCGACCAAAGGGAGTGTAAGGCTCTCCTTCCTTTTGCTAGCTTGTAGCTCACCCTTGGGCAAGATGTAGCATCTGCTTAGCCCCTGATCAGGGTCATGTGAAGCCATTGGAGCAGGTGGTGGATGGTGGCATGAGCAGCTGGTGCATATCACATATAAGTTCTGGTTCTACAACTACTGATGCCTGGCAGGCAATCTGACGAGTTTTATAATGGCCGGGGTTACCAGTCTTGTGAAGGGAGTGCCCAGAAGGAGGCAATGGCACCTCTGCAGAAAAAATTGCCAAGATCAGCCATGGTCGTGGAAAGACCATGATTGTCTATGTCAATGACACAGCTCATAATGAACAAATGAGCAAATGGTTTAATATTGTCACAGGTACTGAGATAGAGTGAAAAGCTTGTCTTCATTACTATTCATACGGATGGCAGTACACTGAGGTAGAACAAGGGAAAACAATAACAAAATGCAGAATAAGGCATAACAGCTACAGGTAGAGTGCAGTGCCAGTAGGCAGTAAGGAATAAGGTCATACTGTTGCGTTAGAGGACATTTCAATGGCCTATTATAAGTAGGATAGAAGCTGTCCATGAGCCTCAGGCTTTTTGTATCTTTCGCCCGATGGAAGGGGGAAGAGAATGGAGTATGTCCAGGTGGGTGGGAAGTGAAAAGGTCAGGCAATCCCAGGTATCAGTAAGCAACACACACAAAATGCTGGAGGAGCTCAGCAGGCCAGGCAGCATCTATGGAAAAGAGTAAACAGTTGATGTTTTGTGCCAAGAGCCTTCATCAGGACTAGCATCTGCAGATTTTCTCGGCCAAGTGTGAATCATTGCCCAGTTCTCAGTACTCTTTTCATGCTCCCTGCCCTCTTGTCCCTGTGCCCATGTTTAGTCTGTCCTCATTTAAATCGCCAGTGGTGTTGCTGTCTCCCGAGATGCTCAGTGTTAGCACTGTTACTATGGTAACCACCTTCTCATTGAAAGATCTGGAGTGTGTGTGGATGTGAAGAGGGAGTCTAGGACCAGAGAGCACAGGCTCAGAAAAGGGAGATGTCCCTTTCGAGGCAAGATGAGGAGAGATTTCTGTAAACAGAGAGTTCATTGGAATTCATTGCCACAGAAGTATGTGGAAACTAAGTCATCAGGTATATTAAAAGCAGAGGTTGATAAGTTGTTGATTAGTCAGGGCATCAGAGGTTGCAGGGAGAAGTTGGGAGAAAGGTGTTGAGAGGCAGTAAATCAGCCAAGATCATATACGGGTTAGATTCGATGGGCTGAATGGCCTGATTCTGTTTCTATACCTCATTCTCCTGGGTTTTCCTTTACCTTCCTGTTGCCCTGTACAGTTAAAGGCAGGAATGGAGGTAGGATCGGTGAAGTAGAATGCTTCTGATTACACAGACTGTGTGTGCCTCCTCTTCCCCACGCCTTGCTTGATGAATTGGTGTGTTTAAACATAAGATATAAGAGCAGAATTTGGCCCTTCCAGGTCTACTCCACCATGCTGACTTATTTATTTGGAGATACATCACAGATTAAGCCCTTCCGGCCCTTTGAGCTACATCGCCTCAGCAAACCCCAACAACCCCAATTTAACCCTAACCTAATGATAAGGACGTTTACAATGACCAATTAATCTACCTAGGTATGTATTTAGACTGAGGGAGGAAACCGAAGGACCCAAAGAAAACCCACGCATTCCACAGACAGACTCCTTAGAGGTCAGAATTGGACTCTGAACTCCGACACCCCAAGCTGTAATAGGGTCATGCATTCTTCTGTCTTCTTCCCATAACGCTCGATGCCCTAAATTTTAGTGAATACAGGCCTAGGATCATCAAACACTCCTCATATGTTCAATCTCTCATTCCTGGAATCATTCTCATAAACCTCTCTGGACCATCTCCAATATCAAAACATCTTTTCTTAGATAAGGGGCCCAAAACTGCTCACAATACTCCAACAGTGATCTGACCAATGCTTTAGATCTTAATTTTCCCTTACAGCCTCTCCGCACGGAAAGGTGAGAGGGAGGAGATGATGGGACGACCCACAGAGGAGACCAGAATGGAGACTACGGTGGAGACCATCGAATCTGCAGAGGAAAGGTCAGTGGTGCCTTCCATTTTAGAACAATGACCCGCAAACCCAGGGCCAGGCTTGGCAATACACCGCCATGAAGATCACAGGATGATACAGCACAGGAACAGGCCCTTCAACCAACCACATTTATGCCAAGTTAAAGTAAACCTCTTTAGCCTGCATATGATCCATATCCCTGCATTCCCTGCCTGTTATTTATTTGTCTACTTATTTATTGAGATACAGTGCAGAACAGGCCCTCAGAGGCCTTCAAGCCACGCTGCCTAGCAACCCACTGATTTAACCCTAGCCTAGTCACGGGAAAATTTTACAATGCCTAGTTAACGTACTAACCGGTACATCTTTGGACAGGGGGAGCAAACTGAAGCCCCTGGCACTAACAGGAAGGGCAAACAGCCTTGTTACAGGAGGACATTGGAATTGACCTCCGAGCTCGGACACCGTGAGGTATAATAGTGTCACACCAGCCTCTAAGCTACTGTGGCGCCCGATAGTCTATCCACTACCTCGTTAAACACCACTGCCATATCTGATTCCACCCGCCATCCCTGGCAGCTGGAGTATCCGAAGCAAGGATCGAGAGACAGTTTCAGACTGGATCAAGAACTGAGCACAAAACAAACGCCAGGCGAAATCACTAGTAAGGCTTATGATTGAGCTCTGTACCACAGTTCAGGTGTTGCTTACGTACCCAATTGCTGAAACATGATTACCAATTAGCGGGACAAGCCTGAACCCTTAAACGGACCGTGTCAGCTATCCATACTCCGGGGAGATTGATCCATACTCTGGGGAGATCCCAGACGCTGGTGTGGTTATGGGCATCTCATAACAGGATCGACCTCCACAGCCACATGAAGACCCACCAGTAGACAACCTCTTAAGAGGACATCATACTCCAACCCAGTGAGCACATCACTGCTACCAAGGGTACTGTGACACAAGGCGCTTGGCAGTGTGAGTTTGTAGAGAGAAGGCTGAAGAAACTCAGGGGCTTGAAAATAGATTTGTTGATTGGGTGAAGGCAACACAGAAGCCCAGCGGTTAGTGTAACGCTTTACAGCGCCAGTGATCACTGAACAGGGTTCAATTCCTGCCTCAGTCTGGAAGGAGTTTGTACGCTCTCCCCTTGTCTGCATAGGTTTCCTCCATGTGATCCAGGTTCCTCCCACATTCCAAACGCATACGGGTTAGGGTTAGTTTATCTGGTCTGTAAAGGTGATAGATTTCTGCAAAAGCACCATCTTTAATCTTTTCTTTATATTTTTGCTCCTTGGTATTCTGTCAGCTTCTCGCTTAGTTTCACATGCTCTGTATTTGTACCTTTGTATCAACTACAAATAAACGATCATGAAGAAGCAAGCTTTTCACTCATTCATGAACTCTGTGGATCGAAAATTTCCGAGATTCAATAGCAAGCTATGTTGGTGCTGGAACCATGGCCTCACTTGTGGGCTGCCCCCAGCTCATCCTCAGACTGTGTTGGTCGTTGACGCAAATGGCACAATTCGCTGTATGTTTTGATGTGCCAGTAACAAAGAAAGCTACTGTTTAATCTTTAATCTTAAGATGGATTATATCGTGGAAAGATATGAAGTCAGCCCCTTTGCCGACACAAAGAAAAAGAGGGGTATTTCTTCGTATTGTTTGACAGGGGATATGAGAATAACTTTTTCCTCAAGGAGCTGAGAATTTTTGCAGTCCTCTCCCCAAGTGATCTGTGGAGGTGTTTTCAAAACAGCTATTGATTGGTGTTGATATTTGAAGTAAGCGTCAGGATGTGGGAGCAGTAGAAGGAAGTATTGTGTTAAAAGGTCAACCATGATGATAGTCAAGTCGAGTTTATTGTCCTGTGCACAAGAACAGTGCGGTACAGGTACAATGAAAATCTTGCTTCCAGCCGCATCACAGGCAAATAGGTACAGACAATGCAGAGAACACAAATTGTACAGAAGCTGTACAACACAGTGATGAAGAAAGAGTGTAAAACAAGACACCAGTGCAAAAAAACCCATAATCAGAGATATAAACCTCTGGCGCTGTGCCTCATGGGGTGCCATAGTATCATAGCAGTCAGTGCGGCACGATTACAGCTTGGGATGTTCTGGAGTTCAGTGTTTAATTCTGGTGCTGTTCTGTAAGAAGACTCTGTACGTCCAATGAATGGGCTTTCCCCAGGGGTGCTCCGATTTCCTCCCGCAGTCCAAATTCGTACCAGTTAGGTGAATTGATCATTGTAAATTGTCTCATGGATAGGTTAGGATTAATTGGGGTTGTGGGGTTGCCGGGGCGACGTGGGTCGAAGGGCTAGAAGGGCCTACTCTGTGTTCCATTGCTAAATAAATAAATAATCAATAAGGAGATTCTGCAGGTGCCGGGAATCCAGAGCAACACACACTGAATGCTGGAGGAAGTCATTCTGGCTTCTACCCCACCCCCCCTTCCTTCCCAGCCCTGATGAAGTGTCGCAGCCAGAACTGTGAACTGATTTTTATCAAGGTGGCACTACTCTGCCGTCTCTGTTGAGATCTTGGCTCTGGCTTAACTGTTTTTTTAAGTTATTCCGGATGGTTTTCGGGGCAGAGAAGAGAGTTAGAGGACAGGATAAGGTTTTGGGACAGTGATGGTGGTGGTGGGGGGGGGTGATAACAATTGGGATCTGGAGGAGTTAGAGGCTAGGCCTCTGCTTTGTGTTTGGTATCCAACGATGTGGAGGGGAGACAGAGGATTTCTGCAGTCTGGCTGCTGCTCTGCACTCAAAGGCCAGCGATGTGGATGTGAAACATAGGACATCTGGAGCCTATGCCTCTGCTTTGCGCTTGAAGGCCAAGTAACATGGCTGCTGTATCAGAGGCAGATGAGGCAGATCTCGAGTGTTCATCACATTGAAACTTGATTAACAGCAAATACACCCAATGAAGTTATCTGACTGGAAGCTTTTACGATTTTCAGAACGCATTAGGCCGCGAACTCTGGTGAGGAAGACAGTGGCGGCGTATGCTTTTTAGTCAATTCTCGTTGGTGTACAGACATTGGGGTTCTGTCAACTTCATGTTCCCCTGACTTATAACACCTAGCGATTAAATGTAGACCATTTTATTTGAGAAGTCGGGAGTTCTCATCTGTGATTCTGACTGCAGTCTGTATACTGCTGATTATAAGCAAGCACTCACGAACCTGCACAATGTCAACTACGGGCAAGTATCAGCCCATCCAGACACATTTCAAATTATAGTCGGTGACTTTACAGGCCTGTTTGAAGAAAGCTCTGCCCAATTATCACTAGCATGAACCCTGTTGCACCAGAGATCGCAGCACACTAGACCACTGCAACACTACAATAAGGAATGCCTATCGTTCCTTCCTGAGACTGCATTTAGGCAATTTGGATCATTTCGCTGTACTCCTACTACCTACATACAGACATAAAGAGCAAGGCTCCAGAGATCAAGACCATAAGACCGTAGGAGCAGAATCAGGCCATTTGTCCCATCGAGTCTGCTCCACCATCCAATCATGGCTGATCCTTTTTTTTTCTCCTCCTCAAACCCATTTCCGAGCCTTCTCCCCATAACCTTTGATGCCATGTCCAATCAAGAACCTATCAATCTCTGCCTTAAATACACCCAATGACCTGGCCTCCACAGCTGCACATGGCAACAACTTCCACAAATTCACCACCCTCTGGCTTAAGAAATTTCTCTGCATCTCTGTTTTAAAAAGGCACCCTTCTATCCTGAGGCTGTGCCCTCTTGTCCTAGACTCTCCCACCATGGGAATCATCCTTTCCACATCTACTGTCTAGGCCTTTCAACATTCTAAAGGTTTCAATGAGATCCCCCTCATCCTTCTGAATTCCTGCGAGTACAGACCCAGACCATCAAACATTCCTTGTATGATAACCCTTTCATTCCTGGAATCATCTTTGTGAACCTCCTCTGGACCCTCTCCAATGCCAGCACATCTTTTCTTGGATAAGGAGCCCAAAACTGTTCACAGTACTCAAGATGAGGCCTTACCAGTGCCTTCTAAAGCCTCAGCATCACATCCTTACTCTTGTATTCTAAACCTCTTGAATGAATGATAACATGGCATTTGCCTTCCTCACCACTGACTCGACCTTTAGGGTGTTCTGCACAAGGACTCCCAAATCCCTTTGCATCTCAGTTTTTTGGATTTTCTCCCCATTTAGAAAATAGACCGCACATTTATTTCTACGACCAAAATGCATGACCATGAATCTTTCAGCATTGTATTTCATTTGCCACTTTTTTGCCCATTTTCCTAATCTGTTTTAAGTCCCTCTGCATCCTACCTGTTTCCTCAGCACTACATGCCACTCCACCAATCTTCATATCATCTGCAAACCTGGCAACAAAGCCATCTATTCCATCATCTAATACAGCGTAAAAGTAAGTGGTACCAACACAAACCCTGCAGAACACTACTAGTCACTGGTAGCCAACCAGAAAAGGATCCTTTTATTCCCACTTGCTGCCTCCTACCAATCAGCCAATGCTCTAACCATGTTAGTAACTTTCCTGTAATACCATGGGCTGTTAACTTGGTAAGCATCTTCATGTGTGACACCTTGTCAAAGGCCTTCTGAAAGTCCAAATATACAACATCCTCTGCATTCCCTTTATTTATCTTACTTGTAATCTCCTCAAAGAATTCCAACAGGTTTATCAGGTTGGATTTTCCCTGAAGGAAACCATGCTGACTTTGTATTATCTTGTCCTGTGTCACCAAGTAGTGTACTCCCATCATCTCATCCTTAATCATTGACTCTTAACATCTTCCCAACCACTGAGGTCAAACTAACTGGTCTATAATTTCCTCTCTGCTGCCTTCTTCCTTTCTTAAAGAGAGGAGTGACATTTGCAATTTTCCGGTCATCTGGCACCAGGCCAGGGTCCAGTGATTTTTGAAAGATCATTTCTAATGCCACTACAATCTCTAATGCTGCCTCTTTCAGAACCGTAAGGTGCAGTTCCTCTGGTCTGTGTGACTTGTGTACCTTTAGGTCTTTCAGCTTTTTGAGCACCTTCTACCTTATAATAGTAACTTCTCTTCCTTCACACACTATAACTAAGACAACTGAGAGGTGGTCACCAGGGGCAGAGGAATGGTTAAAGCATTGCCTTGAGTCAGTGAGCTGGGCTTATTCAAGCTCTTGTCTGAGAATCTGAGTGACTACACCAGAGTTGTGACGGACTTTATTAAAACAGCTTTAGATGAGTGTATCCCCTTGAAATTGTTTGGGGTTTACCCCAATCAGAAGCCCTGGATGAGCCATAAAATCTGGAATTTGCTGAGGGCCAGATCAGAAGCATTCAAGTCTGGAGATCTGGAATGCTACAAGGGGTGCAGCTATGAGCTCCGGATAGCCACCTCAATGGTGAAGTGGAGATTCTGGACTGGACTGGGATCAGCAAGGGATGCTCGACAGCTGAGGCAGGGATTGAATGCCATAATCTCCTACAAAGTTAAATCCTGCAACACAGGGGACCATAGAGCTTCTCTTCCAGATGATCCCAATATCTTCTATGGTTGTTCTGACCACCAGAACAGGAAGGAACTGTTGTGCAGCCCCATGTTTCCCAATGATCCTTTGGTATCTGAAGATGATATGTGGGCTGTCTTCAAGACAGTGAGTCCAAGGAAAGCATCGAGTCTGGATGGAGTACCTGGTTGAGTATTGAAGACCTGTGCTGACCAGCTGGCTGGTATGTTCACCAATATTTCAACCTCTTGCTTCAGCAGTGTGCAGTACGCACCTGCTTCAAGTAGGCTTCAATCATACTGGTACCAAATATGGAGCGTGATGACCTGTCTCAATGACTGTCGCCCAGTGGCACTTACATCCACGGTGATGAAGTGTTTTGAGAGGCTGGTGGTGAAGCACGTCAGCTCCTGTCTGGGTTTCAACTTGGATCGGCTTCAATTTGGCTACTGAATTAACAGGTCTGCAACTGATGCCGTCCCATTGGCTTTTCACACAACCCTGGGACATCTGGACAACAAAGGTGCATACATGCATGCTCCTTATTAATTACAGCTGAGAATTTAACGTCATCATCCTCTCAAAGCTAATCAGTAAACTCTAAGACCTGGGCTCCTGTAGCCCCTTGTGCAGTTGGATCCTGGATTTCCTCACTATCAGTCCAGGTTGGGAAAAACATCTCTTCTACAATCTCCATCAGCTCAGAAGCCCCCTGCTCTGCTGACTGTACACCTATGACTATGTGGCTAGGTACAGCTCCAAAACTATAAACAGGTTTGCTGACGCCACCACTGTTGTAGGTTGTATCAAAGGTGGTGATGAATCAGCGTACAGGAGGGAGATTGAAAATTTGGCTGAGTGGTGTCATAACAACAACCTCTCACCCAATGTCAGTAAGACCAAGGAATTGATAGAAGACTTCAGGAAAGGGAAACCAGAGGTCCACGAGCGAGGAATCATCAGAGGATCAGTAACTTCAAATTCCTGGGTGTCACTGTCTCAGACAGCCTGTCCTGGATCCATCATATAAATATAATTGGAAAGAAAGCACGACTACACCTCTACTTCCTCGGGAATCTGCAGAAAATCAGCATGTCATCAGAAACCATGGCAAACATCTAAGGATGTGTGGTGGAAAGTGTGCTGACTGGCTGGATTATTGCCTGGTATGGGAACACCAATGCCTTTGAGTGGAAAATCCTGTAAAAGGTAGTGGATTTGGCCCAGCACATCAAGGGTAAAGCCCTCCAAACCATTGAGCACATCTACATGAAACTTTGCCGTAGAAAAGCAGCATCTGTCATCAAATATCCTCATTGCCCAGGCCATGCCCTTTCTCACTGCTGACATCAGTAGAAAGTAAAAGTGCCTCAGGATTCACACCACCAGGTTCACGAACAATTACTGCCCTTCAGTGTCTTGAGAAAAGCGGATAACTACACTCATTCTATTTCTGGTGTTCCCAAACCGATAGTTTCACTATAAGGACACTTGATCCTGTTATTTCATACTCGTTATTCATTGTTATGTATTTATATTTGCATTCGCATTTGCACAGTTTGTTGTTCATTGATCCTGTTTACAGTTACTGTTCTATAGATTTGCTAAGTATACCAGCAGAAAAAAGAATCTCAGGGTTGGATTTGGTGACATGTATATACTCTGATAATAAATCTTACTTGGGCTTTGAGATGAACAGATGACAAAGGATATCGTGGAGGTCAGTGATTCCTGGGATCGGATGTCTGTGCAAGGGGGCTGGTGTGGTGACAAGTCTGGAGTTCGAGCTTGGTTGTGTCCCCTGGTCCTCGACTCCCCCATTATAGAAGACATCTTCTCCACATCCACTCTATCGAGGCCTTTCAATATTCAAAGTAAATTTATTATCAGAGTACATAATATGTCACCATATGCAACCCTGAGACTCATTTTCTTGTGAGCATTCACAGTAAATACAAAGAAACACAATAGAATCAATGATAGACCACACCCAACAAGAAGACAAACAACCAGTGTGCAAACTGCACGAGTAGAAAGACAACAAATGTATAACAATGAATAAATAAGCAATTTGTATCAAGGATGTGAGATAAAGAGTCCTTGATTGGGGAATATTTGGTTGGATGCAGAGAATGTGAGTGAGGGTACTTAATGAGTACTTTGCTTCAGTATTTTCCAAGGAAGAGGACATGGAGGACCAGGAGATCAGTGCTGAGAATATAAATATGATAGGGCATTCAGAGGTCACGGAGGAAATGTTGGACCTCTTAATGAATTTTAAGGTAGATAAGTCCCCAGGGGCTGATGGGATTTACCCCAGGTTATTGAAGGAGGTAGGAGATGAGATTGCTGGGGTCTTGACCAGTATCTTTGTGTCTTCTCTCATTACAGGCAAGGTCCCGGAGGCCTGGCGAGTGGCTAATAGACAGTAGAAGACACTAGGATACCACAGCACAGTACGGGCCCTTCGGCCCTCGATGTTGTGCCGACCCATAATGTTATACCTCTATTTGAGAAGGGAACAAGGTTGTAGAGAAATTGCTGGAGAAAATTCTTAGTAGGATATATGAGCATTTGGAAACCTATGGCCTAATTAGGGAGAGCCAGCATGGCTTTGTGAGGGGCAGGTTGTGTCTTACCCACTTGATTGAGTTTTTGGCAAGGTAATGAGAGAGATTGATGAGGGTAGGACAGTGGATGTTGCCTACATGGATTTTAGTAAGGTGTTTGACAAAGTTATTTGTGGGAGGCTAATCCAAAAGATTAAGGAGTCCATGTTGAACAGGTCATTTTGATTCAGAACTGGCTTGCATATAGAAGACAGAGGGTAGAGGTTGAAGGAGCTGGAGGTCTATCATTAGTGGTGTTCCACAGCGACGTGTGCAGACACCTCTGCTGTTTGTGATGTACGTAAATGATCAGGATGAAAATGCAGGTGGGTGGGTTGGAAAGTTTGTGAATGATACCAAGATTGGCGGAGTTGTGGATAGTGTAGAAGACTGGAAAAGAAAACAGCACAATATAGATCAGTTGCAGATATGGACTGAGAAATGGCAGATGGAGTTTAACCCAGATAAATGTGAGTTGGTAGGGAAAATGCAAGGAGATATTACACAGTTATGGCAAGGTCATTAACAGTGTCACTGAGCAGAGAGATCTTGGGATCCAAGTTCATACATCCTTGAAAGTATCTACACAAGTTGATAAAACTGTTAGGAAGGCTTATGGAATGCTTGTTTTTATTAATCGAGGCACTGAGTTCAAAAGTTAACAGATTATGTTGCAACTTTATAAAACACTGGTTAGGCCACATCTGGAGTATGCATACAGTTCTGATTGCCCCACTATAGGAAGGATGTTGAAGCTTTGGATGGGTAGAGAAGAGGTTTACCAGGATGCTGCCTGGTTTAGTGGGCAGGTGCTGTCATGAGAGGCTGGATAAACTTGGGTTTCTTTCTTTGGAGTGGCAGAGGCTGAGAGGCGATCTGCTAGAGGTTTATAAGCTTATGAGAGCAACAAATACTGGGAATATCTGTTTTCCCAGGGTAGGAATAGCTCATTCCAGAGGGCATGCTTTGAAGGTGCGGGGGGGGGGGCACATAGGTCCAAGGGGGATGTGAGGGGGTCAGTTTTTTTACTTTGAGACTGGTGGATTCTTGGAATCCGCTGCCTGGTGTGGTGGTAGAGGCAAATGCATTAGAGGCTTTTGAGAGACGTTTGGATAGGCATATGGATGTAAAGAAGATGGAGGGACATGGACATTTTTTAGGTAGGAGAGATTAGAGTTTTTGGTGTATATTTTAGCTGGACCAATTGGCCTGTTTTTGCACTGTACTGCTCTATGTTCTGTGTTCTAAGATGAGTTCAGAGGTTGGTGGGAACAGTTCAGTGTTGGGGCGAGTGAAGTTGGTTCAAGAGCCTGATGGCTGAGGGGTGATAACTGTTCCTAAGTCTGGTGGTGTGGGACCTGAGGCTCCTGTCTTGTCATACCAGGGAACCATTCAACAGTGGAATAGAAGTGGTCCTTGAGCCTGGTGATATGCCCTCTCAGGCTTTTGTATCTTCTACCAAAAAGGGAGATTGAAGAGAGAATGTCCAGGAAGGAAAGCCCTTGATTCTGCCAGCTACATTACAAAGGCAGTGGGAAGTATAGAGGATGTCAGCAGCGGAGGGACTACAGGAGGCCGTGTGGCGGAGTGAGATTCAAGGAGGAGAGAGATGGGAATGGATACAGGGAATGATGTCAGAGTGAGCAGCATGCTAGTGGAGCTGCACAGCTACCGGAGACAGGTGTGAACTCACCTGGGTGAGGGGAACAAGCGTCCCATGGGGTGAGGCTGATGTGTTGTTGTTTCAGGGTTTCAAAGGTGACAAAACCTGTGCTCAGTTCACTCATTAACGCCGCCGCTTCCAGCTGGTAACGATTTCCCACGCTGCAGGACAACAACATGGGAAAGCCAGGTCTCCAAAGATCAACAACGATCATTTCTGGAGGCTTTTTCCAGCCAGTGTTTATACTTGTCACTCTCTCCATTTTCTCATTCTCCTCAGCCACACTTCTCCCCCTTGTCGTCATCCTCACCCTCAGCCTCACACTTCCCCTCACCATCATCCTCATCCCTCACCCATACCCTCACCCTGAACCCCACACCTAAACTCACTTCCACTCTCACTTTCACCTCTCATCGTCATCCCTTCCCCTCACCTTCCTGCCTCACTCTCATCCCTCATCCTCAAACCTACCCTCACCATTAATTTCACCTCTCACCCTTCATCCCTCATCTCACATCCTCATTCCTCCCCTCAGCCCTTTTCACTCACCCTCATCCTCAACCCCAAATTTCATCCTCACCCTCACCACCTCAAACCCTCTTTGCACATTCACACCTCACCCCTTACATCAATTTCTTCCCTTCACTACTTCCCCTCATCCCACCCCTCATTACCCTTCCACTTATCCTCACCCAACACCCTACCCCTTCACTACCCCAACTGCTTCCCTCCATCTGTCCTCTTCCTTCCTTCCCATTGACCCCATTCCCTCCCCATCCCAAGCACCAATTCCATTTGTTTTCTGCCTTTGCTCTCCCATCAGACATACCCTTACTCCCAACACTGATCTCCTGTTCCCCCACCCCACCCATTCCATTCCTTTCAAGGAATTGAGAGACATGGGCATTAAGTGATTTGTTGAGTATGTCCGCAGGAAAATGAATCTCAGGGTTGCATGCGTGTACGTATTTTGATAATAAAATTTACTTTGAATTGTGAATTTTGAACTTTTGTTATTGGACCATTGAATGTTCCCTAGTACAATACAATAGACTCTTTTGATGTAATGGCCATGCACCTCGTTATCTAACTGCACTGCACTTTCTGTACAACCGTACATTGTATTCTGCAATCGGTGATTGTTTTCTCTTATGCTACCTCAAAGCAGTGAAATCACCAAATCACGGTCATACAGCACAGAACCAGGTCCTTGCCAACCAAGATTCCCAACTAAGCTGGTCCCATTTGCCTGCATTTGGCTCTTATCCCACTAAACCTTTCTTATCCCTGCACCCCGTCCAAGTACCTTTTAACTGTTGTTAGTATACCTGCCTCAACCACTTCCTCTGGCAGTTCATTGCATTGGAAGTGTCAGGTGTGGGGGCCAGAGGCGAGGGATGTGCCAGTGCTCAGCTCTCTGCTCCGTGTGGTTTACCTGTCTCTGCGCGGAACTGAGCCTGCGGCCTGCAACTAGTGGGCTCCTGGACGGACTGGCTCCAGCGCTGCCTGGCTTCTTGTCCGTGGCTCACTTTTGTGAATTTCAGTTCTGAATGTCATTTGCTAACTTTTACCATTTGCACAATTTGTTTTCGTTTCTCTCTGCACGTTGGGTGTTCGATGGCCTTTTTGAAAATGGGTTCCAATGGGTTTCTTTGTTTCGAGGCTGCCTGTAAAGAGACATATCTCATGGTTGTATGTATACTTCGATAATAAATACACTTTGAACTTTGAACATATATTAAAATCACAAACAAGAAAAAATATGCAGATGTTGGAAATCAAAGCAATACACACAAATTGCTGGGGGAACTTGGCAGGCCAGGCAGCATCTATGGAAAAGAGTAAACAGTGGATGATTTGGGCTGAGTCCTGATGAAGGGTCTTGGCCTGAAATGTTGACTGTTTAATTTTTCCTGCAGATGCTGCCTGGCCTGCTGGATTCCTTCAGCATTTTGTGTGTGTGTTACCGTGAACACTTATTGATCACTCTGTGGGTGAAAATATTGCCCCTCAGGCACCCTAAATCCATGCTGTCTGTTTTTTGACATCCCAACACAGGGAAAAAGACAATGTGCATTAACCTTACCTGTGCCCACCAAGATCTGTGTGAACAGTATGCACAACAAGCTTTTCCCTCTACCTCAGCGTATCCGACAATAACACAACATACCAATTGAAGATCTTCCAGCTGTGTTTACTTTCCGAGCTGGAACAGTTTTTACAAAATTATTGCCCCTAAACATTTGGATTTCCTTGTGCAAATATATTTATTTCTCTCACCAGCTGGGCTCTACGGCTCTAGGTTAATTCCTAATTGGCAGGAAGATTCCTGAGTCATGGAATCATTGAGGGAGAGGGAGGAAGAGATAATTATAGAGCATAGAACAGTACAGTCTCCTCGGCTCATAGTATTGTGCCGGCCCTTTAATCTGCTCTAAAATCAATATAATCCTTCCCGTCTACATACCCCACAATTTTTTTTATCACCCATACACCCTTCTCAGTGTTTCATAAATGGCCCTAACGTATCTGACTCTCACCACCCCAACGGGTTATTCTACGCACCCACTATTCTCTACATAAAGATTTTACCTCTGTTATCTCTTTACACTTTCTTCCATTCACTTTAAAATTATGCCTCTTGTATTAGAATTTTTCACCTTCTGAGAAGTCCCTGGCTGTCCACTTGATCTTGTATCATCTTGTACACCTCTGTCAAGACCCCTCTCACCTGTTAAGCTTTGTAACTCCAAAACATAAAACTAATTGAAAGAAAAACATGGAGCCAGGAATAACATGTCTACTTCATCCTTTACTTCAGCGAAGCGCACACATATGATGTGGTAATTTGATGACCTACGCCATTCGCATACTTTTACGTACTTCTGGTAGAAGGAATAAAGGTGAAGAAAACTTTCTAAATGGAGGGAAAATACAGAATCTGAGGTGCAAAGGGACTTGGGAGTCCTTGTGCAGGATTCCCCAAAGGTTAATTTGCAGGCTGAGCTGGTGGTACGGAAGGCAGATGGGATTCATTTCAAGAGGACTGGAACAGAAAAGCAAAGGTGTAATGCTGAAGCTTTAAAAAGCACTGGTGAGGCCTCACTTGGAGAATGGTGAACAATTTGGGCCCCTTTTCTAAGAAAGGACGTACTGACATTGGAGAAGGTTCAAAGGAGGTCCATGAAAATGATTCCAGGAGTGAACAGCTTGTCATATGAAGACAGTCCTGTCCTGACGAAGGGTCTTGAGCCAAAACGTTGACTGCTTCTTTCAACAGGATGCTGCCTGACTTGCTGAGTTCATCCAGCTTTTTTGTCCGTTTTGTCATATGAAAAGTTAGATGGCTCTGAGCCTGTATTCAAAAGAATGAAGCCAGAGAGTGGCGAATCTGTGTTATTCGTTGCCACAGGCGGCTGTGGAGGCAACGTCATTGGACATATTTAAGGCAGAGGTTGATAGCTTCTTGATTTGTCAGGGCATGAAGGGATACGGGGAGAAAAGGTCAGAGAGAGAAAATGGATCAGCACGATGAAATGGTGGAGCAGACTGAATGGGCCAAACGGCCTAATCCTGCTCCTGTATCTTATGGTCTTATGGTAATGAATTACTTAAACAAGCAAAGAATGCTTAATCAAACAATAGATATTCAGAAATCAGATTTAATATCACTGGTAAATGTCATGAAAATTGTTAGCTTAGTGGCAGCAGTACAATGCAATACATAATAATATAGAAAAAAAATTAAATAGGTTAATCAATAACAGTGAGTATATATATGCATATTAAATAGTTAAATCAAAAATAAGGCAAAAACAGAAATATTATAAAAAAGTGAGGCAGTATTCATGGGTTCAATGTTCATTTAGGAACCATATAGCAGAGGGGAAGAAGCTGTTCCTGAATCGCTGAGTGTGTGCCTTCAGGCTTCTGTACCTCCTACCTGATGGTAGCAATGAGAAGAGGGCATGTCCTGGGTGATGGGGATTCTTAATAATGGACACCACCTTTCTGAGACATCGCTCACTGAAGATGTCTTGGAGACTAGTACCCAAGATGGAGCTGTCTAAGTTTACAACCCTCTGAAGCTTCTTTCAGACCTGTGCAGTAGCCCCCCCCCCTATACCAGACAGTGAATCCACCTGACTGAAAGCTCTCCACGGTACCTTTTGAATGTTTTAGGTGACAAACCAAATCTCTTCAAACTCCTAATGAAATACAGCCACTGTCTTGCCTTCTTTATAGCTGCATCGATATGTTGGCTCCAAGGGTAGTCATAGCCGAAGGGTGGTAGTGGGGACGAGCTCCCACTGCTAAACAAATGCTCTTCATGGCGTGTGTCTCAAACAGCCTCTGACAACCAAGTCCAACTCCTGGCCTTCACATGTGGCATCGTTCTTATGCCCGGCAGAGCTGTTCTCACTGACAGAAGAAGGGACAAAGGCAGGCCACTGGCGCCTTAAAACCAGTTGCTCTGGGCAGATGGGGCTCATTAACCATGGATGGTTGCTCATCTAGGAGAGGGAAAACTCTGATTTCACACTTACGCTGCCTTGCGGCTATACCCGTTCACGGGAAAGGATTCGGGAGTAAACCCTGAGGAAAAATCCGGAGTTGGAGTCCCGAAGGCGGCTGACTGCTGTACCCAGAACCGGCACGGCAACTCCTGCGACGCTGCTGGCACCAAACTGTATTGACTTTCGTCGTTCCTTTGGACCTGTCACCAGCATGGAGAGGGGGGTCCCACTGCATGGGCAACAGACGGATCTCCATATCAACTCTACTCTGACTTGCACCCTGGAGAGGCCACTCCCAGAGACTACCAGAGGCGCAGTACCCATGGTCGACCACGACCGACGGAGGCCACACACAAAATGTTGGGACCAGGTTAGGTCTTCAGAGATCTTGACACCCAGGAACTTGAAATTGCTCACTCTCTCCACTTCTGATCCCTTGATAGGGACTGGTATGCGTTCCTTTGTCTTACTCTTCCTGAAGTCCACAATCAGCTGTTTGGTCTCACTGACATTGAGTGCAATGTTGTTGCTGGTATATCTTGCTCCTGTATGCCCTCTCATCTCCATCTGAGATTCTATTATTATGGTTGTATCATCAACAAATTTATAGGTGGCATTCGAGCTATACCCAGCCACACAGTCATGGGCGTAGAGAGTAGAGCACACATCCCTGAGGCACGCCAGTGTTGATCGTCAGTCAGGAAGAGGTATCATTAACAATCTGCAAAGATTGTGGTCTTCCAGTTAGAAAGTCGAGGATCCAATAGCAGAGAAAGGTACAGATGTCCAGGTCCATGGGAATGAGTGTTAAATGCTTAGCTATAGTCAATGATCAATGTTACTCAAATATTACAGAAGTTTTAAATATACAACATTATCCTGCTTCTCTCCAAAGAGAAACACTCTTGTTTGCTCAACCTATCCTCATAAGACATGTCCTCTAGGCCAGACAGCATCCTGGTAAATCTCCTCTGCACCCTCTCTAAAGCTTGCAAATCTTTCCTATAATGAGAAGACCAGAACTCTGTTCATTGTCTGAAGGAATTGGAAGGTAATGACCCATGAGGGTATTTTATTATTCTGGCTGCTTTCTTGAGGTGGCAGGAAGCTTAGAGAATCCATGGAGGGGAGTCTTATTTCCATGATAGACAAGGCTGTGTCCACAACTCTCTGCAGTTTCCTCAGGTCACGGGCAGGGCAGTTTCTGTAAAAAGCCCTGATGCATTCAGATAGGATGCTTTCTATAGTACATCTGTAAACATTGGTGAGAGCCATGGACAGATGAGCAGAATTAGGCCATTGCTGCACCGGGTTTGCCCACCATTCCATCACAGCTGATTTATCATCCCCTTCACTTCTGTTCTCCTGCCTTATCCTCGTACCTCTGATGTCCTGACTAATTAAGAACCTGTCAACCTCCGCTCTAAATATACCCAATGAATTGGCCTGTATTACCATCTGTGGCAATGAATTCCACAGCTTCACCATCCTCTGGCTAAAGAAATTCCTCCACATCTCTATTCTAAAGGCACATCCCTCTATTCTGAGTCTCTGCCCACTGGTCCTAAACTCCCCACTATAGGAAACATCCTCTCCATGTCCACTCCATCCGGGCCTTTTAATATTTGATTGGTTTCAATGATATCCCCATTCATTCTAATAAACTCCAGTGAATACAAGGCTAGAACCATCAAACGCTCCTTATAACTTAACTCTTTCATTCCCAGGATCATTCTCGTGAACCTTCTCTGGACACCTTCCAATGCCAGCACATCACATAAGGGGCCCAAAGCGGCTCACTGCATTCTAACTGGGACGTGCCAGTGGTGTGGAGGGCAGGGTGGGGATGGTGGTAGTGTGAAGCTGGAAGATGTTAAGACAGCTTCACTGGCTGAGCCCTTCCTGCACTGTGTCAGCTGGTGCCTGACTACACTGGGGAACGGATCTCCACGCAGCAGGCTGTGCAGTTGTGATGTGGCACTCGGCAGCTGTTTACACCCCGGAGAAAAACAACCCAAGTTTGATCCAACCTCTCCTTACAGCTCATACCCTGTACTGCAGACGACATCAGTTCCAGCTTGGAACACCTCCTACCATTGTTTACCGCCCCTCTAATCTCATCGTCACGCCCCCACCGGAAAAAAACAAGTGTGATGCCCAACAACAGATGAGCCATCCCTACCAATTGCAGTTCTCCACAGCCAAGCCCTGTAGATAGATAAAAGGGTGGGGTGGATTTCCACCAGAGCTGAGAGTGCCAGGGAGGAGAAGAGACAAGGGGAAGATCTCAGGAGTTAATCACTGTCCAGAACTTGGAGAAAGATGTCTGAGAACAACAATAACAAGGAAGCTGTTGAAGTGGAGAGGTAAATGTCACCCATAAACTTTCTGATGGCAAGCGGATCTTTATAGGACTGTCCATTATGTTTTCCTTCTCACTGTTAGACCATCGCCTGTCTGAGCTACGCACGTGAATTAACTAATGGTTCACATTGTCCATGTTAGAACTTTACTCTTAGTATTGTGTTCAATTCTGGTCAGCTCATTATAGGAAGGTTGTGGAAGCTTTAGAGAGGGTGCAGAGGAGATTTATCAGGATACTGCCTGGATTAGAGAGTATGTGTTATGAGGAAAGGATGGTTCTGGGACTGAAAATGTTAATATATGAGGAGCATTTGGCAGCTTTGAGTCCATAGTCACTAGAATTTGGAAGAATGCAGTGGGGTCTAATTGAAACCTACGGAATGTTGAAAGGACTAGATAGGGTGGATGTGGAGAGAATATTTCCTATGGCGGGGTTATCCAGAACTAGAGGGCACGGCCTCAAAATTCAGGGGAACATTTTAGAATGGAGGTAAGGATTTTTTTTTTAGCCAGAGAAGGGTGAATCTTTGGAGAGGGTGAGGAAGAGGTTGAGGATGTGGCGAGGGTGAGGAAGAGGTTGGTGAGGATGTGGCGAGGGTGAGGATGAGGTTGGTGAAAATGTGAGGAGTGTGCAGAGGAGATTTATAAGGATGTTTCCTGGATTAGAGGGCATTGAAATAGCGATTGGAATTGGTTTATTATTGTCACAGATACCGTGAAAAGCTTCTCTTACTGTTCACACAGATCAGATCATCACACAGAGCATTGAGGTAGAACAAGGTAAAACAATAACAGAATGTTGAATTAAGTGTGACAGCTACAGATCTGTGTGTTCTGAAGACACGGGTTGTTTACTTTGAAGAGCTGGAGGCTGAGGAGAGGTCCAGTAGAGGTGTGCAAGATTATGAGAGGCATGGATAGAGTAGATAGACCGTATCTGTTTCCCAGGATTGAAATGTCTAATACCAGACATCATGCATTGAAGGTGACAGGGAGTAATTTCAAAGGAGATGTGAGTTCAAGTTTTATTTGCACGTAGAGTGGTGGATGCCTAGAATACACGGGCTGGGGTGGTGGTAGAGACAGAAACATGAGGGATTTTTCAGAGGCATTTAGATAGGTACGTGATTACGAGGAAAATGGAAGGATATGGACATTGTGTAGGCAGAAGGAATTAGTTTTGTTGGCCATTTGATTACTAACTTAATTGGTTCAGCAGAACAGTGTGGGCTGAAGGGCCTGCTCCTGTGCTGTACTCTTCTATGTTCTATATTAAACACGTGGGGCAAGTTTTTTTTCACATCGAATGTGGCGTGTGTCTGAAACTGTCTGGCAGGGATAGTAGTGAGAGCAGATGTGATAAAGGAATTTAAAAGGCTGTTAGATGCACGAATACATCGGGAATGGAAGGATACAGGTAATGGATCGTGTGCAGGCAGATGGGATTTGTTTAATTTAACATAGTATTCAGCATGATAGGCCGAGTGGCCTGTCCCTTTCCTGTGCCATTCCATTTTCTACATTCTATCCCACAGAGCAGACAAGCATAGTCTGATCTCAGTTATAGGGACAGTACAGGGAAATGGTGCTGGTGCTCCTGATTCTGATGGATACTGGAACAGATTTGAGAGGTCAAATGGCCTAATACTCAATCTTGAAGGCAATTGGGTCCCGTAGGGCAGAAAAGCGGAGGAAATGTGTGTGGGGGCAAATAATGGGGTTGCTGCAAGGGACAGGATGGGTTTGATGGGCCAAACAGCCTCCTCCTTTCTCATCGGGGAGTGAGTCAATGCGTGGACTGCAGACATTGATCCATGAAGCCATCAACCAGTGAGTGTGGGGATCTCACCAAGGCTAACATAACATTTTACAGCACCAGCAATCACGATTGGGGTTCAACTCTTGTCATTGTCCGTAAGGTGGTAAAATTAGGATTTAAAGATTAGCTTTATCTGTGACATAAACATTGAAACTTATGACCAGCACAAATCGAGGATATGCTGGAAGCAGCCCGTAAGTGTCACCATGCTTCCAGCACCAACATACATGCCCACAGCATAATAACCCTATCCCGTACATCTTTGGAATGTGATGGAAACCGAACCATCCAGA
Organism: Hypanus sabinus; assembly: GCF_030144855.1. Lineage (NCBI taxonomy): Eukaryota > Metazoa > Chordata > Chondrichthyes > Myliobatiformes > Dasyatidae > Hypanus > Hypanus sabinus. The sequence continues at coordinate 7,872,672 of NC_082717.1, forward strand.
GGAATCCACTTCGGTCACGGGGAATATGTACAAACTGCTTACAGACGGTGGCGGGAATTGAACCCCAATCGCCGTTTGCCGTAAGCATTACACCAGCCACTGTGCTACTGTGCTGGCCTGGTGAAGCATGCATATTCAAACAGGCAGCGGCAGTGCTCTGATCAGTCCCCCTCGCGGCTGACGAGCATTCAGATGAAAAGCATCTTTGATTTAGTTGCAAATGCGAGGGAGAGAAACCTTTGATCATGACTGTATATCTGACCGAGTTCTCTTGGAAACAATTGAAACAGTGGTGTGCATAAGGGGAGTGATAGACGGGCTTATTTAAATGGCCAATTAACATGGGCAGACGTAGTCAACATGTTCTCATGTAGGTAGAGTATAGAATGCAGACCAGCACAGCACTGAATCAGAATTAGGTTTATTATAACTATGTTATGTGTGTGACTACACTTTCAGTGGCCACTTTACTAAGTACAAGAGGTGTTTAGAAAAATGCCCACCAATTGTATGTTCGTGGTCTTCTGCAGCCGCCTGTCCACTTCAAGGTGTGATGTGTTGTGCATTCAGAGATGCTCATCTGCACACCACTGTAGTAATGAGTGTTATCTGAGTTCCTGCTGCCTTCCTGTCTGCTTGGACATCTGGCCATTCTCCTCTGACATCTCTCGTTAACAAGATGTTTTCACTCACAGAACTGGCACTCACTGGATATTTTATGTTTCTGCACTATTCTCTGTAAACTCTGGACTGCTGTGTGTGAAAATCCCAGGAGATCAGCAGTTTCTGAGATTCTCAAACCACCCAGTCTGGCACCAACAATTATGTCAGTGTCAATTATTCAAATGGGCACATTTCTTCCCCATTCCAATATTTGGTCTGAACAACTGAAGCTCTTGAGCATATCTGCATGCTTTTATGCGCGGAGTTGCTGCCTATGATTGGCTGTTAAGATATTTGCATTAACAAGCAAGTGAAGAGGAGTACTTAATAAAGTGGCCACTGAGTATATGTACTGTGTTTTGCACCTTGGCCCCAGAGGAAAGATGGTTTCGTTTAGCTGTGTACGTGTGTATGAATGACAATAAACTTGAACTTGAACTATACTGAACTTATCACTGACATGTCATGATATTTGATGTTTTGCAGCAGCAGTACAGTGCAATACATAAAATAAACTATAAATTATATAAATATATATCAAAAAGCTAAATAAGTTGTGCAAAAAGAGAGCAAAATATTGAAATAGTGTTAATGAGTCCATTCAGAGATCTGATCGCGGAGTGGAAGAAGCTGTTCCTGGAACATCTCATGTGTCCTGAGGGTCCTTTACTTGTAGTAATGAGAAGGGGGCATATCCTTGATGGCGAATGTCCATCGCTTTCTTGAGACATTGCCTTTTGGAGGTGTCCTTGATGCTGGGGAGGTTAGTGCCCATGGTGGAGCTGGCTGAGTTTACAACCTTCTGCAGCTTTTCCCAATCCTGTGGATTGATGCCCCCAAATAAGACAGTGGTGCAAGTAGTTCGAATGCTGTCCATGAGGTATCTGTCGAACAGGCCAGTCTAAGTAACCCCATCTGCCTGCACGTGATCCCCATCCCTCAATCCTTGCCCCTTCCTATGACCCTCTAAGTGAATCTGCAACAATGTTATCATGTCTGATTCCATTGGCAGCCACCATTCTGCATGAAAAAAACAACCTACTTTGGAAACTTTCTTTAAACTTTCCCCCTCTCATCTTAAATGCACTCTCTCTAGTACTTGATGTTTCTATCTTGCCAACAGGATTCTGTCCATCTCCTTTTCATAATTTTGTAAAAACCTCTTACAGATCTTCCCACAGAAGCTCCAAGTATGTCTAACACACATACAAACTCCTCCACTCGCCAACCTTCCCTATCTTGGCAGCATGATAGTGGTTAGCACAACGTTATACAGTACCAGCGACCTGTGCTCAATTTCCTCTGCTGACTACAAGGAGTTTGTATATTCTCTCCGTGACTGTGCGGGTTTCCACCGGGTGCTCTGGTTTCCTCCCAGTCCAAAGGTGTACCAGTTGGTAGGTTAATTAGTCATTGTAAATTGTCCACTTATTAGGCTGGGGTAAAATCGGGGGTTGCTGGGTGGCGTGCCTTGAAGTCCGGATAAATAAATAAATAAATCTCACCTGAACTCACTCCCCATTCGGCCTTCTGCCCCCTTCTTACCTAGTCCTGATGGAAGGTCTCAGTCTCAAGTGAGTATTCCTCTCCATAGATGCTGCATGACCTGCTGAATTCCTCCAACTTTTTGTACGTGTTGCTCTGGGTTTCCAGTATCTGCAGAATCCCTTGTGTCTCACATTTGTCCAACCACTCACTATAGCTCAGACACTCTAATCCAGGCAGCTTCCTGGTGATTCTTCTGTGTACCCTCTCCAAGGCCTCCACATCCTTCCCGTAATCGAGTGACCAGAACTGTGCATGTGATCTAACCAAGGAGCGAAGGAGGGTGGGAAGCGACTGGATAGGTGTGTATAAAATGATAAGAGGCACAGATTGAGTGGACAGCCAGAGTCTTTTTCCCAGGTGGAAATAGTTAATATGAGAGGGCATAATCTTAAGATGATTGAAGGAAAGTAGAGGAAGTGTTATGTCTTGTAACTTCAAAACATTAAACTAATTCAAATGAAGACACGGGAGTCCAGGAATGTGGGTCTAACTTCGGGTTTACTTTAAATGAGGCACACACATATCACGTGACCACATGATGATGTATGCAATTAAATAATATATACATATAACTTATAATTAATTATTTACAAGAACAAGAACGCTGAATCAAACAACATATATATACAAGATAATCCAAATATTACTGAAATATTAACTAGACACAACTGGAGGGATGTCAAAGGTAGATTTTTTTACAGAGATTGGTGGGTGCTTGGAATATGCCAGTGGTGCTGGTAAGAGACAGATGCATTAGGGACATTTAAGAGACTCCTAGATGACGGATAAATAGAGGACCAAGTGGGAGGGAAGTGTTAGATTGATCTTGGAGGAAGTTAATAGGTTGAAGGGCCTGAAATGTACTTTAAGATTCTATCTTCAGAGTTTATACATTTGCAGCCAGTGCCTTGACTGATAAAGGCATTGAGGTATCAGTTGGATGAACTGTGACTATATCCCTGCCCAAAGCCTGAGTGCTCCACCTGTCCACACACCCTCCCTCCACTCAGGGCTCCAAACAGTCCTGCCAGGTGAGGCAGTGCTTCACCTGCGAATCAGCCGGGTTCATCTGTTGTGACTGGTGCTCCCGACGTGTCCTCCTCTACATTAGTAAGACCCGTCGTAAATTGGGGGGCAACTTCATCAGGCACTCTGCACCATCCGCCACAAGCAAGACTTCCCGGTAGCCACACGTTTTAACTCCGATCCCCATTCCCTTTCCGACGTGTCAATCCATGACATCCTCTTGTGCCATGATGAGGCCACCCTCAGGGTGGAGGAGCAACACCTCATATTCCCTCTGGGTACCCTCCAACCTGATACCAGGAATATCAATTTCTCCTTCCAGAGAAAAAGAGTTCCCTCCCTCCCCCTCACCATCATTCTCTACTCTGACCTTTCACTTCCTCTCACCTGTCTACCACCGCCCGCTGGGGCTTCTCCTGCTTTTTCTCCTGTGGTCCACTCTCCTGTCCTATCAGATTCCTTCCTCTCCAGCCCTTGACTTTTCCCACACACCTGGCTTCACCTATCACCTTCCAGCTAACCTCACCCCCCACCTTTTTATCCTGGCGTCTTCCCCCTTCCTTTTCAGTCCTGAAGAAGGGTCTCAGCCCAAAACGCCAACTGTTTATTCATTCCCATAGATGCAGCCTTGCATGCTGGCTTCCCCCAGCCTTCTGTGTGAATTATTTTGGATTTCCAGTGACTGCAGATGTTCTCGTGCTTGTGGTAGTGGGGAAAGCAGGCTCAAGGGGCAGAGCAACCTCCCTTGCTCCTAACTTGTATGTTTGCACATCCGTACCTGCGGGTGTGGATGTGAGATTGCGTGGGAGAAGCTAGCTGGTGAAATGCGACCGCCTTCTACACAACTGTTTGCAAAGGTGTGGCCAGGCAGGCAGGGCCGAGAGGCTGAGCTAGCTCTCTCAGCTTTTCAGGAAGCCTCCGATCGGGTTCGCTGGACGGTCAAGGAGAAAAGGAAGCAACATTGGCAGAAAGTCAGACAGCGTCTATGGAGGGCAATAAACAGTCAATGTTTCGGGGCTGATGAAGGGTCTCGTCCCAAAACATCAACTGGCTTTCTGCTCCATAGATGCCACCTGACCTGCTGATGTCCTCCAGCATTTTGTGTGTGTTACTCTGGATCTCCAGCAAACTGCAGAACTTCTCGTGTTTTTGAGAAAAGGGAACAACAAAGAGATTAGATAACAAATTAGCTTTATTTCTCACCTGTGAAAACATCAAAATGTACAGTGAAATGCATGATTTTCATCACATCAACTCAGCGAGGATTGTCCTAGGCAGCCCACAAGTGCTAGAACATAAGACTATACGGTATAGAAGCAGAATTAGGCCATTTGGCCCATTGAGTCTGCTCCGTCATTTCATCATGGCTGATCCATTTTCCCTCTCTGCCCCAATCTGCAACCTGCCCCTGTATCCCTTCATGTGTGGACTTATCATCTATCTAATCTATCAAACTCTGCCCATATCCAGTGACTTGGCCTCCACAGCTCTGCGGCAATGATTCACCGCTCTTTCAGTAAAGGAATCCCTTCTCATCTCCATTCTTAAAGGACACCCCCCTATTCTGAGGCTCTGTCCTCTGGTTTTAGATTCCCCCGCCATGGGAAACCACATCCTGTCTATCGAGGCCTTTCAACATTCAATACGTTTCAATGAGATCCCCTCATTCTGAAGAATTCCAGTGAGTGGAGACACAGAGCCATCAGGTGCTCTTCATATGACAAGCCTTTCTATCCTGGAATCATGCGTCCTGTCGCCACGCTCCCAGTGCCAACATAGCATATCTACAACTCACTAGGTGTAACCTGTAGATCTTTGGAATGTCAGTGGAAATTGGAGCACCCGATGGCAACTCATGTTGTTATGAGGGGAATGCACGAGCCCCTTACAGACAGTGGCGGGAATCGAACCCCAAGCTGCAGCTGCAAAACGATTTTGCTGACCACCATGCGGAGAGCGGCATCGTCGCGAGTGCCTGGGTGGGTAGGCGCTGTAGTTGACGATTGGGTTTGCCGTGTGGGTAGACACATCATCACAGCATCAGCCAAAGGGACCAGAGGCCACCCATAGGTGCGCTCCAGTCTCTGCGGCCGGTGTCCTCGGGTGCTGGGAATGTAGTCTCTTGCCTGTTGACAAGCAAAGTCACAAAACGCCTGGGCGTGATGTAAACAGTGATGGAGCAGAGGGATGGAAGGCACAGTTGAGTGCACGGCAAACAACTGGAGGTTTGCACTTGGTAGGAAAGATAAACATCTGGTAGGAGAGCACGAACAACAAGTCCCAGAAGATTGTGGTGCATATGCAGATAAAACAGAAAACACTGCGGTGTTTAAGATGGGCAGACGAACTTGCAGGGTTTGGGAGGATGGGGATCATGTACAGACAAGAGAGTTGAGATTACTTTGGCATTATGCCCAACACAGGAGGGTTGTGTCGAAGGGCCTAAGACCATTTAAGACCATAGGACTATAAGACATAGGAGTAGAATGAGGCCACTTAGCCTATTGACCTGGCATCCCTGAGGCCTGACAGGAGAAGGGGTAAAGGCGGGTTACTGGCGCTTTATAACCAGTCCCTCCAGGCAGATGGTTGGCAGCTCATCTAGGAGAAGGAAAACTCTCATCTCAAACCTCCACTGCCTTGTGGCTATACCCACTCACGGGGAAGGCATCGGGAGAAAACCCTGAGGGAGCTGGAGTCCCTAAGGCAGTCCTTGTTGAATTCATTGCTGACTGGCAACTCCTGCATTGCTGCTGGTGCCCAGTTGTGTTGGTCTCTGCCGTTTCTTTGGCTTCATCAACCGCGTAGAGATGGGGAGCCTGGTGCATGGGCAACAGCTTGCTCTCCATATCGTGCTGCCCTGTATCAGGTAGACAGCGAGGATGTAACATCCATGGTTGATTTCGACCTACTGAGGGCCTAATTGTGGCAGCAGTATTCTTGAGCCCACCTCCCCTAATAGGGCATAGTTCACCGACAGCAGCTCATCGTAGTCCACTGTCCTGGGCCCAATGGTTGATTGTCCCATTGGCTTCCGTTTTCACCACATGATTTTCTAGGTGAAGATCCTTCCTGTCCCAGGGATGAGGTCTCCAGAGCTTCTGAAGCTTTGGGTTTTTACTGCAGGGGGTTGCTATCCCCAAGGCCAATCCTCCTCCTTTTGCAACTGGGCTTGGAGCCATCCAAGGTGGAGCTCAGAAGTACAGTGCGAGGCAGTAAAAATTACTGTCAATTACAAAAAATAGAGTAAGAGGAAACTGAAAAGGATTAGCGAGGTAACGTTCAGGGACTGTTCTTTTCTTTCTCCTTTGTTCAAAGAGTTGGTGAGGGTAAACTGTGGTGGAAGGAAGTATTTTGTGCTGAGGTTATGTTGGCAAAAGGCACGTTGACAATGAGGTGAGTTTGAGGTGGAGATTCGCCCTATTAGAATTAGAATCAGGTTTAATATCATTGGCATATGTCATGAAACTTATTTTTTTGTGGCAGCAGGACATTGCAAAACATCTTAAAAAGCTATAAATCACAATAAGCAATATATATTTTAAAAACAAAATAAGTAGTGGAGAGAGAGAGAGCAAAAATAAAAAAATATTGAGGTAGTGTACATGGGCTCAATGCCCATTCAGAAATCTGATGGCTGAGGGGAAGAAGTGGGCCGGTTCAGCTTGCGGCTCTGCGACGTTTACCGGGCTCTGCACTAAACTAGGGTCTCTCTTTGTAGTCTTCAGTTCAGAACACGTCTTGTTTGTGTTTATTGTTTGCAAGGTTTGTTCTCTTTTTCTCTGTACCTTGGGTTTGTTTAATGGGTTCTTTTGCGTTTCTTTGTTTTGTGACTGCCTGTTAAGAGACAAATATCGAGGTTGTACAATTTATACAGACGGATAAATAATGCGCTTTGAACTTTGTGTCTTTGAGCTCCTTCCTGTACCTCCTCCTTGATAGTGGTAATGCGAAGAGGGCATGACCTGGGTGACAGGTGTCCTTAACGATGGCATTGCTTTTTGACAGTGTCCTCAGTACTGGGGAGGCTCGTGCCCATGATGGAGCTGGCTGAGTTTACAACTTTTTGCAGGTTTTTCTGATCCTGTGCAGTGGTCTTCCATACCAGACGGTGATGCAACCAGTTAGAATGCCCTCTGTAGAAATTTGCAAGTGCCTTTGATGACACATGAGGTTTCCTCAAGCTCCTAATGAAATATAGCCACTGTCATTCCTTTTTTGTAATTGCACTACGATGTTGGGCCAGAACAGATCTTCAGAGATGTTGACACCCCAGGAAATTGAAACTGCTCATCCTTTCCACTTCTGATCCCTCAATCTTCCCTCAATTTCCCCTTCCTGAAGAGTGTTCCCTTGGCTTCTCCATCCTGAAGTCCACAATCAAAGTAACAGTGTATCACCAAAAACTACCAAAGATACTAAAAAGTTTTTATAGATGTACTGTGGAGATCATTCTTACCATCACCATCTGGTATGGGGGTAGGGTGAAAATTAGCTCTATCATGGGCAAGTGTATCCAGGTCATCTTCAAGGAATGATGCCACAAAAGGGGGGCGTCCATCATTAAGGACGCCTAACACCCAGATTATGCCTTGTTCTCATTGTTACCATCAAGGAGGAGGTGCAGAAGCCAGAAGACACACACTCAACGATTCAGGAACATCTCCTTCCTCTGCCATCTGATTTCTGAATGGACATTGAACCCATGAATACTACCTCACTTTTTTAGTTCCCATGTTTGCACTACTTATTCAATTTAACTACTTATATATACTTACTGTAATTCACATTTTTAATTCTCTCCATTATTATGTATTGCAATGTACTGCTGCCACAAAGTCAACAAATTTCATGACATATGCTGGTGATATTAAACCTGATTCTGATTCTTGGATTAGCTTAGCAGAGAGTTAAGTCGAGTTTATTGTCATATGCACCAGTATGCTGAGGTACAAGTACAGTGATAAACTTTCTTGCAGCAGCATCCAGACACATAGATACAGACAACACCCTGAACCAGAATCAAAATCAGTATCATGATTATTATCACCAACATATGCTGTGAAACTTATTGTTTTGTATCAGGAGTACAGTGCAAGAAATAAAAGTATTTATAATTTACAAAAAGAAATATATAAAAATTATTAATGGCAAATAGACATCAAGATAGTGAGGTAATGTTCATGGACTGTTCAGAAATCTGGTGGTGGAGGAGAAGAAGCTGTTCCTGAAACATTGAATATGCATCTCCAAGCTCCTGTACCTCCTCCCATGGTGTTAGTAATGAGAAGAGGGCATTTCCTGTTGATGGGGGCCCTTAATGACAGATGCCTCCTTTTTGAGCCAATGTTGAATCCAATTGGCTATTTCATCCTGAATGTCAAGCCTTCTGGACCCGCCTCCCATGCAGGATCTTGTCAAAGGCCTTGCTAAAGTCCATGTAGACAACATCCACTGCATTTCCTTCACTGATTTTCCTGGGTACTTCCTCAAAAACCTCCCGTAAGATTGGTTAGACACGACCTACCACCTACAGAGCCATGTTGACTATGCCTCATTCGAACCTGTCTGTCCAAATACTTATATATCTGGTCCCTCAGCATGCCTTCCAATAACTTACACACTACTGACACCAGATTCTCTGGACTACAACTTCCCAGATTATTTTTAGAGCCTTTCTTGAACAACGGAACAACACTGACTACCCCCCAATCCTCTGGCACTTCATCCTTTGCTAAAGATGTTTCAAATGTCTCTGCTGGGCCCCTGAAATTTTTTCACTAGCCTCCTTCCAGGTCCAAGGGAACACCATGTCAGGCTCTGGGGATTTGTCCCTCTTAATTTGCCTCAGAACAGCCACCTTTTGTTCCCTAGTACAGAAATAGTCTATGACATCATTACATTTTGCCTCAGTTCTCTGTGTCAGACTTCTGAGTAAGTACAGATGCAAGAATTCATTTAGGATCTCCCCATCACATGTGATAAGTCATTCCCCCTCCCCCCAACAGTATCTAAAATGGTAGACTTGTTATTGTTGGAAACGGTCACAAGGGTACTCTGCACTATCCAAAGAAGGGTCTTGGTCCTAAACGTTGACTGGTTATTCCCCTCCATAGAGGCTGCCTGCCTTGCTGAGTCCCTGCAGCATTTTGTCTGCATTATCAGTCTATTCCCTTCCCTATTCAGACAACCACCCTGCGACCTGCCTCCTACAATTTCAGTGTGACTGTCTCCCTGTAGCCCCAGTCTATTAACCCTTCAGTCTCCCAAGTGATCTGTAGGTCATCCAGATCTAGCTCCAGTTCCCTAACATGGTGTTGTGGCAGATCAGGTTCCCAGCTTCAGTGAGTGAGGACAGAAGTGTGCAGACCCTCACTTCCAGCGAGTAGGTAAACTATTTATTTACAAGTTAAAATGGACACTAAACATCCAGTAAACTCTTCAAGCTAAACTCAGTCACAAATACTAATCTAAACTGAGTGCCCAAGGTGGCAGGGCATTAGACAGTAAACATTCACACAGTGACAAATACTTGTCTAAAGTGTGCTCCCAGGCACACTTTAATAGTAGATTAATAGTCCACTCAGAAATCTGATGGCAGAGGGGTAGCTGTTATGCCTAAAACGTTCAGGCTCCTGTACCTCCTCCCTGATGGTAGCCATGAGAAGAGGGAATGTCGTGGGTAACAGGGGTCCTTAGTGATGGATGCTGGGTCATAATATTAAAGTGGTTAGAAGGAAGATGGGGGAATGTCAGAGACAAGTTTTTTTACACAGAGTGGTGGGTGTGTAGAGCGCAGTGCCAGGTGTGGTGGTAGAGGCAGATACATTAGGGACATTTAAGAACCTCTTACATAGGTACATCGGTTGTTTGTCCTTCTTTGTGCAGTTCATCATTGGATCTGTGGTACCTTGTTAAAGGCCTTCTGAAAATCCAAGGCCACAGCATCAAGTTATTCTCCTTTGTCTATCCTGCTTGTTACTTCCTCAAAGAATTCTAACAGATTTGTCAGGCAAGGTTTTCCCTTGAGGAAACCATGCTGACTACGGACTATTTTATCATGTACCTCCAAATACCTTAGCTCTATTCAGAATGATTCAACACCTTCTGACCCTATGCCACCACTTTCATTATTAACCAACACAGCAACATTGCCCCCTCTACCTTCCTGCCTGTTCTTTCGAAACATTAGGTATCCTCGGACGTTAAGTTCCCAGCTACAATCTTCTTTCAGCATGACTCAGTGATGCCTCCAACACCATACCCGACGATCCACAACCGTGGTGTAAGTTCATCTACCTGATTCCGTATATTGCGCGCATTAAAATACAATGCCTTCGGTCCTGTATTCACCCTTTTTGATTTTGTTGCACCATGCTCAACCTTTTGATTCCTAAGGCAACACGAGTGAATCTGCAGATGCTGGAAATAAATAAAAAACACAAAATGCTGGCAGAACTCAGCAGGCCAGACAGCATCTATGGGAGGAGGTAGTGACGACGTTTCGGGCCAAAACCCTTCATCAGGAATCTTTTGATTCCTAACTTTGTCTGAGGTCTGACCAACATCAGCCTCCACCACCTCTCCACTAACTGTTCCAGCACTCTGGGTTCCCATCCTCCTGCAACTCTAGTTTGAACCCTGCCGTGCAGCATTAACAAACCTTCCCACGAGGGTATTAGTCCCCCTCCAGTTCATAGGCAAACCCTCCCCTCTCCCTGGAAGAGAGCCCAATGATCCAAAAATCTTATGTCCTCCATCAACACTAACTCCTTAGCCACGTATTAAACTGTCTAACCTTCCTAGTTCTAGCCTCACTAGCACATGGCACAGGTAGCAATTCTGGGATCACAACCCTGGAGGCCCTGCCCTTTAACTTAGCACCCAACTCCCTGAACTCCCTTTCCAGAAGCTCATCACTTGTCCTACCCACGTCATTGGTACCTACATGGACCACGACCTCTGGCTGTTCACCCTCCCTCTTGAGAAAGCTGTGGACTCAATCTAAGATGTCCTGGACCCTGGCACCTGGGAGGCAACACACCATCTAGGAATCTCGTTCTCACCCACAGAGCCTCCTGTCTGTTCCCCTAACGAATCTCCTATCTCCACAACGTGCCTCTTCCCCCAACCTCCCTTCCAAATTACAGAGGCAGACTCAATGCCGGAGATCTGTCCACTGCAACTTTCCTCTGTTAGGTCAAGTCCATCACCCCTGACGGTATCCAAAGTGATATACCTATTTTAACCTCTTTCCCCTTCCTGACTGTCAGCCGGTCTCCTGTGTCCTGTACCTTGGGTGTAACTACCTCTCTATATATCCTACGTATCACCCCCTCAGCCTCACGAAAGGTCTGAAGTTCAGTCAGTTCCATCTCCAACTTCTTAATGTGGTTGGAAGCTGCAGCTGGATTCACTTCTCACAGCTGTCGAGGTCTCCCTGCCTTCCCACATCCTGCAAGAGGAGCATTGCACTATCCTGCCCGACATCCCTACTGTTCCAGCTGAGAAGATACAAAGAAGAGAATGAGAAACAATGAGATTTTATTTCCTTTACGTTCTCTGAGTGAAGCCTCAAAGACCTGAGGTGTTAAGATCACCACTGGGACGATGTCCGCTCAGACGATGGCACTACGCTTGCCCCTGCCTTCCTTTCATTTACTCTTACTGATCAATCTCAAACAGTGTTTGGTCGCTGGTCAAAGCTCTATTGCACTGCTGCAAACCGCTTCTACCTTTCATCCTTGGTTGAAGTCCCCTCCTCTCCAACCTTCCGATATCCAGACTGGTCAAAGCTCTCAACATGGAACACAGTACAGGCCTTTTGGCCCACAACTTTTAACCTACTTGAAGATCAATTACCCCTTCTCTCCTACAAAGCCCTCCATTTTTGTATCATCCATGTGCCTATCTAAGAGACTCTTAATTGCCCCTAATGTGTCTGACTGTACCACCACCCCTGGCAGGGTGTTCCACACACCCATCACTCCCTATGTAAAAACCCTACCTCTGACATTTCCACCAAGCTTTCCTCCAATCATCTCAAAATGATGCCGCCTCATATTAGCCATTTCCACCCTCAGATGAAGGTGCTGGCTGTCCACTCTAATAATGCCTCTTATCATCTTGTATCAAGTCACCTCTCATCTTCCTTCACTCATAAAGAGAAAAGCCCTAGCTTGCTCAACCTTTCACCATAAGACGGGCTCTCTAGTCCGGGCAGCATCCTGGTGAATCTCCTCTACACCCTCTCTGTACAGCTTCCACATCCTTCCTGGCTCATTGCTAGAAAGGCAAAGGAGTGTGGCTCAGCTCATCCACTCCCCCATTGTCCCAGAGCACCAGAGGTTCATCCTCCCCCATTGTCCCTCCTGATGGCAGCAGTGAGAAGATGGTATGAGAGGGTTGTGAGCTATAGCCTCCATGGACAAGAGGATGGCACAGTGACTTTACAGCACCAGCAACTATCAACTTTGACAAACTCCTGTAGATGTGTGGTGGAGAGTCTATTGGCTGATTGCATCGGAGCCTGGTATGGAAACACCTACTTCCTTGGTTGGAAAATCTGACATACAGAATACATTGCAGTCCTCCCCTCCGTTGAGCACATCTACATGGTATACTGTTGCAGGAAAGCAGCATCCATCATCAAGAACCACCCCATCACCCAAAACATGCTCTTTGTCTTCAGGAAGGAGGTACAGGAGCCTCAAGACTCACACTACCAGGTTCAGGAACAATGATTACCCCTCAGCCATCAGGCCAGTGTGGATAGCTCGACTCAGCTTCACTGGCTCCATCACTGAACTGTTCCCACAACCCATGGACTCACTTTCAAGGATTCTTCGAATCATATTCTTCATATTTATTGCTTATTTATTTATTGTTATTATTTCTTTTTCTATTTGCAGTTTGTTGTGTTTTACACACTGATTGAATGTCCAAGTTGGTGCGGTCTTTCATTGATTCTCTTATGGTGATTGGATTTATTGAATATGCCTGCAAGAAAATGAATCTCAGGGGTTGTACATGGTGATATGTATTTTGATAATAAATTTTACCTTGAACTTTAAACTTCAATCCCCGACACTGCTTGTAAGGAGTTTGTAATTCACCCTGTGACCATGTCAGTTTCCTCTGGGTGCTCTGATTTCCTCCCACAGTCCAAAGAAGTATGGATTAGTATGTTAACTGGTCACTTGGGTGTGATTAGACAGTGCAGGTTCGTAGGGCCGGAAGTGCCTATTACTGTGCTCTATCTCTAAATAAATACCTAAGGACATTAAGGAATTCGATGTCCTGTTTGTATTCTGGTGTCTTAACAACTTGAAGCAACCTTCTATCTCACAGCACTGGAGCCCTGCCTTCACTGGAGGAGATCACGTCATGGACACAGGGCTTCGACAAGGTGATGGGGACGGAGGCAGGGCGCGAGATCTTCCGCCAGTTTCTGCGGACGGAGTACAGCGAGGAGAACATGCTCTTCTGGCTGGCCTGTGAAGAATTCAAAAAGGAAAAAAACTCCAAGGTGATTGAGGAGAAGGCGCGGATCATATACGAGAACTTCATCTCCATTCTCTCCCCGAAAGAGGTGAGTGCACTCAAGGAACAATATAGATGGACAAAGGGGGTGGGCCTAAGGGCCTGCTTCTACAGCTCTTTTCGGAGTCATACAACACTACGGCACAGAAACAAGCCCTTCAGCCCATCTAGTCCAAGCTGCAATGTTATTCTGCCTGGTCTCATTGACCCCACCCATCCATGTACTTATTCAAACTTCTCTTAAATATTGAAATCAATCCCACATCCATCACTTCAACTAGCAGCTTGTTCCACACTGTTAGCACCCTCTGAGTGAAGAAGTTCCTCCTCATTATTTTTTTAAATATTTCGCCTTTCATCCATAACCTATGACTTCTAGTTCTAATCTCACCCACCCTCAATGGGGAAGCCATGTTTTGATGTTTCAAAGTGCACATCAGAATATTGAAACATGCAGTGAGATGTATCATTTGCATTAACAACCAATACAGTCCGACCATTGTGTTGGAGGCACTTCACAAGAGTCGCCATGTTAAGACCATAAGGCAGAGGAGCAGAATTAGGCCATTCAGCCCATCGAGTCTTCTCCGCCATTCCATCATGGCTGATCCAAATCCCATTCAACCCCATGCTGCCTCCTGCCTGTCAGCCATTCCTCTATCCATGCCAGTATTTTCCTGTAATACCATAGAAATTTATCTTGTTAAGCAGCCTCACATGTGGCACCTTATCAATCTAAGTAAATGACATCCACTGCCTCTCCTTTGTCCACCCTGCTTGTTACTTCCTTGAAGAATTCTAACAGATTTGTCAGGCAAGAATTGCCTTAACAGAAACCATGCTGACTTTGACTTAATTTATCATTAATCTTAAAATACCCCAAAACCTTGTCCTTAATAATAGACTCTGACACTTTCCCAACAACTAAGGTTAGACTGACAGGCCTATAATTTCCTTTCTTTTGCCTTCCTCCCTTCTTAAAGAGTGGAATGACATTTGGAATTTTCCAGTCCTCCGGGACCACGCCAGAATCAAGTGATTCATGAAAGATCACAACCAATGCATCTGTTATCTCTTCAGCAACCTGTTTCAGTACTCTGGGACGTAGTCCATCTGGTCCAGGTGACTTATCCACCTAGCACTTATTTTCTGCTGTAATAGCAATGGAATTCACTCCTGCTCCCTAACACGCACAGACCTCTGGCATAGTGGGGCAGGTAAGAACAAGAGGAATGCTCTCCCTGGTGGGCCGGCGAGAGAACGTGGTAAGGGCCGACGTATGAGACGGAAGAGATGCAGGTGAGGGCAGTGTTGACGTTGGAGGAAGGGAAGCCCCTTTTACTGAAGAAGGAAGACAACTCCTTTGTTCTGGAATAAAAAAGCCTCATACTGAGAGCAGATGTGGTGGAGACAGAGGAACTGAGAGGAGGATGGGATTTTCACAGGTAACAGGGTATGAAGAGGTATAGTCCAGATAGCTGTTGGAATCAATGGGTTTATAAATGATATCATAGATAAACTGTCTCCAGAGATAGAGACAGAGAGATCAAGAAAGGGAAGGGAAGTGTTGGAAATGGACCAGGTAAATTTGAGGGCAGATTGGAAGTTGGAGGCAAAGTTGATTAAGTCAACAAGCTCAGCATGGCTGCAGGAAGATTTGGGGAGTGATACCAGTGTAGGCTTGGACCATAGACTTCCACGTAGCCAACAAGAAGGCAGGTATGGCTGGGACCCATATGAATGCCCATGGCTACACCTTTAATTTGAAGGAAGTGGGAGGAGCCAAAGGAGAAATTATTTAGAGTGAGGACCAGTAGCACTAGTCGGAGGAGAACTGGTTGGGTCTGTTGTCCAGGAAGAAGCACAGAGCTTCAAGGCCCTCCTGGTGTGGGATGGATGTATATAGGGACTGGATATCCACAGTGAAAATCAGGGCCAGGCAACTTGAAGTCATTAAAAAGATCAAGAGCGTGTGAAGTGCCATGGATGTAGGTAGGAAGGGACTGAACCAGGGGGAATAAAACAGAGTCGAGGTATGCAGATGTAAGTTCAGTGGGGAAGGAACAAGCAGAAACAGTGGGTCTACCTCGATGGGCAGGTTTGTGGATCTTGCGTAGGAGGTAGTAATCGGAGGTGTGGGGTGCGGGAACTATGAGGTTGGTGGTAGAGGATGGGAGATCCCCAGAGTTGATAAGGTAGATGATGGTGCGGGAGACATAGCCTGTTCACACAAACTATGGACTCACAGTCAAAGATTCACCATCTTATGTTCTTGATATTTATTGCTCCTTTATTTTTTATTATTATTATTTTGCCGTTTTTTGTTTGTTTCTTTGTATTTACTGTGAATGCCCAAAAGAAGATAAATCTCAGGTTTGTGTATGGTGTACTTTGATAATAAATTACTGTGAATGTTGATCCCAATGCACAGGAAGCACCCAGGGTTGGAATTGAACCCAGGTCTTTGTTGCTCCATTGCGTCACTCTGCTGTTAGTGATCTTAATTACTATTAGTAATTGTTAAACTAATGAGTATGTTCAGCGCTCAGAGGTGTAAAAAGTTGGGCTGTGTCCAATTTTCACAGTGATTAGAGTCAATAGTTAACTGTGCTGATGGTCAGTGGCATTAATTAGTGACTCAAAGGAATTCAAGTTGTCCCCTATCTGTCTTGTCAGAACCGGTAATAAGGATCACTGACACAGGAGATACTGCTGATGTTGGAAATCCCCAACATCACACGCCCAATATGCTGCAGGTCAGACAGCAGCGATGGAAGTAAATGAACTGTCGATGTTTCAGGCCGAGACCCTTCATCAGGACCGGAAAAGGAAGGGGGAAGATGCCAGAATAAGAAGTTGGGAAGAGGGGAGGGAGGACAAACTAGAGGGTGATAGGTGACACCAGGTGAGTAGGGGAGGGAGCAATGAATTGAGAAGATGGAAGGAGGAGGGGCACTAAAGGAAGGTGATAGGCAAATGAGGAGAAGAGAAGGGATAAAATGGGAGCCAGTGTTGGGAATAGAAGAGGAGGGAAAAGGGAAGGGAATAATTACCAGAAATTGGAGAAATTCATGTTTATACCATCAGGAGGAGGCAACTCAGAGAGAATATAAGGTGTTTGTCTTTCAGCCTAAAAGTAGCCTCATTATGTCAATTATTCCAATCCGTTAAAGTGGGTACGTTGGCCTTATCCGAATGAAAGATAAAAGCATTCACTCCACAAGACCAGTGATGTCTCATTGAAAGAGTCGATATTAGAAAATACTCAACATTTCAGGAACAGCTTTCTGAATGGACAATGAACCCATGCACGCTACCTCACTAGTTTTTTTGCTCTCTTTTTGCACTACTGATTTAATTTAATTAAATATCTATATATAGTATGAGGTCCTCCATTTGTCAAGGTTGACCATGGATGTTGCGGTCTAGCTGTCTACATTTTATGCAGCCAGGGCTTTATTTGAGACACACACCATTGGGGCAGCATTTAATAGTAGGGTGAGCTTAACCCCACCACCTCTCCCAGTGATAACAACCTTAAGGAAATGTTTAATATTTATTTTTTTTTCTAAACAGGGAGCAAATTTAGAAATCGGAGTTGCAAAGAGACTTGGGAGTCCTCGTGCGGGATTCCCTGCAGTTTGAGTTGGTTGTAAGGAAGGCAAATGCAGTGTTAGCACTCAGTTTGGGAGGACGATTCATTGTATGGACAGCAGTACAGGTTGTCACTGGGTATATTTAAAGTGGAGGTCAATAGGTCCTTGATTAGTAAGGGTGTCAATGGTTACGTGAAGAATGGGGTAGAGAGGGAACATAAATCAGCCATTATGGAATGGTGGAGCAGACTTTGCTCCTATGTATTATGGTTTTTGAAACCACCTTGAGCAGAGAGGCAATTGATTGAACTCCATTCCCCGGATAAGGATTATCCGATTCCCGCTTGTGGTTTTCCTATAGAAGTGTCCGCATTTTGTACGCAGGGAGCGATGTCTCAGGTTGCAACCAAACCGGTGAGAGAGTGGGTGATCCAGACGCACCGGGGCATCTGCTGTCACCCAGTGGTGGGACACAGAACTGCAGTGGTTTGGCTCAGAGTTAACCCTATCAACGCCACAAACCCTTCGCCAACCTGCCCCCCCCCCCCCCCCCCACCCACACAGATACGCGGGCCTCCAACCCCAGAACAGGCCGCCTCCAGACCGTTGACCTCCCAGTCGTGGTTCTGGACTCACACACATCGGGCCTCTGACCTCAGGGCTTCAACCTCTGGATTTGCCAAAGGCAGTGAATCTGTGGAACTGGTTAACACAGAGAGTTATGGAGGTCAAGTCATTGGGTGTATTTAAGGCAAACATTGCTGGGTTCTTGATCGATAAGGGGGTTCAAAGATTACAAAGAGAATGGGTTTGAAATTGTCAGCCATGATTGAACAGCAGAGCAGAATCAATAGGCCAAATGGCATACTTCTACTCAAATGTTTTTTCCTTTGTGGTGTTTCTACCAGTCAACCTATGTACTGACACTCCTGTGTCTAGTGTCGCTTTCTGGACATACAATCAATCTATGTATATGAACTATTGTGCGTATTTATATTTATTGTGAGTTTTTTTTCTCATTGTGGTTTTTTGTGCTGTTTTGAAGTCGGAGTACCGATTATTTTGTTCTGCTTTCATCTTGCAGGTAAGCCTTGACTCTCGGGTGCGGGAGATTGTCAACAGGAACCTGATGAATCCGAGCCCTGTCATGTTCGAGGACGCTCAGGTCCAGATCTACAGCCTGATGCACAGGGACTCCTTCCCCAGGTTCCTCAACTCCAATCTGTACAAATCCCTCACGGCCAAGCCGAAGCCCTCGCCTGACGATGCCACTCCTACTGACCAGAGCTAATGGCAATGCCTCCCCTCCCCGAGAGCAAGAAATGATGGGGCTCAGATGTAGGTTTACTCATGGAAACTACCCTCCACACCTCATAAACCTACATCGCTGTCCAGATGTATTTCACACACACATCACTACCTACACCATTGTCACACACATCTCCACACACCCATACAACCACCACCCATCTAGTCGGCATTACACACATCACCAGCCACCCCTACCCAAACCTTTATGTCAGCACAGTTACAAGCATACTAATATGTACAAATCATCACGTACATAAAAGTGAGCACACACACACACATTACAATACAGCATCATCGCTGTCATATAGCAAGTATATTCAGCAGTGTTTTCACAAGCTTTCATTTAAATGTGCCCTCAAGCTCTCTCTCCCACCACACACTCAGTCTTGTTAGTCTTATACACACACGCAAAGTTTGAAAGTCTCACATACATGCACACACACTCTGTCTTGTGTCTGACAACACAAACATGCATATTCTTGCGCGCGCGCGCGCGCACACACACACACACACATACACACCCAGGCACTGGGTTCCTAGAGACCCCCAGTTTAGCTTTACTCAGGGTGTAGAGATACATTGAATATGGAGCTACTTTTAAAAACAATATATATATATATATATATATATATATATATATTTATTGGTTGTAATAATTCTTTTGCTCACTGCCTCAAACAGAAATACAAAAAAAAAGGTCAAGAATGTTTTTTGTAATAAATCTGTTTTATTCAAATAAACATTACTAATCCCCATAGAAACAGATTAGTGTTCTGGTCACTGCTGGCTGGAGATCACTGATATCACAGGCCACTTCAGGGGGTCGAACTTACCCCAGTGACCTGGCCAAGCTCAATTAGCAGCCCATTTCCAAGGGGAGGGAAGCCGGTGTTGCCGGTGTGATCTCCCCCTTAGCAAAGTTCTTACCTGGTTTTGTGTTACCAGGGTTTGCCCTCTGCATTCCTGCCCCTGCTCTCACAAGCCCCACAAAATGGATTTCTTTGCAGAGGTGCATCTCGAAATGTCCTGATTTCATGTAAATACAGGTTTCTTTCTCCTGTCAGTCATCTGCAGGATTTTAATGGTCTTCTACTAAGCACAAAAATAGGTTTAAAATGTAGATTTTCCTTTCTTTCTCCAGGGGGAACCAAGTTGTCATGTCAATAAGTCAGATATAGGGCCATTCTATCTCTTCAGAAAAGCTGTGCAAAAAATATATATAGTAATTAAAAACCTAGAAATCTCCATTGCTTTTCTTTTGATGAGCTGATTTCCCACTTCTCAAAGGGGAGCAGATAGCTTTTTTTTTACTAACAGTGAATATTGATACAGATGTACAAGTTATTGATAGGCACCAGGCCAGTACAGAGTGCTGAACTATAGCAGAGTCTCCCAACAAAAGCAGGATTAATTCCAAAAACAGTGAGTGGAGGATGGTGCCAATGCATCAACAGCTTGTGGTTAAATTATTTAGTGATTGGGGTGGGGAATAACCCAGACATGATTGACAGGGGAATTACCTTTCATCTCGAATCTTGAAGACCATAAGACAGGATCATCGAGTCTGCTCTGCCACTGAAGGGTCATCACAATTTAACCCTTTGTTTTAAGTGGGTTAATGTGTCCACTTGCAGGCAGTTCCGAGTGTGTCAAAGAGTGTATTAAATCACACTAATCAACAGCGGAGATTTCTAGGCTAAATATTTTGCTTGTTTGTTGTTTAAAATATGTATGTAATTTTCACTTTTTTATTAAAAGCATATGAGTATATTTATACAACTCTCTACATGTATTTCAACAAAGTGGGGTCTGGGCAAGTGGTGCCCTGATTGGAGCAGTGGGGATCGGATGGCTGGGGAGGGAACTGCACGGTATGTGAGTAATCTCAGAGTGGGGACCTCTCCCTGTTCTGTCCTGTGCGCACGGACTGGGCGAGTGGGGGAATGGGAATGGAAGCCATGGGAACCAGAATCAGGTTTGTCATCACTGACGTATGTCAGGAAATTTGTTGTTTTGCGGTAGCAGTGCATTGCAATACATAATAAAAAACTGTAAACCACAATAAGAACTATATATGTAATTAAATCAGTAGTGCAAAAAGAAAGCAAAAAACAGTGAAGTAGTTTATATGGTTTAATAGTCCACTCAGAAATCTGATGGCAGAGGGGTAGCTGCTATGCCTAAAACATTCAGGCTCCTGTACCTCCTCCCTGATGGTAGCCATGAGAAGAGGGAATGTCGTGGGTAACAGGGGTCCTTAGTGATGGATGCTGGGTCATAATATTAAAGTGGTTAGAAGGAAGATGGGGGAATGTCAGAGACAAGTTTTTTTACAGAGTGGTGGGTGTGTAGAGCGCAGTGCCAGGTGTGATGGTAGAGGCAGATACATTAGGGACATTTAAGAACCTTTTAGATAGGTGCATCAGTTGTTTGTCCATCTTAGTGCAGTTCTTCATTGGATCTGTGGTATTTCTTTGTACCCACTGTCAATGCCTGCAAGAAGGTGAATCTCAGGGAAGTGTATAGTGGCATATACGTACTTTGATATTAAATTTATTTTGAATTTGTGGATGAAAGAAAAATGGAGGGTTTATGTGGAAGGGAAATGTTAGTGTGATCTTAGAATAGGTTCAAAGGTCACCACAACATTGTGGGCTGAAGGGCTGCTACTGTGTGTTCAATGTTCTAAGAAACTCATCGAGCTGGTGAAGTCAGGTTTGCTGACTTTGCAGTTGCCCACCCCCCCCCCCCAAACTCGCAAGCCCACCAGGGTCCTTTACCCCCATCTCTTTGTATGTTCAAGATTTCAAATTTATCAATTTCAATACTTTAGAGATTGTTTAATGTAATTTCCTTTAGAAAAGTGTAAAGGAGAATGAAATAATTGTTACTCCAGATCTGATGCAGCACAAAAATACATGAAAGATGAACACAATAATAATAAAAAGCAACACATATAAATACATAAGATAGCTTATAAACATAGATTGATTGTAATTCCACAAAGTGACTTTAGGTGTGGGAGTGTCTGTGTATCAGATGACTGATGTGGTGGTTAGGTTATGGAAGGTTGGGTTAGCGGGTGGAGGTGTTGGTCAGTCTTACCACTTGAGGAAAGTAACTGGTTTTGAGTCTGGAGGCCCTGGAGTGGATGCTACGTAGCGTCCTCGCTGATGGGAGTGGGACAAACAGTCCATGAGCAGGCTGGGTTTCTGTCCCTTCTCCAGCAGCTTTCTGTGTGGCAGGTAGGCCTGTGCCAGTGATGCATTGGGCAGTCTTGACAAACCATCTTAGAACCTTCCTCTCCACCACAGTGCAGTTTCTGTACCGTGCGGTGGTGCAGCTTGTCAGGATGGTCTCTGCAGCACTTCTGTAGAATGACGCGGGTATGAATGTGCAAAGTCCAGCCCCCTTCGGCCTCCTCGGAAAGCAGAGGCGCGTACATTGAAAATCCTAATAAAATGCATGGCTGGTGATAACAGTGCCCACAAGTGCCGCCTCACGTTCCAGAGTCAACATAGTGTGCCCAGCTTGCCCAGCGGAACAACACAGAACCACAGTGAAACAAAACACATCTAGTGACAAAACAGCAACAGCAAAACAAGCCCATTCCTCCTAACTGAGTTTGCCTGCAGTGGTGGGGATGCCCTCATTTCCCCGTAAGTCCGGTCTTGCGGACGTCACGCCTCCCTATGGTGAAGATGCACTTACAGCCATCTCGTCAAAGTCAGAGTCGAGTTTATTGTCACATGCACAAGTGCACGTGTGCACAGGTGTCATGAAAAACTTAACTGCTTATGATCCTGCGCAGTGCCCACCCCCACACCAGACAGTGGTGTAGCCATTTAGAACGCTCTCCATGGTACATCTGTAGAAATTTGCTAGAGTCCTTGGTGACGTATCAGAGCTTCTCAAACTCCTCATGACGTACAGCCGCTGTCGTGCCTTCTTTGTAATTGTACCTTGGGACCAGGATGGATCTTCAGAGATGCTGACACCCAAGAACTTGAAACTGCCCGCCCCTTCCACTGCTGAGCACTTGTTGTCCCCTGGGCGGCTGGATTTGTCACACTGAGGAGAGATCAGGCAGACTGAGCTTGAGGTGTCTTAAGCCTAGAACAGGGGTCCACAGTCCCCTCGGTTACCATAGGGGTCCACGCCAGGGCGTATAAAAGATTGGGAACCCCTCCTCTGCGGCCTCTTGCAATCCTGCGGATTGGAGCCTATATAACGGGGTGATGCAACTGGTCGGAATGATCTGCACTGTACATCTGATGAGTGCAGAGCCTTGCCTAGCAGCCCGACCCCGTGAACTGGGATAGCTGGGTGGGAAGTCTAGGATCTAGGCGGAAAACAAATACAAAAAGCAGTTCAGCTCCCAGCATTTTAATGTGGCCAGCAACAGTGGCTTCCAACCACCATTGAGCACATCTACATGGAGCACTGTCGCAGGAAAGCAGCATCCATCATCAGGGAGCCCCTCTGTACAGGACAAGCTCACTCCTTGCTGCTGCCATCAGGAAGAAGGTACAGGAGTGTCAAGACACCCCCCCCCCCCCAGTTTCATTACCCTTCAACCATCAGGCTCTTGAACCAAAGGGTGCAGCTTCACTTGCTCAACTATTGAAATGTTCCCACAACCTGTGGACTCTTCATCTCATGTTCTTGATATTTATTTGTTGTTATTTCCTTTTTTCTGTTTGTATTTGTACTGTTCGTTGCCTTTTGCACACTGGTTGTTTGTCTGTCCTTTTGAGTACGCCCTTTCACTGATTCTATTGCGTTTCTTGTATTTACTGTGAATGCCCACAAGAAAATGAATCTCAGGGTAGTACATGGTGACATATACGTACTTCGACAATAAATTTATTTAGAATGTTGAACCCATCCCAGAGCAGTGATTGGTTGAGGAGAGACCTGATTGGCTGGGTTTCTGAGTCCAATTTCTCTGTACAATGGGGCACCCTTGGAGGATCTCAGCCAGTCAGGCAGCATCTGTGAACAGACCTGTATGACCAGGGGTTCTGAGCCTTTTTTATGCCATGGACCTTTTGTCAGCCCAGTGAAGCCTTTCTCAGAAAATTATGTTTAAATATATAAAGTAAAATACACAGGATTACAAAATCAACCAATAATATTGAAATACGGTTAACAAAATATTAATAAAACAAGTTTATGATACAGTAATAAATGTACTACTTTTTAACGCATTTTATTTTTACTGATTATGCCACAGGCATTTCGGGCAGCAATGAAGGTCCTTCTCTGTCTGTCCATACCATTGTACACAGATACAGAAGGATTCTTCATTGCTGTTTCAATAACAATGTTTTTTGACCACTCAGGGTTGTTAGCTGAACCCCCCCCCCTCCCCCGAACCTGGAGGACCGGTGGACCACTCTTTGTCTGGCCTCTACCCTTTGCCCCGTTTGGCATGGATGACTCTACCAAAAGCCAAAGCATGAAGCCCTGACTCCAGCTAACATCGCTGTCCAGGTCACTGAGGCACACAAATCTCCTAACTCTATGACAAGGAGGTTCGCTTGGAGGAATATATTAAATATCTACCTCAACTTTGAAGTGGTGATTAGCATTGCCGTAAACAATATTTTGAGATATTTGTAACAACTGTAATGTGATATGAAAATATCTGTGATTTCCATTGGTGACAAAATCACAGGTACTGCCAATTTTCATAATTGAGGAAAATGATAAATTTAGTTAGAGGTTAGTGAAAATAAAGATTTATTTTTTTTCCTTTCCAAGTTCACAGGCACACTGGAATCTATCCACGGAGCCACAGTTAAGAACCCCTGTGAGAGACATTTGAAAGGCACTGGCAGGGTAGAAAACATAGAACTTAGAACAGTACCTTAGACCTACGTAAACCTGCCCCAAGATCAATCTACACAGCTCATAACCTCCATTTTTCTTTCATCCATATGCTTAAGAATCTTTATCTGTTTAAAATAACACAGATCATAAACTTTCCAGTGCAGAACAGGCCCTTTGGCCCACAATGTGGTGGTGACCTTTTAAACTACTCCAAGAACAATCTAACCCTTTCCTCCCACACAGCCCTCCATTTTTCTATCATCCATGTGCCTATTTAAGTAAATATCCCCATTATATGTGCTTGTGCCACCACCCCAGCCATGTTTTCCATGCACCCACTGGTCTCTGTGTAAATAGCTTACCTCCGATGCCTCCCCTAAACTTCCCTCCACTCTCCTCAAACAACATCCTCTGGTGTTGGCCATTGCCACCCTGGGAAAAAGGTGCTGGCTGACCACTTGATCTACACCTTTCATAATCTTAGAAATCTTTAACAAGTTGACCCTCATCACATCGATGTGTTTTTATCAGGGTAGAAATGTCAGAGGCCTGAGGCCTACTTTGGTCAGGGTTGACCATGGATATTGTATCCTAGCTGTCTATAAAAGCCAGGGCAGTATGATATGGAGAGCAGGCTGTTGCCAATATAGAACACCACCCCTCTCCACACATCTCCACCCAAAGGAACAGCAGAGACCGATACAGTTTGGCACCAACTGCATTGCAAGAGTTGCCATTGAACTTGATGGCAGACTGCCTTAGGGACTCCAGCTGTGGATTTTTCCCTAGGGGTTTACTCCCAAACCCTTCCCCATCCCTCCACAAATCCGCGGAGGTTTGAGATCAGAGTTTCCCTTCTCCTTAGATGAGCTGCCGACTGTGGCTGATGAGCCCCATCTGCAGGAAGCAATGGGGTTTAAGGCACCAGTAACCTGCTTTTGCCCCTTCCTTCCGATAGAAGTAATTTACCCGGCATTGTAGCTAAGTCATAAGTGAAGGCCACGAGTTGGTCTTGGTTGTCAGTGGCCATTTGAGGCACACACCATTCAAAACCAAATACTAAAGTTGAGAGGGGGAAAGTGTAACGTTCTCCTTCGGGTGTAACGAAACGCCGAATTTAACGTCCGGATAAACCACAGCCAATGCAAACCAGATCGCAGTAAGATTAACCATTTACTGTTCACTCTTCACATTAACATATGGTGAAAACTGTTGATAAAACAATACAAGATTGATACAGTATTTGTTCCTTCCTTAATATCACATTTCAAGTGTAAATACTTGCAAAGGTGACTATAACTACATTACACTAAGGTGCAGTATACAGGGAGAGTTTACCTGCTCCATTGACTACTTTAAATACACTTCCATGCAAACTATCCGCGACTCTTTAACTAACGAAAGCATAAACATTATCTACCGTCGTTACCTCTAACAGGATCAGCATTAACATCTTAGTTCAATATATCGATTATCTATTAACTTACAGCGTTGCTCTCACTGTGATTTCTCATGCCTGCAAAACTGCTTGTGCTCAGGTGAGCCTCGTGGAAAGCCCCCACCCTCGCGCTAATTTCAAACCGCTGTTTTCCCACAAGACGCGGCGAAACCGGATGTGACGTCATCGCATGCCGATATATTTTACATGCAATGAATACACTTTAAACACTTCTAATTCTAACTAGAAAATACTATTGAATGAATTACTAAGCGAAAATATTATAAACTAAATAACTGTCGTAAAGACAGCACACTCCCC
Source organism: Hypanus sabinus (assembly GCF_030144855.1). Lineage (NCBI taxonomy): Eukaryota > Metazoa > Chordata > Chondrichthyes > Myliobatiformes > Dasyatidae > Hypanus > Hypanus sabinus. Next base: position 7,898,952 of record NC_082717.1, read on the forward strand.
GCTTGACCTTCGTAAGGTCACGATGAGCAGAGTACAAAACTTAGTCTCTTAATCAGTCATTGGGTAGAAGTAGAATAACTTCTGTAACTGGCCCTTGGTAAATTTTCACATCGCCTTGGTCGGTAGTCTTCAATTCGATCTTCCTGACATGTCCATCCCCGCTAGGGAATGTAGCAGTGATTCTGGCCATTGGCCTGCTGTTGCGGGTGGCTTGCTTGTCCCTGAGCAGGACTAAGTCTTCAACTTGAAGATTCCTTCGGGGTTCTGTCCACTTTTGTCTCTGTTGCAACGAGTGTAGATATTTCTGTCTCCAGCGGGGCCAGAACTGATTTGCCAGAGCCTGGACTTGTCTCCATTGCTTTGTGTACAAATCCTTGTCTGAGAAGTCTCCTGGTGGAGGAGGTGCTCCTGCCTTCTGCGTAAGGAGCGTTGATGGCGAAAGTATAAAGGGGTTTTCTGGGTCAGAAGACACAGGTAGGAATGATTGTGCGTTTATAATGGCTGTGACCTCTGCCATTAGGGTGCACAGTACCTCGTGGGCCAATCGGGTGCGTTGCTGCATCTCGGGTTTCCTTTTCCGGGTTTTCCGTAAGGACGTGAACCGTTTGACTGCCTGCTCTTTGTTATCTGGTGAGCGCTGGCGTGGTTCTCTGATTGGCAATGGGGCAACCCCATTATTTGCTTCATCTCTGAAGACCTTGGTGTCTTTGGTTTTTAAAGAAATGGTATCTTGAGCTGATTGTGCAAGTTTGTTGTCATACTTCGTTAGAGCGAAGACTGACTGGCCCAGCGACTCGTCGCTTGCCTCGCGCTTGTTAACGCCTTGTTGTGCTTCCTTGATGCACGGGACACCCGGGCAGGGTCGAAAGATTGAATGGCGGCCACTCTCTAGCACATTGGTCTTGAGTGTGTTAACCATCGGTTTGTGTACGTCACCGAGACACACCTCTCCTATCACCACCCAGCCCAGATCCAGACGTTGCGCGAAGGGGGCGTTGAGTGGTCCATTGATCTGCTGCCTAACCTTGTGTACCTGGATAACATCTCTTCCTAATAGCAGGAGTATTTCCGCTTTCGGATCCAGTTCTGGGATGTGTTTGGCGATGTGGTGGAGATGCGGCTGGTGTAGCACCGCACTTGGTGTCGGGATCCCAGCGCGGTTATTCATGATTTCATTGCACTCTAAGAGCGGAGGGAGACAGATGACGACTTTACCATCCAGGGACTCGATCTGGATGCCTTCTGCCTTCCTTCCTTGGGTTTTCATGTTGCCTGAGCAAGTTTTGAGGTAGTATGGGAACCGCTCACTCTCAATGTTGAACAATTTAAAGAACTCTGGACTGACTAGTGAACGATTGCTCTGATCGTCCAGAATCACATAGGCTTTGATGGCCTTGTCTTTGGCTCCTTTAGGGTACACCTTAGTGAGGCAGATCTTGGAGCAAGAACGACTTGACTGAGCTTGACCGCAAACTTCTGTACAGTTCGTGCTGACAGCTATTGACCTAGAGTGAGCCTCTCCCTCCCCGCCGTCCTGTTGTGGGGGTGAAGGAGCGCTCTCGGTTTGTGGTGACAGGTCGGGATGCATGGCCTCGACGTGATCTGGGCTGCCACATTCCGGACACTTCACGGCGATCGTACACTCTCTGGCGAGGTGAGAGGTTGAGGAACAGCATCTAAAACATATTCTTTTCTCCTTGAGAAGAGCCGTCCTCTCTTCAAGGGGTTTTTCCCTAAACATTCTGCATGCTTTCAGGGGGTGAGGTTTGTTATGCAATGGACAATACTTGCCAGGGTCGTTGTTAGTTGTAAGGGCTTCGGTCTTGAGCACTGACACGGGTTTATCAATGTTGAAAACATTCGAAACGGATCTGCCTGGCTTGGTGTAAATCGAACTGCTTCCTGGACCTACAAGGCTAGGGTCGTTTCGCCTCTTCGCCTCCTTGCACACAAACCTAGTGAGGAGCTCAAAGGGAGGAAATCGACCATCGTGGTCTTCCTTGTACTCTGAGGCAACAGTCAGCCACTTGTCCTGCAGCCCAAATGGAAGTTTGTCCACAATTGGTCTAATCCCGGATGGAGTATCTAGGAATACTAAACCAGCTGAATAGCCATCTTCTTTGGCGCCTTGGATCTCCATGAGTAAATCTCCGAATTCTCTTAACTTAAAGTGATCTTTGGCTGACACCTTAGGAAAGTTTCCCAGACGTCGATATAGCGCCGCTTCAATAATGTCGGGGGCCCCATATCTCTCCCAAAGTCTCTCCCACGCTTCGCTTAAGGCTAGCTCAGGTTTGTTGATGTACACTGAACGCATGCGTCTCACCTGGTCGCGTGATTCTTTCCCCAGCCATTTCGCCATAAGGTCCAACCTTTGGGTTGCACTGAGCTGGACCCCGTCAATCACGTTGGTGAATGTGGAGAGCCAAGCACGGTAATTTTCGGGTTTATCGTCAAACTGGTACAGTCCCGAAGTGACGAGATCCCGTCGTGCTAAATACTGCAGCGTGGGATCGGCTGCAAGCGGCATGCGGGCTGGAGAAGTACGTTGGCGCCCATATGACTGAGAACGCACGTTTCTCATGGAATTTGCCATCCTGGATTCAACCTCCGCGTCTCTTCGCATCGAACTTTGTAACTTTGGTGTCAAAGTATATCGGTTGTCAGCTCTTTCATTCTTGACTTCATCGCGGGGCCGCGAGGGTAAATTCTCTTCCTCGTAGCTGGGGAAGTTATCGAATAGGTATGGAGAGGGGAGACGAGCCTGCCTGTCTGCTTGATATTGTACATAGTCGCTCGTGTGTTCCAGTCTGGTCCTTTCCAAAGCAGAACTTGTTTCGGTCAGATCACGCGACCCTTCAGCTTCTTCTATGTACTCTGCTTTCACCCTGGCAGCTTCTCCTTCTCCTTCTAGCTGCAGCACATGCAACTCTGTCGATATTTTTGTCATTTCCAACTGGGTTTCGGCCTCTTCGGCTTCTCTGGCGGCCCTTTCTTTCTGGATTCCGGCTTCTCTGGCAGCCTCTTCTCTTTGTCTGGCGGCCCTTTCGGCTTCTTTGGCGGCCCTTACTTTCTGGATTTCGGCTTCTCTGGCAGCCTCTTCTCTTTGTCTGGCGGCCCTTTCGGCTTCTTTGGTGGCCAGTTTCATTTTCAAAACTGCCTCTTGTTTGGCGTAATGCAGTCGCACCTTGGCGGCTTCTGCCTTGGCTCTTGCCTGTGTGGACTTACTTGATGTCGTTCTACTGCCCTTGTCGCTGGGCGCCATCGACTTGATCCCGGATCGAGCTGACATTGCAGCACTTGGAACACCTGATAACGCCTGGGTGGGCTTACTTGATGTCGGTTTACTGCCCTTGTCGCTGGGCGGCGTCGACTTGATGCTGGATTGAGCTGACATTGCAGCACTTGAAACACCTGATAATGCCGCTTTTTCACTGTCACGTTCTCCTTCGGGTGTAACGAAACGCCGAATTTAACGTCCGGATAAACCACAGCCAATGCAAACCAGATCGCAGTAAGATTAACCATTTACTGTTCACTCTTCACATTAACATATGGTGAAAACTGTTGATAAAACAATACAAGATTGATACAGTATTTGTTCCTTCCTTAATATCACATTTCAAGTGTAAATACTTGCAAAGGTGACTATAACTACATTACACTAAGGTGCAGTATACAGGGAGAGTTTACCTGCTCCATTGACTACTTTAAATACACTTCCATGCAAACTATCCGCGACTCTTTAACTAACGAAAGCATAAACATTATCTACCGTCGTTACCTCTAACAGGATCAGCATTAACATCTTAGTTCACTATATCGATTATCTATTAACTTACAGCGTTGCTCTCACTGTGATTTCTCATGCCTGCAAAACTGCTTCTGCTCAGGTGAGCCTCGTGGAAAGCCCCCACCCTCGCGCTAATTTCAAACCGCTGTTTTCCCACAAGACGCGGCGAAACCGGATGTGACGTCATCGCATGCCGATATATTTTACATGCAATGAATACACTTTAAACACTTCTAATTCTAACTAGAAAATACTATTGAATGAATTACTAAGCGAAAATATTATAAACTAAATAACTGTCGTAAAGACAGCACAGAAAGTTTAAGGGATACAATATGTAGAGGGATTTTTTATTAACTCAGAGATTGGTGGATGCCTGGAACACGCTGCCAGGTGTGATGGTAGTGGAAGCAAATATCCCTCTCAAACATTCTCCTGACTTCTGCCCATAACCTTTGACGCTCTAACTAATCAAGAACCTATCAAGCACTGCTTTATATATACCCAGTAACTTGGCCTCCGCAGACACCTGGGGCAATGAATTCCACAGATTCACCACCTTCTGGCTAAAGAAATTCCTCCTCATCTCTGTTCTAAATAGAAATCCCTCTATTCTGAGATGGAGCTCTCTGATCCTAGACTCCCCCACTATTGGAAACATCCTCTCCACATCCACTCTATCTGTGTCCTCTGGTCCTAGACTCCCCCACTATAGGAAACATCCTCTCCACATCCACTCTATCTGTGTCCTCTGGTCCTAGACTCCCCCACTATAGGAAACATCCTCTCCACATCCACTCTATCTGTGCCCTCTGGTCCTAGACTCCCCCACTATAGGAAACATCCTCTCCACATCCACTCTATCTGTGTCCTCTGATCCTAGACTCCCCCACTATAGGAAACATCCTCTCCACATCCATTCTGCTGAGGTATTTCAACATTTGATAGGTTTCAACAAGATCTCCCCTCGTTCTTCTAAATTCTGGTGATACAAGCCCAGTGCCAATCAAATGCTACTCATACGTAAATCCTTTAATTCCCAGGATCCTTTTTGTGAACCTCTTCTAGACCCTCTCCAAAGCCATTGTATATCTTCATAGATAAGGAGCCCAAAACTACTCACAATACTTCAATTAGATCAGCCAGGACTTATCCATGGATCAGACTCAATGGGCCAAATTGCCTAACTCTGCTCCATTGTCTTATGTTCAGAGGGCCAAAATTGATTAATAAATATGTTATTGGAATTGGTTTATTATTGTCACATGTGCCAAGATACAGTGAAAAACTTGTCTTTCACACTGCTCATACAGATCAGATCATTACACTGAGGTTGTACAAGGTAAAACAATATAGAATAAAGTGTTACAACTGGAGTGCAGGTAGACAATAAGGTGCGAGGCCATAATGAGGTAGATTGTGAAGCCAAGAGTCCATCTTATCGTACAAGACGTCCATTAGTCTATCTTTTCGTACAATAGACTTGTAACAAAAGAGCAGAGTTTCTCTTTGAGTCTGGTGTATGTGCTTTGGTATCTCTTGCATAATGGGGGAGGAGGAGAAAGAAGAGATTGTCCATTGAGGGTGGGGCCTATGACTTTGCCGGATGCTTTACCGTGGTAGCAAGGAGTGCAGACAGAGTCCACGGATGGGGTGGCTGGTTTTGATCATGTGATGAAGTGCCCAAGACTCTCTGCAGTTTGTTGCGATCAAGGGAAGTGGGCAAGTTCCCTCTCAAATTCTTTTGGCTTCTTTTCTGTGTAGGTGAGATTGGGTTCAGTTCCTTGAACAACTCAGTCCACCCCCGCTCTGAGATTTAATCCGCTGCTTCAGCTGTCCCCAATTTGTTTAGAAATTCAATCTGAATGATAATCACACACTTGAATGGGAACCCACTACAATACCGTTTGTATTTAATTGAACTTGTGAATGTAAGACTGTCAGTGAAAACATTTATAATCAGCTTTGTATGTTACTGAATTTAACAATATCCGCTCAGTGGCCACTTTATTAGATACAGGAGTGGAAACCAGTGTGATCTTCTGCTGCTGTGGCCCGTCCACTTCAAGGTTTGATGTGTATTCAGAGATGTTCTTCTGCACACCATTGTTGTAGCATTGTGGTTATTGGCGTCACTGTCACCTTCCTGTCAGCTTGAACCAGTCTGATCATTCTCCTCTGGACTGTCTCATGAACAAGGTGTTTTCACCCACAGAACTGCCGCTCACTGGATTTTTTTTTTCGCTAGTTTGTTTCTCGATCAGTCTCTGTAAGCTCAGGAGATCAGCAACTTCTGAGATACTCAAACCATCCCGTCTGGCACCAACAATCATTCCACAGTCAAAGTCACTTGGATTATATTTCTTCCCCATTCTGATGTTTGGTCTGAACTAAACTGAACCTCTTGACCATGTCTGCATGCTTTTATGCATTGAGTTGCTGCCACATGGTTCGCTGATTAGTATTTGCATTAATGAGCAGGTACCTAATAAAGTGGCCACTGAGTGTACTTGAACTTGTGAATGTATGGCTGCAAGAGAATCAGCTTTAAATGTCACGGAACTTACTTTAACAATATAATGTGTACCTTTCCTGTATTTTCTGAAACCTAGGGAACTCAGAAACACAAACTTTAAAAGGGCTATTTCTCGTTTCCCTACGGGATGATCTACTGTTTAAGTCAAGTTAATGAAGCTGTTAAATATTATTTACTATTAAAGTAACTTACGAAGCTTACACATGGAGGATTTACATATCAGTCTTCTCTGTTAATATTCAGAATCAGAATCAGGTTTAATATCTCCGGTATATGTCATGAAATGTGTCATTTTTGTGGCAGCAGTACATTGCAATACATAATTTTAAAAAGAAACCATAAATGAGAGCAAGAAATATTGTTAAAAACAAACAAATTAACTAAGTAATGTAAAGAGAGAGCAACAAACAATAGTGCGTACACAACGCTGGAAGAACTCAGCAGGTCAGGCAGCATCTGTGAGAAAAGAGTAGCCAATGTTTCGGGCCGAGACCCTTCATCAACAACAGTGCGGTAGTGTACACGGGTTCATCGTCCAGTCAAAAATCTGATGGCAGAGGGGAAGAAGCTGTAAATATTGCACTCCCTCTAGTGAACTTCATTGCTAATCACTTTCATGCACTGGATATTTACACAGGCATCTGGTGAGAGTGTTTCACTCAATGGTTCTACAATATAAATATTAGTTTTTTAGAGGGGTCGTAGCAGAATCAGATTTAATATCACTGTAGTACATTGCACTATACAAAAACCTATAAATTACAATAAGAAATATATCTTTAAAAATTAAATTATGTATTTAGTGCAAAAAGCAAGCAAAAATATATATTGATTTTGTGTACAAAGGTTCATAGTCCATTCAGAAGGGTGATGGTGGAGGGGAAGAAGCTGTTCCTGAATCGTTAAGTGTGTGTCTTCAGGCTTCTGTACCTTCACCCTGATGCTAGGAATGTGAAGGGGGCATGTCTTAGATGATGGGTGCCTTCAATGATGGATATCGCCTTTCTGAGGTGAAGCCTTTTGAAGGTGTGCTTGATGCTGGGGAGGCCAGTGCCCGCGGTGAAGCTGACGGAGTTCACAACGCCCGGCAGCTTTTTCCGATCCTGTGCAGTGGCCCCTCCAATCCAGATGGTGGTGTGACCATTTAGAACGCTTTCCAAGTGCACTGACTTGAAGAAGAAAGGGGCATTAAATCCACGATCATGCCTGTTGAGTTGGGGTGGCAGTGTGGCGTAGTGGTTATTGTAACACATTACAGCGCCAGTGATCAAGGTTCAATTCCTACCGCTGTCTACAAGGAGTTTCTACGTTCTCCCGATGACCACGTGGGTTTCCTCTGAGTGCTCCAGCTCCCTCGCACATTCCATAAGATGTACAGGTTAGGATTAGTGAGTTGTGGGCATGACAACACCTGCAGGCTGCCCCAGCACATTCTCAGACTTTGTTGGTTGTTTGAAGGCAAGCAATGCATTTCACTGTAGAGGTGTCTGAGCCAAATGCAGGCAATTGAGACTATCTTGAATAGTCGGTGTAGACCAGATGGGCCGAAAGGCCTGTTTCTCTGCCATATAGATCTATATGACTGCTTTAGTTAAATAATTTAAAGATTACCTTTACTTGTCATCAGAACATATAGCGAAATGCACCCTTTGCATCAACAGCCAGCACAATCCAAGGATGTGATGGGGGCAGCCCGCAAATGCTTCACCAACATAGCATGCCCACAACTTACTAACCCTAACCGGTCTTTGGATTGGCAGCTTTTAGCTCTGGTGACATCCTCCCCCCCGTGTCATCTCATTGGAGAGGTGAGGAAATTCCGGAGACTGTGATGGTCTTGTTGACATATCCACTGTCCTGCCATTGCCCAGGAAGATTAGGGATTGCCTTTATTTGCACATCGAAACATACAGTGACATGTATTGTTTGTAACATGGACCAACACAGTCTCAGGATGAGCTGGGCTGGGTGCAGCCCATACATGTTGCCATGCTTCCGGTGTCAATATAGCATACCCACAAATTACTGACCCTAACCCGTACATCTTGAGTTAGTGTTGAAAGGTGTAAATTTCCAATGTGATCTAATTTTTGTAAGTGTAGGCATGGGATGTTGGTAATGCTCACTGTGAAAATGGTTTTGTTAGCCCACAGCTTACTAACCTGTGAGCCTTTGGTTTGTGGAAGGAAACGCACACAGTCGTCGGGAGAACGTACGAACTCTGTACAGACAGCAATGGGAATTTAACCATGATTGCTAGTGCTGTAATAGTGTTGCATTAATTGTACCACCCACAGCCATCCTTGAGGTGGTGGTACACGCTTTCAGGCTTTTGTATCTTCTGCCTGAAGGGAGTAGGGGAGAAGAGAGAAGGTTCAGGCTGGGTGGGCTCTGTTATGCTGGCTGCTTTACTGAGATGGTGAGAAGTGCAGAGAGAGTCCATGGGGGGAGGTTGGTTCCTGTGATGGAACCCTGCACCCCTTCCCGCACCGGGTAGGCAGGAGACATCTGGTTTGCAAGTGCTGGCATATAATTCAGCTGCGATTACCTGTAACGGAAGTCCAAAGGGTAGAGACGCCGGGGCAATTTCTAGGTGAGCGGGGCAGGGGCGTGGTCTGAGCAAACATCGCCTTTGCACGTCAAGAATGGGAATTGGTCTGGAGAAAGGAAATTTTCCAAGGTGGTCCGTTAACATGGAACTGGAGATGGGTCACTGACCGTGATCGGGGGATGATTTTGCTCCCCATCTCAAAGACAGCTCGGACATCTGGCAAAAATATCCAGAGGGAGTGAATTATCTCTCGCAAAGAGACTGCACTGGTCTCGCGGGCTGAGTGGCCTCATCATTCCGCGGTCTGCCTCACTTGGGTATAGGTTAGATGACATATAGTGAGAGGAATCTCTTACCAGTGTCATTTGGAATCTGCCAAGAACAAATCCCTGATGGGGAACCAGAGGAACCAGAGACTGTAAAGGCACAGGAGCACAATTAGGCCATTCAGCCCATCAAGTCTGCTTCCACCATTCAATCATGGTTGATAATTACTATCCCTCTCAACCCCATTTTCCTTCTCCCTGTAACCTTTGACACCCTGACTAATCAAGAACCTATCAACCCGCTCTAAATATACCCAATGACTGGGTCTCCACAGTTGTCTGTGGCAATGTACCAGAATCAGGTTTAATATTACTGGAATATGTTGTAAAATTTGTTGTTATGCAGCAGCAGTATATTGCAATACATAATAATAAACAATGTAACTTACAGTAAGTAAATATATCTATAGTGAAGTTAAGTACATAGTGCAAAAAAAAGAAGTGAGGTACTGTTCATTGGTTCAACGTCCATTCAGAATTCCACAGATTCGCCATCCTCTGGCTAAAGAAATTCCTCCTCATCTCTGCTGTAAAGGGACATCCCTCTATTCTGAGACCTGGGGCTCTATTCTGAGACTCCCCCACTAGAGGAAACATCCTCTCCATGTCCACTCTTTCAAGGCCTTTCAATATTCGATAGGTTTCAATGAGAGATCCCCCCCACCCCCATTCTTCTACACTCCAACGAGTACAGGTTTAATATATTTGACATGCCATGAAATATGTTGTTTTGTGGCAAAAGTGCATTGCAATACATAATTTTAAAAACTGAAAATTACCTAATAGAATATATTCTGAGGCTGTGCCCTCTGGTCCTCATTTGTAAATAAGACAATTCCCATTTTTTTATATATAAGTGCCAAGCTTGAAATTAACATTCATGAGAAACTGAAAATATATTTAGAACTGTTTGATTAACATCTTGGTTGTCTGTCAGATTTATTTTATTGCAAGGAAAAATGGAAATGCTGATTTATAAAACTGGAAAGTAACACTGAGGATTTTTTCTCGTTTCCCGGTGTTTCAGGTAGAAGTTGCCTACGATTGTATCTTGCCTGTCTTTAGTGTCATGTTAAATAAACATTGTGCAAATAAAATTGCTCATCGGAAAACCTCTAGCCCTTGTATTTTCTTTCCCACATTGTCTTACGACCTAGGAGGCCATTTGGTCCATCAAATCAATACCGTCTCTCAGGCAATTAAAGTCAAATTTGAGTTTATTGTTATCTGCACAAATACGTTTATGCACAGGTAAAATGAAAGACCTACTTGCTGCAGCATCACTGGCACAGAGCATCAGACAGGAATCTAAGAGGCCCTCCACTGGTTGGGGTCAACCATGGATACTGCAAACTCCTTCTGATATGCAAGCCGGGGCAGTATCATGTGGAGAACAAGCTATTGCCAGAGGAATGACAGAGACTGACACAGTTTGGCACCAGAGGCATTGCAGAAGTGTTGAACTCAATGTAAGACTGCCTTAGGGGCTCCAGCTCCAGATTTTTCCTTGGGGTGTAGTCCCAAACACTTCCCCATGATTGGGTATAACCACAAGAGAACTGAGATTTGAGATCAGAGTCTTCCTTCTCCAAGATGAGCTGTCAAACTCAACTGATGAGCCCCATCTGCCCAAAGAGACTGTTTTAAGGTGCCAGTAACCCATCTTTACCCTTTGTCCTGCCGGTAGAAACAGTCCTGTTGAACTTACTAGTTAAGTTGCACGTGAAGACCAGGAGCTGGACTTGGCTGTCAGAGGCTATTTGAGATGCACAGCATTGGGAACATTTAACAGGTAGTGGGAACTTATCCGCTCCCCCCCCCCCCACCACTATGACAATCTTAAGAAACCTATTTAGGACAGAGATGTCCTGAACTCCTTGCCACAGAGGCAGAGTGCAGGCTCTGTCATTATTTGCCATTAGGGGGATCAAGGTGACAGGATTAATGCCATTTATTGCACAGAGGTGGAATTGGAATGGGAATCTTGGTTTTTTATTGTCACGTGTACTGAGGCACAGGAAAAAGCTTGTCTTGCGTACTGTTCATACAGATCAGATCATTGCACACTGCACAGACTGGCACAAGGTAAAACAATAATAGGATGCAGAATAAAATGTAACAGCCCACCATCACCCTGGACATTGCTACCATCAAGGCAGAGCTACAGGAGCCTGAAGACCCACGCTCAACGCTTTAGGAACAGCTTCTTCCCCTCCACCATCAGATTTCTGAATGGACATTAAACCTATGAACATCACCTCAATATATTTTTGCTCTCCTTTTTGCTCTACTCATTTATTTTTAATGTATTTCTTATTGTAATTTATAATTATCTTATTACTATGTATTGCAATGTACAGTTGCCCTAAAACAGCAAACTTCACAACATAATGTAGTGATATTAAACCTGATTCTGCCAGAGAAAGTGTTGTACAGAAACAAAGTTAAATAGGTGCAGGAGTAGGCCATTCAGCCCTTCGAGCCTGCACCACCACTCGGTATGATCATGGCTGATCATCCAACTCAGAACCCTGTACCTGCTTTCTCTCCATACCCCCTGATCCCTTTAGCCACAAGGGCCATATCTAACTTCCTCTTAAATATAGCCAATGAACCGGCCTCAGCTGTTTCCTGTGGCAGAGAATTCCACAGATTCACCACTCTCTGTGTGAAGAAGTTTTTCCTCATCTCAGTCCTAAAAGGCTTCCCCTTTAACCTTAAACTATGACCCCTCATTCTGGACTTACCCAACATCGGAAACAATCTTCCTGCATCTAGCCTGTCCAATCCCTTTAGAATTTTATACGTTTCAATAAGAACCCCCCCCCCCCCCAATCTTCTAAATTCCAGTGAGTATAAGCCTAGTCGATCCAGTCTTTCTTCATATGAAAGTCCTGCCATCCCAGGAATCAATCTGATGAACCTTCTCTGTACTCCCTCTATGGTAAGAATGTCTTTCCTCAGATTAGGGGACCAAAACTGTACACAATACTCTAGGTGTGGTCTCACCAAAGCCTTGTACAACTGCAGTAGAACCTCCCTGTTCCTGTATTCAAATCCTTTTGCTATGAATGCCAACATACCATTTGCCTTTTTCACCGCCTGCTGTACCTGCATGCCCACCTTCAATGACTGGTGTGCAATGACACCCAGGTTTCGTTGCATCTCCCCTTTTCCTAATCGGCCACCATTCAGATAATAATCTGTTTTCCTGTTCTTGCAACCAAAGTGGATAACCTCACATTTATCCACATTAAATTGCATCTGCCATGGATTTGACCACTCACCTAACCTATCCAAGTCACCCTGCATCCTCTTAGCATCCTCCTCACAGCTAACACCGCCGCCCAGCTTTGTGTCATCCGCAAACTTGGAGATGCTGCATTTAATTCCCTCATCTAAATCATTAATATATATTGTAAACAACTGGGGTCCCAGCACTGAGCCTTGCGGTACCCCACTAGTCACTGCCTGCCATTCTGAAAAGGTCCCGTTTACTCCCACTCTTTGCTTCCTGTCTGCCAACCAATTCTCTATCCATATCAATACCATACCCCCAAAACCATGTGCTTTAAGTTTGCACACTAATCTCTCGTGTGGGACCTTGTCAAAAGCCTTTTGAAAATCTAAGTATACCACATTCACTGGCTCTCCCCTATCCACTCTACTAGTTACATCTTCAAAAAATTCTATAAGATTCGTTAGACATGATTTTCCTTTCACAAATCCATGATGACTTTGTCCAATGATTTCACCTCTTTCCAAATGTGCTGTTATCACATCTTTGATAACTGACTCTAGCATTTTCCCCACCACCGATGTCAGACTAACCGGTCTATAATTCCCCGGTTTCTCTCTCCCTCCTTTTTTAAAAAGTGGGGTTACATTAGCCACCCTCCAATCCTCAGGAACTAATCCAGAATCTAAGGAGTTTTGAAAAATTATCACTAATGCATCCACTATTTCTTGGGCTACTTCCTTAAGCACTCTGGGATGCAGACCATCTGGCCCTGGGGATTTATCTGCCTTTAATCCCTTCAATTTACCTAACACCACTTCCCTACTAACATGTATTTCCCTCAGTTCCTCCATCTCACTAGACCCTCGGTCCCTTACTATTTCCGGAAGATTATTTATGTCCTCCTTAGTGAAGACAGAAAGTAGTTATTCAATTGTTCTGGCATGTCTTTGTTCCCTATGATCAATTCACCTGTTTCTGACTGTAAGGGACCTACATTTGTCTTGACCAATCTTTTTCTTTTCACATATCTGTAAAAGCTTTTACATTCAGTTTTTATGTTCCCTGTCAGCTTTCTCTCATAATCTTTTTTCCCTTTCCTAATTAAGCCCTTTGTCCTCCTCTGCTGGTCTCTGAGCTTCTCCCAGTCCTCAGGTGTGCCGCTTTTTTTTTTGCTAATTTATATGTTTCTTCTTTGGACTTGATACTATCCCTAATTTCCCTTGTCAGCCCTGGTGCACTACCTTCCCTGGTTTATTCCTTTGCCAAACTGGGATGAACAATTGTTGTAGATCTTTAAATGCTTGCCATTGCATATCCACCGTCAACCCTTTAAGTTTCATTTGCCAGTCTACCTTAGATAATTCACATCTCATACCTTCAAAGTTACCCTTCTTTAAGTTCAGAACCTTTGTTTCTGAATTAACCACGTCACTCTCCATCTTAATGAAGAATTCCACCATATTTTGGTCACTCTTACCCACGGGGCCTCGCACGACAAGATTGCTAACTAACTCTTCCTCATTGCTCAATACCCAGTCTAGAATGGCCTGTTCTCTAGTTGGTTCCTCGACATGTTGGTTCAGAAAACCATCCCGCATACAATCCAAGAAATCCTCTTCCTCAGCTCCCTTATCAATTTGGTTCACCCAATCTATATGTAGGTTGAAGTCACCCATTATAACTATTGTTCCTTTATTGCACGCATTTCTAATTTCCTGTTTAATGCCATCCCTAACCTCACTACTACTGTTAGGTGGCCTGTACACAACTCCCACCAGCGTTTTCTGCCCCTTAGTGTTATGCAGCTCTACCCATATCGATTCCACATCCTCCAGGCTAATGTCCTTTCTTTCTATTGCATTAATCTCCTCTCTAGCCACCTCCTTTTCTTTCCTGTCTATCCCTCCTGAATATTGAATATCCCTGGATGTTGAGTTCCCATCCTTGGTCACCCTGGAGCCATGTCTCTGTGATCCCAACTATATCATATTCATTAATAACTATCTACACATTCAATTCATCCACCTTGTTACAAATGCTCCTCGCATTGACACACAAAGCCTTCAGGCTTGTTTTTACAACACTCCTTTGACCCTATACAATTATGTTGAAAAGTGGCTCTTTTTGCTTTTTGCCCTGGATTTGCCTGCCTGCCACTTTTACTTTTCACCTTACTACTTTTTGCTTCTACCCTCATTTTACACCGCTCTGTCTCTATGCACTTGTTTCCATCCCCCTGCCACATTAGTTTAAAGCCTCCTGAACAGCAGTAGCAAACGCACCCCCTAGGACATTGGTTCCAGTCCAGCCCAGGTGCAGACCGTCCTGTTTATACCGGTCCCACCTCCCCCAGAACTGGTTCCAATGCCCCAGAAATTTGAATCCCTCCCCCTTGCACCATTTTTCAAGCCACGTATTCATCTGAAATATCCTCCTATTTCTACTCTGACTAGCACATGGCACTGGTAGTAATCCAGAGATTATTACCTTTGTGGTCCTCCTTTTTAGTTTATCTCCTAACTCCCTAAATTCACCTTGTAGGACCTAATCCCGTTTTTTACCTATATCGTTGGTACCTATGTGCACCACGACCACTGACCTCCCATTCCAGAATGTCCTGCAGCCGCTCAGAGACATCCTTGACCCTTGCATCAGGGAGCCAACATACCATCCTGGAGTCTCATTTGCGGCCACAGAAACGCCTATCTATTCCCCTTACAATTGAATCCCCTATCACTATAGCTCTCCCACTCCTTTTCCTTCTCTCCTGTGCTGCAGAGCCACCTATGGTGCAATGAACTCAGCTGCTGCTGCCTTCCCCTGATGAGACATCTCCCCCAACAGTATCCAAAACAGTATATCTGTTTAGGAGGGAGATGACCTCAGGGGACTCCTGCACTACCTGCCTACTGCTATGCTGTCTAGTGGCCACCCCTTCCCTTTCTGCCTGTGTAGCCTTTACCTGCGGTGTGGCCAACTCACTGAACTTGCTATTCATGACTTTCTCAGCATAGCGGATGCTCCAGTATGAATCCAATCGCAGCTCCAGACGCTCAATGCGGTCTGCCAGAAGCTGCAGTTGGACACACTTCCTGCACACATAGTCGTCAGGGACACTGGAAGTATCCCTGATTTCCCACATGCTGCAGGATGAACAAACCACAGGGCCGATCTCAGCTGCCATGACCCACCCAATACTTGCCTCAACTTTTGAAACTTTCTCCTTTGAAAGGAACTTACCCGGCCTTACCACACTTGGAGTGAGGCTCGTCCTCCGCCTCTTCTCGTCGAAGCATCGATTGCCCAATCAGCTGCTTTCTGCTGAGTCTGAGCTATTCAGATCTTGATTGTCTAATCAACGACTTTCTGCTGAGCTATTCAAATCTTGATTGACTTGATTGCACAGTCCAACTGCCAAAACTGCCAGAATCTCTCGAGTCAAAGCCTCAAATCTCCACTCCTTCACTGGCCCACTCACTCACTGGCTGCTTTCCAATAAGGTGCAGGATCATAACAAGGTAGATTGTGAGGTCAAGAGTCCATCTTAGCATACTAGAGAACCACTCAATAGTCTTGTATCAGTGGGATGGAAGCTCTCCTTGAGCCTAGTGGTGCATGCTTTCTGGCATTTTGTCTTCTCTCCACTAGGAGAGAGGAACAGAGAAAATGTCCAGAATGGGTGGGGACCTTGATTTTGCTGGTTGCTTTCCTGAGGCAACAAGAAGTGTAGATGAAGGGGAAGGTGGTTCCCGTGATGCGCAGAGCCGCGTTTCTAAAGTTTTTATTTTTGCGGACATGGCAATACAATTGCCACAGATATACATTTTTTTAAAAATTCGCCATGACCTTAGTGGGTGTTAGAACATATTGTATAGCACAGTACACAATGTTTCGGCCCACAATGTTGTGCTGACCCTTAAAACGTGCCTCCTCCATATACCTGTCTAGTAGAGCAGACACGAAGGGACAAATGGGCTATTTCACCTATTTTCCACCATCTCCATTTTTCCTGACGCGATAAAACAGGAAAATAGGAATGAAGCATACTAGGATCATGACTTGAGGTACCCCCTGAACGATTTGAGCACTATATTTGGATGTGATGATGGCGGCAGAAAGACACCATCAGGCATTGCGGCTGGGAAAGTGCCCCATCGGTGGAAAGGACAGCAGGGAGGGGGCGGGGCTTAGCGCGGCCTGCGGATCCTCGGGCTCTACTCGCCGGTCTGACCGTCTTCTGCGGCGGATCGAGGCCGCACTCCCTGATCACGAACAGCGACTGCGCATCGTCATCGGTGAGGAGGGAGCGCCGCGCCGTGGAGAGGGAGGCTGGAGGGAGCATCACACCGTGGAGAGGGAGGCTGGAGGGAGTGTCGCACTGTGTGGGAGAGGGAGACTGGAGGGAGTGTCACATCGTGGGGGAGAGGGAGGCTGGAGGGAGCGTCACACCGTGTGGGAGTGGGAGACTGGAGGGAGTGTCACACCGTGGGGGAGAGGGCTGGAGGGAGTGTCACACCGTGGGGGAGAGGGAGGCTGGAGGGAGCGTCACACCGTGGGGGAGAGGGAGGCTGGAGGGAGTGTCGCACCGTGGGGGAGAGGGAGGCTGGAGGGAGCGCTGCAATGTGGAGGAGAGGGAAGAGGGAGCGCCGCGCCGTGGGGGAGAGGGAGACTGGAGGGAGTGTCGCACCGTGTGGGAGTGGGAGACTGGAGGGAGTGTCGCACCGTGGGGGAGAGGGCTGGAGGGAGTGTCACACCGTGGGGGAGAGGGCTGGAGGGAGTGTCACACCGTGGGGGAGAGGGAGGCTGGAGGGAGCGTCACACCGTGGGGGAGAGGGAGACTGGAGGGAGTGTCGCACTGTGTGGGAGAGGGAGACTGGAGGGAGTGTCACATCGTGGGGGAGGGAGGCTGGAGGGAGCGTCACATCGTGGGGGAGAGGGAGGCTGGAGGGAGCGTCACACCGTGTGGGAGTGGGAGACTGGAGGGAGTGTCACATCGTGGGGGAGAGGGAGGCTGGAGGGAGCGTCACACCGTGGGGGAGAGGGAGACTGGAGGGAGTGTCGCACTGTGTGGGAGAGGGAGACTGGAGGGAGTGTCACATCGTGGGGGAGAGGGAGGCTGGAGGGAGCGTCACACCGTGTGGGAGTGGGAGACTGGAGGGAGTGTCACACCGTGGGGGAGAGGGCTGGAGGGAGTGTCACACCGTGGGGGAGAGGGAGGCTGGAGGGAGTGTCACATCGTGGGGGAGAGGGAGACTGGAGGGAGTGTCACATCGTGGGGGAGAGGGCTGGAGGGAGTGTCACACCGTGGGGGAGAGGGAGGCTGGAGGGAGCGTCACCGTGGGGGAGAGGGAGACTGGAGGGAGTGTCGCACTGTGTGGGAGAGGGAGACTGGAGGGAGTGTCACATCGTGGGGGAGAGGGAGGCTGGAGGGAGCGTCACACCGTGTGGGAGTGGGAGACTGGAGGGAGTGTCGCACCGTGTGGGAGAGGGAGGCTGGAGGGAGTGTCGCACCGTGTGGGAGAGGGAGGCTGGAGGGAGCATCACACCGTGGGGGAGAGGGAGGCTGGAGGGAGCGTCACACCGTGGGGGAGAGGGAGACTGGAGGGAGTGTCGCACTGTGTGGGAGAGGGAGACTGGAGGGAGTGTCACATCGTGGGGGAGAGGGAGACTGGTGGGAGTGTCGCACCGTGTGGGAGAGGGAGACTGGAGGGAGTGTCACATCGTGGGGGAGAGGGAGACTGGAGGGAGTGTCGCACCGTGTGGGAGAGGGAGACTGGAGGGAGTGTCACATCGTGGGGGAGAGGGAGGCTGGAGGGAGCGTCACACCATGGGGGAGAGGGAGGCTGGAGGGAGTGTCTCACCGTGGGGGAGAGGGAGGCTGGAGGGAGTGTCTCACCGTGGGGGAGAGGGAGGCTGGAGGGAGTGTCACACCGTGGGGGAGAGGGAGACTGGAGGGAGTGTCACACCGGGGGGGAGAGGGAGGCTGGAGGGAGCGTCACACCGTGTGGGAGTGGGAGACTGGAGGGAGTGTCACACCGTGGGGGAGAGGGCTGGAGGGAGTGTCACACCGTGGGGGAGAGGGAGGCTGGAGGGAGCGTCACACCGTGGGGGAGAGGGAGGCTGGAGGGAGCGTCACACCGTGGGGGAGAGGGAGGCTGGAGGGAGTGTCACACCGTGGGGGAGAGGGAGGCTGGAGGGAGTGTCGCACCGTGGGGGAGAGGGAGGCTGGAGGGAGCATCACACCGTGGGGGAGAGGGAGGCTGGAGGGAGCGTCACACCGTGGGGGAGAGGGAGGCTGGAGGGAGTGTCACACCGTGGGGGAGAGGGAGACCGGAGGGAGTGTCTCACCGTGGGGGAGAGGGAGGCTGGAGGTAGTGTCGCACCGTGGGGGAGAGGGAGGCTGGAGGGAGCGTCACACTGTGGGGGAGAGGGAGGCTGGAGGGAGCGCCGCGCCGTGGGGGAGAGGGAGGCTGGAGTGTCACACCGTGGGGGAGAGGGAGGCTGGAGTGTCACACCGTGGGGGAGAGGGAGACCGGAGGGAGTGTCTCACCGTGGGGGAGAGGGAGGCTGGAGGGAGCGCCGCGCCGTGGGGGAGAGGGAGGCTGGAGGGAGTGTCACATCGTGGGGGAGAGGGAGACCGGAGGGAGCGTCACACCATGGGGGAGAGGGAGACCGGAGGGAGTGTCTCACCGTGGGGGAGAGGGAGGCTGGAGGGAGCGCCGCGCCGTGGGGGAGAGGGAGGCTGGAGGGAGTGTCACACCATGGGGGAGCGGGAGACCGGAGGGAGCGTCACACCATGGGGGAGAGGGAGGCTGGAGGGAGTGTCACACCGTGGGGGAGAGGGAGGCTGGAGGGAGCGCCACACCGTGGGGGAGAGGGAGGCTGGAGGGAGCGCCACACCGTGGGGGAGAGGGAGGCTGGAGGGAGTGTCTCACCGTGGGGGAGAGGGAGGCTGGAGGGAGTGCCACACCGTGGGGGAGAGGGAGGCTGGAGGGAGCGCCACACCGTGGGGGAGAGGGAGGCTGGAGGGAGCGTCGCACTGTGTGGGAGAGGGAGACTGGAGGGAGTGTCACATCGTGGGGGAGAGGGAGACCGGAGGGAGTGTCACACCGTGGGGGAGAGGGAGGCTGGAGGGAGCGCCGTGCCGTGGGGGAGAGGGAGGAGGGAGCGCCACACCGTGGGGGAGAGGGAGGGAAGGAGGACTGGAGAAGAGACTGGATGTCACTTGTCGGAAAGACGGGAAGAGGGATCGTCACACCAGGAGGGACAGTAATGGAGCACTGAGGGAATAGCAGTGAAACCAGCTTCACAGGCCAGAGAGGAGGAGTTGTAAGATGAGGAAGAATCATGCCGGGACGGGGAGGGTGGGGGGAGTCACATCGGAGAGGAGGAAGGAGGGAGATTCACATGGCCGAGAGGGCAGTGGAAATGGAGTGCTGAAGGAAATGCAATGAGGAGGGAGGATGCTGAAGGCAGAGGGATAACTATGGATCAGTGTACTGCAGACAGCCCATGTTACAAGTTCTGGGAGAGCTTACAGAACAGAAAGTCATTGAATTCACTGTTTATTTTACTTAGAGATACAGCACAGTATATGCCCTTCAAAATGATTTACCCAGCAACCTCCCATCCATCCAACAACCCTGATTAACACTAACCTAATCACGGGACAATTTATAATGACCGGTTAACCTACCTAGCATGGTGGACCGTGGAAGGAAACTGGAGCTCCCGGGGAAAACCCATGCATTCGCGGGGAGGATGCCGGGATTGAACTCTGAACTCCGACACCCCTTGCTGTAATAGCATTGCACTAACTGCTACTTTGCCAAGGCACCCAGTGTTCAAAGTAGATTTATTGTCAACGCACATATATGTTGGCTGGATGTACAATTATAGGGACACCACCAGGTTCAGGAACAATAATTACCCCTCACCCATTTGGCTCTTGAACCAGTTATGATAACTTCACTCAAACTCACTTGTCCCGTCATTGAATTGTTCCCACAAGTCCTTTCAAGGACTTTTCATCTCACATTCTCGATATTTATCGCTTATTTATTTTTTTATTTCTGTTTTATCATTGCACAGTTTGTACCTTGGTTGGGAGTAGTCCTTAGTTGATTCTATTATAGTTCTGGGAGTATGCCCACTAGAAAACTAATCTCACAGTGGTTTCTGGTGACCTATATGTACTTTGAGAATAAATTTACTTTGAACAACATACAAACTTCTGATTCATTTTCTTGTGGACATTCACAGTAAGTACGACCACACCCAACAGGGTGGACAAACAACCAATGTGCAAAAGGCAACAATCTGTGCAAATATAACGAAAAAACTAATAATGATAAATGAGTAAGCAATAAATATCAAGAAAATGGTTTGAAGAGTCCTTGAAAGTGAGCCCATAGGTTGTGGGAATAGTTCAGTGTTGTGGTGAGTGAAGTTGAATTGAACAAACTTTATTACTTATACAGTATCCTTCATATACATGAAGAGTAAAAATCTTTATGTTACTTCTCCATCTAAATGTGCAATTTATAGTAATTTATGATAAATAGTATGTACAATAGGACAGTCAATATAAGATAGAAATACAATTGTATCAGTGTGAATTTATCAATCTGACAGCCTGGTGGAGGAAGCTGTCTTGGAGACTTTTGGTCCTGGCTTTTATGCTGCGGTACCGTTTCCTGGATGGTAGCAGCTGGAACAGTTTGTGGTTGGGGTGACTTGGGTCCCCAGTGATTTAGAAGCCTGATGGCTGAGGGGTAATAACTGTTCCTGAACCTGGTGGTGTAGGTCCTGAGGCTCCTGTACCACCTTGCTGATGGCAGCAGTGAGAAGATGGTGGGGGTCCCTGATGATGGATGCTGCTATCCCACGTCAGAGCTCCATGTAGATGTGTTCAATGGTGGAGACGGCTTTACCCGTGACAGACTGGGCAGTATCCACTACTGTTGTGGCTGACAGGTTGTGTGCCTTGGGGATGGCATGATAATGTAGTGGTTAGTGCAAAGCTGATTATAGTGCCTGCAACCCAGGTTCAGTTCCCACCGCTGTCTGCAAACAATTTGAGGGAGGAAGGAGTTGGTTTTCCTCTTGTTGTTTTGTTGCTTGTCTGCGTTGTTCTGCTGGGCATTATGGGCATGCTATGTTGACACCAGAATGTGTGGCGACACTTGTGAGGTGCCCTTGGCACACTGTTGGGTGTGTTGGTGGTTAACACAAACGACTCATTTTACTGTGCGTTTTGGTGTACGTGTGATAAATAAATTTGAATCTTGGCTACATGCGTTTCCTCCGGGTGCTCCAGTTTCCTCCCATGTTCCAAAGAGGTGCGGGTTAGTAAGTTCGGGGCATGCTATGTTGGCGATGCTTCCTCTGTCTGTGTCGTTGCTGCTTTCCACGGGACTGTTCGATGTACACGTGGCAAATACAAAGCTCATTTAATCCGCAGGTCAGGGATCTCTGGAAGCTCTGCTCTTGGTGGAATCCCATCACAAAACTGCAGGACCACATGAGAAAAACATGTTCAGTGCCGGGCGGACGTTACTGGACTTTGCCTGTGGCCACCTTCGCGCAGGCCGGTGCCTCGCCAAGCTCCAGCCCTGGTGCGTGAGGAAGGCTATCCACCTGAAGATGGGGCTCGGCACGTCCAGGCCTCTCGACCCCGCAGGCCCGTCCCGCGCTCGCACCGTGGAGGAGCTGTTTAGCCAGAGCTCACTGCAGGGCTACCTGAGGGAGCTGGAGCGGGAGTACGCGGAGTCGCTGGAGAGACTCGCTGGCTGCCGGGCGCCCCCCGGGCTGGAGAGTGACGACACGACCAGGGAGGTGCAGAGGCGAGTGGGCGAGCTAGCGCCGGTGGTGAACGAACTGCTGCAGCTGAGGGCCAAGGAGCAGGAGCTACGAGACATTGAGAGCCTGCTGGAAGGTGAGCAACGCGCACGGTAGCACTTTACACCATCGACAATCGCGATCGGGCTTCAATCCCCTCTGTGTCTGTAAGATGTTCGTACGTTCTCTCCGTGACCGCACGAGACGAGGGGGTCTAACTGCCCGTACCCATGCTGAGTAGTTCTGTGGCACTATGTGAGGACAACCCCTCATCTCTCAGTTCCACTCAACATCCCCCTTCTAACACATCTATCCGTGGCCTTCTCAACTGCCCTGTCACGATGAGGCCACAGGTCGCATCTGGAAATTCCAGTTGGCGGACGATTTCCCTCCACGCCGCTCTGACATATTGGGAAATCATGTACTCAGCAAGTTACAACAGTGATTTGCCATCACCATCTCTTGCAATGGATGCCCTGGACGTCTATGTGCCTTGTCTCCACCAACGCCTGCTGGCCTGCCTTCTTGACCATTGGACCACTAATCGGTCTCCTCCGCTCCGTCTGCCAGGCCAGACTTCACACGCTGGGATAGGCAAATGGAGGGGTAGCACCTCTGATGGGGGCATCTGCTGTGCCGTTTCAGGGCAACTCAGCTACCTATGGTCCCCACCTGGTGCTCAGCTCTTTTACCTTGGCTACAAGTAGCTGCAGCACGCGCGGTGGCCACACCCCTGTAAACCATCTTGGCTGACAGGCCAAACCAGGTGAGGGTAGCTGACGGGTTTTCAACCCTTGGTGAGGTGGGGGATATGAAGGAGCAACACCTCATATTCTGCCTGGGTAGCCTCCAACTTAGTGGCCTGAATGTTGATTTCTCAAATTTCCAGTAACTTGTCCACCCTCTCCCCTTTCTCAATTTTTCCATTCCCCTTTCTGCCCACCCTCCTCCTTTCCTTTCTTCCATTCTCCTCTCCTATCAGATTCCTTCTTCAACTTCCAGCTATTCACTTCATCCCCTCCTCCCTCCCCCACCCACCTCACCTGGTCTCACCTATCACATGCCAGCTTGTATTGCTTCCCTCTTATTCTGGCTTCTGCCCCCTTCCTTTCCAGTCCTCAACCTGAAACATCGACTGCTTATTCATTTCCATAGTTGCTGAGATCCTCCAGCAGTTTAATCATTGAAACATACAGTGATCCCATAAGATAAGATGGACCATAAGATATAGGAGCAGAATTAGGCCATTTGGCCCATCAAGTCTGCTCTACCATTCAATCATGGGCTGATCTAATTTTTCCAGTCATCCCCACTCCCCTGTCTTCTGTCCATACCCTTTGATGCCCTGGCTAATCAAGAACCTATCTATCCCTGCCTTAAATACACCCAAAGACTTGGCCTCCACAGCCGCTCATGGCAACAAATTCCACAGATTTACCACCCTCTGACTGAAGTAATTTCTCTGCATCTCTGTTTGAAACGGATGTCCTTCAATCCTGAAGTTGTACTGTCATGTTCTAGAATCCCCTACCATGGGAAATAACTTTGCCATATCTAATCCGTTCAGGCCTCTTAACATTCAGAATGTTTTTATGAGATCTCCCCCCTCATTCCCCTGAACTCCAGGGAATACAGCCCAAGAGCTGCCAGACGTTCCTCATACAGTAACCCTTTCATTCCTGGAATCATTCTCCTGAATCTTCTCTGAACCCTCTCCAATGTCAGTATATCCTTTCTAAAATAAGGAGCCCAAAACTGCACACAATACTCCCAAGTGTGGTCTCAGGAGTGCCTTACAGAACCTCAACATCACATCCCTGCTCTTATATTCTATACCTCTAGAAATGAATGCTAACATTGCATTTGCCTTCTTCACTACCGACTCAACTGAAGGTTAACCTTTAGAGTATCCTGCACAAGGACTTCCAAGTCCCTTTGCGCCTCTGCATTTTGAATTCTTTCCCCATCTACATAATAGTCTGCCCGTTTATTTCTTCCACCAAAGTGCATGATCATACACTTTCCAACATAGTATTTCATTTGCCACTACTTTGCCCAATCCCCTAAACTATCGAAGTCTCACTGCAGGCTCTGTTTCCTCAACACTGCCTGCTCCTCCACCTATCTTTGTATCATCGGCAAACTTAGCCACAAACCTATTAATCCCATAGTCCAAATCATTGACGTACATCATAAAGAACAGCAGTCCCAGCACCGACCCCTGTGGAACTACACTGGTAACCGGCAGTCTGCCAGAATAGGATCCCTTTATTCCCACTCTCTGTTTTCTGCCAACCAGCCAATGCTCCACCTGTGCTAGTAACTTCCCTGTAATTCCATGGGCTCTTATCTTGCTAAGCAGCCTCACCTGCGGCACCTTGTCAAAGGCAAAGATTCTGATTCTAACTGGAATCATAAAGTACAGCACAGAACCAGGCCCTTCAGCCCATCTAGTCAGCGCCAAACAGTTAAATCCCATCGACCTGCGCTGGGACCATAGCCCTCCATACCCCTACCATCCATGTACCTACCCAAGCTTCTCTTAAACATTATAAAAGTAGAATTTAATAAAGCTGTAATATATCTTGTTAACATTTCACTCACCAGACTTTCTGTTACCACGATGCAATGCATAGAATATTTACTTATTTATTCAGGGTCTGGGCATCACGTCATGCAGTGGTGTTTATTGCCCCTCAGAAATTTCCCTGAAGTGTCAGCCACATTGATGGAATCTGGAGTGCGATCACTTGAGTTGAGTGTGATGTTCTCCTAAGGGGTTGTTTATTGGTCGGTGCTCATTTGGTTGTCTGGACCAATCTGAGATCCACATGTACTGGTACAGCGTGGGCAAGAGTAAGTGGGGCTGTGGTTAGTGGTTGGGCCAATAATGCAGAAGGTGCAGGATCGGATCATTCCACAGAGGAAGAAAGATCCTAAGGGGAGTAAGGGGCGGCCGTGGCTGACGAGGGAAGTAAAGAACAGTATAAAAATAAAAGAGAAGAAGTATAACATAGCAAAGATGAGCGGGAAGCCGGAGGACTGGGAAGCTTTTAAAGAGCAACAGAAGGTAACAAAAAAAGCAATACGCGGAGAAAAAATGAGATACAAAGGTAAACCAGCCAAGAATATAAAGGACGATAGTAAAAGCTTTAGGTATGTGAAAAGCAAAAAAATAGTTAAGACCAAAATTGGGCCTTTGAAATCAGAAACAGGTGAATTTATTATGGGGAACAAGGAAATGGCAGATGAGTTGAACAGGTACTTTGGATCTGTCTTCACTAGCGAAGACACAAACAATCTCCCAGATGTAATAGTGACCAAAGAAACTAGGGTAATGGATGAATTGAAGGAAATTTATATTAGGCAAGAAACGGTGTTGGATAGACTGTTGGGTCTAAAGGCTGATAAGTCCCCGGGACCTGATGGTCTGCATCCCAGGGTACTTAAGGAGGTGGCTCTACAAATCGTGGACGCATTGGTAATCATTTTACAATGTTCTATAGATTCAGGATCAGTTCTTGCGGATTGGAGGGTGACTAATGTCCCACTTTTCAAGAAAGGAGGGAGAGAGAAAACAGGGAATTATAGACCGGTTAGCCTGATGTCAGTAGTGGGAAGATGTTGGAGTCAATTATAAAAGAGGAAATTATGACACATTTGGATACCAGTAGAAGGATCAGTCCGAGTCAGCATGGATTTATGAAGGGAAAATCATGCTTGACTAATCTTCTGGAGTTTTTTGAGGATGTAACTATGAAAGTGGACAAGGGAGAGCCAGTGGATGTAGTGTACCTGGACTTCCAGAAAGCTTTTGATAATGTCCCACATAGGAGATTAGTGGGCAAAATTAGGGCACATGGTATTGGGGACAGAGTACTGACATGGATTAAAAATTGGCTGGCTGACAGGAAACAAAGAGTAGTGATTAACAGGTCCCTTTCGGAATGGCAGGCTGTGACCAGAGGGGTACCACAAGGTTCGGTGCTGGGACCACAGCTGTTTACAATATACATTGATGATTTAGATGAAGGGATTAAAAATAACATTAGCAAATTTGCCAATGACGCAAAGCTGTGTGGCAGTGTGAAATGTCAGGAGGATGTTATGAGAATGCAAGGTGACTTGGACAGGTTGGGTGCGTGGGCAAATGTATGGCAGATGCAGTTTAATGTGGATGAATGTGAGGTTATCCACTTTGGTGGCAAGAACAGGAAGGCAGATTACTATCTACATGGAGTCAAGTTAGGAAAAGGGGAAGTACGACAAGATCTAGGTGTTCTTGTACATCAGTCAATGAAAGCAAGCATGCAGGTACAGCAGGCAGTGAAGAAAACTAATGGGATGCTGGCCTTTATAACAAGAGGAATTGAGTATAGGAGTAAAGAGGTCATTCTGCAGCTGTACAGGGCCCTGGTGAGACCCCACCTGGAGTATTGTGTGCAGTTTTGTTCTCCAAATTTGAGGAAGGACATTCTTGCTATTGAGAGAGTGCAGCGTAGGTTCACAAGGTTAATTCCCGGAATGGCGGGACTGTCATATGTTGAAAGATTGGAGCGGCTGGGCTTGTATACACTGGAATTTAGAAGGATGAGAGGGGATCTGATTGAAACATATAAGATTATTAAGGGATTGGACATGCTGGAGGCAGGAAGCATGTTCCTGCTGATGGGTGAGTCCAGAACTAGAGGCCACAGTTTAAGAATAAGGGGTAGGCTATTTAGAACAGAGATGCGGAAAAACTTTTTCACCCAGAGAGTGGTGGATATGTGGAATGCTCTGCCCCAGAAGGCAGTGGAGGCCAAGTCTCTGGATGCTTTCAAGAGAGAGTTAGTTAGAGCTCTTATAGATAGCAGGGTCAAGGGATATGGGGAGAGGGCAGGAATGGGGTACTGATTGTGTATGATCAGCCATGATCGCAGTGAATGGCGGTGCTGGCTAGAAGGGCCGAATGGCCTACTCCTGCACCTACTGTCTATTGTCTTTTGGTTGTTCTGTCTCATGGCTGCCACTTGTCCTCTGTGGCACAGTGGAGGTTGTTCTCCTGTAGTGCATGTACCCTCATGAACAAACTTCCTCCAGGTGTATCTTTTGAGTGTAATGTCTTCCCAGTTTTCAGATGTCATGGTGGATTTCTTCAGGCTGATTCTCGGTTGAGATTCAAATGAATCTCTAAGAGTTGTATATTGACCTTCCCTCAACTGGATCGGTTTGAGGAGATGCGAGTTAGGCGTCCGGATAATATAGCCTGTCAATCAGAGTAGGAGTAACATTATTTAATTTACTTAGAGATACAGTGTGGAACAGATCCTTTCAGCCCACTGAGCTGCAGCACCCAGCAAGCCACTGATTTAATTCTATGCTAATATCAGGACAATTTACAATGACCAATTACAGTACTACCCAGAACATCTTTGGAACGTGGGAGGAAACCAGAGCACCTGGAGGAAATCCACACGGTCACGGGGAGAATATTTAAACTCCTGACAGACAGTGGCGAGAACCGAACTCGAGTTGCTGGTGCTGTAAAGCATTACGCTAACCGCTGCACTACTGTGCTTTATCATGGTGGAGAGGTTGTTCACGTTGACCTCCTCCAGTATGCTGGTGTTAGTGCGTCTATCCCTTCAGCTGAACCTCAAAGTCCTTCATAGGGATTTTTGATGGTGTTGTTCCAGTGGCCCATGACTTAGATCCAGACAGTAACATAGGAAAGAAGGACGACTGCTCTATAACCCAAAAGGTTTGTTTGGACTTGCAGGTCGTGTTCTTCAAGGCTGCCATGGTAGTAGAGCAGTTAACATGATGTTACTACAGCTCAGGGCATCGGAGTTCAATTCCAATGTTGTCTGTAAAAAGTTTGTACGTCCGTCATCCTTCTCGTGGGCCTATGGGTTTCCTCGGTGTGCTCCAGTTTCCTCTCGCAGTCTACAGAGGTACCTGTTAATAAGTTAATTGATCATTGTAAATTGTCCTGTGATTAGGCTACGGTTAAGCCAGTGGTTGCTGGGGGGTGTGGCTCATTGGGCCAGAAATGCCTGTTCCATGCTTTATTTCTAAATATCAATATTAACTATTTTATAGACAATAGATGCAGCAGTAGACCATTCAGCCCTTCGAGCCTGCACCGCCATTCTGAGATCATGGCTGATCATCTACTATCAATACCCCGTTCCTGCCTTGTCCCCATATCCTTTGATTCCCCTATCCATAAGATACCTATCTAGCTCCTTCTTGAAAGGATCCAGAGAATTGGCCTCCACTGCCTTCTGAGGCAGTGCATTCCACACCCCCACAACTCTCTGGGAGAAGAAGTTTTTCCTTAACTCTGTCCTAAATGAACTACCCCTTATTCTTAAACCATGCCCTCTGGTACTGGACTCTCCCAGCATCTGGAACTTATTTCCTGCCTCTATCTTGTCCAATCCCTTAATAATCTTATATGTTGCAATCAGATCCCCTCTCAATCTCCTTAATTCCAGCGTGTACGAGCCCAGTCTCTCTAACCTCTCTGCGTAAGACAGTCTGGACATCCCAGGAATTAACCTTGTGAATCTACGCTGTATTTCCTCTACAGCCAGGATGTCCTTCCTTAACCCTGGAGACCAAAACTGTACACAGTACTCCAGGTGTGGTCTCACCAAGGCCCTGTACAAATGCAAAAGGATTTCCTTGCTCTTGTACTCAATTCCCTTTGTAATGAAGGCCAACATTCCATTAGCCTTCTTCACTACCTGCTGCACTTGCTCATTCACCTTCAGTGACTGATGAACAAGGACTCCTAGATCTCTTTGTATTTCTCCCTTACCTAACTCTACACTGTTCAGATAATAATCTGCCTTCCTGTTCGTACTCCCAAAGTGGATAACCTCACACTTATTCACATTAAAGGTCATCTGCCAAGTATCTGCCCACTCACCCAGCCTATCCAAGTCACCCTGAATTCTCCTAACATCCTCATCACATGTCACACTGCCACCCAGCTTAGTATCATCAGCAAACTTGCTGATGTTATTCTCAATGCCTTCATCTAAATCGTTAACATAAATTGTAAACAGTTGTGGTCCCAATACCGAGCCCTGTGGCACCCCACTAGTCACCACCTGTCATTCCCAGAAACACCCATTCACCGCTACCCTTTGCTTTCTATCTGCCAACCAGTTTTCTATCCATGTCAATGTCTTCCCCCCAATGCCATGAGCTCTGATTTTACCCACCAATCTCCTATGTGGGACCTTATCAAATGCCTTCTGAAAATCGAGGTACACTACATCCGCTGGATCTCCCTTGTCTAACTTCCTGGTTACATCCTCGAAAAACTCCAATAGATTAGTCAAGCATGATTTGCCCTTGGTAAATCCATGCTGGCTCGGCCCAATCCTATCACTGCTATCTAGCTATGCCACTATTTCATCTTTAATAATGGACTCTAGCATCTTCCCCACTACTGATGTTAGGCTGACAGGATGATAGTTCTCTGTTTTCTCCCTCCCTCCTTTCTTAAAAAGTGGGATAACATTAGCTATTCTCCAATCCTCAGGAACTGATCCTGAATCTAAGGAACATTGGAAAATGATTACCAATGCATCCACAATTTCCAGACCCACCTCCTTTAGTACCCTAGGATGCAGACCATCTGGACCTGGGGATTTGTCATCCTTCAGTCCCATCAGTCTACTCATCACCGTTTCCTTCCTAATGTCAATCTGTTTCATT
Source organism: Hypanus sabinus (assembly GCF_030144855.1). Lineage (NCBI taxonomy): Eukaryota > Metazoa > Chordata > Chondrichthyes > Myliobatiformes > Dasyatidae > Hypanus > Hypanus sabinus. Next base: position 7,928,955 of record NC_082717.1, read on the forward strand.
TCCTCTGTTACTCTGTGTCCTTGGACCATCCATACATCTGGGAAATTGCTTGTGTCTTCCCTAGTGAAGATAGATCTAAAATACTAATTAAATTCTTCTGCCATTTCTGTGTTTCCCATAACAATTTCACCCAATTCATTTTTCAAGGGCCCAACATTGTTCTTAACTATCTTCTTTTTCTTCACATGCCTAAAAAAGCTTTTGCTATCCTTTATATTCCTGGCTAGCTTGCATTCGTACTTTATTTTTTCTCCCTGTATTGCCTTTTTAGTTAAGTCCTGTTGTTCCTTAAAAGTTTCCCAATCATCTGTCTTCCCACTCACCATAGCTCTGTCATATTTCTTTTTTTTAATGCTATGCAATCTCTGACTTCCTTTGTCAACCACTGTGGCCCCTTTCCCCCCTTTGAATCCTTCCTTCTCCGGGGGATGAACTGATTTTGCACCTTGTGCATTATTCCCAAGAATATCTGCCATTGCTGTTCCACTGTCTTTTCTGCTAGGATATCCATCCATTTAACTTTGGCCAGCTCCTCCCTCATGGCTCCATAGTCTCCTTTGTTCAACTGCAACACTGACACCTCCGAGCTGCCCTTATCCTTCTCAAATTGCAGATAAAAACTTATAATATTATGGTCACTCCCTCCTAATGGCTCCTTTACTTCAAGATCGCTTATCAAATCCTGTCCATTACACAACACTAAATCTAGAATAGCCTTGTCCCTGGTCGGCTCTCGTATAAGCTGTTCCAAGAATGCATCCCGTAGGCACTCTACAAACCTGATTCTCCCAGTTCACCTGCATGTTGAAATCCCCCATAACTACTGCGACATTACCTTTGCCACATGCCAATGTTAACTTCCTATTCCACTTGCACCCAATATCCATGCTACTGTTTGGTGGCCTGTAGACAACACCCATTTGGGTCTTTTTGCCCTTACAGTTCCTCAGTTCTATCCATACAGACTCTACTTCTCCTGATCCTATGTCCCCCCCTTGCAAAGGACTGAATCTCATTCCTCACCAACAGGGCCACCCCACCTTAAATTTTCCTTAAACGTCGGTTATAGCCCAGCCTGGTAGATCCCCTCCACTGAGCAAAGATAGTGAGGTTCTTTGGCAGACTCTGAGCTGGCGGTGGCGGGGGGAGCTAAATGTTCTCTAGATGGCAGGTGAAGTCAGGGCATGGGAGACGACACACTGTTTCTGCGTTGCAGATGACGACGCAGATCTGAAGCGGCTGGCAGAGAGTGAAGAGAGTGGTTGCCAGGCAACGATCCAGGGCCTGAAAACCAAGGTAAGACTAGCTCTCGTCTCCTGCTGGTATTCAGAACCTGAATCGCAATCAGGTTTATTATCACTAGCATATGACGTGAAATTTGTTGCTTTGCGGTACATTGTAATACGTAAAAATCTATAAATTACAGTAAGAAGCATATATAAAAATAAAATAAGCAGAGCAAAAAGAGTGCAAAAAAACACCCCACACAAAAATAGTGAGATGTTATTCATGGGTTCATTGTCCATTCAGAAATGTAATGGTGAAGGGGGAAGAAACTGTTGCTGAATCATTGAATGTGTGTCTTCACGTTCCTGTACCACCTCCTTGATGTCAACAGTGAAAAGAGGGCATATCCTGGGTGATAGGGCTCCTTAATGGCAGATGTCTCCTTTTGAAGGTATCCTGAATGCTGGGGACAACTTTCTGCAGTTTTTTCTGATCCTGTGCAGTGGCCCCTCCTTACCAGACTTTCTGTCAAAGTGCTGGAAAACTGAGGGAACTGGGAACAAGAAGGAACATTTGGCTGGGCTGTCATTTCTAATATCTTTTAATATATTTGTGGATGTCTCATTAAAGATGTGGAAGCTGTAGGGTGTTTTGTTGCTGACATTGTGGACATGCTATGTTGGTGTAGCAACACTTGAGGGCTCCCTCCAGCAAAACTTTACCTTGTGTTGTTTGTTAGCGGAAACAATGCATTTCGCTGTATCTTGTGATGCATGTGATGAATAAATGAATCTGACTATAGATTAATATAACTAATCAAGTTCAAGTTTATTGTCATTCGACCATACACGTGTTTACAGCTAAGTGAAGCCAGTGTTCCTCAGGGACCAATGTGGAAAACACAATGCATATATCAGATAATGATGCCGAAGCCTCTGTTGATCAGGGTTGACCATGAACGTTGTGTTCTAGCTGTCTAGATACGCAGGTCTGGGCAGTAAAATATGGAGAGCAAGCTGTTGCCCATGTAGCAAGCTCCCCCTCTCTGCGCATCTGATGAATGCAAAGGAACGGCAGAGACCGATGCAGTTTGTCACCAGCAGCGTCGCAGGAGTCGCCAGCCAGCGTTAAACTCAACTTCAGGCTCCAGTTCTTGATTTGTTTCCCCTCAGGGTTTACTCCCAAAGCCTTCCACGTGAGTCAGTATAGCCGCAAGGCAAAGGAGTTTTCCTTCTCCTAGCTGATCTGCCCACCACGACTGACGAGTCCCATCTGTCAGAAGTGACTGGTCTTCAGGTGCCAGTAACCCACCTTTGCCCCTTCTCCTGTCAGTAGAAACAGTTCTGCCAGGTTTGGTAGCTAAGCCACACGAGAAGGCCAGGAGCTGGACTTGGTTGTCAGAGGCCTTTTGAAACACACACCATTAGGAGCATTTAATAGGTAGTGGGACCTTAAACCCACTACCACCCCCAGACACAACAACCTTAAGGAACATACAGCACATAAAATAATATTAGCACAATAATATGAACAGATAATAAATTATTCTGTAGATGTCCAAGTTGACATGAAGTGCGTATATGCCATATAGTTAAACAGTATAATACCACCGGCATTGAAATGCCACCTGGCTGCACGTTGTTTTCTGCTTCTTTCCCCTGTCTCAGCTGCTGCTGGAGGAGGAGAAAGAAGCAACATTTGATGTATCGGAGCTGGGTGGCCTCATGCCCAAGTCCCGGTGCTGAGAACCCTCTTCTCCTCATTTGCAGATCCTTTCTCTCCTGATTCCCTCGGAAGAGGCGAGTAACAACGACCTGATTCTGGAGGTGACAGCAGGTGTCGGCGGACAGGAGTCCATGCTGTTTGCTGCAGAAATGTTCGAAATGTACCAGGGCTACGCAGCCTACAAGCACTGGGTCTTTGACGTGCTGGACTACCGTCGCAGTGAGCTAGGTAGGGACCGTGTTTGTCGCTGAGAGATGAACTTTAAACCCGACCTATCTTACTGTCTTCTTCTCTCCTTAACGCCCTCCAGCCCCAGTGCCCTCTGACATGCTGGCTTGTCCTGTCTTGGACCCTTGTCCCTTCTTCTTGCTCTCATCCATTGAAACCCCACGATCCCTCTCATCCCTCTTCTCCTCCTCCCTCTTGTGCCTCTTTCCCCCTCCCCCCGTCCATTGGGGATGGTCCAGAGGAGGTTCACAAGGGTTAACATATGAGGAACGTTTGGTGGCTCTGGGCCTGTAGCCACTGGAGTTGAGAAGAACGAGGGGAGATGTCGTTGAAACCTCTTATTCTGCCTCGTCCCATTGACCCGTACCTGGACCATAGCCCTCCATCCACATATGCATCCAAACTTCAGTCAAACCCCAGCCACCACTTCTGCTGGCAGCTCATTCCACACTGTCACCACCCTCTGAGTGAAGAAGTTCCCCCACTGATTCCCCTTAAACATTTCACCTTTCACCCTAAATCTATGACCTCCAGTTGCAGTCCCACCCAACGTCAGTGGGGAAAAAGCCAGCTTGCATTTACCTTCATCGTTCTGAATACCTTTATCAAATCTCCCCTCGTTCTCTGACTCAACCTTTCCCTATAAACTCAGATCCTCAAGTCCCAGCAACATCCTTGTGATCTTATTTATTTCTTTAGAGATACAGCACTGTAACAGGCCCTTGCAGCCCCCAATACCATGCCCCACAGTTACTCCCACGTGACTAATTAACCCATAATCTCTGGAATGTGTTCAGAAACCAGAGCACCCAGGGAGAACATACAAACTCCACACAGGCAGCGGCGAGAATTGAACCCGGGCCATTGGTGCTGTAGTAGCATTACGCTACCGTTCTGTACTCTTCCGATCTTGTAGATATTTTGTATATAATGTTTACGTTGTGCCTGAACTGGCGGTAAAGGAATTTTCCTTCTCTCCCTGCAGGGGGTCTGCGGCACGCTGTTGCCAGCGTGAGTGGTGAGGGGAGCTATGGACGCCTGATGTACGAGGGAGGAGTTCACCGAGTTCAGAGGATCCCCAGAACCGAGAGGCAAGGCAGGATTCACACCAGCACCATGACTGTGGTGGTGTTACCCCAGCCCACCGAGGTATCCGCTCTGCTTTATACGCTGCCACCCTCTCCACCCTCTCTCTGCTGAGCTGACAGAAAACTCCCAAAGGTCAGGATTGGCTGAGTTGTATTAGCATCAAGCTCCTTAGTGAAAGCAGCCACTGAGTTGCCCACATACTGTCCCGTCACACGTTTCCAGCGGCTCTGGTTAAATCCAGAGTCCAACTGCCCCATCGCACATTTCAACTTCACCTTCAAGTTTATTGACATCTGTACGTATATACATCCCATTGAAATAGCATTTTTCCAGACCACATGCACCCACGTAACATAAAACAATTCTACCACAACTATCTCAGTAAGATATAATTCAAAATGCATGTAGCATGCAGCAGAGGTAGACAGTAAACAGCTCGCTGTCCTAGTGACGAGACCTCGGTGGTGACAGAGTATTCGTTAGTCTCGCAACCTGAGGAAAGAAGCTCAGTCTGGCAGTCCCATTGCTGATGCTCCTGTATCTCCTTCCTGATTGTGGGATGGGTGGTAGGGATCCTCAACAACGTTTTGAGCCCTTTATCTGCAATACTCTGTAAAAGTCACAAATGGTGATCCCTGGTGATCCTCTCGGCAGATTTTACTGTCCTCACAATGCCTCGCAGCTTCCGTACCACGCGATGATGCAGTCAGACGGAACACTCTCAGAACAGAATCACAAGGTAGCAGTGATGAGAGAGCATGGCCGGGATGGTGAGGGTCCTTGACGATGGACGCTGCTTTTTTTGTGGCAGTGCTCCTTGTAGATGTGCTGAATAACGGGGAGGGATTTTCCTGTGATGGACTGGGCCATTCCCACAACTTTCTGTAGACTTTTGGTATTGCTCTCCTCAGATTGAGCTGACGATCAGCCCAAAGGACCTGCGGATCGAAACGAAGCGAGCGAGTGGGGCAGGGGGTCAACATGTGAACACAACGGACAGCGCAGTCCGAATCCTCCACATCCCGACTGGTAAGGGGCGTTCCCTGGAGTTCAGGCAGCTCTGATCCCCGTGGACAGGGAACCACAGTCACTCCGATGGGAAGACTCACTCCTTAAATAATATGACAACAGCTTTGACTTTTCTCTGAGGGTCAGGTGGTAAAGAAGGCATCTGGAACACTTGCTTTTAATGGACAGGGTGATGAGTGCAGGGATGTCATTTTACAACTGTGCAAGACATGGGTGAGACTACATTTGGGGTATTTAAAAATTAGAAATATAACCACGAGATTCTGCAGGTGCTGGAAATTGAGAGCAACACACAACATGCTGGGGGAGCTCAGCAGGTCAGGCAGCATCTATAGAAATGAACAAACAGCCAGCGTTTCAGGTCGAGACTCCTCATCAGGACTGGATAGGGAAGGAGAAGTCAGAATGGAAAGGTTGTGGGAGGGGAAGAAGGCCAGGTGGGTAGGAAGGGTAAAGGGCTGGAGAAGAAGGAATCTGATAAGAGAGGAGAGTGGACAATGGGAGAAAGGGAAGGAGGAGGGGACCTAGGGAGTGGTGATAGGCAGGTGTGGAGAAGAAGTAAGAGGTCAGAGTGGGTAGTAGAAGGGCGGGGAGAAATTGATGTTCATGCCATCAGGTTGGAGGTTACCTTAACGGAATATGAGGTATTGCTCCTCCAACCTGAGAGTGGCCTCATTGTGGCAGAAGAGGAGGCCATGGACTGACATGTCGGTAGCTTCATTTGTCACATGTACGTTAACGACCAACACAGTCCGAGGATGGCCAAACCCACAGTTGTCAGCATATCCACAACTCACTAACCAGTACATCTTTGGAATGTTGCTAAGGACAGACCTTACCATAAGACCATTAGATATAGGAGCAGAATTAGGCCATTTGGCCCATCGAGTCTGCTCCGACATTTCATGGCTGATCCAATTTGCCTCTCACCCCAATCTCCTTTCTTCTCTCCAGTTCCCTTCATGCCCCGACCAATCAAGAATTTATTAACTTCTGCCTTAGATGTATATAAAATCTTGGCCTCCGCAGCTGCCTGTTGCAAAGCATTCCAAAGATTCACCACTCTCCGGCTTGAGAAATTCCTCCCCATCTTTGTTCTGAAAGGACACCCCTCTATTCTAAGGCTGTGTCTTCTGGTCATAGACTCTCCCACCATAGGAAACGTCCTCTCCACATCCACTCTTATCAAGGCCTTTCACCATTTGAAAGGTTTCAGTGAGGTCACCTCTCATTCTGAATTCCAGTGAATATGACCCAGAGCCATCAGTTTCTCTTCATATGACAAATCATTCAAACCTGGAGTTATTGAACCTTCTCCAATTTCAAAATGTTCTTTCTAAGGGGCCCAAAACTGCTCACAAACCTCCATGTGAGGCCCCACCAGTGCTTTATAAAGTCTCAACATTACCTCCTTGCTTTTTATATTCTAGTCCTTTTGAAATGAATGCTAACATCACATTTACTTTCCTCACTATAGACTCAACCTACACGCACTAAAGGTTAATTTGCAGGTTGAGTCTCTAGTGAGGGAAGTACAACCATACCATTAATCTCCCATCTCAGGGTGCTGAATGATGAAGGCCAATGTGCCAAAGGCCTTCTTCATCACCATATCTCCCAGTGGCTGCATTTTCGGGGAACCATGTCTGTGTAGTCCAAGACCCCTCTTCTACAACACTCAGAGTCTGACTGTTCATTGTGAAAGTCTGCCCTTGTCTTTCCAAAGTACGATACCTCATACTTATCTGAATCAAACTCCATTTACCATTTCATTAGACCAGAAGACATCAAAGTAGAGTTAATTAATTTAACCCATCAAGCCTGCTCAGATAATTCCACCATGACTGATTTATTATCCCTGTCAACCCCATTCTCCTGCCTCCCTCTGTAACCTTTGACACCCTGACTAATCAAGAACCAATCAACCTCCACTTTAACTATATCCAATGACGTGGCCTCCACAGCCATCTGTGGCAATGAATTCCACAGATTCATCACTCTCTGGCTGAAGAAATTCCTTCTCATCTTTGTTCTAAATGGATGCCCCTCTACTCTGAGGCCATGTGCTCTGGTTCTAGACTTCCCAAATATAGGAAACTTCCTTTCCACATCTGTTCTATCCTGGCCTTTCAATATCCGATAGGTTTCAATGAGATCCACCCTCATTCTTCTAAGCTGCAGTAAGTACAGGCCTAGAGCCACGTACCCAACTGATCAAACTCCCTCAGTAAATCCTGAGAATATTTTTTTGCTGTCAATGCCACCACTAACATTATTGTCATCTGTATATGTACCAATGATCACCTATACATTCGGTTTGATGGCTCTGGGCTTGTTCTCGCTGGAGTTCAGAACACAGCAGTGATCTCATTCAAACCTATTGAATATTTGAAGGCCTTCATACAGTGGACATAGAGAGGATGCTTCCTATAGTGGGGCAGTCTAAGACCAGGGGGCACAGTCTCAGAATAGGTGGATGCCCTTTTAGAATGGAGAGGAGGAGCAATTTCTTTAGCCAGAGAGTGGTGAATCTGTGGAATTCATTGCCACAGGGGTTTGTGGAGGCCAAGCAACTGGGTATATTTAAAGTGGAGGTTAATAGGTTTTTGATTAGTGAGGGTGCAAAGGTTAATAGGAGAAGGCAAGAGGAAGGGGTGACAGGGATAGTAAATCAGCCATGTTGAAATGGCAGAGCAGATTCAATGGGCCAAATGGTCTAATTCAGCTCCTGTGTCGTATGGTGAACATTCTCGGTATACATGAGAAATGGCGATGGGCCCCTGAGCTTGTGTGTCTGTCACTGGGCAGGTGTGGTGTCAGAGTGCCAGCAGGAGCGGTCCCAACTGCGGAATCGCGAACGGGCCATGCAGATGCTGCGAGCCAAGCTCTACGGCAGGAAGCTGGAGGAGGAGACGAGCAGACGGCAGCATGCTCGCAGTATTCAGGTAGGCTCTGGGTACCTCCCTCCAGTCTGTGACCCCTTCTCCTGACCTCTCCATCTGCTATTCCCTCCCCCCGACCTCTTCATTTGCCAATCCTTTCCCGACCCACCCCCCCATTGTTGACCCCTCACCCCCAACCTCCTTTCTCTGACCCATCCCACCAGCTCCCCCTCCTATCCGTGTCCCTCTCCCCTGACCCGCACCTCGTGTCCATGTCCTCTCCCCAACCTAACTCTCCAGCTCCCCCTTCCATCTGTGTCCACTCCCCCGACCCATGTTTCTCTCCCCAAACCACCCCTCCGGAATCATCTCCTGTCTGCATCTCTTGCCTCCAACCAACCCCTCAGGTACCCTCTGTGTTGTCCTGGTACCTTACCCTCTGACCTTGACCCACCTGCCAGTTCATCCCGGTACCTACCTTCTATTCTTGACCCACCACCTAGTAACCCCTCTCATTCCTGTTCCTAACCCACCATGGCATTTCCTCATCCCCATCTTTGTCTGTGCCTGTGACCCCTCCTGACCCACCCATAGACTCGATGGGCTGAAGGGCCATTTCCATGCTGAAGTGCCCTTTGACCCTATGACTCTCTGCACCTTTTCCTTTCACCAGATTGGGACCAGGGGAAGATCAGAAAAAATCCGAACCTACAACTTTCCACAGGACAGGGTTACAGATCATCGGATCGGCAAATCGCTCTACAACCTAAAGGACTTCATGCTGGGGGAAGAGCTTCTGGATGAGATGATTGAGGAGCTGAGAAGCCTCATTGACACTGAACATCTCCTCGAGTTCCTGGAGAGCATGCAGAGACAGCAGAATAGATCAGGGGATCGGTGACGATCTTTCAAAACTCCAATAAAATTGGACTTGATATGCTCCGATTGATTTTAGAGTAATTGCTTCGTAGAACACTACAGCACAGAAACAGGTCCACTGGCCCATCAGGTCTGTGCTGAACTGTTATTCTGCCTAGTCCAAGCAACCTGCACGTGGACCGTAGCCTTCCCATCCATGTACTTATCCAAACTTTTCTGAATGTTGCAGTCAACCCCACATCCACCACTTCTGCTGGCAGCTCATTCCACACTCACACCAGCCTTTGACTGAAGAAGTTTCCACTCAGGTCCCCCTTAAATATTTCACTTTTCGCCCTTAACCCATGACCTCTAGTTCTAGTCTCACCCAGCCTCAGTGGAAAAAGCCTGCTTGCATTTACCTTTTCTATACCCCTCATAATTTAATGTAGCTCCATCAAATCTCCCCTTGTTCTTCTACACTCCAGGGAATAAAGTCCTAACCCATTCATTCTTTCCCTATAACTCAGATGCTTAAGTCCCAGCAACATCTTTGTAAATTCTTTCCTGGAGGTAGGTGACCAGAACTGCACACAATACTCCATATTAGGCCTCACCAAAATCTAATGCAAGTTCAATGTAACATCTCGGCTCCTGCACTCAGTAATTTAATTTATGAAGGCCAATGTGTCAAGAGCTCGCTTTATGACCTTATCTACTTGTGATGCCACTTTGAATGAATTGTGGACCTGTATTCCCAGATCCCTTTCTTCCACCACACTGTGTACTCTGGCCTGGTTGGTCCTCCCAAAGTGCAACACTTCACACTTGTCTGCATTAAGTTCTATCTGCCATATTTCACAACATCTTTCGAGCTGCTCCAGATCCCGCTGCAAGCCCTGATAGTCTTCCTCACTACACTCCCAGTCTTGGTGTCCACAAATTTGCTTCATCACTGTCCATTTTGATTCTCCGCTGCCTGTCTTGCTCCTCGGTGGCTGTAGACCTTGCCCCAGTCTTGCTACCTTAGTTATTCCAATAGACCTTGTCGTGTCTCAGCCCAAATTACCCTCAATGAACCTCGAGTTTGGCCAAAAGTGCACTGTTGTAGTCTTCACCTATGATCCCACTCCTACTTGTAAGTTTCGTTCATCTCCTCTTCCCACTCATGTTCCTTGTGTTGTGGTTCCCACCAGAACCATGCCCACACTCTGGTGTGACCCATCAACCACTGAGATCTCTGTAGTCCTCTGGTTCAGCCCGTTGATTGTCCCCAGATTTAATGGCTTCACCCTTGGTGACAGAATCTTTGTTTGCCTGGGGCCTGAGCCCTCGAATTTCCTCTTTGATCTCTGCTCCCTCTCTCTTCTCCTGTTTGGCTATTCACTATGGGGTCATCTTCTCTGAGATTTCCTTGCATGGCTCAGAGTTAGTCTTCAGAAAATGTCCCCGTGGAGCATATTATTGAACATCGGATTCAGATTCATTTACTTCACAAACAACATACCCAAAGGGTGTGTTGGGGGCAGCCCACCAGTGTCTCCACACATTCCGGTGCCAATGGAGCATATCCACAATGCTCAGCAGAACAACACCAAACACAAGTGACAAAGCAACAACAACAACAGTAAATCAAGCCCTGTTCCTCCTCACACGGACAGTCATCCAACTCCGGTCCCCAGGCTTTGGCTGTCGGGCCTTGACCTCCACTAACCTTTGGGCTTTGATCTTCTGTGTCAAGCCTAGGACTAGCCAATGACAAGACCCCGAACTCTAGACTTGAACTGCGGGCTTTACAACTCACCAGCCCTCGTGTCTCCTGCTTGCACAGACTTCCAATTCCACAAACCACCAACCTGGGACAGCCCAACATCCACGGCTGTCCTTCATCATGGATCCACATCACAGGACTTCGAGTGTGGAGTAGAGGCCGAGACTCCGGACGTCCATAAGACACAAGCAGAATTGGGCCATTCAGCCCATTGAGTCTGCTCTGCCACTCCATCATGGCTGATCTATTATCCCTCTCAACCCCATTCTCCTGCCTTCTCCCCATAACTTTTGATGCTCTTACTAATCAAGAACCTATCAACCTTCACTTTAAATACTCAGTTACATGGCCTCCAAGGCGTGTGTGGCAATGAATTCTACAGATTCACTACCCTCTGGCTAAAGCAATTCCTCCTCATCTCTGTTCTAAATGGTCATCCCTCTATTTTGAGGCTGTGCCCCCGGTCCTAGACTTACCCCATTATAGGAAACATCCTCTCCACATCCATTCTATGGAGGCCTTTCGATATTCGATAGGTTTCAATGAGATCCACCCTCATTCGTCTAAACTCCAGTGAGTACAAGTCCAGATCCATCAAAGGCTCCTCATACTTTAACCCTTTCATTCCTGTGAACCTCCTCCTGACCCTTTACCCCATGTCTACATCACTACTTTGAACATGGAGCGCAGAGCGCTGGCCGAGACCAAGATGCATAACACACACACACACACACACACACACACAACACATAAAGTGATATTACCACAAATAAATTAACAAATAATAATTTGCATTTACAAGACAAGTTAAAGAAAAGTAAACATTATAACGATACTGGTGCTTCATAAGTAAAGAGACCCCAGTGGTGTCAGGGAGTTCAGTTGTCTCACGGCCTGGGAGATGTTGTTTCATGTCCTGCCAGTCTTTATCCTAATGCTACAGTACCTCCTGCCGAATAGTAGGGGGTCAAGGAGATTGTTGGATAGATGAGACAGGTCATTGACGATGCTAAGTGCCCCTGATAAATATACCTGACGGGTGGAAGAGGAACACCGATGGTAGTTTTATTCATATCACACGTACTGGAGTAGAGTGGAAAAACTTTGTTCGGCATGTGATCCATACTTGATAAAACAGTGTACGATATGATAAGAGGCATTGATAGAGAAGACAGGCGGCGTCTTTTTCCTAGTGTGGCAGAGGCTAATACTGGTGGTTGGAGCAAAGTTTAGGAGGTATGTCAGAGTGTTGTTTTTTTACACAGAGCGGTGGGTGTCTGGAATGCCCTACCAGGAGTGAAGGTAGAGGCAGAAACATTAGGGACATTTGAAAGACTCTTAGATAGACACATGGATGACAGAAAAATGGAAGGTTCCGTGGGAGAGCACAGTTAGATTGACCTTGGAGTAGGTTAAAAGGTCAGCACAACATTGTGGGCCGAAGGGCCTGTCCTGTATGTACTGTTCGATGTTCATAGATATGATTTCCTCACATCAGTGCATTGAGCTGATATATGAGAAAACAATACCAGAATGCAGAATATATTGTTACAGTGACAAACTCTTTGGGCTTGTGCAGGGCTCCGAGCTTTTCAGAGCACCTGAACAGGTTTGTTGTTGGGTAATGAGAGTCATTAATCATTTAGAGTTTCTTGTGTTTTCTCCAAGCGACTCTCTCTCTCTGTAATGCAGTCTCCTGGTGTTTCCTGATTAAATTCCGTTTGATCGGCTCGGGGATTCTGTGTATTACTTGTGGCAGACCTGCTCTGTCAAATGTTATTTGTATTATTTAAGCGGACGTCCGTTTAGCACTAATCAAAAGCTCCTGGTTTTGAGAATGTTGCTTCTCGCAGTGTCGCTCGGTCAAGCCACTGACGTCCTTTTAGAATTATTATGAATAAACTCTTGTTCACTGTCTCTACATGGGAGTTTGTCTTTCCCATGCACTTGGGTTCCAATATTGCCAATGCACATCCTGATGATGTGTCTACTTTGCCTAATTGCCTTGGAATTGGAATAGATTTATTATTGTCACACGTGCCGAGAAACAGTGTGTCCGTATGCTTGTCTGTATAGATCAGGTCATTGCACAGTGCACTGAGGTAGGACAAGGGAAAACAGTAACAGAATGCAGAATAAAGTGTTACGGTTACAGAGAAAGTACAGTGTAGGTAGACAATAAGGTCCAAAGCCACAGGATAGATTGTTCAAATTTATTATCAAAGTATCCATGCAGATGACCAGGAAACAAAGAAAAACCATGGAGATTGTTCAAAGAAAAACATCAAAACACCCTCACACACAAAAAAATTCTAACAAATCATGCCAATCTGAGACTTATCAGGATGTTGCCTGGATTGGAAAACAAGTCTTATGAGACAAGGTTAGCAGAGCTGGGACTTTTCTCTTTGGAGCGTAGAAGGATGAGAGGGTACTTGATAGAAGTCTACAAGATTATGAGAGGCATAGATATGGTGGGTAGCCAGTACCTGTTTCCCAGGGCACCAACAGCAAACACCAGAGGGCATATGTACAAAATTAAGGGAGGGAAGTTTAGGGGTTTTTTACACAGAGGGTTGTGGGTGCCTGGGATGAGTTGCCAGAGATGGTGGTGGAGGCTAAAACATCAGGGGTATTTAACAGCCTCTTGGACAGGCACATGGATGAAAGAAAAATAGAGGGTTACAGGGTAGTGTGGGTTTAGTACTTTTTTTAAGGAATATATGGGTCAGCACACCATCAAGGGCTGAAGGGCCTGTACTGTGCTGTAGTGTTCTAGTGTTGGGGTCTTTGATTATGGTAGTGTCTTACTGAGGCGGAGAGAAATGTGCATCTTGCAGGGGGACCTGTAGATGGCGGTGGTCCCATACACCTGCTGCACTCATCCTCGATGGCAGAGGTTTGGGAGGTGCTGTCAAAGTGCAATGCAGTATAGAACTACTCAATACACACTGCATTGAGCTAGAATATGGTAAACTATAATAAAAAGGCTGAATAAAGTGTAAAGGAAACAGCATTCGGATGGCAAGCCCTAGAGATTCTGCAGGTGCTGGAAATCCAGAGCTACACACACAAAATGCTGGAGGAACTCAGCAGGTCAGGCAACATCTGGGGGGCGGGAAAAGGGGAAGGAACAGTGAACCCTGCAGGTTGAATTCCAGCTTCAGGACATTCCAGAGTCACTGCCTCACCCTCCTAAGCTATCCCCATACATCACAAAAGCAACAAAATGCTGGAGGGAATATGGGTCTCTATTGTGGACTGAGAGTGGGAGGGGGCAGGGAGAGGGAATCTTGGTTTGGAAGAGAGGAGGGAGAGGGAAGCACCAGAAAGACTTTCTGTAGTGATCAATAAACCGACTGTTTGAAATCAGATGACCTTGCTTGGTGTCTCAGGGCCTGTGTGTGTCTGCACCTACACTGCTGACCCCCCCCCCCCACCCACCCCATCACTCCTTCTCTGCCAGATATCCCACACCCTTCCCACTCTCAGCATTCCCTACTCCTGCCAGATTGACAAACTTACTCTCTGCTCCACGTCGACAAATCCAGTACTGTGGAAAAATCTTAGGCACCCCAGCTACAGATATGTGCCTAAGACATCTGCACAGCACTATATGTCATGAAGTTTGTTCTCTTGCTGCAGCAGAACAGTGCCTAATAACAAAAAACTATAAATTACAATAAATATATTTTAAATTAAATTAAATAAGTAGGGCAAATAGAGAGCAAAAAGTAACTAAGGTCGTGTACATGGGTTCATTGTCCATTCAGGAAGCTGATAGCGGTGGGCCGTTCCCATGTACACTGCCTTCAGTTTTTTCTTTTTGCACTATATACATTTTATATACATAGATTTGTTACTGCAATTTAGAGTTTTTATTATTATTATTATTATTATTATTATTATTATACATTGCAATGCACTGCTACCCCAAAGCAACAAATTTCACGCGTATGCCAGTGATTTAAATCAGATGCTGATAGAACATTGGGCATGTGTCTTCGGGCACCGTACCTCCTCCCTGATGCCAGCAAATGTGAAGAGAGCACGTCCTGGGTGCCAGGGGTCTTTAACAATGAAAGATGCCTTTTGAAGATGTCCTGAATTCTGGATCATTGACACACAGTATGTTGTGAAATTTGTTGTTCGTTGGCAGCAGGACAGTAAAATACATAAAATATACTATAAATTACGAAGGGAAGTATATATTTAATGAATAAATAATGCAGAAGGAGAGCAGAAATTACTGAGGTGGTGTTCATGGGTTGACTATCCTCCACTTTATTGTGGGCTTGCCCTTATCCCTGCAGCTCCACCTTCCTCTGCGCAGAGCCTGAATTTGCTTAGACCTTAAAACAATAAGCCATAGGAGCAGAATTAGGCCATTCGACCCATTAAGTCTGCTCCACCATTCCATCATGGCTGATTTATCATCCCTCTCAGCCCCTTTCCCCGCCTTCTCCCG
Organism: Hypanus sabinus; assembly: GCF_030144855.1. Classification (NCBI taxonomy): domain Eukaryota; kingdom Metazoa; phylum Chordata; class Chondrichthyes; order Myliobatiformes; family Dasyatidae; genus Hypanus; species Hypanus sabinus. The sequence continues at coordinate 7,944,232 of NC_082717.1, forward strand.
CTATCCCTTGAGTCCTTTACGAATCAAGAACCTCTCAGCCTCTGCTTTAAATATACCAGTGACTTGACCTCCACAGCTGTGTGTTTGAGAAAAATGAGACTGCAGATGCTAAATCTGCAGCATTAAACTGCTGGAGGAACTCAGCACCTGTGGGAGGGAAGGAAGTTCTCGATGCAAGGTTTGGACCCGAAATGTTAACAGTTCCTCTTTCCCCAGATGCTGCTCAACTTGCTGGCTTCCCCGAGCAGTTCGTTTTGTTAAAAATTCCATTCACCACAGATCACAGATGCTTTGTGAACGTTAGTGCCAGCTTAGAAATTTCACAAATGTCAATCCTTTCCATTTGTGTAAGAAATGACATTGGGCCTTGCATTTTTACAAGTTTTATTATTTATGTTTAAATTTAGAGATACAATATGGTAACATGACCTTCCAGCCCAATGAGCCATTGCTGCCCAATTATACCCATGTGACCAATTAACCTACTGCCCGGTCCATCTTTGGGCTATGGGAGGAAACCAGAGCTCCTAGAGGATAACCCACACGGTCATGGGGAGAATAAACTCCTTAAAGACAGGGGTTTGAAATTGAACTCGTGCTGCAGAGTCATAAAGCGATAGAGCACTACAGGATGGAGTAGACCCTTTAGCCCCTTTAGTCCATGCCAACCTACAACTTTGAGCCCAATCAGTGAGCATGATAAGAAGGTGCAATTTTATTTAGGTCACCATGGAAGTAGAAAAAAGGCAGAGTTTCAAGGCAGTTTTTGGAGTTGGGACTGCTACCGATCAGTGGACAGAATGAATAAAAATAAAGCAGGCACAAGAGGAGTGGCCATTGTTTGAATGGCCCAGTGTTGGAGTGGCTTCGGCTCCTCGGGCTTGAGTGGGGTAAATATCGAGTAAGTTTCTTCTTCCTCTTTATTTTTTCATTCCTTTTCTGATAGGGTTTGGTTAGTGCAGTAAGCATGGCTCCAGGGGCAGTGTTTTGTTCTGTGTGTGAGATGTGGAAATTCTGGGAGACCTCCAGCCTCCTGAATAACCACATCTGCACCAGGTGCATCGAGCTGCAGCTCCTCAGAGAATGTGTTAAGGATCTGGACCTGCAGCTCAATGGCCTTCAGCTCATATGGGAGACTGAGGAAGTGATAGATGGGAGATACAAAGAAGAGTTACCCCTAGATTGCAGGATACAGGTAACTGGGTGTCTGTCAGGAGAAGAAATGGAGATGGGCAGACAGTACAGAGTAGCCCTATGGTCGTCCCCTCGATTATAAGTAAAGATACTTTTGAGGGGAAGAACTTCTTGGGGGAGTGGTGACTGGGTCTCTGGCACTGAGTCTGATGCTGTGGTTCAGAAGAGGTGAAGAGGACTGCAGTGGTGATAAGAGATTCCATATGAGGAATAGAGTCAAAATTCTGTGGGCACAACAGACAGCTGGATGGTATGTTTCTGGCTGTCTGCTGGTGACTAGTTGTTTTCCACAGTTGTCTGTGTTGGTACTGGTTATTTTTATGCCATATAGTAATGATTTGGATGACGGAATTGACTTAGTGAGCAAGCTTGCAGATGATACAAAGATAGGTGGAGGAGCAGGTAGTTTTGAGGAAGCAGGGAGGCTACAGAGGGACTTAGACAGGTTTAGAGAATGGGTAAAGAAGTGGCAGATGGAATATAGCGTCGGAAAGTGTATGGTTATGCACTTTGGTAGAAGAAATGAAAGGGTAGGCGATTTTCTAAATGGAGAGAAAATTCAAAAATCTGAGGTGAAGAGGGACTTTGGAGTTCTTGTGCAGGATTCCTTAAAGATTAATTTGCAGATTGAGTCCATGGTGAGGAAGGCAAATGTGATGTTAATATAGGCTGTTTCCTATGGTGGAGGAGTCTAGCCTCAGAATAGAAGGACGCCATTTTAGAACAGAGATAAGGAAGAATTTCTTTAGCCAGAGATTGGTGAATCTGCAGAATTCTTTCCCACACGCAGCTGTGGAGCCGAGTCTTTATGTATATTTAAGGCAGAGGTTGATAGATTCTTGATTGGTCAGGGCATGAAGGAATCAGCCATGATGAAATGGTGGACCATAGTCCCCCATATCCCCACTATTCATGTACTTATGTAACTTTCTCTTAATTGCTGCAATCATACCCACATGCACCACCTCCTCAGTCAGCTCGCTCCACAATCACACCAGCTTCCGAACAAAGAGTTTCCCCTTCAGGTTCCTCTTAAATATTTCACCTTCCACCGTCAACCTACCATCTCTTGTTCTAGTCTCATTATAATACCCCTGACTGGTGCTGTAATCACACCTACACTATCTGTTGCACTACTGTGATGCCCCATTTAATGCCCTTCTCTCATTTAAAAAATAAACTTTATTCACACTACGTAGATACTCTTAGTATTATTACAAGCAATAAAGAAATAAACACAGTGCAAAACGTTTTACATTCTTGGTCAATATATTCAGTAATTTTTGTTTGTTCATGTGCCATGTTGCCAGACATAGGTGATCATGATGTTTCCATGACCATGACTGCCCATCCACCACCTGTTCCTGTTGCTTCATGTGACCCTGATCGGGGGGCTAAGCAGGTGCTGCACCCTGCTCAAGGGTGACCTGCAGGCTAGCGGAGGAGAGGAGCACTTTATACCTCCTTTGGTGGAGACAACTCTCCACACCACCTCCCAAATAGAATATTAACATTTTCATTTTAAAACTTCAGCACATTGCCACTTGCGTATGTGCCCCCATAGGGTGACACGCACACATACGCACGCGCGCGCGCGCGCACACACACACACACACACACACACACACACACACACACACACGTGTGCGTGTGCGCACTCAAATTGCTGGAAAAACTCAGCAGGTCAGGCAGCATCTATGGAGTGAATAAACAGTTAGCATTTCAGGCCTTAAAGTCTCATCCTGACCTGCTGCGTTCCTCCAGCATTTCCTGTGTGTTGCTCTGGATTTCCCGCATCGGCAGGATCTCTTGTGTCTGCCTGGAGCAGGTTGGTGTTGCAGGGATTCTTCCTTTAGGATTCTACCAGCTCTCTCTAATCGCCTCTGAGATGGCGGCACTGAGCTACGGCCTCGATCCACCACTCCTCTTTGAGTGAGCTCCAGGATTCAGACAAATTTGCCGACAACTCATCTATTGTTGCCAGAATTTCAGATAGATCAGCTTGTTGAGTACCACAACCTTGCATCCAATGCAAGACCAAGGAATTCATTATGGACTTCTGGAAGTGAAATTGAGGGAACACACAACAGTCCTCAAAGACCCATCAGCAGTGGAAAGAGTGAGCAAGTTCCTGGGTGTCAACATATCTGAATATCTCTCCTGGGCCCAGCATTGTGATGCAATTACAAAGAAGGCACAATGGTGGCCATGTTGCATTAGGAGTTTTAAGGAGACTTGGTATGTCACCAAAGCCTCTGGCAAATTTCTACAGATGTAGAGATTCAGGAGATTTGGTTTGTCACCTAAAATACATGAAAACCTCTACAGATGTAGAGAACATTCAGAAAGGCTGCATCACTTGTCTGCTGGGGCGCGGGGCTACTGCAGAGGATTGAAAGAAGCTTCAGAGAATTGTAAAATTAGTCATTTCCTTCATGGGTACTGGCTTCCGTAGTATCTAAGACACCTTCAAGGAACGGCTCCTCAAAAAAGGCAACGTCCATTATTAAGGACGCTTACCACCCAGGACATGCCCTCTTCTCACTGTAACTGTCGGGAAGGAGGTGTAGAAGACTGAAGGCACACAATCAGTGATTCAGGAGCAGCTTTTATCCCCTCTGCCATCTGATTTCTGAATGGACATTGAACCATTGAGTTTTAATTTCTACTGTGGGAATCGTTTTGCCGGCAGTTCTGAAAATCACTTAAAGTCCGGCTGGAGAGTGAAGAGTTTACTGAAGTACAGAAAACCCAAAGGATCCGAAAAAGTTGGTGTTCACGGTGATAAATAGGTTTGACCTTAACTAATCTTCATTCGGAAGGAATTAGTAACCTGCAGTCCAAGATAGTCCCTGCAAAAGAGCGGAATGGGTTGGAGCAAGGTTTCACCAAGGAAACGTCAGTGCCTTTAAGCCATTTTATTTCCTTCACTGTGAATCATATATAACCATATAACAATTCCAGCACGAAAACAGGCCTTCTCGGCCCTTCTAGTCCGTGCCAAATGCTTACTCTCACCTAGTCCCACTGACCTGCACTCAGCCCATAACCCTCCATTCCTTTCCTGTCCATATACCTATCCAATTTTACTTTAAAGCACAATACCAAACTGCCTCTACCACTTCTACTGGAAATTTGTTCCACACAGCTTCCACTCTTTGAGTAAAGAAATTCCCCCTCGTGTTACCCTTAAACTTTTGCCCCTTAACTCTCAACTCATGTCCTCTTGTTTGAATCTCCCCTATTCTCAATGGAAAAGGCTATCCACATCAACTCTATCTATCCCCCTCATAATTTTAAATACCCCTCAACCTTCTATGCTCCAACGAATAAAGACCTAACTTGTTCAACCTTTCCCTGTAACTTAGGTGCTGAAACCCAGGTAACATTCTAGTAAATCTTCTCTGTACTCTTTCTATTTTGTTGATATCTCTCCTATAATTCGGTGACCAGAACTGTACACAATACTCCAAATTTGGCCTTACCAATGCCTTGTACAATTTTAACATTACATCCCAACTTCTGTACTCAATGCTCTGATTTAGAAAGGCCAGCATACCAAAAGCTTTCTTCACCACCCTATCCACATGAGATTCCACCTTCAGGGAACTATGCACCATTATTCCTAGATCACTCTGTTCTACTGCATTCGTCAATGCCCTACCATTTACCATGTATGTCCTATTTGGATCATTCCTATCAAAGTGTAGCACCTCACACTTATCAGCATTAAACTCTACCTGCCATCGTTCAGCCCACTCTTCCAACTGGCCTAAATCTCTCTGCAAGCTTTGAAAACCTACTTCATTATCCACAACGCCACCTACCTTAGTATCACCTGCATACTTAATAATCCAGATTACCACCCCATTATCCAGATCATTGATGTGTATGACAAACAACATTGGACCCAGTACAGATCCCTGAGGCACACCACTAGTCACCAGCCTCCAACCTGACAAACAGTTATCTAACCACTGCTCTCTGGCATCTCCCATCCAGTCACTGTTGAATCCATTTTAATACTTCAATATTAATACCTAACGATTGAACCTTCCGAACTAACCTTCCGTGCGGAACCCTGTCAAAGGCCTTCGGGCAAGACATATTTCAACTGGGATCAGCAGAGACGTCGTGACATCGGTGAAGAATTTGTTACTTCTAGGAAAAGCTCTCCTAAGTGACTGTGTAAATCATTTGGACTTTTGCATTACTACTTCTAAGAACTGTTTTTGCATTATTGCTTTAAGAACTGTTTGAGCTGCCATATAGCAGTTGACTTCCAGTTAAGTTAGTCCTTGGTTTACTTTTGGGTTTTTTTTTGAGCAGTGTTTAATAAGTGTTTTATTTTTTATAGAAAAGACTGTCTCAATTCTATATTCATTGTTGCCGTGACATAACAATTGGGGGCTGATCCGGGATGTACCATTTTTGAGTTTAAATGGTTGTTTAATTATCATTCAGTGTTTTGGAAAAGGGGAATACCCAATTCTTCTGTTTGATTTGCTTCTGAGTGGTATTCGGCGGCAATGAATATTGATGACTTCCTGGCATCGCCAGACCCGGAGTTATTAGCGAAGGTGAAAAGAGTGGTGTATCTGAGATAGCTAGTAGATTGGAACTTAAAGGTATTTCGAGGTCTACAACAAAGCCTGTAATACAGAGAAAAATCACGTCACACTTTGTAGATTCAGGTAATTTTGATGAATCAATTTTAGATTTGTTTCCAATAAGTACTCTAAAGATGCAGTTACAAATTGAATAAATGAAGTTAGAGCAAAGTAAAGTGGACTTGGAGCACTGTAGGTTAGAAGCTGAAAATAAAAAGAGGGAATTTGAATGTGTGATGGCGGAATTAAGGTCCGAGAATCAGTCTCCTGGTTCAAGAAAAACGTTTGTTGTTCGTCAGAAAATTAAATTGGTCCCTCCTTTTTATGAAACAGAAGTAGAGAAATATTTTCAATATTTTGAAACTGCTGCTGTAATTTCAGAGTGGCCGAAAGAGAAGTGGCCAGTGTTGTTACAGAGTGTAATTAAAGGCAAGGCACAATAGGTTTATACAGCTTTAACTGCTGAACAAACACTTGAATATGATACTCTGAAACTGCACATATTGAAGGCGTATGAGTTAGTTCCGGAGGCATATAGAGAAAGATTCAGAAATTTGAAGAAACCTGTGGAGAAAACGTATGTGGAGTTTGCCTATGATAAAGCTGTGTGTTTTAAGAGATGGGGTTCCTATAAAAATGTAAATGGGGACTATAATAAATTGAAAGAGCTGATTTTAATGGAGGAATTTAAAAGGAGCATCCCTGTTGAAGTAAGGACATACTTAAATGAGAGGGACACTGCTACATTGCAGGACTCTGCTAAATTAGCTGATGAGTATGCTTTAATCCACAAGAATAAATTTCCTCAGGGCAGATCTTTTAAAAGGAAAAATAACACAGAGAATCTCGGTAAATCAGAAATTAAATCAGAAGTTAGTGAGAAAGGTAAGGAGGAAGGAGAACCTGTGGAGGAAAGACAGTTTGGTCCCATTTGTAATTATTGTAAGAAACCTGGTCACGGAATAGCTAACTGTTTCCGATTGAAAAAGAAAGAGAACAACAAAAGTATGTGCAACATACTGAAACACCTGTAAATCCACAGGGTTTGATAAACACAAATGAAGCTTTGTCAGAGTCTGACCATGTTAAGGAGGGATATGATCATTTTATAATTGAAGGATTTGTATCCTTGGAAGAAGAATCTACTTCGGTGCCAATAAAAATCCTTAGGGATACTGGAGCTTCTCAATCACTGATGTTAGACAGTGCGTTAAAGTTTAGTGATGAGTCTGACACTGGTGAGGTAAACTATATGCGAGGTGTTGGGAGTGCCCTTATGTCTGTACATCTGCATAGAGTAAATTTAAAGTCAGGGTTAGTTACAGGACTTGTTAAAGTAGGACTACAACCTAGCTGACCTGTGAATGATGTTTCTTTATTGTTAGGCAATGACTTGGCAGGTGGACAAGTTTTTCCTGAGAGGCGTTTGACAATAAAGTCAGAGGAACCATGGATAGATTCTAACACAGATTCTTCCTGTGTTGTAACTCGAGCTATGGCCAAAAAGTTTGGTGTGCAGAATGAGCTTGTTACCCATGACTGTTAAACTCAGGATTCGAGTTTTGAGGATGTGTCAGAAACTTTCTTACCTTCATTGTTTGAACAAGATTCTTGGAGTAAGTCTGACAATGAAGATTTGTCTCTGTCTCGGAAGGAGATGATAGCAGAGCAGAGTAGAGACCCTGAGATTGTTAAATTAAAAGAACAAGCTCTTCCAGATAGTGAAATTGATAAGGTGCCAGTAGGATATTATTTTGAGAAAGGAGTTTTGATGAGGAAGTGGAGACCGCCTACAATTCCTGCAAGTGATGAATGGAAGGTTGTTCACCAGGTAGTAGTTCCTAAAGTTTATCGAAATGAGATTTTAACTTTAGCTCATAGTGTGCCCTTGGGTGGACGTCAAGGGATAAGGAAAACTATGGACAAGATTTTAAACCATTTTTACTGGCTTAGTTTGAGGAGAGATGTGGCGACGTTTTGCAGAATGTGTCATACTTGTCAAGTTATGGGTAAACCTAATCAAGTTACTCCAGTGGCCCCACTGCAACCTATTCCAACATTCAGTGAACAGTTTTCCAAAATTATTATAGATTGTGTTGGACCCTTACCAAAAACAAAAACTGGTTATCAGTACTTGCTGATTATCATGTGCACTGTGTCTAGGTTTCCAGAGGCAGTACCACTAAGGAATATAACAACTAAAATGGTAACAAAGGCTCTTATAAAATTCTTTACTTATTTTGGGTTGCCTAAGGGAATACAATCTGATCAAGGCAGTAATTTTGTGTCTGGATTGTTTCAACAGATAGTTTATAAATTGGGAGTGAAGCAGATTACATCCTCTGTATATCATCCAGAATTGCAAGGTGCCTTGGAGAGGTTTCATTCTACCCTCAAGACTATGATTAGAACATATTGTGTGGGCAATGGAAATGATTGGGTTGAGGGTATACACTTACTTCTATTTGCAGTAAGGGAGTCAGTACAGGAATCATTAGGTTTCAGCCCATTTGTACTTGTATTTGGGCATAGAGTTAGAGGATCTTTGGCTTTATTAAAAGAACAATGGATAAATAAAGAGGTGCATACTAATTTGTTGGACTATGTTTTAAAATTTAAAGACAGATTACATAAAACTTGTAGCTTAGCCAGGGAAAATTTAAAATTGATCCAGGAGAAAATGAAAATCTGGTATGATAAAGAAGCTAGGATGAGGACATTTAAGCCTGGAGATTAGGTGCTGGTTCTTTTCCCATTGCAAATGAATCCTTTACAAGCTAAATTTCATGGTCCTTATGAAATTGTGTCTAAAATTGATGATGTGGATAATGTGATAAAAACTCCAGATCATAGAAGGCCAACTCAACTTTGCCATGTAAATATGATAAAACCATATTATGAGAAACAATCTGCTACTATGACTGTTATGGTCAATAATGAGTCTGATCTCACTATGAACATAATGGATGATTCATCTGAAACTCATTCTAAACCCAACATTATTTCTGTCAGGTTACCAAATCCAACCATTCTGGAAAATATTGATGAGAAACTAGCTCATTTACAGCAGCAGAGCAGAAGCAGCAAATGAAGCAGTTAATTTTTAAATATAAGGATTTATTTCCAGACGTTCCTAGAAGAACCACTGTAGCTTCACATGATGTAGATGTTGGAAATGCCCCTGTGAGTTAGCTTAGTTATGTTGTAGGTCCAGGCTTGGTTAAGGAAATATATTAAACTCCAAATTATCAACAAAGGTTTAATGTTACAAGAGTACAATATTTTGATGACTCATGTTAAAGGCAGAGGTAATATGATTGCTGATTGTCTATCTTGTTGTTGAATGTACAATGTAATTTTTTTATGGAGTGATATTTTAACATTTGTAACACTCCTACTGTATAATAAGTTGTCAGATGCTGTATGATAATACTATGTATACTGTGTATATTGTAAATTTTATAATTTTGTATTTTTTCTTTAGTAAATAATTAATTGTTAAAATTTTGTTCATGACAGACCAAAATTTTTTATTTTGGAGGGAGGTGTTATGTACCCATGGGTATCTTGTGCCTGTTACATAACCGTGATGTCATTGAGGCTCTGCTGGGCATGATGTAATGGTCTTGTGATGGTGGAGTGATGTAATTTTCCTGCCAGTGAGAGGTCATGTGATAGTTTTTTTCAGCAGGGTATAAAAGGAGAACCCCTCCCAGTGACACAGGTCAGTTCGTGGTTGATTTCATCAGTGACTCCGTTCTGCTGCGTATTTGATGTTATGATGCAGTTTCGTTTTAAAAGTGGAGTTTTAATTTCTACTGTGAGAATCGTTGTGCTGGCAGTTCTGAAAATCACTGCCAGTTAAAGTCCAGTTGGAGAGTGAAGAGTTTATTGAAGTATGGAAATCCCGAAGGATCCGAAAAAGTTGATGTTGATGGCGATAAATAGGTTTGACCTTAATTAATCTTCATTCGGAAGGAATTAGTAACCTGTGGTCCAAGATAGCCCCTGCAAAAGAGCAGAATGGGTTGGAGCAAGGTTTCACCAAGGAAAGGTCAGTGCCTTTAAGCCGTTTTATTTCCTTTTCCGTGAATCCTTCGGGCAAGGCATATTTCAACTGGGATCAGCAGTGATGTCATGATGTCGGTGAGGAAATTCTATATTCATTGTTGCCATGCCATAACAATATATATATATATATATATATATATACACACACACACACACACACACACACACACACACACACACACACACACACACACACACACACACACACACATATATGATTCCAATTCAGCAAGGGGGAAGGATCAAGATCCCTGTGATTTGTAGAATCTGGAGACAGTTGATGGGAAAATGGAGAAAATTTAAAAGAAGATTAATCAGATTACTTCTTCAGCCTTTTACTTTTTCCACCCCATCAGTTTGTACTCCTTCTCCTCCCCTTCTTGTCCTCGAGGAAGGACTCAGCCTGAGACATCGACCATTTATTCCTCTCCATAGATGCGGCCTGACCTGCTGAGTTCCTCCAACATTTTGTGTGTGTTGCTCTGGACTTCCAGCATCTGTAGAATCTCTTGTGTTTATGATTTGCTGTTCACTGAGGGAGATACCCCTTTTCTGGTCTGAGAGTTTTCCTCCTCTGATCCGATGAACGGTGAAATGTTTAAGGGGAACCTGAAGGGGTCACCTTCACTCAAAGGCTGGTGCGAGTGTGGAACAAGCTGCTAAGAGAAGCAGTGGATTTGGGTTTGATTGGAACATTTAAGAGAGGTTTGGATAGGTCAGCAGGGGTATGAAAGGCTATGGTGCCAGGTGAGGTATGATAGGAATGACCAGAATAAAAATTAGGATGAACTAAATGGGTCGAAGGCCAGTTTCGGTGCTGTAGCATCCTCTATGTACTTCAAAGTTCAATGTAAATTTATTATCAAAGTATAGGTATGTCACCATATACACCCTGAGACTCATTTTGTCATTTGATATTGTCATTTAAAGTGAAACTGGATAGGTATATGGACAGGAAAGGAATGGAGGGGTATGGGCTGAGTGCAGGTAGGTGGGACTAGGTGAGAGTAAGCGTTCGGCACGGACTAGAAGGGCTGTGATGGCCTGTTTCCGTGCTGTAATTGTTACATGGTTATATTTTCTTGTGGGTAACCACAGTAAATATAAGAAACCAAAAAATTAAACAAAATAGTAAAAATACATGAGCAATAAATATCGACAATATGAGATGAAGAGACCTTGGCTTATGTGATCCTTATCAGGAGCTAAGCAAGTGCTACAGCTGGCCCAAGGGTGACCTGCAGGCTCATGGAGGGAAGGAGTGCTTTACACCTTCTTTGGTATAGATGCCTCTCCATCCATTCACCTATTGTACTACCTGAATGAAATGATCTGTACAGACAACATGCACAAATCTGCCATCAGGAGCAGTTACAGGCACCTCAGGACTCCCACCAGCAGGTTGGGAAAGTTACTACCCCTCAAATTCACTCAACCCATCTCTGAACAGTTTGCACAACTTACAGACTCACTTTCAAGGACTCTTCACCTCATGTTTTCAATATTTATTGTTTTTTTATTTTTTACTATTATTCGCTCTTTTGTATTTGCACACTTTGATGTCTTTTGCACGCTGTTGAGTGTGGTTTTTCAATGATTCTACTACGGTAATTGGATTTATTGAGTATGCCTACAAGAAAACGAAACTTAGGGTCGTATATGTTGACATATACAGTATGTGCTTCGATGATAAACTTACTTTGAGCTTTGATCTAAATCTCTTAGGCAGCCAGCAAAACACTTACAGAGCCAGTAACCTGGTTTAATTATGCTGTAAGGAGTTTTTACATTCTCCCAGTGACTATGTGGGTTTTCTCTGGGCGTTCCAGTTTCCTGAAACATTCCAAAGATGTACAGAGATGCTGAAATCCAGGGCAACACATATAAAATGCTGGAGGAACTCAGCAGGTCAGGCAGCATCTGTGGAAATGAATACCCTTCATCATCTAGAAAACCCTGTGAACATGCAGAACCTAGTCAGAAATAAATCCAGAGCAACACACACAAAATGCTGGAGGAACTCAGCAGGTCAGGCCGCATCTATGGAAGTGAATAAACAGGCAACGTTTTGGGCTGTGACTCCTCCTCAGGACTGGGAATGAAGGGGGAAGAAGCCAGAATAAGAAGGTAGGGGGAGGGAAGGAGCAAAAGCTGGCAGCTGATAGGTGAAGGCGGGTGAGGGGTGATTAATTGAAAAGCTGAATGAGGGTGGTGGAGTGAAATGAGAAGCTGAGAGGTGATGGGTGAGGCTTGGTGAGGGGGAGGAGATGAATTGAAAAGCTGAGAGGTAAAACCAGATGAGGGGGAAAATGGGTAGTTGGGGGAGGGAGTTGAAGTGAGAAGCTCGGAGGTGAGACGTGGAAGAGTTTACCTATTATTGTGTCTTATCTCTAAATCTAAATCTCTTGATTCTGAACACAAACAAGAGAAAATGGAGATGCTGGAAATCCAAGCAACACACACAAAAAGCTGGAGGAACTCACCAGGCCAGGCAGCATGACTGCCTGTTCCTTGTATTCCTTCGTCCTGACCAAACAAGAATCTATCAACCTCTGCTTTAAATATACATAAAGACTTGGCCTCCATAGCAGTCTGTAAAAATTTCTGCAGATTCACCAATCTCTAGCTAAAGAAATTTCTCCTTATTTCTGTTCTAAAAAAGGCGTCCTTCTATTCTAAGGCTATGTCCTCTGATTTTAGACTCCTCCACCATAGGAAACAGCCTATGCTAACATCACATTTGCCTTCCTCACTATGGATTCAACTTGCAAATTAATCTTTAAGGAATCCTGTCCAAGGACTCCAAAGTCCCTCTGCACCTCAGATTTCTGAACCCTTCTTCAGAGTTCCTCCAGCATTTTGTGTGTGCTCTTGATTCTGACCATTTTTGAAAGGAAAAACAAAAGAGCAGATTATCATTTAAATGATGAAAATGCTGCTGTGCAGAGGAACTCGGGATTGCTTGGGCATGTATCTCAAGAGGTTGGTTTACAGTTGCAGTAGGCCATCAAGAATGCAAATGGAACGTTGGCCTTCATTGCTAGAGGGTTTGAATTTAAGAGCAGGGAGGTCATGCTGCAACTGTATAGAGTACTGGTGAGGCCACACCTGGAGTACAGTTCTGGTCTCCTTACTTGAGGAATGATATACTGGCTTTGGAGGCGGTGCAGAGGAAGTTCACCAGGTTGATTCCAGAGATGAGGGGGTTAGACTATGAGGACAGATTGAGTTGCCTGGGATTGTACTTGCTGGAATTCAGAAGAATGAGAGGAGATCTTACTGAAACATATAAAAGCGTCAAGGGGATAGATAATATAGAGGCAGGAATGTTGTTTCTGATGGTGGGTGAGATTAGAACTAGGGGACAAAGCTTCAAGATTATAGGAAGTAAGTTTAGGACTGAGATGAGGAGGAACAGCTTTTCCCAGAGAGTACTGAATCTGTGGAATTCTCTGCCCAATGAAGCAGTGGAGGCTACCACAGTAAATATATTTAAGACAAGGTTGGATAGATTTTTGCATAGTAGGGGAAGTAAAGGTTCTGGGGAAAAGGCAGGTAGGTGGAAATGAGTCCATGGCCAAATCAGACACGATCTTATTGAATGGTGTTGTAGGCTCCAGCATTCTGTGTGTGTGTGTGTGTGTGTGTGTGTGTGTTGCTGTAAATCTCTTCTGCCTCACTATCCATATCCCTCCAAATACTGCCTGCATATTCATGAGTCTAACAGCCTCATTAGCACTACCACTATTACCCTGGCAGTGCATTCCACACTCTGTGAAAAAGAACTTTAATCAATTAACTTTAAACATCCTTACTCAAGGAATGATTTTAATTGCATTGCCTGAATACAGAATATTTTCTTCTGTGAATGAAGTAGGCTAAATTGTTTGATCCAAAGCACCACACACCGAATACTAGAGGAACTCAGCAGGTCAGGCAGAATCTATTCAAATGAATAAACAGTTGATATTTTGGGCCAAGACCGTTCTTCAGGACTGGAAAGGAAGTGGGGGGGGGGGGAGATGACTCCAAGCTTAGAGTCAGCTTTTAAGGTTTCAAAGGTGCATTTAATGTTAGAGGAATGTAGACAATATACAAACGTATATCCTAAAATGCTTTTTCTTTGCAATCTTGATTTTTATCAAGCTTTCTAATGGCATCACATTCCTGATGAACCATTATGGTTAGCGCGATGCTGTTGGGCTGTTGGGGTTCAGAGTTCAGTTCTGGCATCCTCTGTGAGTACACTTGTGTGTTCCACCCCGTGTTTACGTGGGTCGTCGTCCCCCTCCCCAAGTCCATAGACATACAGATTAATGTTAAATTGACCTGTGATTAGTCTACGGTTAAATCGGGGGTTGTTGGGCAGTGTGACTTGGTGGGAATGTTCTGTTGCAAATCTGTACAAATAAAAAAGGAAACATTTAATCTTAGGGAAGTGACTGCAGATTCTGAGATCAGGAAGGAAGAAAGCAAGCTGCTGCAGGCACTCAGCAGGTCGAGCAGCATCTTCGGGGGGGGGGCGGGGTGGTGATGCATCAAATTAGAGTAAAATCTATCTCTAAAGACAGGAGGCAGTCTCTCTACTGGGTTTGGAAGTGTGTGAGTGAGTGATAGTATGGGTGGGAAATATATTTTATTTAATGATGCAGCGTGCAGTAAGCCCTTCCAGCCCTATAGCCACACTGCCCCATCAACACCACAACCCTTCCCTGATTAACTTACCTGGTACGTCTTTGGATTGTGGGAGGTAACCGGAGAACCCGGAAAAAACCCTCACATCCTCCGTGTGTGAAGACGTACAGAATGGCACTGGAACTGCAGACTCGACAACACCCCGAATTGTAATAGAAATGTGGAAAAGTGCTGGGAAAGGGCCAGTTAGAGAGGATCCCACACACCCTGCTCATGGGCTGTTTGTCCCATTTCCATCTGGGAGTTATCAGAATCGGGTTTAATATCACCGGCATATGTCGTGAGATTTGCAAACCTTGCGGCAGCTGTACAATGCAATACATGATAACAGAGAGAGAGAAAAAAAAACGCCAGGACCACCAGTCTGAAAACAAATTATTTTCCCCGAGCAGTAAGGGAACATCTCCAACGACTAACTCCACTACTACTTTATTATTTCCCGTCAGTACGGCCTAGTGTCGCTTTGAGGGCAGTCAGTACAATTCTTCTCTTTAATATTCATTGTCTGGCATCATTCCAATTCAGGAAATGAATTAAACAATATGAAATTTTGAAATAAATCTGAAAGGTACGGATTGGCGGTATTTCGCACTTTCCGGGAATTTGGAGTTTTAATCCGGAAGCCGGACAGAGTGGACCATCTGATTGGCGGGCAGAGAAGGCGTCTGATTGGACCATCCGGCAACCAATCCCAAGTTTGGTGACCAAATTCAAACGGGACAGCGCGGCCAAGTTTCAGCGCCTTTCACAGTCGGGCGGGAGGGCAAGTTTTTAGACCCAGGGATTGGGGGCGCTGAACGCGGGGAGACCCCAGGGACAGGAGCACCGAGTCGATAAACCCGGACAGCACGGAGACAGAGAGGTCCCGGGAAGTGATAAGCCTTGATCCGGACCCGGGACCCGAGACCCGAGACCCAGACTGCTGGAGAGGAGAGGCCGACAACCAATATCTAGAGCCCCGGCACAAGGCAAGAAGGTGATTGCGGCTGCTGACGCCGCTTAACCCTTGGAGTCGGAGTCGGGATCGGGACCCGGGTGCGGGAGGTGGGTAGCCAGCCGGTGTCTGGAGGGGAGGGATGGGGATATGAGAAGGGGTAAATTGCCCCCGGGCCTGCTCCCGGTCTGGGTTTAGGATGGCTCGGACTAGAGTGGGTTTAGGACTGGGGCCGGGTGCGGGCGGGAAGCGCGAAAGCGTTGGCGCTTTTCTGGGCCTGGACTCTTCCTGTGCAATTCCCTCCAGCGCCAAATTGTGCAATTCCCAGCTCCCCACAGCACCAGTCCTTATCTGTGCAATTCGCACAAGATGCCAAACTCTTTCTGAACAATCCCCTCTCCCCAGTCGCCGGGCTGTACAATGTCTGCTCTCCACAGCACCGGTCCTTTTCCGTGTAGGCTCCCCTCCCCACAGTGCAGTCCCTTTTCTACACAATCCCCTCTGTACCAGAGCCGAGTTTCTGTGCAATCCCCTCTCCCCCCATTACTGGTCTCTTTCTGTGCATCCCTTCCCCACAAGCACTCGGTTATTCCTGTGCAATCCGTCCTTCCTCAGCAAACTGGCTCTCCCTAAAGAATTACACCCCACTCTCCACAGGGCTCTTTCTGTGCCACTGTGATCAAAATCTCCTCCCCCCCCAGTTCCATGCTACAACTTGTTTGACCTGCTGGACATCCAAACACATTATGTTTTTAAGGAATCTTCTGTTTTATATTTCTTGTGTTTTTTAAATTACTCTATTCTTTTTTAAATTGTTTTGTTCCGTGCTGCATTGGTTCCAGAGTAACAATTATTTTGTTCCCCTTTACACAAGTGTACAGGACAATCTTGAAAGTACCAAGTCAGAATCAGGTTTATTATCACTCACATACGTTGTGAAATTTGTTGTTTTGTGGCTGCAGCCCAGAAGTTATTGTATGTTACAAAAATAAATAGTGTCAAAGAAGAATAATGTGATAGTGTGCATAGAAATCTGAAGGTGGAAGGGAAGACGCTGTCCCTAAGATGCTGAGTGTGTGTCTTCCGGTTCCTGTATCTCCCTGTTGCTGGTAGCAATGAAAAGAGGGCATGACCTGGGTATTTGGGGTCTCTAATGACAGATACCATCTTCTAGAGGCAGCATCGTTTGAAGATGTCCTCTGTGCTGACATAGACTTGGGATCTGCTCCAATTTGCCCAGAGGTCAACAGCAGATGCCATTTCATTGCATCTTTGCTCAGCCCTAGACAACAAAGATGCTCTTTACCATACGCAGCTCAGCATTTAATACCATCTTCCCCTCAAATCTAATCAATAAGCTTGGCTTCGGTATCTCCTTCTGCAAATGGGATGCTCGATATTCTCACTTGCAGACCTCTGTCAGCTCCGATTGGCAACAGTATCTCTACCACAATCTCAATCAGCACAGGTGCACCACAAGGCTGTGTGCTTTGCCCCTGGCTCTACTCACTTTACACTCATCTCAGCACAGATCCAATACCACGTTCAAATTTGCTGTTGCCACTACTGGCATAGGTGGTGATGAATCGGCGTGCAGGAGGGAGATTGGAAATGGATTGAGTGGTGCTTCTTACTTGGTGTTGGTAAGACCAGGGGTTGACTTCAGGAGGAGCAAATCTGAGATTGATGAGCCAGCCCTATCAGGAGCTCAGTGGGAGAGAGGCTTAGCAACAGTCCCTGGCGTTAACATTTCAGAGGACTTGTTCTGGACTCGGCACATAAGTGCAGTCAGGAAGAATGCGTGACAGCACCTCTATTTCCTTAGGAGTTTGTGAACATTTAGCACAACATTTATAATTTTGACCAGCTTCCATAGATGTGTGGTGGAGAGAACGTGAACAGGCTGCATTGCAGCCTGGTCTGGAAACGCCAGTCACTTTGAGTGAAAAATCCTATAAAAGGTAGTTGGTACGGCCCAGTTCATCTCTGTTAAAACCGTCCTTCGCGTTGAGCACATCTACACCGAGCGTTGTCCCAGGAGAGCAGCATCCATTGTCGACGATCCCCACCACCCAGGACATGCTCTCTTCTCACTGCTGCCATAAAGAAGGTGGTTCCAGAGCCCAGGGACTCACACCACCAGGTTCAGGAACACTCACTGACATTTTGCTTAGGGACTTGGGCTACGTATGTGTTTTTGTTGTTGGTGTGATTGCTTTTTCATGCTTGCTGTTGAATGGGCTCTGTACGTTTAGGAATGCTGTTTTGTTTGGCTGTATTTATATATCGTTGTTTGAATGATAGTTAATCTTGGATTTGATTTGATATACTTCACTTTGGGGGATAGGAATTGAAGTGAAGAGGCAGTGGATGGGGCAGTTGGTGCATAGGTAGAGGCAACTTGTAGCAAGTTCGTGAGGAAGGATAAGCAGATGATAGAGCCAGATGGTGTGAGATGTGTCTATTTTGATGCAAGGGGTATCATAAATAAGGTGGATAAACTTGGAGAGTGGATCAATATGTGGAACTACAGTATGATGTTCTGGCCATTACAGAGACTTGGATGTCTCAGTCAGGATTGGCTGCTGAGTGTGCCGGGCTTTCAATGTTTCAAAAAGGACGGGGAGGGAGGCAAACAGTGGGGGAGTGACATTGCTAATCAGAGATAGTATCCTGGCTGCAGAAAAGGAGGAAGTTATGGAGGGATTGTCTGCTGAGTCATTGTAGTTGGAAGTCAGAAACGGGAAGGGGGCAATAACACAACTCATGTTTTTTATAGACACCCCATAGTAATAGGGACGTTAAGGAGCAGATAGCAAGGCAAATTCTGAAACAGTGCAATAATAATAGGATTATTGTCATGGGTGATTTTAACTTTCCTAATATTGACTGGTATCTCCTTAGGGGTTAAGATGGGGTGGAGTTTGTTTGGTGTATTCAGGGAGGTTTCCTGACTCAATATGTAGATAAACCAACTGGAGGTGAGTCTGTGCTTGATCTGATTTTGAGAAATGAACCTGGTCAGGTGTCAGATCTCTCGGTGGGAGAGCAATTTGGAAATAGTGATCACAACTCTGTCTCCTTTACTATAGTGCTGGAGAGGGATAGGAGCAGACAATTTGGGAAAACATTTAATTGGGGTAGGGGGAAATATGCTATTAGGCATGAACTTGGGGAACATAAATTGGGAGCAGATGTCCTCAGGGAAATGCAGAGCAGAAGTGTGGCAAATTTTCAGGGAACATTTGCATGGTGTTCTGCATAGGTATGTTCCATCAAGGCATGGAAAGGATGGTAGAGAAAAAGAATCATGGTGTACAAAGTATGTAGAATACCTAGTTAAGATAAGTTTACAAAATGTTCAGGAAACCTGGTACTGTTAGAGCTCTAGAAAGTTGCAAGAGTGCCAGGAAGGAGCTCAAGAGTGAAATTAGGAGAGGTAGAAGAGGCCATAAGAAGGCCTTGGTGAGCAGGATTGAGGAAAAGCCCAAGGCATTCTTCAAGTATGTGAGGAGCAAAAGGATGAGCCGTGTGAGAATAGGACCAGTCAAGAGTGAGAGTGGAAACATGTGCATGGAACTAGAGGAGGTAGCAGAAGTACTTAATGAATGCTTTGCATCAGTATTCACCAGGGAAGAAGACCTTGGCAATCGTGGGAATGAATCATAGCGGACTGAAAAGCTTGAGTATATAGACATTAAGAAAGAGGATGTTCTGGAGCTTTTGGAAAACATTAAGTTACATAAGTCACCGGGACCAGATGAGATATACCTCAGACTCCTGTGGGAAGTGAGGGAGGAGATTGTTGACCCTCTTGCGATGATCTTTGTGTCATCAATAGGGACTGGAGAAGTACGGGATGATTGTTCAAGAAAGGGAGTAGAGATAACCCAGGAAAGTATAGACCAGTGAGTCTTACTTCAGTAGTGGGCAAGTTGTTGGAGAGGATCCTGAGAGGCAGAATCTATGAGCGTTTGGAGAGAGATAATCTGATTGGGGATAGTCATCATGGCTTTGTCAAGGGCAGGCAAAGCCTTGCGAATCTGATTGGATTCTTTTGAGGATGTAACAACACACATTGATGAAGGTAGATCAGTTGATGTAGTGTATATGGATTTCAGTCAGGCATTTGAATAGGGTCCTCAGGCAAGGCTCATTCAGAAAGTAAGGAGGCATGGGATCCAAGGAGAGACTTTGCTTTGTGGATCCAGAATTGGCTTGCCAACAGAAGGCAAAGGGTAGTTGTAGATGGTTTGTATTCTGCATGGAGGTTGATGACCAGTGTGTTCTGCAGGGATCTGTTCTGGGACCCTTCTTTGTGATTTTTAAAAATATCTTGGATGAGGAAGTAGAAGGGTGGGTTAGTAAGTTTGCAGGTGACACAAAAATTGGGGTGTTGTGGATAGTCTGGAGGGTTGTCATCGGTTACAGCGCGACATCGATAGGATGCAGAGCTCTGTTGAGAAGCGGCAGATGGAGCTCAACCCAGGTAAGTGTGAGGTGGTTCAATTCAATGGGTCAAATCTGATGGCAGGATATAGTATTAATGGTAAGACTCTTGGCAGTGTGGAAGATCAACGAGATCTTGGGGTCTGCGTCCATAGGACACTCAAAGCTGCTGCGCAGGTTAACAGTGTTGCTAAGAAGACGTATGATGTGCTGGCCTTCATCAACCAGGGGACTGAGTTCAAGAGCCGAAGGGTAATGTTACAGTTAAATAAGATCTTAGTTAGACCCCACTTGGAGTACTGTGTTCAGTTCTGGCCACCACACTACAGGGAGGATGTGGATACTATAGAGAGAGTACAGAGGAGGTTTACAAGGATGTTGCCTGGATTGGGGAGCATGCCTTGTGAAAATAGGTTGAATGAACTTGGCCTTTTCTCCTTAGAGTGACAGTGGATGAGAGGTGACCTGATAGAGGTGTGTAAGATGACAAGAGGCATTGATCGTGTGGATTGCTAGAGGCTTTTTCTCGGCTGAAATGGCTAACACAAGGGGGCACAGTTTTAAGGTGCTGGAAGTAGGTACGAGGAGGATATCAGAGGTAAACACAAAGTACACTGCAGATGCTGTGGTCAAATCAACACATACAAACAAGCTGGAGGAACTCAGCATGTCCGGCAGCATCCGTGGAAATGTGTAGTCAACGTTTTGGGCCGAGACTCTTCGTCAGGACCAAAGAGGGAGGGGGCAGGGGCCCTATATAGAAGGTGGGGGTGCCCCATCCCCCTTCAGTCCTGACGAAGGGTCTCGGCCCGAAACGTTGACTGCTCGTTTCCACAGATGCTGCCCGACATGCTGAGTTCCAGCTTGTTTGTACATATCAGAGGTAAGTTTTTCACACAGAGAGTGGTGGGTGTGTGGAAAGCACTGCCAGTGATGGTGGTAGAGGCGGATACAATAGGATTTTTTAAGAGACTCTTAGATAGGTACATGGAGCTTAGAAAAACAGAGGGCTATGTGGTGGGGAAATTCTAGGCAGTTTCTAGAGTAGGTTACATGGTCGGCACAACAGTGTGGGCTGAAGGGCCTGTAATGTGCTGTCGATTTCTACGTTCCTTGAATACAATTAAGTAAGTAGTGCCAAAGGAGAGTAGAGGAAAAGTGGCGAGGTAATGTTCATGGATTCATTGTCCATTCAGCACTCCGGCCAATGGGAAGAAGCTGTTCCTGAAACACCCTTTACCACCTCCTTTTGATGGTAGCAGTGGGCGATGATGCCGCCTTTCTGAGGCATCACATATTACTTTTCACCTCGTGATACTGTGCGGGTAGGCCCGTCAAGCCGGGCTGCACCAGCAACCCATGACAAACCCAATTAACCCTAACCTAATCACAGTGCAATCTGCAATGACTAATTAACCCACCAGGCACTTTGGACTGTGGGAGGAAATCGGGGAAAACCCACACATTCCATGCACAGAATAGCAATGAAATTGAACTCCGAGCACCTCCTTTATACCGAGGGTGGTTGATATGAAACGACCTGCTAGAGGAACTCGTGTGGCAGGTATATCTTTTCAAGCAACTTGGACAGTTCTGTGGATAAAAAAGATTTTAGAGGTACAATACAATGCAAAAGTAGGGAGCCTAGATTTTTTTAAATATTTGATTTCAGATGGTATTGTCTCCACAAAGCCCTGATCTCAACATCACTGAGGCTCTTTGGGATTACCTGGAGAGAAAGAAGCAAGTGAGACAGTCAAAGTCTGCAGAAGAACTACAGCACTCCAAGAACTCCAAGATGCTTGGAACAACCTACCAGCTGATTTTCTTAGAAAACTGCACTACAGTGTACCTAAGAGAACTGATGCAGTTTTAAAGGCAAGGGCTGGTCACACCAATATTGATTTGTTTTAGCTTTTTTTCTTACTGTTTACTGCTCTATCTAGTAAATTTTTTGGTAACTAGGAACTTTTCACTAGTTTAGAAAGTATCTTTGTTCCTTGGAAGTTTGTAACGTATGCAAAGTACTTTATGTATATGGGACAAACCCAGGCAGATAGGATTATCTTGGATGGGAATCTACAAATGTCCTACCCTCATTTTCCCAACATCCAACACCTCAAACTAATCTGAATTAAACTCCATTTGCCATTCCTGGGCCCACTTTCCCAACTGATCAAGGTGCCTTTAATTTTTTTTAAATTTTAGGGATGCAGTGTGGAATACAGCCTTCTGCACCTTTGAACTGTGCTGCCCAATGACCCTTGATGACCCTGATTTAACCCTCACCCAATCACGGGACAATTTACAATGATCCATTAACTACCTGGTATGACTTACGACAGTGGGAGGAAACTGGACAGCCCAGAGAAACCATCACATTCCGTACAGAGGGTGCTGGATCTGAATTCTGAACTCCAATGCCCTGAGCTATAATAGCATTGCGCTAACTGCTACTCTACTGTGGTGCCCAAATTCTGATGTTTACTGTCAATGACGCCACCTATTTTAGTGACATCTGCCAAATTACTAACCAGCGTTGGTTTGGGGTCGGCCCTGGAGAGTCTAGGGAGGCTGCACTCCAACCTTGCATTCTGCACCTTTTGTACCCTTGCCTGTGAGTCACACAGAACAGAAATGGCCCTTCTGCCCATTGTGTCCATGCCTTCCCAGATGCCCACCTAGGCTAGTCCATTTGTCTGAATTTGGTCCATTGACATCAAAATAGTTGGGAACCCTGCTCAACATCTTTCTGTGGATCTATATAAAAGAATTTAAAACATTGTGCTTGTACCTGCATCACTCCTCTTCACACTTTGGTGCTTCATTTTCTGCCTTCTATTGCCAATTATAATCAAAGCAGCATAGAAAGCATCCTGCCTGGATGCACAACTTGGTCCGGCAACTGCTCCGTCCCTGACCTCAGAACAGAAGAGTTGTGGACACAGCTTAGGACATCACAGAAACCAACCGTGGACTCTGCCTACACTTCTCACTGCCTCAGTAAAGCAGCCAGCATCATCAAAGACCCCATCCACCCCAGACGTTCCTCTCCCCATCAGGCAGAAGAGTCAAAAACTGAAAGCATGCACCATCAGGCTCGAGGACAGCTTCTACCCCAATGTTCTCAGACTCTTGAACAGGTCCTTTCTACAATAAAATAATCTCTTGGTCTCCTAATAAGACCAGAGCACATAGGAACAGAACTGGGCTATTCAGCCCATTGAATCTATTCCGCCATTCCATCGTGGCTGTTCCCAGATCCCACTCAACCCCATACACCTGCCTATCTGCCATAACCTTTGATGACCTGACCAATCAGGAAACGTACAACACTTGTCTTAAATATACCCACGGACTTGACCTCCAATGCAATCTGTGGCAGAGCATTCCACAGGTTTACTACTCTCTGGCTAAAAAAATTCCTCCTCACCTCTGTTCTAAAGGGTTGCCCTCAGTTTTGAGGCTGTGCCCTCTAGTTCTGGATACCCCACCAGAGGAGACATCCTCTCCACATCCAACCTATTTAGTTCATAGAACACTACAGCACAGTACAGGCCCTTTAGCCCTCCATGTTGTGCCGACCCATATAATCCTTAAAAAAAAGTACTAAACCCACACTACCCTATAACCCTCTATTTTTCTTTCATCTATGTGCTCTTAATACCCAATATATAATAATATTAAGAGGCTCTTAATACCCCTAATGTTTTAGCCTCCACCACCATCCCTGGCAAGTCATTCCAGACACTCACAACCCTCTGTGTTATATTTAAAAAAAAACCATCCCTGATGTCTCCCCTAAACTTCCCTCCCTTAACTTTGTACATATGCCCTCTGGTGTTTGCTATTGGTGCCCTGGGAAACAGGTACTGACTATCCACCCTATCTATGCCTCTCATAATCCTGTAGACCTCTATCAAGTCCCCTCTCATTCAACAGTCCTTTCAACATTCGGTAGGTCTCAATAAGATCTCCCCCCGCATTCTTCTAAATTCTAGTGAGTACAGGCCCAAAACATTATCATACATTCATTTCCTAACACTGTATTCCATCTGCCACATTTTTGCCCATTCTTCCAAGTCTTAAGACCTGCTGCAATCGTATTACTTCCTCAGCACTACCTGCACCTCCACCCATCTTCATATCATCTGCAAACTTCGGCACAAAACCATCAATTCCATTATCTAAATCACTGACAATGTGAAAAGCAGCGGTTCCAAACTGACCCTTGAGGAACACCACTAGTCACTGGCAACCAAGCAGAAAAAGCCCCTTTTATTCCCACTCGCTGCCTCCTGCCTGTCAGCCATTCCTCTATCCATGCCAGTATCTTTCCTGTAAAGCCATAGGAATTTATCTCGTTAAGCAGCATCACGTGTGGCACCTTATCAAATGCCTTCTGAAAATCCAAGTAAATGACATCCACTGTCTATCCTGCTTGTTACTTCCTTGAAGAATTCTATCAGATTTATCAGACAAGATTTCGCTTGATGTAGTGAAGTGGTGCCTTTTCCCCAGGGCACCACTGCTCAATACAAGAGGACATGGCTTTAAGGTAAGGGGAGGAAATTTCAAGGGGGATATTAGAGGAAGGTTTTTCACTCAGAGAGAGGTTGGTGCATGAAATGTACTGCCTGAGTCATTGGTGGAGGCAGATACACTAGTGAAATTTAAGAGTCTACTAGACAGGTATATGGAGGAATTTAAGGTGGAGAGTTATACGGGAGGCAAGGTTTAAGGGTTGGTGCAACATTGTGGGCCGAGAGGCCTGTACTGTGCTGTATTATTCTTTGTTCTTTGTAAACCATGCCAACTTTGATTTATTTTATCATTTGTCTCCAAGTACCTCAAAACCTCGTCCTCCACACTTTCCCAACTACTGAGGTTAGGCTAACTGGCCTAAAACAGTGGGGTGACATTTGCCATTTTCCAGTTCTCTGGGACCATGACAGAATCAAGTGATTGGTGAAAGATCATGACCAATGCATCCATTATCTCTTGAGCAACCTCTCTCAGGACTCGGGGATGTAGTCCATCTGGCCCAGGTGTCTTATACACCTGAAGACCTTTGAGCTTGCCTCGCACTTTTTCCCCTTGTAATAGCAATGGCACTAAGGAATCTATCCCGTTTATCCTTTGTAATCTATCTTGTTATGATCTTGCACCTTATTGTCTACCATGATTGCACTTTCTCTGTAGCTGTTGCACTTCATTCTACATTGTTATTGTTTTTAATCATGTCCTACCTCAATGCACTTAATAATGACTTGATCTGTTTGAATATTATGCAAGATAGGCGTTTCACTGTAACACACAAAATGCTGGAGGATCTCAGCAGGTTAGGCAGCATCTATGGAAGTGAATAAACAGTCGACGTTTCAAGCTGAGGTCCTCTTCAGGGCTAGGAATGAAGGGCGAGATGCCAGAAAGAAGTTTGGGCTAGGTGGTAGGTGGGTGGGAAAGGTAAAGGGCTCTTCTGTGCATCATCAATGGATCTGATGAGTGAGGAAGGTGATAGGCACCTGAGAAGAGATCGGCTTTCACTGTATCTCGGTACGTGTGACAGTAATATTCCAATTCCAATCTGAATAACACAAACAAAATGTTGGAGGAACTTAGCAAGTCAAATAGTATACTTGAAGAGGAATAAATATTCGGGTTGAGTCCTTTCGTCCAGGGCTGATGAGTTCCTCCAGCGTTGTGTATCTGTTACTCTGGGTTTCCAGTCTGAATGATGTTTCCTTTTATTTTCAGTGCTGGATTAGACGGTGTCCACCCTGGTGGCTGGACCCTCAGGCATGAAGTGCAAGTGGCTCGTCGTCCACCAGGTCTGCCCCAGCAGCGGAGGAGACGGCCATCTCCAGAACAGAAGTGATGCCTCGGTAGCTGTGTGCCAGAAGGATGTCAGAACCCCGTGCTGCTCCGCCTGTCTGCAGCGTGGCTGTGGGACATGCTCTCCGGGGTGTGCTGCCCAGACGCTGCTGAGCCCAGCCCAGGGGAGAGATTCCTTGTCCGAGGACAGTGGCTACTCCTCTCTGCTGAGTGTCTCCTCCCCGGCCGCCAAGGAAGATGGCAGCCTGACGCCCAAGGGTGATCTCGGAGCAGGGCAACACTGGGACCAGAGTCAGGCAAGTGAGGAGGAGGCTGCTCAGGAGCCCGGTAGGAAGGCGGTGAGAACAGGCCAGTGGCACCTGCTGCCCGCCCTGCAGGTGGGGAGGGCAGTGTGCCAAAACGTGAGGCAGGCCAAGGGTCTTCATCCTGGCAGCTACTCCCCCACTCGCGGCCAGACCTTCCCTATTGATCGCCTCATCGGCCGGAAGATGGGCCTAGAGCACGTGGACATCTGGGCCGAACTGTGGGAGAGGGGCTTCCTGTGCATCCTGAGAAGAATCCTGCTTTTTCTCTCCCCCACTGATCTGTTCAGGTAAGTTAGCCGCCTGACAACCCCCTGACCTTTCCTCCTTCACCTCCACATGTTGTACCCCCTCATTGGGCAGTGAGGAGCACACCTAGTCGGGACCGAGGAAGCGCAGAAACTTTTATCCAAGGACAACTGTGACTGAAAGTCACAGTGCCTTATGGCTGGGAAACTGGCCCTTTGTCCCGTACTCTCCTGCTTAATGGCATTGGTCCATGGCACAAAAAAAATGTTTGGGAATCCCTAATATAAACTTCTATCTATCCACCTATCCATGTGCCTTTTAAATGGTGTCACTACCTCAACTACGATTTAGACTGCTAGTTCCCTATGTTCATCAATCTGTGGTTTCTGATCTCTAACATTTTTTCTTTACTTTCTTCAAATACTCCTAAATTTATGCCCCCTTGTATTAGCCATTTCTGCTCTACCTCTTAATCTTATACACCCCTATCAAGTCACAACAGACAGTAGGTGCAGGAGTAGGCCATTCAGCCCTTCTAGCCAGCTTCACCATTTACAGTAATCATGGCTGATCATACACAATCAGTACCCCGTTCCTGACCTATCCCCATGTCCCTTGACCCCGCTATCTATAAGAGCTCTATCTAACTCTTTCTTGAAAGCATCCAGAGATTTGGCCTCCACTGCCTTCTGCGGCAGAGCATTCCACATATCCACCACTCTGGGTGAAAAAGTTTTTCCGCATCTTTCACTCTCATCAAGAGAAAAGCCTTAGCTTGCTCAACCTATCCTCATAAGACATGTCCTCTAATCCAGGCAGCATCCTGGTGAATCTCCTCTACACCCTCTCTAATCCAGGCAGCATCCTGGTAAATCTCCTCTACACCCTCTCTAATCCAGGCAGCATCCTGGTAAATCTCCTCTACACCCTCTCTAAGGCTTCCACATCCTTCCTGTGATGGGGTGCTTAACTGTGTTCTAACCCAGGGCTTTAAAGAGCTGCGGCATTGCCCTGCGGCTCTTGAACTCAATCCCTAGACTAATGAAGCCGAACGCATTTAGAGTGGGAGTTGATAGGTTCTTGCTTAGTCAGGGCATCAAAGGTTACGCAGAGAATGCAGAGAAAGGGGTCGAGAGGGATAATAAATAAGTCTTGTTGGGCCAAATGGCCTAATTCTGCTCCTATGTCTTATGGTCCTACATCATATGTCTTCCTAACTACCCTATCAAGTTGCATGGTTTAGAAGGTATTTGGCAGGGCCAGGCAAAATGAGTTTGGATAAGGAAGGCATCTTGTTCAGCTTGAATAGGTTGAGCTTCAGGGTCTGTTGCTGTGCTGTGGAACTCTACCTGACCCGGTCCCATGTGCCTGCATTTCAAAGTTCAGAGTAATTTTATTATTAAACTACGTACAAACCTGAGATTCATTTACTTGTGGACATTCATAGTAAGTACAAAGACACAGCAAAAAAATACAATAATAAATATGTAAATAAAATCTAGAATATGAGATAAAAAGTCCTGGAACGTGAGTCCATGGATTGTAGGAACAGTTCTGTCTTAGGGTGAGTGAAGTTAACCCGCTGGTTCAAAAGCTCAATGGTTGAGTAGTAACTTCCTGGACCTCCTGATGGCAGCAGCAAGAAGAGAGCTTGCCCTGGGTGGTGGGGGTCCTCGATGATGGCTGCTGCTTTCCAGCAACAGTGTTTCATGTAGATGGTGGGGGAGGTCTTTACCCATGCTGGGTCGTATCCACTACTTTCTGTAGACTTTTCTGTTCAAGGGCTTTGGTTTTTCCGTACCTTTGCCCATTTCCCTCTATATCTTTCCTATCCCTGTACCTGTGCAAGTACATTTTAAGTGCCTTAACTACTGTAACCCCCTGGGTCGCCTCAGGCTCGCTCAGCTCGTTCTCGTCTAGGGGGAGCAGCCTTCGGCCCCGCCAAACTGGGTAATCAGCTGGTGTGGATGCTGTGTGATGTCCCCGCCTCGCCCAAAAACAGACAGTACACCATATGCGATTAAATGAGTACAATTTATAAAGGTTACTATAACTAAGTGATTAATAACGATACAGTATATATGAAGAGAAAATTAAAGAAAAGGCGCCAAACTTATCAAAGTCCAAACCACTTCGTGCACAGCCGTTGGAGCTCAATTTCTGAAGTCTTCTGGCCACCATTCGATCCCCTCCGAACTCCTCGACTTGCAGCTCAGGACCCTCCGAACTCCTCGGACTCTCCAAACAGCTCAGGACCCTCCGAGTGGTCAACCAAGCACATCTAGCTTCATCCCCCCCCCCCCCGGAGAATCTCCCGGCCTCGGACCCCCCTTGGGGTCCGATCCTCGCCCAGCTTAGAGCATTGCGTCCTCTCTCTCGACCCCCTCGCGCCGATCTGCCCAAAAGCCCGTCAACAAAAGCTTACAGACTCAGAAGAAAGAACATTAATCCCCATTTGGTTTACAAAGGATTACCATTCTCGTTATCAGTAAATTAGCATTCCTGCTAGTTAACAAAAAAGAAGAAACCCTCTTTACACTACCTACCTCAACCGCTTCCTCCGGCATCTGCCCCTCATTATTAGACCACCCTCTATGTGGAAAAAATTGCCCCTCACGTTCCTATTCAATCTCTTTCCTCACAACTTAAACCTAACGAGACATTAAAGATCAGCTTTATTTGTCACATTTACATTGAAACATTGGGTGCTGGCGTACATCCCTGCCGAAAGAGGTGCAAAACACTCCCTCTGGACATCCCGCTTGGGCAAGGTGTAGCACCTGCTTAGATCCTTGATCAGGGTTGTGGGAGCAGGTGGTGGATGGTCGTATGAGTATGAGTCTTGGTTATTGCAACCACTGATGCTAGGCCAACAATCTGAAGAGTATTGATAATTCCTGGAGTCACCCGTCTTGTAAAGGCACTGCCCAAAAGAAGGCAATGGCGAACCACTTTTTGTAGAAAAGTTTTTT
Source organism: Hypanus sabinus (assembly GCF_030144855.1). Classification (NCBI taxonomy): domain Eukaryota; kingdom Metazoa; phylum Chordata; class Chondrichthyes; order Myliobatiformes; family Dasyatidae; genus Hypanus; species Hypanus sabinus. The sequence continues at coordinate 7,973,543 of NC_082717.1, forward strand.
CTAAGAACAATCACGGTCATGAGACCATGATTGCCAACGACATAGGACACAGCACAGAATGAGTGAATGAGCTTTGAAACATACAATGAAATACATGTTTGTGTCAACTCAAATCAGCGAGGGTTGTGCTAAGCAGCCACAAGAGTCGCCACACTTCTGGCACCAACATAGCCCACAACCAACTGTCCCAAACACTATTCTTTGGAACATGGGAGGAAACTGGAGCTCCCGGAGTAAACCTCTTTGAAACCTAATGAATGGCAAAAGGCCTTGATAGAGTCAATGTGGAGTGGGCATCTTTTTAGAATGGAAGTGACTTGGCCAGAGAGTGGTGAATCTGTGGAATTCATTGCCACAGGCAGCTGTGGAGGCCAAGTCATTGGGTGTATTTAAAGCAGAGGTTGATAGATTCCTGTTTGGTCAGGGCATGAAAGGACATGGGGAGAAGGCAAGAGACTGGAGCTGAGAGGAAAATTGGATCAGCCATGATGGAATAGTGGAGCAGACTCTGGGTCAAATGGCCTAATTCAACTTGTGTATCTTATATTGGTCACGGGGAGAACATACAAACTCCTTACAGACAGAGGTGGGAGTTGAACCCTGACGGTAGAACTATCACTGCAATAGCATTACACTGACTGCTACGCCACAGTTCTGCCTGTTGTTCCAGATTCTCTGACCCTGAACGAAAAGACAAAATTACCCTCCCTATGCCACTTGTGACTTTACCGCTAAAGATTACCCTTCATTGTTTTATGCTCCGTGAATAGAGACCAGAACCATACACGATGCTCCAAGTAGGGTGTTGCCACCCTTGACAAGTTACAGTTCCTTATGAAAGACTGACAGATCCAAAGCCGTTGTTCCAGAGACGGCGGTGGGTTTGGGGTGTCCAAAGGCAGAGGGTGGTGCTTTCTTATTTCCCGCCCTAATTTAACCCCCTTGCTTCTGCCAAGGAATTTTAAAATCCATTTATTTGGAAATACAGCATGCAACAGACCCCTCTGACACAACAAACTGCACCATCCAGCAACCCCACCGATTCAGCCGCAGTGAGTCACAGAACAATTTACCATGACCAATTAGCTACTAATCAGTACGTCTTCGGACAGGGGGAGGAAACCCACCCTGTTTATAGGGGGAACATACAAACTCCTTACTGGCAGGAATTGAATTCCAATGCCCCAAGCTGTATTAGTGTCGCAATAACTGCTACCCATATTTTTAAATGAATTTTTGGTCCCTGGTCTCTGGGTCCATATACTGAGCCGGTGGGTACGGAGTGACTGACACTGTCTTGTTCCCAACAGCTGCGTCAAGGTGTGCAAGATGTGGAAGAGGATCATCCGTAGCGACAGAAGAGCAAACCAGACCCTCAAGAAGGCTTCTCGTTTACAAAAAGTATGTATCTGTCTTGGTCCCTCGCTCTGAAGGAGGCACCATGTGTCTACCTGCTACCGACTCTTGCCCGGGGGTGGAGGGGTGGTCCAAAATGGTGAGCTTGAGCAGTTGGGATGAAGGAGGAGGGGTGAAATGTGTTAAGCTTTGTAACTTCAAAGCATTGAGCTAATTCAAGGCTAACTGGGGAGTTTGAAATGCAGATCTAGCGTTGTGTTTACTCTGAGCATTGCACACCAGTACCATCTGGTGGCGTAATAACGTATGCACTTCACATATTTGTACATATAACACATAATGATTTATAGGAACAAGGATGCTTACTCAACCTACATATATAATGTATATAAACCGGGCCGTATCATATAACCATATAACAATTACAGCACGGAAACAGGCCATCTCGGCCCTTCTAGTCCGTGCTGAACGCTTACTCTCACCTAGTCCCGCTGACCTGCACTCAGCCCATAACCCTCCATTCCTTTCTTGTCCATACATCTATCCAATTTTACTTTAAATGACAATACCGAACCTGCCTCTACCACTTCTACTGGAAGCTCGTTCCACACAGCTACCACTCTCTGAGTAAAGAAATTCCCCCTCGTGTTGCCCTTAAACTTTTGCCCCCTAACTGTCAACTCATATCCTCTTGTATGAATCTCCCCCACTCTCAGTGGAAAAAGCCTATCCACGTCAACTCTATGTATCCCCTTCATAATTTTAAATACCTCTATCAAGTCCCCCCCCTCAACCTTCTACACTCCAAAGAATAAAGACCTAACTTGTTCAACCTTTCTCTGTAACTTGGGTGCTGAAACCCAGGTAACATTCTGGTAAATCTCCTCTGTACTCTATTTTGTTGACATCTTTCCTATACTATCCACTAATTTTTGTAGGATTTTCCATTCAAGGGCATTGGTGTTTCCATACTCTTGGTCCATTTTCAATGGTATATATTTCTTGATATAAAAACAATATTAATCAAGATTACTCTCAATTAATTTACACATCAAAGTAGGGATTGAGGAAGCTTTTTTTTTAAAAGATTAGCTTTATTTGTCATGTGTGATTCAGGTTTATTTATGTGCAGCGAAGTGTATCTTTTGCAACATGTTGCATCACCAACATCAGCAGAACACTAGGTCCCAGATCTGGCACTACAACAGTGGTGGAGTGTGGCTTGTGCTTGGGAGGTGCCCGAGGAGGGACGCAACTTCAGATTCAGATTTGTTATCAGACGTACATGGAAGCTCACAGTGAAACGTGCTTGCGATGTACCAAGCCCGCAGCGTTCCGCACAGCCGGCCGCGACTACAGAACAGAACAAGACAACAGAATCGACAGCATCCACAACGCGCAGTGAACTGCGTTGTTTGCATCAGTGACCAATCGAGTCCGTGGATGGTGTGGGGGCAGCCTGCGAGTTGTCACCATGCAACTGCTCTGCATGCAACAGCAAGGAACTGCAGGGAGTTGTGGACGCAGCTCAACACATCTCAGAAACCACAATGGACAATAGGTGCAGAAGTAGACCATTCGGCCCTTCGAGCCTGCACCGCCATTCTGAGATCATGGCTGATCATCTACTATCAATATCCGGTTCCTGCCTTGTCCCCATATCCCTTGATTTCCCTATCCATAAAATACCTATCTAGCTCCTTCTTGAAAGCATCCAGAGAATTGGCCTCCACTGCCTTCCGAGGCAGTGCATTCCAGACCCCCACAACTCTCTGGGAGAAGAAGTTTTTCCTTAACTCTGTCCTAAATGACCTACCCCTTACTCTTTAACCATGCCCTCTGGTACTGGACTCCAGCCTCCCCTCCATGGATTCTGTCTAAATTTCTCACTATTCCCATAAAACAGCCATCGTAATCAAAGCCTCCACCCACCTTAGACATTATTGCTTATCCCCTCTCCCGTGGGACAGAAGACACAAAAACCTCAAAGCACGAGCCACTGGGCTCATGGAAGGCTTCTACCCCACTGGTATAAGGTTCTTGAACGGTTCCCTCATATAATGAAATGGACTCTCGACCTCGCAATCTACCTCGTTATGATCTTGTACGTTATTGCCTGCCGACACTGCATTTTCTCTGTAACTTTAATACTCTATTGCTACTAGTATGTCAAGGTGATGAGGGTTATTGAAGGTAGATCTGTGGATGTTGTCCACATGGATTTTAGTAAGGCATTTGACAAGGTCACGGAGAAGATTCAGATGTGTAGGGTCTATGGTGAACTGCTTCTGGATTCAGAACTGACTTGCCCAGAGAAGGCAGAAAGTAGTGGTTGGGAAGGGACTTAATCGAGCTGTAAGTCTGTAATTAGTGGAGTTCTGTGGGAATCTGTAGGGACCGCCGCTGTTTGTGATGCACCTGATTACCTGGATGAAAATGTAGATGGGCAGTTAATAAGCTTGCAGGTGATACAAAGGTTGGTGGAGTGGGCAACTGGCAAAAAACACAGTGGGGTATAGAGCATTTGCAGATATGGGCAGAGAAATGGGAGTTGGAGGTAAAGCCGGCCAGATGTGTAGGGCTGCACTTTGGTAGGTCAAATGAAAAGACTACACTGTTAGGAGCAAGATCCTTAAAGTGTTGATCTTGAGGTGCAAGTTCATGGCTCCCTGAAAGTGGCTACACAGGTTGATAGGGTGGTTAAGAAGGCCGACGGCATGCTTACTTTTTATTAGTTGGGGCACTGAGTTCAAAGGTTAGGAAGTTCTGTTGCAGCTTTTCAAAACTACTGAGGCCGCATCTGCATCCATTTCTGGTCACCCCCACTACAGGAAGGATGTCGAGGCTTTGGAGAGGGCGCAGATGAGGTTCACCAGGATGCTGCCAGGTTTAGAGGGCATGTGCTATCACGAGAGAGGGGTAATTAAAAAAAAAAAAGTATGAGGTGCGTTATTTTTACAGATGGTGGGTGCCTGGAATGTGCTGGGAGCAGAATGAGATCATTCAGCCCATCGAGTCTGCTTTGTCACTCTGACATGGCTGATCTATTATCCTTTTCAAACCTGTTCTCCTTCCTTTTCGCTGTAACCCTTGATGCCCTGATTAATCAAGAACCTATCAAACTCCACTTTAACTACACCCAATAACACGGCCTCCACAGCTGCCTGTGGCAAAGCATTCCACAGGTTTGCCACCCGCTGGCTAAAGAAATTCATCCTTATCTCTGCTCTAAGTGGTTGTCCCTCTGTCCTGAGGCTGTGTCTTCTGGTCATAAACTCACCCACTATCGGAAACGTCCTCACTTTCTAGCCCCCATGCTCTCTGTGGTGCGTCGTTAACAATTGGTAAAGGTGAACGGAGACCTGTGCTCAGCCTCCTGGGAAAGTAGAAACTTGCTGAGCTCTCTGGTCCAGGACAATGACTTGCTCGAACCAAGACAGATTTTCTCACAGCGGAGCTTGAAATCCTCAACCCGTGCCAGGGTTCCATGGGTGACGAGCAACCATGAGGGTGTAGAGGGTGAACTTTGCAAGGGTTTCTGGCAGGGGTGGTGGGTAGGGAAAAGCCAAATGTCCTGCTGCTTCACCTTCCTGAGATCCGGTGTTGTTTCTCCTAGTTGGAAGCCTCCAAACGGGAGAGGGTAGCATCACGCGGCGCCCTCGTGTCCATCCAGCACCAGAGTGGGGACAGTGTTTTGTCGAAGTTGTGGCCCTCTCGTCAGCCCAAGGTTGGAGGCGACTCCCAGAAAAGCATCCGGCACCAGCAGGTGAGGATTGTCCGTGGCCTCCTGGTCTCTGGAATCCCAGCCTGGCCTGCTGGAGGGAGTGCCCACTCTTCCACACCATGCTGCCGCCTCGAATGACCGTGGGGGGTGCTCCGGTTTCCTCCCACGTACGGGTTAGGGTTAGGAAGTTGTGGACAAATTCTGTTGTCGTGGGAAGCGTGGCGACGTTTGTGGGCTGACCCCAGCACATCCTCGATGCAACTGACACGTTTCCTAGAGTCCTGCTGAGTGGTTTCGGCCCAAAATGTCGACTGTTTACTCTTTTCCACAGATGCTGCCT